>NC_072799.1:57886666-58567500 GCF_028583425.1 Eublepharis macularius
CATCTTGTATACATTTTCTTTAATATTCGTACACGTTGTAATCTTAATTGTATTCTTCCACAAGTGCTCCCATGCCTCCATTGCTATTTCTTTATGAAAATTTATTGCCCACTTCACCATCTGTACTTTCACTGTTTCATCCTCAGTGTACCATTTTAGAAGTATCTTATAGATCTTTGAGATTTGTTTCTTGCCTTCTTGTAGCATTACTTCTTCCAATTCTGTATTTTCCATTCTTATTCCTCCCCTTGAACAGTCCGATTTATAAAGATCCCTTATCTGTCTGTATTGAAACCAACTATAGCAAGGAGACAATTCTTCTTGTGACTTTATTCTTAATGTTGAATATTGTATTTGTGTTATCTCCTTGTAAGTTAAACGTTGCTGTTCGTTCTCGACAGTTCTCGGGTCTATTACTTCATACGGGACCACCCAAGAGGGGATTTGATCTTTCAGATATATCTTATATTTCTTCCAGATTGTGAAGAGGCTTCTTCTAATATAGTGATGCAGAAACAGAGAGTCCGCTTTTATTTTATCGTACCATAGGTATGCATGCCATCCAAATATTTTCTTATAACCTTCCAATGCCAGAAGCTTGCGATTTTTCAACGTTATCCAATCCTTTATCCATGTCAAACAAATTGCTTCATAATACAGTCTTAAGTTGGGCAGTTGCAAGCCACCTCTTTCTTTCGCATCCTGTAACACTTTCATTTTAACACGTGGTTTCTTGCCTGCCCACACAAAATTCGAAATTTTTCTTTGCCATTTTTCAAATTGTTTAGAGTCTCAAATAATCGGAATCGTTTGTAACAGAAACATCACACGAGGTAGAACATTCATTTTTATTGTCGCGATTCTGCCCAGCCATGATAAATTCAACTTGTTCCACTTTATCAAATCTCTCTCTATTTGTATCCACAATTTCTCATAGTTGTTCTTAAATAAGAACAACTTATTTTGCGGTTAGTTCAATTCCCAAATACTTTACTTTATTTGTTACCTCGCAGTCCGTTAATTCCATCAGTTCTTGTTGTTTCTGTTTGGTCATATTTTTGCGTAGTATCTTCGACTTCTTTTTATTTACAAAAAAACCAGCCAGATCTCCAAATTCCTTTATCTTCTTTATTACCTTTGGGATATTGTCAATTGGATCCTCTACAATCAACATTATGTCGTCCGCAAATGCTCTGACCTTGTAGGTAAACTCTCTTATCTTTATACCTCGGATTGTGTCGTCCTCTCGTATCTGAATCATCAATATCTCCAAAATCAATATGAACAGCAATGGAGACAATGGGCAGCCTTGCCTTGTGCCTTTGCTTATTTTCAGTTTTTTTTGTCAAATCGTCATTCACTACAATCGCTGCACTTTGGTCTTTATAAATTCCTTTAACTGCTTGTATGAACTTTTCTCCCATTTGCAGCTTTTCCATGGTGGCGAACATAAAGTCCCAGTTCAGATTGTCAAATGCTTTTTCTGCGTCTACGAAAAAGAAACCAACCTCCTTATCACAATGCTTATCATAGTATTCAATAGCATTTATTACTGTTCTCAGATTGTCTTTAATTTGTCTATTAGGTAAAAATCCCGCTTGTTCATCTGCAATGAATTCCGACTTCCATCCTTTAATTCTTTCCGCCAACACCTTTGCAAATATTTTATAATCATTGTTCAACAATGAAATTGGTCTATAATTTTTAACATTAGTCAAATCTTGTCCTTCTTTTGGAATCAATGATATGTTAGCCTCCTTCCAAGAATCAGGAATCCCTTGATCCTGCATAGCACCATTCATCACCTCTTTCAGGAGAGGTGCCAATTCTTGGCCCATTATTTTATAAAATTTTGCCGTTAGTCCATCCGGGCCTGGCGCCTTCCCCAATTTCGTTGATTGAATAGCTTCTTGTATTTCTTGTTCTGTCACTGATCAAACCAAGGTTTAGATGACAAATTGGTCTTGACCAGTTTTCCCTCTTGAGCACCTACCAAAAGTGGCCTTAAGGATTGGACGAGGTCATCATAACTCTTTAAAGGATTTTCAGATTTTGAGGAAACCCTAAAAGCTTGGCTATATAGTTGTAGGTTCTAGTGCAGAGGTATTTTTCCCTGCACTTGTTCCTCTGCAGCAAGTATGCTATGCGCATTGCTACAGCAGAATTTCCCTACTTTCCTCCCTTTTATTGCAGCCATGAAGCTGACTTTCTGCCCATTTCTTTCCAGACACAGCAGAATAGCTGTGAAGATTTTAGTGTTTTCCACTCTGCCTCTTCTCTTGGTGTTGCTGGGATACAGTTTGCTCTAAGAAGTGGGTTTTTTTCTTAGCTCTGGAGGCAGTTTCCCACCTTTCCCCTTTTGTTTTCCTTCTCACTTCTTGCTTGGCTTCCTCAAGTTGCTGAAAAGTTTCTTTTTCTAGCATTGGAAGCTATTTCCCCACCTTTTTCCTGGCTGGCACAACAGAGTGTCTTCTACTCCCACCCCCTTCTCATGTTTGCTGTGAGACAATGAGAGAGAGAATTGTGTTGTACTTGAAAAGGAGATACTTTTGTCTGCAGTTACTTAATTTGTTTGCTTTGTTCTTTTTAGCTGGCTCTCTGGAGAGCTAAAAAGGAGTAGTTTCGCTAAGGATTGTTCCTCTCAAGTTGACTGAGACTTCTGAGATAACTTTGAGTAATTGAGAGGGCGGTAGCAGAACAGCTGCAGGTATACCTGGGTGATGCCTCTATCCTGGATCCATCCCAGTCCAGCTTCAGGCCTGGCCATGGTACAGAGACGGCTCTGGTTGCCCTCACAGATGATCTGCGGCGACACCTGGACCGGAGTGGGTCAGCACTGCTGATACTTTTAGATCTTACAGCAGCATTTGACATGGTCAATCATAATCTTCTGACCCCATTGCCTTGCCGATGTGGGGATTCGTGGAACAGCCCTGCAATGGCTGAACTCCTTCTTTCACAATCTAGGACAGAGGGTGGCACTCAGGGAACAGATGTCTGCTTACCATTCTTTGGTATGTGGCATCCCTCAGGGGGCGATTCTTTCCCCGATGCTATTTAACATCTATATGTGCCCCCTTGCCCTGTTAGCCCGCAGCTTTGGGCTAGGTTGTCACTGCTATGCGGATGACACTCAGTTCTATCTGCTGATGGATGGTGTTATGACCTTTACTTTCTTTAGGGTAGATTTTTCTTCTATCCCTTAACCCTCTGGGTAGTCTGCTGCCACCCGGAATATTTTATTCCAAGATATTTTATTTAAATTTTCCCTTTGGTAACGTTCCTAAGCGTCAGGCTCCTTCGTGGTTCTATGTGGCCCTGAAGATAGGAATGGGATATAGCAATGAGAGCTGCACTGGGATATAGCAAAACAAAAATAAGCTTTTATTTATTCGAGAAGCGTATCGGTTTCATAAACGTAGTTCTCGGTTCTTAAAGTTACTTCATTTACTCTCATTCACACAGCTGGCCTCTCTTTCCCTGACTGGGTGTCCTTTCACAAACACGCTCAGTTCAGGTTCCACACAGGTTATATTTCTCTCATAAACACTTCAACATATTCAGGCAGCACACAGCTAGCCTGCTTTCTTCTGACTAAAAATTTTCTCTCTACTCTCAGTCTCAAACTGCATTCACTCCACCCACCCTCTCAGTCCTCAACCAATCATATTGTCAGAAACTGTTTTAACCTAAGTAACGCCATATTTAATCGTGTAGTGTTTAGACTTCTTTCCCTCCAGGCAACACCTGCAAGGAGCCGATTCCATGGGAAAGGATCCTGTCTTATCTGCTATTTCGACCTTGGCCAGCTCAGCGCACCTCTGAGAAGATTTGCTGTATGAACTCGGGGGGGAGGCTGGGCTCCGGGAGTGTGAAATGTAACAACCTTTGCTCTATGATTCATTCCTAGCAACGCTTTGCTCGGCCAGGATCTCTAATCCTGGAATATGCACATCTGGGCTTGAATGCTGTCTTTCACAATAAACCTTTTGAAATCAAAAGACCTCGTCTTCTTGCAGAAGGGAGTGAAACAGACTATCAAGTCTGGAATGCCATAGCCTGACACATATCACTCACTCATCCATCTCCTTGCACACATTTACTTGGAATCATTACAGATGGCCAGTCCGATCTTGCTTTGGATTCCTTGGTCAAGGGTCTTGAGGCTGTGACGGTATGGTTACATCAGAGTCGACTGAAATTGAATCCCCTGAAGACAGAGGTTCTGTGTCTGGATCATGGGGCAATCGAGCTGGGAACCGGCTCCCAGCTGTTGATGGGGTACAATTGAAACCTTCCCTGATGGTGAGGAGTCTGGGTGTGACCTTGGATGCTACACTTTCAATGGAGGCCCAGGTCATGACTGTTGCCAGGTCTGCCTTTTTTCGTCTTCGACAGGGCAGGCAACTGGCGCCCTATCTTTCACCACAGGACCTGGCCACAGTAATCCATGCAACGGTCACCTCCAGGCTAGACTACTGCAACTCACTCTATCCTGGACTGCCCTTGGGTCTGACCCGGAAGTTACAGCTGATCCAGAATGCAGCGGCACGCATCCTTACCGGAACGCCCATCCAAGCGCACATTCATCATGTGCTGTGCCAGCGGCACTGGCTTCCAGTGGAGTTCCAGATCTGGTTCAAGGTGTTAACCTTGGTATTTAAAGCCCTTCATGGACTGGGACCTCCATACCTGCGGGACCACCTCTTCCATTACGTCCCCTGCAGGGTGTTGCGCTCTGCAGACAAGCAACTCCTGGTGGTCCCTGGCCCAAAGGACATCCATCTGGCCTCAACCAGGGCGAGGGCTTTTTCTGCCCTGGCCCTGGCCTGGTGGAATGCTCTCCCGCTGGAGATCTGGGCCCTGTGGGACCTGTTACAGTTTTGCAGGGCTTGTAAAACGGAGATGTTCTGCTGGGCCTTTGGCTGAGTGCCAGCGAGTGTCCTTCTTCTTCCATCTAAGGCCACCATTTCTTCCGGAGCTGCCCTCAGCCATCTGCCATGCCTGTATACGGACTCCCAATATTTGTTTAAATAGCCTGCTCCTGGACTATTTTAATTATTTTTTAAAAAATATGATTGATTTTATGTTTCTGTGATTTTAATGTATTTTTTAATGTTGTTAGCCACCCTTAGCGCATCTGTGAGGAGGGCAGGGTATACATCAAATAAATAAATAAATAAATAAATAAATAAAACAGTTACGGTGAGCTTTTGAGCTGCTTGATGTCTGTGGACAGGACCATTTAGGGGGTGCTCAATAGGTTTTCTCAGTTGCATTTTTTTCAAGAAAGTAATCTGTTTAAAACTATGCCCCTCTTGAGGTCTGCGCCCAAGGCGGCTGCCTAGTTGGTCTAACGGTAGCATTGGCCCTGTCTATAGTTATGGCAAACAGAAATGGGGAAAGGGGACAGCCTTGTCTAGTTCCCCTTGCTATATGGATATCTATTGAATGTACATTGTTAGTCCTAACTGTAGCTTTTGGAGAAAGATAAAGAGCATTAATGGCATTTTAGAATTGGTCGCCAAAACCCATTTTTTGGAGTAAAAGTTTTAGATATGGTATTTCCACTTAATCAAATGCCTTCTCTATATCAAAGGCCAGAAGTAATGCAGGGGTTTTGTATGCTTCACAGAAATTAATTATAGTTAAAGTGTTACGTGTATTGTCTGGTCAAGGTGAATGTAGTTGGTTATTTAAATTTAGACAATGTTTTGACAAATATGCTTGTAAAGATCTTTTGGTCTTGATTCAGTAAGGGTATTGGTTGAGAAGATTTAGTATTTGTAATATGGTTGTCCTTTTTTGGAGTAACTACTATTTCAGCCTCTGACCAAGATAGAGGGATGCTACCTCCCAACATAACAGAGTTGCATGTGGCAGTTAGTGGAGTTGAAAGTAGGTGAATGTATTTTTTTGTAAAAATTTGGCAGGGAATCCATCCCTGTCTGAAGCTTTGTTATTTTTTTCAAGGATTTGATAGTGACTGTAACATCTTCTGTTGTGACTGGTTGGTCCAGATATTGTTTATGTTCTTGTGAGGTTTTTTTCCAAATTTCCTGTGATGATAAATAATTTAAAATATGATTAGTGTCAGGACTGTCTGATGTACAAATGGTTTGGTAGTATTCAGCAAATACATCGGCTAATTTTACAGAATTAGTTTGAGTTTTTCCTGGGTGCCTTTAATAGCTTGTATAGAATGTGAGGAGGTTTTTTTCCTCTAATTTTCATGCAAGCAAGTTTATAGATTGGGTGGCCTTTTTTGTGTTCATCTTCTAGTTTTCTTATTCTAGATATCATTTCATTTCTAATGTTTTCTTTTTGCTCTTCATGACAGGAGGCAACGGAGATTAATTTCCCTCTAAGTACCACTTCCATAGCATCCTACACGTGGATTTGAGGAATGCCACATAGTTTGTTTCTATTGTTTAATTTCTAAAGAGACTTCAGAAGAAATGTATTTGTTAGATAAAAGTGATTTATTTAGTTTCCAATTTGTTTGATGTCATTTATTCTCAGTGTACATTCTGTCCAAGCATAGTCTGTCCACAACTTGTCACCAATCCTTGATGTAAGAGTTTGACTAATTAATTTAGGAGATAAGAATATGTCATTTAAATATGTAATTTAGAAGATAAGAATATGTAATCAATCCTTGTGTATATATTGTGGATAGAAGAGAAGTATGTATAGTCTGTTACCAGTGGGTTTTGAAGATGTCACTAGATCCATAGATAAAGCCTAAGAGCCATCAATTGATCTTAGCAGCTTAGTAACTGTATTGTTAATTTTAATTGCTTTGACACGATAGGCAGTAAAATTTAAAAGGTCTTTCAGAGAGGAGTGATACAAATGTTTACTGCTGACACATTGATTTACCCATGCTGAACGAAAGCAGAATTGAAAGCCAAGAGAATCAAGTGTACTCTGCATGAAGACAGCTCGTCAGGTTGTTGTGATCTACAAGCAGCTCTCCACACTGAAAGCAGTGAAAGTAGCTTTCTCAGTAATCATGCTTTGCGGTATTATCCAATACAATTTTTAAAGTTTGTATATGCACACTCACACATTATGCAATGCATTTATATTTTGTATCACTTTCATATTTATCAAAATACTTGATTTCACAGGTCAAGGGATGGTGTCATGGAAATATAAATAATAATAATAACTGTGCTTACATACCGCTCTTCTACACATATTAGTGCCTCACCCAGAGCAGTGAACAAGTTAGTGTTATTCTTATCCCCACAATGGAGCTGGGGCTGAGAGGAGTGGCTGACCCAAGGCCACCTACTGAGCTCATGTCAGTAGTGGGGTTCAAACCAGTAGACTGCTGATTATGGTTTAGAACACATACTTCGTGAAACATATGCATTCTAAATAATGCTGTATGAACATCACTGTAGTTCTTTTTCTAGTATGGTGTATAACTGGTGCTTTATCTTTGACAGCCAATTAAAAATAGTGAACAGTATCAGATACATGTTCTGTAATTGTTAGCAGAGACCAAGGATGATCCGGTCATGTAACTTTTCTTTTACCACCAAGGGCAAGATGCCCTAGGAACCCAGTAAATTAATAAATTATTTACTCAAAATATTATTATTTGTGTCTTGCTCACCATGTGAATAAAAGATATACAATTAGACAAATATTTACAATGTGTACACATACAATTACATAAAGACACACATATGTCCCATATGACAATTGCTGTAAATTAGCGTTGATTGGAATTGGAAAGTTTCTATCTGGAGAGTGTGACTAGGACTATTATGTGCATAGAGGAGGCCAGGATGAAGGGAAACCGAAACGAGCAACTCTAAGCTGGCGGGCTCGTTGCCACCTACCTGGAGATCGAGAGGGATCCTATCAGGCTCTTCTGAGATTGCTGTTTTTGAACATTTACCTTATACTGACCATCCTGTTGGCATCACCACATATTTGGAGTGTGAGGACACGAGGAAGAATCATTCCAAGAACTGTCATTACTCCAGCAAATTTGTATAGGAAGTTATAGAATTATCATTGTCTCTTTGCAGCTATTATGGGACATATGTGTGTATTTATGTAATTGTATATGTACACATTGTAAATATTCTGTAAAACAGAGAAACGTGTTTTCAGTTCTCACTTGAAGGTTTCAAGCTGCTCAGGATTTAAGATAAAACCTTCAGCCCATCTCTACCGAGTAGTTAATACTTTTTACTTAATGTTTAAAAGTTAAGTTTAATATTTATGCCTAATATGATTATAGAAGCAATACTGTTTGAATTATCTATAAACTTATTTGAGTTGGATTGTTAGTAAAATTACAATTTTATGAAATTTTTACCATTTTATAACATTACAACTTTGTACAAAAAAAGTTTTGCATGTAGAAGAGGTTGCCAAAAATAAAATCTCCCCCTCCCAACCACGCCGAGGGGCCGAGGGGCCGAGGGGCCGAGGGGCCGAGGGGCCGAAGACGAAGACAAAGACAAAGACAAAGACAAAGACAGCCAGGCCCCCGGGGGTCGTGGCTGCGCCGCTCCCCCCGACGCCCCCCGCCCCGCCTGCGGCGGGCCGGGGGCCCCCGGGGGTCGTGGCTGCGCCGCTCCCCCCGACGCCCCCCGCCCCGCCTGCGGCGGGCCGGGGGCCCCCGGGGGTCGCGGCTGCGCCGCTCCCCCCGACGCCCCCCGCCCCGCCTCCCACTGTCTCTAACACTTACCACTGTTTTTTGTGGTACTGTCCTTTCTTTAGTGCCCGTTTCGGGCTGTTTTGTGCTGTTCTGGGAGCTTTTTGGCATGGAACGAGTTAATAAAAGCGGGGCAGTCCAGAGTTTTCATTTCTAAAATATTCTTCTGGAGTGTCTCTTACACATCCCACTGTTTTTTGTGGCACTGGCCTTTCTTTAGTGCTTGTTCCTGCCTGTTTTGTGCTTTTCCGGGAGCTTTTTGGCATGGAATGGGTTAATAAAAACGGGGCAGTCCAGAGTTTTCATTTCTAAAATATTGTTCCGGAGTGTCTCTAACACATCCCACTGTTTTTTGTGGCACTGGCATTTCTTTAGTGCCCGTTCCGGGCTGTTTTGTGCTGTTCCGGGAGCTTTTGGCATGGAACGGGTTAATAAAAGTGTGCCAGTCCAGAGTTTTCATTTCTAAAATATTGTTCTGGCGTGTCTCTAACACATCCCCCTCTTTTTTGTGGCACTGGCATTTCTTTAGTGCCCGTTCCGGCCTGTCCCGTCTCGTTCCGGCTTTTACCCTGTCCCCTGATTCATATGCCTCCCCCCAATGAATTTTTGTTCTTCATGAACATCAGAGATGGTCCACTAGAAAAAAACCAATTAGAATAAATAGCAGGCAGAACACCTTCCACAATGTGTAATGGCAGAATAAGGCTGGGGCTCTGGCTGTAATCCATTTTATGAAAATTGAAGGGTTACAAGCAGATCTCTAATTTTATCTGTGAAACATTGAAGAGTAGAGTCAAGTATTGTGGCCTGGCAGGGATCACTGATGGGGCAACTGAGGCAAAGGCAAGCCAAGTGAGGAGGATAGGCAGCAGCTGCAGCACCAGGCTTTTCTGCACCACTAGACCACTGGCTGATTCTTCCCTAGCCAGCCTTATTGGCCCTCCTGGCTGCCTGGGCACTGACGTGTGTGTGTGTTGTGTGCAGACAAGTGGTACCCCAGACCACCATCCCATAGGAAATTTTCTCCTAGAGGCCATAATGGCAAACCTGATCTTGCTTAGAAGCCCTTTATCGGTTACATTCTAGAGTATGATATTTGCTGCTTCACCATCCTCAGCCTCCCCAGTCTTACAGTTGCTGACTCCTGCTTGTGCCAGCAGATTTAGGGGTAATATCAGAGGATGGTGTGGTTTAGGAAGGAAAGGAACCTCGGTGGCATATAATGTCGTAGAGTCTTCCCTCCAAAGCAGTTATTCCAGGGGAGTTGATCTCTCTTATCTGGAGATCAGCTGTAATTCCAGGAGAACTCCAGGCTCTATCTGGAGGTTGCAACCTTACCCAGTCTCCTTCTCTTCAAATCAGCTCTTCCCTCCTGTATGCTTGAACCGTCTCTCCAAGCACCTGCTGACACTTCAGTCAAAACCCTCTTCAGATACCAATACTTCATGCAGCTTTCCAACCAAGCTGTCACGAATTTTTGCATCACTGATTTTGTTCACATTAATCCACTGTTCACTGTACAAACACACACACCCTTCGCATCATTTTTGCACTCACCTTCATTTTGAATGAATTGGTCTATGGGAAGCAATCCTTAAAGTGGATTCCTTTTTTTGGTTTATTATATATATTAATCGGACATCTCTTAATTTTTTTTCAAATAAATAAACAAATAAATAACTGAAAAAATAGGACATATTTTTTTATTGTTACTTGGAGCATCCAGCCAGGTAACTCCTCTTCACCTGAGGCTAAGTCCCAGGCTACCAACAGATAATTGTTGGGGTGGAGGAAGCGAAAAACATGGTCTGGGTGTGCTTTCAGTCCCGAGTCTGCAGAAAACTGCAGTCTGTTTTGTGCTGTTTCTGTGAGCATATTGGCATAGAAAGGGTTAATTGAAGGGTGCCAGTCCAGAGTTTTCATTTCTAAAATATTGTTCTGGAGTGTCTCTAACACATCCCACTGTTTTTTGTAGCACTGGCGTTTCTTTAGTGCCCGTTCCTGGCTGTTTTGTGCTGTTCCGGGAGCTTTTTGGCATGGAACGTGAAATGCAGGAGCAAGCCCCTGGCTGGCATTATGACATCACTTCCCAGAAGTGTGCAAGAGGCACAAGGTAAGTGCCAAGTCCCCCTCCCATCAGGAGGGTATAGGAACCTGGCAACCCTAGTTGGGGGGGGGGGGCGAGAGGATAGAGTTGGAGTTTCACAAGGGGCCATAAAAACCTGCAGTGAGTACTGAACACGTAATACTTCACCCAGCAACTAATCTAAATTGAGACAGGCATGCTATTTATAGAGGCTTAAAGAGATGGGAGATCAGATCTTGGCATTCCAGTGTCTCATATACCTTCATCCACAATTTGCTTCCAGGGGGCCTGCCTCTCCCTCCTTCCTTACCTTCTTTTCCCTGCCTCTCTCCTTTCTTCTCTTCCTCCTGTTATGATAGAAAGAATCTCTGGCCAATAGGGGGAGTTAAAGTATGGTTAGAATAAGAAATAGTAAAAGATGGGTGTGTAATAGAATATTAGAGTCTAAGCTAATATCAGAATCAGGATGATTGTGGAAAGTAAAGAGCTCAAGTAAATGGAAAGTGCGCGGATACAATGTTATATTTTTAATATCTTGATTGCTAATATATATTATTATGCTAGCATTATCTTATGTAGAATATATGGTTTAAATGAGGTATTTAAAGGGAAACTTCTATTACAGAGATATTCTTAGTAGAGATTTAACAAGCTTAGAGAAAAGAGTATTAAGTGTGTTTAACAGAATATATGAGATACTAAGTAATTAAGTAATAAGATAGACTAAGGGTTGGAAAACTGTTGGAAGTCAAATAAAAAGGGGGGAGGAAAGGGAGGGGGTTAGAAATAGACTTATAAGGGGGTAATGTATGTGTTGAATGATATTATAATCTAATCCAATAAAAAATTTTATTAAAAAAAAAAGTTATTTTGGTCAGCCATTTTGAGACCATCCCTAAAGATTATATTGTAAGCAACCAATCCTCTTTGCTTTTAATGCTTTTCAGTGGCCATTAAGAAAGCCAGTGAATTCCTATAGTAATATGGAAGAACCAATGGATTCCAATTACAGTTCTTCATCACTCATATTAATTTATCTCTGGCTTGAGGGGGAGATTAGTGAACTTGATTCCCACAAGCCAAACATGTTGCAAGGGATTTACTCTTTGTTTTGCACCTGTTATTTGAAAGCAGAAGCCAGTGTCTTCCTCTCTAGGGAGCCCTGTCCTTCCATGGTTTCTCTGGCTTCTTCAAAGGACTGCAGCCTCTCATAGTCCAAACAGCATACAGTGGGCCGGCTGGATAGACCAAGCCAACACGAACTGGGAATAGGGCTGGGATAATTTCAGCACCTCCCCCTAGATCTAATTTGGTAGCAGTATAGATTAGTTTAGCATATGATCCAGGATGTCCAATCGCACCCAGGATGGAACATTGTATTATTGACACAGATCTAGGAATCATGATGTAACACTCAGAGGAAGTAAGAAACAACCGGCCCTACAGCTGCAAAATTAATTACTTGAAATGTTGGGAGTGGCTGCTTTGCCATTTTGGATCAGTTGCAGTATGTAACTATTTTTGGCATCATTCTTGCCTAGTGATATCCAATGTGGCCATTTATATGCTATATGGTTGTTTTTGCAAGAACAAAATATAAATTTGCAGGGAGAGCTTCTGTGCTTGTAAATTAAGAGCCTATCCACGTGTAGGAGCTGTCATGCCCTCGGTGCCTAACTATATACAGGCATATGTTGATATAAATTATATCCTGGCATTTAATCTGAAACTATTTGTCGGGGGAAAGACGCATGTTTGAGCTCATTAATAGAGAAGATGGGGGGAGATATTACATGGGAGAGTCAGCAGAGAATAGACACAATACAGAAAGGGGGTTAAGAGTTAAGCACTATCATTGTAGGACATAAAATTTTATCTTCTGCTGTTAAATCAGGGCAGAGAAAACATATTATTCCATTACAGTTGGGGTAAGCTACTAACTCTTTGTATGGCATACTAATACCCAGCTCCTAAACAACCATTTCAAGGGAAATGGAAATCGATGAGACATGCAGACTTCAAGTTTGCTGTATGCAGTGGGGTGTATTCCCAAATTATTGTGCATAGAACTGCTGCTTTGGCTATCAGACATAACTGAAATGAGTATCCTGATTTAGACATACTCATCTGGGTTCAAATCTCAGTGAATACATTGAAATAAGAAAATTTCAGTTTGCAACTAGAGAGGAAAGATTTCCAGAAATGTTGAAACCATGGGGAAAACTTTTTTTTTCGTGTCCCCCCCTCCCCCCGGAAAAGAGCACACTTTCCCCATGCAATTTCTGTCACTGCAGTTCAGTTTTTAAAAACCATTGTAAAGCTCCAAACAGTTTAACTAATTGCACAGCTGTTGCTGCTGCACTGGAACCCTGTAAATTGTGTCAAGACATGAAGGACACTAGAGGACGCCATGTAAACAGTAATCTGTTACAGTCAATGTAACTATGGTTAATCAAGAAGAAAACACAAATCCCTAGCCATCTTTAAGCATTAAACATTACTGAGTTTTTCATGCTGTTGATACAGATGTTTCTTGCTTAAATAGACTCAGCCCTTTAAAAAGTTTACTTTTAAAATACTAGAGCAATGCTAACAAAAATGTTTATTCTTCATTGGGGTGGGGAGGTGTTCACAACTTTTTCAACAGATGGAGAAAGAGAATTGAGCAGGAGAATCCCGATCGCTCTAGGAAGATATCAGGATCAATTGCATTTATAATCCACTCTTTTCAGGTTGGGTATATAGATTCAATTTATAACTGTCTACAGGAAATCAGAACAAATAGCAAACTTCTAAAAAGTTTGCTATTTTTATGAAAATATAAAACATTTTCAAAACAAAACAGAATAAAAAGGTCTTACAACTCCTGGACTTTGATGACCCACAACAGGCAAAGACTCCCAGAGCTGAGATGCAGAAATTGACACAATCCCTTTAGTTTTAAAGCTTGCTCCCCTCTGTCTCTTGGCCTTGTTATGTGCTATGTGTGAGACAGAAACATAAGAGCTGGTAGGGATCTCAAGGGTCATCTAGTCCAACCCCCTGCACCATGCAAGATATTCACAGCTATCTTACCTCACTTACCTCCCCCAGTGACCCGTGCTGTATGTCCAGAGGATGGCAAAAAACCTCCAGGATACTCAGCTAATCTGGCCTGGAGGAAAATTCCTTCTGGCGATTGGCATTGCCCTGGGCATGTAAGAAAGGGCCATCGATTCTCAGAGATGGAGAAGAGCAGATACAGCAATGCATTGGCTGGAACACCTTGAGAGTGCAGGAGCTCTCTCGTGGACATCTGAGGTGGGGTAATGGATCTGTAGTACCCTGCAGACGTGCCTCTGTGATGCCGCCTGTGCTCTTCCTGTGTATTTGTTAATAGGGCAGAAACTCTCTTCAGTACTTTCTCTTCTCCAAAGGGAACCAACCCAAGTAAGCGCTACCCTGGGAGCTTCCACTGCTCAAGGAAGCTGGGTGAGCCATACAATAATTATATAATTAAAACCTTTACACATATATAAAAATTTACCTATGTGACTCTGTAAGGCCTCCATGAATATGTATGCTGTATAAATAAATTATAATAAATAAGAATAGCTTGTTTTTCAGCACAAACCTGACTCTAGTCTCTCGCATGTTGTGTGTGGTGGGTTTAAATGCATCCTCTGGGTTAATCTGAGACTTTTTGCCAAGGTTTCAAATTCTTTGTTAAAAAGAGCTCAGTTCTGTTACCTGTATAAACATTTGCATATTTGCTTTTATATTGCGTAATTTATTCTGTCATTTGGGCCACTCAACTCCATTTTGCTTTTTCTAGTCAGACAGTTATGATGACCTATGCAGTGCTCTGAAGTCTATCCTTTGACTGTGGCAAATATTATTCAAGTATCTCTTTTACTGCTGACATTTTACCAGGCATTGCCCCCACTTTCACAGAGATCTTCCCAAATTAAAGATCAAGCAATTGAAAAGGCGAAGAAGGAAAAGATAGCCCGCATATGCCTCTGGTCAAGTGAGGTAAAGAGTCAGAGTAAATGGCTATCTGTAGGAGGGGTCCCCAGTTGCCTTCAGTCTTTGGCTGTGAGGTAAGCAGCTATATTTATTTAGAGAAGTAAGTATTCAGCAAGTTAGGCAGTTATATAGCTTTAAATGTTGTCAGTAGCTTTCCTTTCCAGGCGTAGAACCTTGCTGTTTTTGAGCCTCTGCATTACCCAGCAGAGTGTTATTTGACTGGGGAAGCAGCCAAGACACTTTGGTATCTCTAGCCCCCATTACAGAGGTTTGTGGACCCCTGTGCTCCTTCACCCTGGCTCAAGCCTGCCTTCTCCTCCCTAGATCTGCCGCCTGCTTAATCCGCCTCCCCAGCCTTTTAGCCTGTGGACTCTTGGAGGGAGTAAATCTGCTTTTCCTAAGTGCTTTGACCCTCCTTCCTCATCTACAGCTGGTCCTGACTCTTACCAGGTTGAAACATGGGGATGGTTGTCCCCTCTGCTCCAGCCCCACATCCCTTCTGACCTGGCTGTGTTGCCTGAGGTGTGAAGCCAACATGTGGCCTTCTGCCCCCATAAAGACAAAGATGATGCAGAAGAAAGAAAGTGCCACATTCTTCACTTTTGTGGAATCCTGCGTACATATAGCAGAAGGCCTGATATAACCTACAAATGGGAGAAGAAGCATGGTGTCTCTAGCCACGGAGCATGTATAGGCCTCTATTTTCTTTCCCAAGCTCACTTTCCTGTCATGGAAAAGTCATGGATACAGCAAGATGTTTTGCTTAGGGTTACCAGCCTCCAGGTAGTAGCTGGAGATCCCCCAGAATTACAACTAGTCTCCAGGCCGGAGAGATCAGTTCACCTGGAGAAAAAGGCTACTTTGGGGGGTGGACTCTATGGAATTATGCCATGCCAAGGTCCTTTCCCTCCCCAACCCCCTCTTTCTCCAGGTTTCACCCCCTAGATCTCCAGGAATTTCCCAACTTGGAGCTGGCAACCCTAGTTTTGCTGTTGTTTTTTTCCTGCTGCTACACTTTAGTCCTAACAACAAGCCAAAAAGAAACAAACTGCAGCTGTTTTGGCTGTATTGAGTTTCAGACAGATGATCTTGCAGGCCAGTGTCCACTTATTCAGCCATTCAAAGCAGATACAGCAACAGCACATGAGGCTTTCGGCCTGCCCATGCCGTATGCTTTGACTCTCTGCCAAATTGCTAACTGCTGCCACAAAGGCACCCAGACAACACATCTTATAAGCATATTGTTGCTGGGTGCAAACAATTACATGCCATTGCTCTGCATGCTTCTCTGGCTCATTCCAATTTTGTGTACTTAGGGACCACTGGAAATTTTGTTAACAAGCTAAATGATTGAGGAAGACACCTTGGTTTTTGGCACTGAGCCCTTTAAGATCTGCAGAGGGTATGCATATGAATGCACCCACCGCCTATGGAAAGAGGAGGATTTATACATTATACATTATACTGGAGGATTTATACATTAACTTGGTGCACAGAAGTTCGCAGTCTTATGGTTCATATTCCCCATCACTTACGCAGATGCACATGCAAAGGGATTTAATGTAGCAGAGATGAGTAATGTGCCCAGGGATAGCAGCTACGGTCTTTTCAGGAGCCAGGGTTGAAAACTTGGAAGTTATCCTATATTATCTTCTCAATAATCCTGCAAGGTAGGTTAAGATGAGACATTGACAAAACCAGAGCTGTTTAGTGACCTTCATGGGCATTTGAACATGAGTCTCCTCAGTCTTCATTGGGGAACCTGATTCTCTTTTAATGGCTAAATTCAAGATTGTTCCTTTTAGCCCCTGCTAGGGCTGGTCTAATATATCTTGCCAATCTAAGCAGGACCAAGTTGGCAGTAGCACACGTATGGGCATCATCAACAGATGTGACCTAGGCCTGTCACCTCTCCCCATGTATCACTGGTGGCTGGGAGCCAGCAAGACCAACAGCACTGCAAGTGCCTTAGGGACTTACCTTGAACCTGGCTGGTGGCAGTGCAAATCCAGGAGGACACACATCTCTTCCGTGTGCTGCAACCATCAGGAGCAAGATGAGGCCCAGCAGCAATCTAGCGCCTCAGGGGCTCACCATGGACCCAGTCAAAGGCAGTGCAAGGCCAAGAAAAAAAAATGCAGGGTGCAAGCCATTTCCATAACCTCACCCTCTGCCGCTGCTAGCTGAGAAGAAGCTGAGCCCCTGAGGCACACTGGGACCTTCATGTTATTGTGACATCCCAGTGAGTGCTTGGGGCATTGGGCTAAGAACTGGCACTGGCCCCTACTCTGCAGACAAATGTACCTTCATAGTGGGCTTTGAATTAAATGCTAGCTGGATGGGCTAAAGAAAAAATCAGCTAGCAGGCTAAATAAGAAGTTGTGAGTATGCACAAATGACCATAGTTTCAGTGGTAAGCCTGCTATAGAACTATGACTGCATTTTTGACACAGACACAACCATCTTCTTTCTCAGACTGGGCTCAGGGAAATCTTTGCAAGGGCAACTGGAATTACACAGCATTGATTGGCTGACCCCTGTGCCAGTTATGAAGCAGCTTCCCCCACCTTCTTGAATCAGGACGGAGGAAGCGAAAAACATGGTCTGGGTGTGCTTTCAGTCCCGAGTCTGCAGAAAACTGCAGTCTGTTTTGTGCTGTTTCTGTGAGCATATTGGCATAGAAAGGGTTAATTGAAGGGTGCCAGTCCAGAGTTTTCATTTCTAAAATATTGTTCTGGAGTGTCTCTAACACATCCCCCTCTTTTTTGTGGCACTGGCATTTCTTTAGTGCCCATTCCGGCCTGTCCCGTCTCGTTCCGGCTTTTACCCTGTCCCCTGATTCATATGCCTCCCCCCAATGAATTTTTGTTCTTCATGAATATCAGAGATGGTCCACTAGAAAAAAACCAATTAGAATATATAGCAGGCAGAACACCTTCCACAATGTGTAATGGCAGAATAAGGCTGGGGCTCTGGCTGTAATCCATTCTATGAAAATAGAAGGGTTACAAGCAGATCTCTAATTTTATCTGTGAAACATTGAAGAGTAGAGTCAGGTATTGTGGCCTGGCAGGTGCTTGATAAGCCCCCCCCCCTTTTTTTTTTGCAGTCTCATGAAGGCAGCAACACTGTGAAGTTTATGGAGCCTCTGCCCCTTGCATGTCCCCAGGCATAACTGATGGACTGTGTTCAGTCTGATAGATCCCAAGTTGTACAGGCCTATATTATATATAACAAAGTCATTAGTACTATCCATTTGAGTACTTATGTAGATGCTGCAAACTGTATATAGTTCTCTAAATCTGCCAGAGAGTTATGAAGAGACTCATTCAAGTCTTGACTTCTAAGAAATCTGCGAAGTGTGCTTAAAGCAGTAAGGGCCTCATTCTTGGATGGTAATGGGTGTTCAGCTCCTGGAAACTCATCACTTTCAGACTCTTCATAAATTTCATTTGTAGTGCATGTTTTTGTCCAGAAACTTTCACTATTTGGGGTCATTTCACAGGTATGCAGGTCTTCATTTAAAGCTGCATATTTTTCCAAAGACAAGCTTTTTGGAAGCTCTACTCCAGCAGCCAATGCATACTCAGCCAAATCTAGATTACTTTCAGTTTTTGGATTAACATCTAAAATGTCTGCTTGTGATCTAAACCCTACTTCTCTATAGCTTTTTACAATAGTCTCTGGAGGCACTGCTCTCCAACAGAGATGCAACATATCCACTGCATCAAGCAAAGACAATTTGAATTCCTTACCACCTTCTATAAATCTTTTCAGAAGAAGGTACCAGTATTTGATTTTCAGACTCTTGATAATCCCGTGTTTCATTGCTGAGAATCTGGAGCATGAGAAAGATGGAAAGAAAACAAGCCTGATGGACTTCAAATGTTTTACTTCTGGGTGAACTGGAAAAGGGTCTACAAAAATGACAACTCGCCGCTCCTGTGCTTGAAATCTCCTGTCAAGCTTGCATACCCATTGCTCAAACACCTCCAAAGTTATCCACGCCATAGCATTTGCCTGGTATTCCACAGGCAGTGACTTTACACCTTGAAAGCAAGGGGGAGTTTTGTTTTTCCCAATGACAAGCAAAGGAAGTTTTTCTGAAGCATCCATATTAGTGCCAACCACAACAGTTATTCTGTCCTTGTTTAATTTTCCTACTGAGCAATCTTCTCCTTTAAATGCAAAGGAATTAATAGGTAACTGCTGATAAAACAATCCTGTTTCATTCATATTAAATATATCATTGGGTTGATAAACCTTTAAGTAGTAAGGAAGAATGTTTTGATACCAAACATTTGCTGCATCAGAGGTCGTAACAGTAGCAATGGTAGTCGTACAAGGAGCAGCAGGAACAGATAATATACGCTGCAATCTGAATGATAATCCATACCTTGATTTAAAACGATCCAGCCAGCCATTGCTGCATTTGAAATCGCTGTGTCCAAGTTTCTGAGCAATATTGTTAGCTCTGAGACGTAACATTGGTCCACTGATTGTTACATTCAAGCCCTGCGCCATTCTGCACCACTTCACGAGCTCCTCTTCAAGATCAGTATAAAATGCAGTTCTTAACCTTTTTCTTTTCGGATCAAATTGCAGAGATTCGAAGGCTTCTAAAATTCTATCTTTGCTCTTCAAAATGGAAGACAGAGAATTTTTCTTTATGCCATATTTTGCAGCAATATCTGACTTCTGTATGCCACATTCCACTGCTGTCATTATGTCAATTTTGTCCTTGATCGATAAACTTTTCTTCTTTCTTGTTGCAGGTGAAAGTGAGGGAACATTTGAAGCCATGACACACCAAGGACTCCCTTACAAGCTCAAGTGTACACAGACACATTTATTCTGTCCCTTTGGCTATCATGAACTGCTTTAATTAGATTGGCCTTCAAATCAGTATTCCGATGTCAAGCTAAAATAATACAACTTCTCAGTCATCACGTTGTCAAAGTCAAGACCAGCAATGTCATTTGTATATTTGTGCACATCATGTGCACCGGGATATAGAATTAGCAGAAACAAACTCTTCTGGCATCTTTGCATATTAAAAACCCCCCAGCTCCTCACCTAGATTATTCTCATGTGAGATATAATTAATCAACCATTTCTGATTCCTTTAGCAATTCTCTTCTGTGTCAAAATGGAAAATAAAATGAGAAGCTTAATTTCCTCTGTGTTATATGTACATATCATCAGTACAGCTGCTTTATTTTTGGACTCTTACTGACTGATGCTTCTATTTGTTACCCTGACTCTCTTCTTGTTTTAAAATGTACCTCCAGCACTCATCCCTGTGCCCACAGTCTAACTGAATGATCCTATTCTTGGGTTCTGCCTGCTGGGCACGGATGATCTGGTCTTACGATATTTTTATCCCACCCTTTCTTCAAGAAGATAAGAGTAGCAATCATGGATCTTTTCTCTTCCATTTTATCCCCATGATCAGGGCTTTTTTTCAGCAGGAACGCAGTGGAACGGAGTTCCGAAACCTCTTGAAAATGGTCACATGGCTGGTGGCCCCGCCCCCTGATCTCCAGACAGAGGGGAGTTTAGATTGCCCTCCACGCTGGCGTGGAGGGCAATCTAAACTCCCCTCTGTCTGGAGATCAGGGGGCGGGGCCACCGGCCATGTGACCATTTTCTCCAAGGGCAACCCACTGAGTTCTACCACCTCTTTTCCCAGAAAAAAGCCCTGCCCATGATCCAGATCAAGAGGAAGAATGGCTTATGGTCATCTAGTGAGCATTACGTGTAAACAACAAACAGCTTCATCTAACAAACATAGGAAGGGCATGTTGTTAATAGCTGGGGTTTTATTTGGTCTATAACTGACAGAGCCATCCACTGGGAAGTCCAACTGTACAGTAGTTACAACTTTGCCTATAAAACTAATGCTCCCCACTCAGGCAAGCAAGCAACGAGGGAAAACCATACAACTAAACAGGATTCCTGCAAATCCTTTCTATATAAAGAAATGGGTGTGCAGAGCAGGGCTACTGAGAACCACTCCACTCAAAGACTCACTCTGGGCCCTCCGTCCCTACATTCTTGTTCCTGTTTGATTAGAACATTTATAATGCTATTATAATGCTAGGTGATTTGGCCCCCAGGAATTCCTATCCTTAACCCCTCTCAGCAGTCTAAATGTAGAACCACAGCAATTCTCCATATTCCCCCTGTCCCTCCACCAAATATTTCAGACCAGTTTTACATTGGCTTAACAGCCCTTTGATAATTGACAAGTGGTAGTAGTACTGCTTACACAGAAAAAAAACAGTAAATATATTCTATGCAGCCCCTGTTCGCCATGAACCTTCAAATGCTGCTGAGCTCCTGCCATATGCCAGCAAAAGCAATGGACAGCACTGCGTGTGTTCTACTTATTTCTGCACTTGGCTCTTCATTCATGATGTATTCTTCCTTGCAAAATAAAAGCAAGCATATACAGAACACAACAAACAAGAATAGAGGTGGGCACAAACAAATATGACCCAAAATTCATCATGAACCAGGCCAGTTCATGGTTCGCCAACCAGCAGTTCATCAGAGCCCATTTCTGACGAACCACCATAATCTTTAGGCTGATTCGTTTGGTTCGTTTTTTGGTTCATCACTGCAGACAGCCTGGCACCAGTCAATCAGTTTCCTAGGCAATGGGGGGAATGGGCTTTCTGCTGCCCTGGACGTGACATTTTCATGAATCAAATTAACCAGTTCATGAACCGGGACAAGTTCATGAAAATTCATGGTTCGTGAAATGCAACAAACCACACAGTTCGGTAGTTTCATGATTTGTGCCCACCTCTAAACAGGAACAACAAAAGCTTTCCATTTCCAGTGTTATAGAATGAAGAGGTGGAGTTCTGAAAGCAGAACCACAAGTGACAAAAGGCACAGATTGGACACTTGTCAGCTTCCCTCAAGTTTTGATGGGAAATGTAGGCATCTTAGTCTTGAAGCTTGGCTCTCTGACTGCTGTCCAATGGACTTTTCAACTGTCACTTGTCCAACATTCCGCCAAGCTGCCTACATTTCCCATCAAAACTTGAGGGAAGCTGACAAGTGTCCAATCTGTACCTTTTGTCACTTGTGGTTCTGCTCTTAGATAGCGGATTACACCACTTTAGCACGTAGGATGGGATCACATTTTCAACACTTCCCTCTGTTGAAAAAGAAAAAACCTTCCTTGCACGAAGAGAGTAGTATCAGACAGAGAAGCCTGTGTTACAGCTTTTCAACAACAACCACTTGATGTTGTTGAACCTGCCCGCTCTCGTCATCTTCAGAGGCCCTGCATTGGGTGCCCCTGCTATCTGAAGCTAAATGGATGGCAACCCAAGGGCATTCTTGGTCATGGTGCCAAAAACATTAGAACTTCCTTTCCAGCGAGATTTGTCTGTCTCCCTCTATCATTGTTTTCCACCAATTGAAGAAAATGTTTTTTCTTTGGCGTTCTCTCACAAACTCTTATTAGCCATTCTCCATTTGCATGTGTTTTATGTGTTTTTTGATATTTGAAATGTTTTAGTGTTTTAATGTTTGTCACCTTGGGGATCCTGAATTGAGTGAAAAGGTGGCATAAAAGGGTTTTAAATAAATTTATAGGAAACGCTTTGCATGAAGGAAGTCTGAGGCTCAATCTTTGACATATTCTCTTAGGAGCTGATGTTTTTAGGAGCTGATCTTTTAAGAACTGATACCAGTCAGAACAGACAATAATGAGCTAAAAAGACCAATTTTCCAATTGGATACTTCATATGGTATCCTTTCTGTGCCTTTTTTAACAGAGAGAAAGTTTAATAGGGGAAGAGCATTAAACATGACATTTCACCAGTAACTCAAAGTACAAAATTCCACCATCAAAACTTTGTGCATTGCAAATGACTAGCCATTCTGTATTATTCTAGAAGCACAGACATAGATTCTATGTCAGTATTTAACATATGTGCCAGGTCCCACTAATCATTCAATGTTGTACAACTTTGGTCACCCGATTATTATTAACAGGACCCAAAATCAGCCCCAAACAAAGTGCACTGTCACTCCCAGAAATGACATCACCACCTCCCCCTCAGCCTGTGGGGGTGCCTGCCAATGGCAGGCAACCTCTGGGGGCTTGCCACCTGCCACTGATCACTGGCAGATCAGTGGGCAAGGAAGCAAACCTGCAGGAGTTTGCCCACCACTGGCGGGCACTTGGGAACCCTACCAACAATATGGTGTTTTTATTTTGTTTCCAAGTAAAAATCATATGAATTCATGAGGAGCCATGATTGAGAGTCATATTTTTGTGCTGTGGCTATACCACGAATTTCTGGATCCCTGTTTTCTATGGTTCTGTCTGTGGACCTGGTTGCGATATGTGATTTGATGTTACATTTGTGGATGTTCTATATAAAAAACTATAGGATGCATGATGATCCGAGTGAATCCATATTCTACTTTCTTCCTCCCAATTGCCAGCCATTCTGTGCCCTGGCCAGCAACGGTAAGCTGGAAGCTGAGGTGCTCTTCCTCAGCGACCTCCTGGGCTCAGGCTGGCGGGACAAGGTCGAGTGCCGCCGCCGCGTCCCTGCTTTTTCTCTCCAGGCGCCCTGGTTTCACACAGGTTGAAGTCAGGTGCCTCCGTGCCGTGCTCCTTCTCCTCCCCAGCTACAACACGCCGGGCCGCTCACCACCTATATTGCAAACGAGGAGACTCAAACTAGAACGACTTTCTTAGGGCCATGGAGGCCTGTCGGTTTGTGTTGGCACGCACCACAGGGCTAGAAAAAGAAACGTTTTTATGCAAAGCAAATACCATGCGGGTCAGAATCGTTGTGTAAAATGGGGACATCCTTTTACGCTAATTTCTCTCTTTTGCACTGCTCTTGTTCTTTCCTTTTGCTGACACGCAACGCTCTACCGGAACGTGATTCTGTAACTTCATCCCTTTTGGCACAGAGATGGGACAAAAGGCAACCACGGGCATCGACCTTGGCTGTTATTTCCACGGTTACCACTATAGGAAATTAACACTAAATATTATGGTGGGTCTTGGCGGGGGTAGTATTACCATGGTTACAGCTATAGAGAAGCGACACGGAAATATTGCGGGAAACCCGGATGTCGTTACCAGGGCTACGCCAGAGACACTGCGGCGCACATCCCCTTTGCTGCCTAGATCGGCCTTTTGAGGGGTAAGATTGTCGAGACAGCCGGGAGTTCTATTTCCGGCCAGGCAGTTCCGGTTTCTGCTGGAGGTGGGGGATAGAAAAGGGGGGGACGTGGTAAGGCGTCAGCGGCGGCTGCTTTTTCGAGGGCCTGTTTCTGCTGCGGTTTTCCGGCTTCTGGAGGCGCAGGAGGCAAGTGAGGGGCGCAGGGACTGCATGTGGGAGGCAGTTGCTGCCGCTAGCCTAACTGAGCATTAACGGAGGGCGGCGGGAAGACGGGAGCGAGACCGGTTCCGAGTCTCCTCAGTCTGGGTGTGCGCATCTGTCTTTGAGGCGGCCTGTCGTTTCGCTCTCTGTTCGCCGCCCCGCGCCCTGGGACGCCTGCCTCCGCCTTCTTAATACGTGGACACCCCCTCCCCCGCAGTCTTTGACCAGTATTTTGGCAGGGTCTTCGCTGCAGTGTGGAAGCTACGGCCAACGGCAAGCCTCCGCATGTAATTGCATGCAAGAGCTGACACCTGTCTTTTCCGGCAGGATTTCTGCCTTTCCACACCGTGGCAGGCATCAGTTCACCTGGTGCAGCTTTTACTGGCTTAGAGGTGCAGCGGTGGAGAAAACCTCGCCTCGTCAGTTCCTGCCTGTCGGGCAGGTGTAGAAAGGCTGGGAACCCTGCCAGGGCGAAAGGAGGCCACTCTAAGTGCACGCCCGGTTCATAGTCTATCTTGAGACAGGCGGGTGGGGCAGGGACAGGTGTTGCGTTGATAGGAGAAAGGAAGGAGGAAGTCCGCTTCCGTGCAAAGCAATTTGAATCAACCCCGAAGAAACACCCTGTTGCTTCCCCTTTCCATTTTCTTTTAGCCCCCTCCTTTAGTCGTCTTGATGCTGTGAACTTGTGAGTCAGATTTTGAAAGAGGAGGTGACATTTTGCTTTGCTCAATGCTGGTTTCCTGACCAGACCTCCTTGTTCTAGCTTTCCTGCTTCCCAAACTCGACTTCTAACCATTTGCCTGTATCTCAGTGTGACTGTTTCACTGATAACCTTTTCTGCAAGCAGTTTCCTTCATTCACTGTTAAATGAAACTGGTGTTTTACCTCTGCATGGTATTTAAACCTTGTGTAAGTAAGTAGCTGTAGAAGAAGAAGGTAACGTTGAGTTTATTTTAAAATCTTCATATGGTGTTTAGAATTCCATAGCTTTTACATGCACATTCAGTCTAGTAGTCAATTTTGACTATAGACTGGTCATTTTTGCTTATTTACAAAATATACCCCACCATTATGCTGTCATCAGTCCCATCAAGGATGCTAACAAATTAAAACATACCTCTTAAAAACTATTACAACCAAACAAAACGAATTGCTGGTTGTTTTTTGTGTGTCATGGGGTTATCAAGACTTCTGCTGAAGCCCTTCTCAAAACAGAGTGGTTGCTGCATGGTTTAAAAATACACTGTGGTCTTTTATGGTATTTTGCAGGAGAAAGGTGTTTGATTGTATATGAATAGTACCATTCTTTGCTTGAGGCCGTGTGATTCTTCTCATCTGAGTGAAAGTCTAAAAAGACTTTTGAAGGAAACTGCTTTCTTTGGAATTTTCTGACTTTATATCTAATTGAGCCATTAAATTTCAGTGTTGACACTTAAGGTAGTGTTCTATTGCTGTTGTGCTAATGGACATAGGAGGAGGAGTGATCTTGTTCAATTTCTCCTCCCATTTCCCTGACATGTATGAGGGAACTGTATATCTGAGAGGGTGGTAGTTCCCATAATATTGCCCTTTAGGGGGGAGATCTCGAGAGGTTACTGGAGGGGGGCAGAATCTGCTTCTGCCATCAGAACAGTGGTAGGGTACAGTCCATAGTCATCATATTTCTGGTTAAAAATGAGATTTGTGATTTTATAGGCATTTTATGTCACTGTATTCTTTTGATATACTGGAGGCTTTCCCTGCAGTTCTTTGGAATTAAATTTCTGGTAACCGTGTTTATGGATCCTCGAGCTTGGCAGCTCAGAATGGATAGAACTGCATGAAACTACAATTACTGTAAGTTGTTTGTGCTGCAACTTTGCTTAACTTGCTGAGTTGTAGGAAGCACTGGTATTGCTGGTTCCTGCATGTTTGAAAATCCCTGCCACTTTTTCTGTTGCGACTAAGCATGAGTCCACCAAAGCATAAAGCTGTGTCACTTTTGTATGTATGGCCCATTCCTGATGGCCTCCAGAAGGGCATATGAGGCTTGTAGATTTCATATGTTGGATGATCCCCCCAGAAAGATCTGTGCCTCTATAATAATAACAACAACATTCAATTTATATATCACCCTTCAGGACAACTTAATGCCCACTCAGAGCAGTTTACTAAGTATGCCATTATTATCCCCACAACAAACACCCTGTGAGGTGAGTGGAGCTGAGAGAGCTCCAGAGAGCTGTGACTAGCCCAAGGTCACCCAGTTGGCTTCAGGTGGAGGAGGGGGAATCAAACCTGGCTCTCCAGATTAGAGTCCTGCCGCTCTTAACCACTACACCAAACTGGCTCTCACTCTCTAGTCTTCGTAGCAGTAGTTATGATGAGAAATAGTTAATAAGGGAGAATAAAGTTAATCTTGGGATGTTACATCTCTCTCTTCCTTCCCATTACTTTATGGAAGTGAGATTTTATTTGATTTCAAATACTTAAAATATCTCTTTTTATATCTCTTAAAATTCTCTTCCATCTAGGACATTCATAGTAACTTGCAAAATTATAAATGCCATTCCCCCCCCCCCCCCCAAAATCAAAACACCTAATGCTCCTGATTCCCTTTTGGTGTTTTCCTCTTGGGAGTGACTTGCAATGCGCAAAAAGTAAGATCTCCTCACCCAGAAATGGGTTGGCGATCTTATATTGACAATGTTAGCCTCTCATTCAGTCTAGACTTTTTTTGCTATGCTTTTATCATTCTACTTTGAAACCCAGTTGCTGCTTCCTCAGTATCAGCAAAGAGATACTAGGTGGTAGATATTCTTTCAGTATAATCTCTCCATTCTTCATAGTTGCCCTGCCACTAACTACGCTGGTTGATGATGGTCTGTTGTGGTGCAGCAGCATGGGATAAATATTTCAGTTGGAAACTGTGGAGTGCGTATGTGTAAGGTCACATGCAAATGCATTTCTTTCCATCCTTTCTGTAGTAGTCTCCAGAGACTTCTAAAATGCTGATACTGGAGACCATGGGACAAACAGCTATGCAGCTAACAGGACTGCACTGAGGAGGAGGAACCAAGATGGACTATCTCCTGCACCATTACAATGTCTTCAGACAGAAAAGAAAGAGGAGCATAATTTCACCAAGTTTCCCCTTCTCACTGCAGCCTAGGCCATGTAATTTTTTTCTATTCAAGTTTCATTACCCAGAGCAATAGTGTTTTGCAAATTTCGGGGGTATTGGTGAAGGAAGGAGAGTGGGAAAGAACAGTATATGCATACACTCCATAGGCTCAAAACCTCCCTATTCTCTTCACCTTCATCCCCATGAAAGGGGCTACCAGAACTTACGATGTTTGCTCTTCTAGGCTTTGAAGTATATTTATTCATTTAATTATGTTTTCTCCCAGGCAGTTGGGACCCAAAACAAGTGACAAATAAAACCACAACAATAAAAACATTCTATTTATATACCGCCCTTTAGGATGACTTAACACGTACTCAGAGTGGTGTACAAAGTATGTTATTATCCCCACAACAAAGGTGAGGTGGGTGGGGCTGAGAGAGCTAGAAGCTGTGAATGACCCAAGGTCACCCAGCTGGCTTCAAGTGGAGGAGTGAGGACTCAAACCCGGTTCTCCAGATTAGAGTCCTGCGCTCTAAACCACTACACCAAACTGGCTCTCAAGTGAATAAAATGTCAGAATTATATAGAAAGGGCAATAAATAACAAGCCATTTAACAAAGTACCAACAGATTGCAAGTGTCAAATCTTCTGCAATATCAGGGGGCTTCAGTCATCTTTTAAAGAAAATCTATCTTACATCTCTTGTGCAATTCCAACTGAATCAAGATCTTCCTGAGCTCTTAAAGGTTGTTCCAGAGGGCCACAAATATACGCCTACACCTTAGATGGCTAAACAAATAGGGTGGAACAACCAGCAGTGTTTCTGTACTAAGTTGCCACATTGACACATTACGTGACCTATTACAAGAGAGACTGTCCTTCAAGGATGTGGGTCTCTAGTTTGTGAATGGTGTTAAGGTAAGTACCAGCATCCTGAATTGGATCCAGGAGCATATTGATGATCAATGAAAACGTTGTAAAATGAGAGTAATATAGTAACCTCGTTCTTCACCTTTTTCAGTTTTCAAGTTATCTTCAAGGGAAGTCTTGTATAAATGATGTTACAGTGGTCAAGCATCAAAAGTTGCTGCAGCATGGGTCACTGTGTTCAGTACCAGTCTCTTGAGTAAAAGGAGAGTCTTTGGACTAAAAGTGGTTGGGAAAACACATTTATAGTTACTAGAGAAATAGGCGCCTCTAATAATAGAGCAGGTCCACTAAACCCCAAGGGTTTTCAGTAGCCTTCAGATTTAAAGATGGGGGCTTATATTTCAGATAGTGTCAAAAATATGTAGGAGCATCTTTGATTGCAAGCCATATTCAGAAGATCACTGAGCAAAATGCATGTAACCGATAGAACTGGAGCAAAAGTGATTATATGGGTATCTTTATTGTAAGGGGTGAATTGGTGTGGTATAATTGTATATGTGTACACAGGGAGAAACAGTACAGAATTATTCTTTGACTTCCTGTTTTCTGAATACCTGTTCTTACTCTCTGCTTTTAGAATAGAAGATGCTTCATTGCTAGATAATACTTTTTATATAATTTCTTTTTATTTACTGTATTTTTGCTCCACTTTTCCCACTTATTCAGGACATTAGAAGTAATGGTGACCTCTCAAGGTATAACAACATTTGGAAGAGGTACTCATTCTCTTTGTGAATGCAAGATAGCAATATTTAGCTCAATGTAATGTAATCCTTGTGGCTGTTTCACCATGTTCTTTGTACTGTTTACCAGATTGACACACAAAGCTGTATGTGGTGGATCACGGGGGTGGGGGGAGAGGTGGTTCTCCTCCAATGCTCCACCAAGAGGCAACATTCTGCATTCATTAAAGTCTCCAAGTTAACTTCAAGGGGATTCCTATGTATATTCAGTAGTCTAGTCTCAGTTTTACCATGGCATGGATCCAGGTAACCAGATCAGTGTCCATATTCTGTTCTAGACTGAGTTGGAAGAAAGTGTTTTTTGTAGCTGCATTAAACTGCTTCTCTAGTAGTAATGCTGGATCCAGTATAACCTCAAGTCAGCAAGAGTCAGCTGAATCCTATCAGTGGTTGCAAGCTCAGTGCCTTTCAAGATCTACAGCTTCCCAACCAGCATTACAACTCTCTTGTCAGGATTTAGTTTTTTTGTTCACTCTTAGCCATTAACCACAGCAGACAGGCAACAGTTCTGGGAGATACAGAGCTGGATGTCATCAGCATATTGATGACAGCCAACCTCCAGCTATTAATGTTTTGTCATAAGGGCTTTATGTAGTGTTTGAAAAGCATGGGGGATAGGATTGCACCCTGTGGAATCCCACAGGATAGGTTCTATACTGATGATAACTGATCTCTACCAGCAACCCTTTGAGTCCAGATCGTGAGGAATGGCTTGAACCAGTCCACTGCACATCTCCTAATGTCTACTTCTGTCTCCAAATGTTTCAGCAAAATGGCATGGTCATTTGTGTCAAGGGATACGGATAGATCCAGTAGCAGCAATGAAGAGGCATGGCCTTTGCCTACATTCTGACAGAAGTTATTAGCTGAAGCAATTAGGGTTGTCTCTATCTCATGGCCCAGCCTGAGCTAGACTGAAAAGGTCCTGAGCAGATGAAGAGTCCAAGAAGGCCTGAAGTTGCTGTGCTACTGCTCTTTCAATCAGTTTGTCTAGAAAGGGAAGATTAGAGCCTGGGTGATAATTTGTCACATCATTTTTCTATAGGGACAGTTTTTAAAGTAATGGGCAGGTAACAGCCTCTTTGAGTGTTTGAGGGAAGGTACCCTGAATTAGTGATTGATTTATGATGGACACTAAGGGCTCCTTGATAGGGTTCTTACATGATTTTAGCAGCTAGGCTGGACAACAATCCTGGCCACAAGTAGTGGCCTTCACAGATACTAGAATCTTGTCAACATCCATTTCAGAAACTTGGTCAGAATGGTCCATAAATAAACAAGATGATATATTAGGCATTTCTTCTGACTGACCTACATTACAACTGACATCTAGATAAGAGCGTACCCATGATATTAGCAAAAAACTTGGCAAATGTATCAACAACTGTCTGCTTCTGGGGCAATAAAAATTCATATTTAGTAATAAGCAAATGCTGAGCTACTTTAAAAATTGGGATGGTTGTGAACTAGCTGATGCAATTGTGATAGAGAAGTAACATTTCTTTGCAGCTGCTAGGACAGCTTCATAGGTCTTCTAATGGGCTCCGCAACATAACCTGGAAGATTGAGTACAAGTTTTCTGTCCACATCATTCTAGATGTCTCCTAGCTCTCCAAGTCACCAGACTGAGCAGTAAACCATGTGGCTGGGATTCTATCTCAAGGGTGGCAGAGGTCATCAAGGGGCAGTCTTGTTCATAGCTTCATGTTCCATGCTCCCACTGCAGCATCAACAGACCGTGTGTTTTGAATCCAAAAATCCTGCAGAACATTCTGGAATTTACTAGGATCCATGACCCTCATTGGTTAGACCATTTTAACCAGGCTCCTATGGGTTGTCAGAGCCATATTCACCCTTTCCTTGAGTACATAGATGCCAGACTGTGGTTTGGGCCGCATCTCTAACCCTGAAACCAGACCTTCCCTCAAAGGCTCAGTGCAAAAGATTAAGTCCAAGGTGCAAACTCTGTTATGTGTTGGACTTACCGTGATTTGAGAGAGGCCCAAGGCAGTCAAAGAAGCTATAACATTTTTGGCCGTCCACTCTCACTGGGTGTGCCTCCATCTTAGTGTCTGTTCCAGAACAAAGAGAAACTCCAAATAGTCTCTTTGGGTCACTTGCTCTAGCAAAGTCTACTTCAACACAGGACTTTTAAAAAATGCACAGCATCCCCATACCATCTGTATTTTGTCTTCTTCCTGCATAGTGACCCTGGACTTCTCTGGTGGTCTCCTATACAAATACTAACCAGAGACAACCCTGCTTTTTGAGATCTGACAAGATTAGACTAGCCTGTGCCATCTGACTCAGGCATTTTGGTGCAAATGCCTTGTTTTGTGGAGAATTTTGAATATCTTAGTGTCTGTTCCAGAACAAAGAGAAACTCCAAATAGTCTCTTTGGGTCACTTGCTCTAGCAAAGTCTACTTCAACACAGGACTTTTAAAAAATGCACAGCATCCCCATACCATCTGTATTTTGTCTTCTTCCTGCATAGTGACCCTGGACTTCTCTGGTGGTCTCCTATACAAATACTAACCAGAGACAACCCTGCTTTTTGAGATCTGACAAGATTAGACTAGCCTGTGCCATCTGACTCAGGCATTTTGGTGCAAATGCCTTGTTTTGTGGAGAATTTTGAATATATTCTCAATTAGAGTTGAAAGTTGGCAAGACAAAATAGATGATCGTAGTAGTCATACAGTGTCAATTAATATAGATCGATTTAACAATCCTAATACTATTATGTCTGTTATTAAAGAGATTAATTCCTACTCCTTTCCAGGGCCAATTCTTCCTCTTCTCTTTACAAACATATTTACCCTATTCATCTTGGTTTGCCAGTTCATCACCAGTTCAAAATAGTATATACCTATTCTGGATCACTTATTTATTTTATTTTTTATTTATTTATTTTCGATCTTTATTCTGCCCTCACCACATTTCCAGCAGGCTCAAATGCTCAATCACATGGTTAGTTGGCTTGCAATTTGATGTGCAGATAAAATTAATTACTAGAGCTTATACAATACATATTTCTAGATATTAATTCTATATAATCCTTTGGGAATATTTCTTTTAATTATTATTGATCATATCTAGATTCTAATTAATTTCACAGAGCCTGTAACTATCCCTGTTATTGTACAGTCTCTCAAGCTCACTTGTGAGGATAATATTTGCTAACTGATAAGTGTACTAAATGTAGGTGCATTTGTGAAGACTCCTAAAGGTCCCTAATGAGAGCTTCCTTAACTAATCGGCCATTTAGACCATTTAATTCATGCTTAACTTATTTTATTTTCAGGTATGTCAGAACACGTCAAGGATCCCACAACTATTGATGAACTTCACCTGGCTCCAGAAGAAATCCAGTCTGACTCTGAGGTGATTGGTGACATGTAATTGGGGTTTTCCAAAAATCAGCCAATCCAGTAACAGACTCAGACTGGAAAATGACCTTTAAGTAGTCTCTCTTTAACTTCTTTGTGTAACAGGAAAAATATAATTTAAAAATCTTAGATTAATGGCAAGCAGATTTTAAGTTAACTTGTCTCATTCACTGTAGTTCTGTAGTTTGAGTTTATATTATGCCATTAAGCAACCTGGAACATGGAGGCAGTGAGGATTTTGTAGATGCCATAGCAAGTATGTAGATTCTCCCCATAGATTTTTTTTTAAAGGGGCACCTGACATGATTCAGGTTAGGTGCATATGTGAACCTCTACTGTTCGCAGAATCCATGAAAAATTACTGTGCAAAATTGTTAGCCAACCAAACCAAGCATGAGCTGAAAAATATGACTTAAGAGAAGTATGAGGCAGCTCAGAGCCTTTTCATTTGGAAACTAGTTTTAACTTCTTGCTGGATTTACAAAATTTCCAGAAGCTTTGAGGTTGTGGGGGGAGTTGTTCTATTTTTGACAGGGGAAACTGACATACATGCAGTGCTTACTTTCTTATCAAGCCTAAACATATTTTGCTTTTAAACACATAAAACACCATTTATAACTTAGCATATAAAATTGTACTAACTGGCATATTTATGGAATTTTAAAATATAAATGTCTTAGTTTTCTACAAAAAAACTGTAAATATACCTAATAGTTGAGAGAAAGCTACAAACTGATGCACCCTGTGCAGGGTTAGTACATGTATTTTAATTTTGCAGGATGAGCAGGAAGAAAGAATAACAGTTGAAATTAGTAAGCAGTTGAAATTAGTAAGAAATAAAGTGTTTGGATAGAAACAGTCTGATAAAGTCACAGTAGGTGAGGCTGCCAGCATAGCAAGTTAAAATTTGTAGCACAGAAAACCCAGAACTCTAATATACTATGTAGTGGCATTTAAACATAAAGCATATCCTTGAAAAACACATTGTCTCTTTCTACAGTATATATAGGAATTATCATTAACTAATTCTGAAGATGATGTTCCTTTTTTATGTTATACATTTTTAGTAAGTAGAACCTTGTCTTAAAAAGCATTTCCCTGGTTCAAAAAAAGTAAAAAATATTTATTGGAGTTTTTTTAGTGCTCCCTAGCATTTCTCAATTTTGCCATGAGAAAAATTGAAAAAAGTCCTCAGCAAATGAATATATAAATCCCCTTAATTTTTCTAGCCTTCGCATCTTGTCTTCTAATATCAGTGCTTACAAAGTAGGTCCTGATTTGAAGGATACAATGAGATGTAGTTTCTAAGAGCGGTGACTCCCCATTTTGTAGTGGCTTGTAAGGGTCAGTGTTACAAAATCTTCAGTGTCCAGAAAGAAGAAGAACTTGTGAAGTAGCTCCAATTGATACATTGGGATCTAGCTTGTTGGTTTGGGAGCGTGGTTCTCCTTTTGAATAAAAGAAGTCCTAGATTAAATTCTCAGGCAAGTCATGCTTGCAGGGAAGGGAGGGCCTGCATCTTCCAGGTCACTGTTGACCACGGTAAGAAACAGGATGCTGAATTATACGGACCGTTGGTCTGATCTAGCAGGACTCTTCTTACGGTCTTAAGATAATTGGTCCAGAATTCTTATGGTATAAAATCAATTGAAGATCAAATAAAACAATAAATTCCACAAACAAATGCATGCAGCTCTTTTGCCTGTTCTATGAACGCTGTCTATGTGGATCAAAATTGTTGTGTTTTTTCTGTTTATGAGCTCAGGATTAAATCATATCTTCTCCCAGTTTGTGCAAATATAAGTAAAGTTAGGAAACTGATGCTTAATACTTAATTGCTCCCTCCATAATGAAAGATGAATTAACTATCCTTTCCCACCTCACTTAACTCCGCTGAGATTGCATCAGCCAATCTGGCGTTCATCTGCCTTGCTGCTCTCTTGAGAGGTGAAAATATATAGCTAATCTGTATCTAGAGATGGGAAGTGCAAAATAGTTGCAGGCATTATGAATAATTGCTGTGCTCTACAATGACGGTATGAAAATCCTAAGCAAGTACAACAAGGACCCTATGAGCCAGTGTAGCATGGTTAGATCATTGGACTATGTTTAGAGTAGCCCGGTTCAAATCCCCACTCAGCCCTGAAGCTTACTGGGTGACCTTGGGCCAGTCAATCTTTCTCGGCTTGACCTTTGTTGGGGGGATAGAACGAGGAAGGGGGAGAGACAAGTATGGTGCTCTGAACTCCTGGGAGGAGGATTAAAAACAGAGAGATAAATTTTAATGAGGATTAGTAGTTTGAGGTCCTGTCTGATGCACACAGTGTAATCCCTTATTGACTAAGGAACTGTTGTGGGAGGTTATTCAAGCTAATTTGCAGCCTGGCTGCCACCTCTGATTGCATCAGCTCTCTTGAACAAAGTGTGAAAGATTGAAGCAAACTATTGTCCAGTACTGACCTCATGGAATAACAGGTTTCAGCGTGGTAACAGTTTTGGAAAATAGTAAGTATTCAGTAGTACTGAACTAATTTGATAGGTTGACCAGCTCACAATTTGATAGGTTGACCAGCTTTTTAAGGGTTTAAGAGAATACTTTAAAAGAGGAGACACCTTGAGTATCAGTGAGAAAGGTATATTGTAAATGAAGTTAATAAATAATTTTATATATATATATATATATATATATATATATATATATATAAAACATTGACTTCTACTCATGAAACTGCATTTTTAATAAAAGATAGATTAGGTTTATAAGCTTCATGTTCTTAAAGGTTAAAAAAAGTAGTAAAATGCTTTTTTCTACTTAGAATTGCACACTTCACCACCATCAAAGAATGCCTTGCATCTACATCCATAGAAAATTGTCTTGCTACAATCATGTGGCAGTATTTTGTTCAAATTCAGCAACCGTGAATTGGTGCTTAAAAATCAGTTCATGCAAATGATTAAATAATGACTGCCACATGAGGGCACTCGAACACTAATTTGTATAATCTCAGAATGTAATTTGAACTTCACAAAACTTGTTGCATTTAATCTCTGCAGATGTGCTCTTTCAGATTGTCTACTGGTAATAATTTAAGACCTCTTGAACATTTCATGGTGTGTAGATTAAATGCTTTCATAAATACTTGCGGAGTTATTCCTCTCAATTAAATAACTGACAAATTTATGGGTACAAGCATTAAACAAGTGCAGCCTTGCAGTTAGCTACTTGTCATATAATTCCTTCTGGGTGAACATTTTTCCAGACTTGCTGTTTTGAGGCACCCTGTAACTAGTAAACTGTTTTTGGTCCTTGTCTGCAAGACTGGGCGAACCTCTAGCTTTTCACGTGGCTTTCATCAACTCCAGCCTGTCTTTCCTGTGAACTTACTCTGTTAGGCACAAAGCTAATTTTAGAGCACTTTGTGCAGTTACTACAAGTAAAACAAGAGAACTACATCTGTCTAGGATAGTATAATCAATTATTTCTAATTGCAATCAGTTCCTTTCTGCTTTTAGTGTCCTGAACCTGAACTTCCTTCTCCCATTTTAATGGAAAAGTGAATGCCCTTATTGGTTCCAGGATGTAGTGACATGCTGGTCTCTTAAATAGGTAGTGTCTGCATTTAGTGTGTTAATCTTTATTTAAAGCAAAGAAGAATAACACTTCAATTTTGGTACAAATAATAAATAACCAAGTGTAGACAGGGAGCTATCTCAAACCATCCAGCCTGCCATCTTGGGGGTGATGATGAGGGAATAAATAATTAAAAGAAGTTCTTTTGAAGTTGGGATATTGTCATCATTAATATATGCCAAAAATAAAATTAACAATATTTTTAAAACACATCACATTGTCCGTGATGATTCTATCAAGACTGTGGAGATGCAAGGGTTCTGTGTATGAGGCTAGATCAACATACGCGGTTGAATGAGGTGGTAGAATGGGACATACCACTGTTGAATGCTACCCATAAAACAACTTAGCACAAAGTGCAAGACTCCAAGTCCAATAGTACCTTAAAGACCAACAGGATTTCAGGAGTTTCAAGAGTCAGAACTCTCTTCATCAGATAAAAGTAGCACAGAGAAGTTCTAACCACCCAGCTGCCTGCAGTGCTAAAGTTCAATTTGAAAGGAACTTTTAACATAGAGAAGCCTTTATCTTTTAAATATGCAGTCTCGTATAGAGTTCTAGAAAGCTTGCACACTTTTTTCATAAGTCTGACTTGCAAACCCTTCCCCTTATTCAAGATATGAAGTTTTGGCTAAGGTTCATCAACGGTAGGGAGAGACATCCCTACATGCTGAGGGGTACTATGATAATTTAAAATGTTATGATTATATAATGTTAATAATCTTTTATTATATTTTTGAGCTTGGTAGGGTGTTACACGGCATGCAGTAGTCATGTGGCTTTTTTAGTTGGCGGTAATTGTAAATGTGAGCCTCGGTGAGTACCACTGATGTACAACAAAAAGTAAAACTGAAGTTGATACTCAAGTCTATAAAACAAGTGGCAGATGTTTATGTACTTGGTGCTATTTCTTTGAGCACTATTGGTCCTAGAAATGGCCTCTTATACACCAAAATAAATAGAACTGCGTTGGTGTTTCGCCAAATTAGTATTGTCAGGAGCATCTTGTGTTTCATGATTGGAAGAAATTGCTGTGCAACTTGGCAATTACTTTTGACTTGTGTAACACTGCAGGGAGCTTAACTGTAGTCTATGAAAAAGAATACATACTTGGGTTTCTAGAAGATGTAATGATTGCATAATCAATGTCTCATAGTATCAGTGCACTGAGATCTCTTCAGGGTTCAAATTTCCCAAAATATTACATTAGTAGAGTTTAGTGTTTTTTAAAAATATATTTCTCTTTGTGTTGCAGGACTGTTCAATGGCTCAAGAATCTCCAAAAAATTCAGCTGCAGAGATTGCTGTAACTAGTAATGGAGAACTTGAGGATTCGCACGAGCACAATTTTAATAGGGTATGAATATGTCTTTCTACTGATCTACTTGCCAGTAATATAATTAGATTAATGCTGAAAAGTACATTGTATAGATTACTTAACCATCTGCCATTTAGAGAAAGTGTAGTTACTCTGGAGACTAATACACATTTTATCCTATGTCAAGTGGTATATAACACATTAAGAGAAAATGACTGTTAAATTTTAATGTTTTGCCACTGAAACTCTTACTCACATCAATGCAATTTTGCTTGGCTTTCCTCCTCAATTTGAGTGTTAAGTTTGTCGGTGTTAAGGCAGGCTAAAAATTCAGGTGAATATATTGCAGAGACAAATATGAAGAAATGAGTACTTGCTGAAATCTGAGAACTTGCTTGACTACTGAATGACTAATATTCTTCCCTCAGTCATTCTGTCAGAGCTTAACTCCTGTTTTAAAGCATTTGTTTTTGAAGGAGTACAAAATAATGAATTGTATCCATATTGGAATGGAACTTTCCTGCCTCTACACCCTGGAAACCCACTGTTCTCTTCAAAACATTTCCCTGAGGGGTTAACTGAAGCCCCAGGAACAGCACTATGCAGAATGTGGAATGGCAAAATGGGCCTGCAGTAGGGTTGCCAGGTCCCTATACCCTTCCCGTATGCTGTGCATAGGATGACATCACTTCCAAGAAGTGACATCATTGCCCAGGCAGCTGGCCCAGTCCCATACTTTGTGCAGGGCCAGTTCAGCCCAGTGGGGACTTAATTGGCCCCTGAAAAACATGGAAGCATGCCCACTGCAGGGCTCAGTGACATCACTTCAGGGAGAGATGTCGTGCCTGCTAGGAGTGCCTGCTGCACACTTGCCCAGGAGGTTTCTGGCCTCCCAGGTCCCTTCCCCTGCCTTTCCCCCCCAGCTGGCCAGATAAGCATGGGGTGGGGGTGGGCAGAGGCTGGAAGCAGAGGATCCCCCACGGAGGGAATGGGATCTGTAGCCTGCAGCCACTTACTCTACTACTGCTTGTTGTGTTTAGGTAATGGTTGCCAATGCAATACTTCAGTAACCAATTTTCTACCACCTTCCTCTGCTGCCCTTTCTATTTCCACCACTCTGAGCTTTTCTGAAAATGATTTTTTTTATTTTAATTTTATTTACTTCATTTATATACTTCATTTATACTTTGCCTTTGTGGTGACCCAAAGCTCTGTCTCCCTGTGCATGTAGTATCCACTTAAGTTTATTGTGAAGTCCCAGTTTTAGGGACAAATTATTTTCTGCAAGTTACCTGGTACATAGGTAATAGGCGTAAGAAGTTAACAAGGTACTTTGAGACAGTTTCCCTAAAAAGAACTTACTGTGGAAAAATACAGAATATTCAAACATTACTGTTAAATTTTGTTTTAGCAGCTTGAGAAAGAGGATTGATTTAGCAATCAACATACAACTTTGTACCTATTATTATTATTATTATTATTTATATCCCGCCCTCCCCACAAGTGGGCTCAGGGCGGGTCACAACAGAAGATAAAATATACAAATGTACATCTCAGCCACTTCAATTAAATGTATCAATCAATATATATAATTCTCAGTCTGGCTAATTCTGAGGATACTTAAATCTGGAGACTGGAGATGTGAATGGATGAAACATGTTTCCAGATACCTGAAACTCCCCAGATCTGAAATCTAAGCAAAAAGATTGGAGGGGTTAAGAAACCCCAACATGATAAAGTATCTGTAGTTTTTTTAAAATTATTTTTAAAGATGCCCTCAGTGGCCCTTGCTAGGCAGCCGCAATAGTTTTGACAGCATTCCAGGTTTGCTTTCTGTCAACAAAATGTGGAGTGGGGGCAGGGCCTTTGAGCGAAGACTGATTGGGTCCAGGCCTGGTGGCAGCCACTTACAAACTGCTACCATGCAACTTCCAAGACTCGCCAAAGTCCAGCTACTTGCTACTGTTCAAAAGGAGCCACCCCCCAAAAGCCAGTGTGTGTAGTAGTTAGAGTTTCAGACTAGGACCTTGAATCCCCAATCTACCATGGAAAATAATTGGGTGACCTAGGCCAGTTATACATTTTAGCCTAATTTATGACACAGGCAGGGTTGGATCATCCATTAAGAGCACTAGGAGGCCTCATAGTTGGCCGGTGGCCTCTTTCCCCTGGCCAAACCAGTTCTGTGATAAAAGGCTTTAGCATGGCCTGACCAAGTCCCATCCAAGGTGGGTGGACTGGTACATAGCCTGCCTGAGTGAAGCAGGGAATCAGCACCAACCTCCTTTAAACCCCATGCAAAGTGAGGTGGGGGATATGCCCTCTGACCTGCCCAAGACCCATATAAGGCATGAGTGGTATCTGATTTGGCATGCTGCCTCTTATTTTCTTCTTTGTCGGGGTGGGGCAGGGTTTGGAAGATTGCTGCTTTATATCTCGCTCCTCCTTTGGGGTAGTAGGGCCTGGTGGACGGGCCCTTTTCCAGGGTTCCCATATATATATCTGATTTTCAGCATGGCCCCATACATGGAGACTTAAATCCAGAGACTGGAGCCATAGACAAACAAGACAGATCTTCCTACACATTGAGAAAAACCCAAGGTTTTCAGAAAAAAATCAGTAATCTAATAAATAAATTGCAAGGTTAAAAAAAAACCCAAATTAAAGCTGCACCTGTAGCTTTAAGAAATGAATGTCCTCAGTGGCTGTTGCTAGGCAACCACAACAGTTTTGCCAGCCTCCCAGTCTTAGTTTCTGTCCGTGAAAGGCAGAGGGAGGGGAGGGTTCTTTCCAGTAATGTGATCTTTGAGAAAGGACTCATCAGGGCCAGGCCTGGAAGTAACCACCAAGCTACTTAGTACCACATGACTTGCATGGCCTACCATGAAAGCCAGTGTTTGTAGCAGTTAGAGTTACTGTCTCGAATTTGGAAGACTTGGGTTCACATCAGCACTCTGCTATGGAAGCACAGTTGGTGACCATAGGCCTGTTGAAGCACGGGCCAGTTACACACTCTCAGCATAACTTACTTCAAACATTTTTGTGAGGATAAAATGGAGAAGAGGAGAATAATGAAAGCTGCTTTGGGTCCCCTTTGTGGGGAGAGGCTGGGTATAAATCAAGTAAATAAACAATAAATATAGCTGAAGATGGGAAGCTCAGATAAACGGTTGGTAGTTGAGAAGGATAAAAGGAAGAATGGAAAGTTGAGTGTAGCGGGATTGCTGGGAGAAGAGCAGATAGTGTGGGGAGGGGGTACAGAGTGCCCTTCACAAATCCTTGTGGGCACAAGTCCTACTGGGTCTGGCAACAGGCACCATGCAGTGACTGGCACGATGCAGAGTTTTCTCAGGCTGCCAGGGTGAAGGAAGGAGGATAAGCTGAAGACTGACAGAGGGAGGAGGAAAGATAAAAGTAAGTTGGCTTGTGCAGAGAAGGAAGCAGGAATGGGAGAGACTGTAGGGCCTTTGAGGAAGGAAAAGAGGAAATAGTGGGGAGGGGGAAATGAGATTCCCCTTGTAAGTCCTTAACAGGCCCCCCACTTAATACTCAAATATATCTTTGTTTTGGGGGGAGAACAAGAGGACATTGTTCCTCCACACTGCAGGCCCTTGTGGCATCTTTGAATCACCCAAGTTAGGTTCTCAAATGGTGGCAGGGTCCCTGTGTCAGACACATGGATACCATCAGACAAATGGATACCATCACTTCTGGTTTTGCCCTCAGTCTTATGAACAGCAAAAACTATAAGAATTGATCTCCATTTTTAATTGCTGAAAATTAGTTTTGAAAACTCAAGTATGTATTTTCCACTGTGAAGCTACTTAACTATACAAACAGCATTTGTAAACATAAATTGGCTTTGTTTTTCCAATGTTATTTCTGGTATTTTATACTCTTGATTATATGGCCAAAGTAGGTAAGGCTTTGGGATGCTTTTGTATGTAATGCTGACTGGGTATAAATAGTTAACATGTTAATTGCAGTTGTTCCAATGTAAAATGTATGTGCATACTGTATGGGTTACTGGTTTAATTATTAGCTTATATAGTTAGATGAATTGTTTGGAAAAAGCACTAAATAGGATTGCTGATGGGCAGAACCCTCTTTCCTCCTCTTTGGAACAGGAAACCATGCAAACTGAATTGCTACATAGGACAAGCAGCTAAAGTTCACTGCCTCATTCAGAATGAATAGTATCAGGAAGTTACATTATCATTTCAGTACTTGGTTTCATTTGTTTTTGTTCATTTGAGAGTACTCAACATAGTTTAAAAAATCGAACCTCTCCTCATACTTGGATGAAAGTATTAATGGTTGTTGTGGGTTTTCCGGGCTGTATTGCCGTGGTCTTGGCATTGTAGTTCCTGACGTTTCGCCAGCAGCTGGGGCTGGCATCTTCAGAGGTGTAGCACCAAAAGACAGAGATCTCTCAGTGTCACAGTCTGTGACACAGTCACTGTGACACTGAGAGATCTCTGTCTTTTGGTGCTACACCTCTGAAGATGCCAGCCCCAGCTGCTGGCGAAACGTCAGGAACTACAATGCCAAGACCACGGCAATACAGCCTGGAAAACCCACAACAACCATCGTTCTCCGGCCGTGAAAGCCTTCGACAATACATCAAAAGTATTAATCTTCATATGTAGAAACAGTGTGTGTGTTTTGACTAAAGATTTCCTGCAGATGACATCACAATTGAATAATAACATCCTACAATCCAAGCAGTTGTACTTGTAGATACATATTGTCCTAAATAGTTGTAGACAGGGCTTTTTTTCAGCAGGAACGTGGTGGAACGGAGTTCTGGAACCTCTTGAAAATGGTCACATGGCTGGTGGCCCCGCCTCCTGATCTCCAGACAGGGGAGTTTAGAGTGCCCTCCGCCAAGCGGTGCGGAGGGCAATCTAAACTCCCCTCTGTCTGGAGATCAGGGGGCGGGGCCACCAGCCATGTGACCATTTTCTCCAAGGGCAACCCACTGAGTTCCACTACCTCTTTTCCCGGAAAAAAAGCCCTGGTTGTAGATACATATTGTCCTCCTTTCTTCACCCTGGCTGCCTGAGAAAACTCTGCATACTTCATTGTCCTAAACTTTATCTCTGAAAACCCTGAAAGATAACCTTTTTTTTTCTGCATCTTAGTGGGCAGTCTCCTTTTGTCACTGTATGAGAAAGGCCAGTTAGAAACTTTATTGTGAGTCCATAAGGGCTAGTTCATCCAGGACTGTTTGGGAAAAAAGTCTTTGCATTATGTGACAGATGTATGTACCTGCTTTTCCATATGTGCATGCAAGTTCAGTCAATCTTTTGCTTCATGTGTCTATGCTGCTAATGCAACTTTGGCTATAACTAGACTATGGGTTCAGTCATGAACCACAGTGTGTGCCTAGCTCTCTAAGCATCTGCATAGGGCATAAATGATTTTTGGCTGCTGAGGGAAGGGATTTCCTTGAAGCTTTGTGGCAGTTGTGTCTTATCCCTCCGTTTAACCTATTACACAATACCAAGCAAGGAATAAAAAGTTAAAAATAGTGTTCTGCATTCCAAACAAAATAGGTAAGAGAAACAATGGGTAAAATATTTTATTTCACACAAAGATCCCTATACGTTTTGCATGCTGCTTCATCAGGGGATCTGTAAAGCAACCTTTTCTCAGGAAGTTCCTATGATAAGAACATCTTGAGAGAAAGTTGGAAAGATCCCCTGACGTAACAGTGTGAAATGCATGGGTATCTTTGTGTGGAATACAGTAAAATATTTTTTCCCTCTGCAGCTTCATTGTTCTTCTCTGCTTTGACTTTGTATTGGGTCCTCCCTTTTAATACCTACATTCCAAATAGCCCTTGAGGAAAGAAATTGTTCATTTTTTTTTTTTAAGTCTTTGAAACTGTCAAGTGGAAAATGAAGATATAGGTAGACTTTTGGCATGCATTTGTGCCTGTTATGGTCATTAACATTGTGGTTTTGGAACCAAAGCTGAAAATCTTTCTCAATAAAGTCTGAATCTGTTGATTAGAGATTAAAGCTGTAATCTCTGTTGATTGTTCATTGCTATAAGACTTTGACACTTAGCAAAAAAACCCCAAGAAAATGTCTTCCAGAACTTGGGAGTGGTAAGGGGATGAGAGAATGAATCTAGGGAGAAAGGGTGTGCAGAGGTCCCACAAAGAACAGTGTATCCCTCCTGGGCATCGATAGCTGAGGGAAAAAAAGATTTGTTCTTCTTTCTCAGGAAGCATAGAGGCCAAACCATGCTGCCTCTGATGTCTTCCTAACCTCTACTCTGGCTTCCTAACCTATGGTCCCATGAGAAAAGCACAAATGAAAACTATGACTCAGTTTAGGCACCATTCTAAAGTTTGGTTAGTGCTAATGATATTTTAGATCCCAAGTTATTTCTACTAGATTAGAGATCAAACGGAGCTATACCAATATTTTCCTCTTAGAAAACATTCACAGTATTTAATAGCGAAGAGAAATGGACCAGTCAATAGTCTGGGAGCCGCTTGTTGCAGAGTTACTGAACTAAGCTGATGTGAACATAAGCTCCTTGGATGGTAGACCACTGGGAGGCCCATGTAAATACAGGAATATCTTTAGGGGATGGGCCAACATGGCTAAGTGGTAGAACATCTGCTCTGCATGCACAAGGTCCCAAGTTCAATGTCCACTATCTCCAGTTCAAAGGAATAGGCAGAAAGGTCATATAAAGGATCTCTACCCCCAAACCCTGGAGTTCTGCTGTCAGAACCTTGATAGATTAGTGGTCTGACTCATTATAAGGCAGCTTCAAATAAGGGGAAATTCTGACTTCAGTCCATCTAGGAAGAAGTAGATGTATACTAAGGACAGGAACCAAAAAGCTGAAGAGATGTTTTCAGACTATAAATAGCAAGTCAAACGGCTAAATGTTTGTACAGGACAGCCTGTGTAAACTCCCTCCTACCATGAACAGAAAATGATGCCCAGTCTTTCTTCTTGTGTATTCTGTTGGCTCTGCACACCTGTAGCCTTATTCAGCACATGGTACCATCTCTTACTCAGGTTGGGTGAGGTGATGAGGTCCAATCCAAATAGGACCAAACAAGTTAATTTTGGCCCTTTCCGAATAAGTCCCTGCAGAGTTTGCCAATTGCTGGTTGTTTCATAACATGTTTATCTTTATAAAACTCCTCCAGTTTCTTGAGGCCTTGCAATAAATACTAATCAGGAGCTGTAGTATGAGGGCTCTTAGCATGTGATTTTGTATAACTCTGTGAAATAAAGGAGAATGTACAGCCTTGGAGACATTTACTAACGATATCAAGGACAATGTAAGACTTTGTTTATTTTGAACCTGAACTGTTCAAACATGTTTCAAAAGTCCTTATTGAATAAAAGTTACCCATATTTTACTCTTAACCACTTTTAACGAAGTTCACCTTTGTGTTTGTAGAGAGAGCCTGGTTGCCATGATGGTGGTAATGGTTAATTATTCCCTTCCCACTGCAGACCCCCAATTTGCCTTTGTCTCCCAGGAGCAGCGTTACAGAGAGCATGGCCAGAGGCAGCAAAAGTGGGGAAAGCCCATTCTGCTGATGAAATGCCTTCCCTTAGGAGAGATTAATTGCAGGATCCAAGCCATAGTAAGAAAATAGTTTATTCCATCCATATGAAACATTGAGCATCTTAAGCAGCGCTCCTTGCTGGTCAGGAAATATGATTCTATCTTAAATGAGTTTAGCTGGAATTAAGTTGCATTGACTGAGATGGAAACAGTGAATTTAGAGCTGCACCTTAAAGCCTCCCCAAATACAATAAAGACAGTAGGATTTGACAAAGTGCCTATTTCTTAGCTTTGGTGTTATCAGATCAGACAGAGAAAAGAGGATTGTTATGGGCTTACAGTAAATTTGAAGGTATTAATTAAAAACTATCAGCAGGAAAAATAGCTAGAATAGAGTATTGTCAATCGATATAAGAGTTGATGTGGATTCTTGACCCAATCAAAACACATTCTGGAAGAATTTGTGTCCAGTGGCACCTTAGAGACCAGCTGCAACTAACATTCTGGGAGCAAATTTATAGAAGAATAAGTGCCTCTCCCATCAAATTGGCAAGCTTCCCAAGCAGGTCCTAACTCACACCTGACAAAATACTGGCATATAAAGTGGCTCACAAACATCAGTGAAATCTGTGATAGCAGCTTTAAAAATGTATTGTGTGAAGTCATCATAATAGAATGTTGTGACACCATAAGCTGAATAGCAAGCTGTAGACTGCATTGTTTAAAATGAGCTTGAAAGGGCTCTGTAAGGCCTAAATGTTATCTGAGATTTTGACATGGATTTTCCTTTTTATTCCAATATTTCCAAGGACCTGAAGCGCTCTATACCAGCTGGACTTGGTCTGTCTGAAACCCAAATTACATCTCATGGCTTTGACAGTACCAAGGAAGGGGTCATTGAAGCTGGACCTTTTCAAGGTAAAAGTAACACATTATGTTGGGTGGTGGTATAAACATGCCACTAATGCCTCAAAAGAAATTGTTTAGTATTTGGAGATATGAAAAGTATTTCTACATTGGAAGAGTGTATGTGTTAGCAAGTCTTTTATTAAACCTGTAAAGTACTCTAGTGCTGAATTTTAAAGATTATTTCATGGAGATGGTTCAAAAAAAATAATGTGGTTGGGATTTAGTTGGTATACATGAAATGGTTCACCACCCATGTAGAGGCAATAACAAACTGCACCATTTGAAGTGACCCCAAGTTGAAACTTGGCATACAAACTCTCCCCCCCCACCCAAACAAATCCTAACTAACTTGAATAATTATGTTGCTTTAAGACAGAGAGATTTTTCAAGCAAATGTCTCAACACATCCAAAATGGTCTTTAAATATGTGTGTGCTGTGTTTAAAAAAAAACTCACTTCTTTTTCTTCCATTCTCACTGAAGTATGTGAGGATTGTATTTTAGCATTGGGATGTAATTCACATAGTGATTGTTACTCTTGCTTTGTGTATTGAGTTGTGAAGGTTCATCTCTGTTTTAGAAATAATATGTACTGTCAAATCTGTACTAGATGCCAAACAGGGTGTAAGTGATAGGGCTTAAGCTCCAAAGACAGTCTTACAGCCCAGTCATAAGCATATTTGCTATCAAGTCCAACTATATTAAGTGGGAATGAATGCAAGGGAGTAAATTAAAAATTGCAACCCTCATATCTTATTCACTTGAATGAATTAATACATAAACATAATTAATACATAGGTTAAAACTATTAATCATGGGAAAAGTTAAGAGCTGCATTTGTACTAATTTAAGTAAAAAATTAGCAGAGTACTATAATTCCAGATGTCTTACCTGGGAGATTACCTAGGTAATTAGAATGAGGCACCTGCTGTTCTGAAATATTGCATCTTAGACTTTTTAAATATATAATATACATTCAGATGAAATTACATTCACCTCTTTTGATCATACTTCTTGAGGTTAGAATACCATGAAAATCTTCTGTGGCTAACAAATAATTCACTATATAAGTACGACTAGATTCTGAGCAACGAGTGCTTGAAATGCTAGAAATTCATTTAATTTGTGGGATATGTTACCAGTTCTTAAGAAGAATTATAACTCTGTAAAATGATAAGAATGATATGCTCTGTAAAATGCGGGTATGATAGTATGAAATAAAAGCACCAAAAATAATGTTGAGCTTTAGCAGAATCAGTAACATATGGAAATTCTCCTGTCTACTATATGTGAAAAAGCTGTTTTAATAAAACAAATACGTCAGTGTGTGTGATAAGAATATGTTCTACTGTGCTGCGTTCTGCTATGAAGATTGTGCCAGGATGTGCCTCTTGTTTAATTATGAGAGGGTTCATGTAATCAGTAGGTTTTGAGATGATGAGTTATTAAGTGTCTATATGAAGGGTTAGTATGCAGGCACAAGACTGACAGTGGGTAGAATAGGTAACCAAAGACAAGGGATAAGCAAGTTATATAAGGCTGATATGATTCAGAACTAAAACTCAGAGCGCTAGGCACTGACCATCCACAGTTTGCCACAACTTTTGGAATCCAACAAAGAAAATATTTAAAAGACTATGAATTGAGTGAGAAGTAGAAAACCTAGTGTGATGAGAAATGTAGTTATTAATAACCTAAAACACTACCTTTAAATAATAATTAGCACGTATATGTGCATGTGTACTGTGCTGTGTTGTACAAACAGGATACCTATGAGGAACTCACCGGGAAGAGGAAGTCTCATCCTTCCATTGACACCCCCCCCCTCCTGCCACCTTCTTCCTTTGTCCTTCCTGTTACTGCCTTTTCAGAAATGTCTATTATAGTTGCCAAGCAACCTCAAAATGGTGTCTGAGAATTTCTTTTAAGTTACACAGTTTGTACATGAACAGATATTGCTTCCACAGTTTGCGTTTTTAAAAACTCCATTTTTAATGTCTAATTTTCTTCCCCTTCCAGATTTGTAGAAAAAATTCCCTAATATTTGGTAACTCCAACTTACAGACTTTTTGATCTCCACCTGGGTGGGTGAGGTGGGGAGAACATGTTTAGGACTAGACTTGTGATGCTTTCTCTTTTTGTCAAGTTATCTCTGAGTTTCCACTTGAAACTACTGATCTGTTTGATGTTCTTCACAGTAATATCCTCACTTCTGAAGAAATGAGCTGTGGCTCATGAAAGTTCATATCCTACCACTAATTTTGTTAGTCTTATAGGTGCTACTGTTGCTCTTTTTCACATCCCCAGGTTTATTTTTGCTAATTAAAAAGTACTAAAGCCAAGTATATAGTATGCAGCTAACTGTAATAAGGTTGATTGTGTTCATTTAATTAAGTACATTGAATACATAAAATGATCATTTTGAGAAAATAGACATTGTGTAAAAAATGGAAAGTTCTTTTTACTATATTAATAGGGAGTGCAAGACAATAACTAATTTCTGGACTTGGATATACTTGGAAATGAAGAAAACAACAAACCAAAGCCATGTACTGCTCTCCAAAGTATCTACAATAACAATCAAAATGTGTTGCACCAGAACATTATTTATTCTCTCCCATATCTGCTACAAATGGAAATGTGCAACACTGGAAACTGGTATCCCCCATCAGCGGTATCAAAAAGATTGTGATGAGATCAGCTCATCCATAAAGTACTGACCTGTCCTTGCCCATCATTGCCAAGGTGTAGTTAAACCGGAGTAGTTAACTGATACTCCTTTTTCTTTGGGGCTGAATCTGAACTTTGGTGGAATACAGTGGAAGGTGCTTCTGCGTGGGGAAATGTTCGTTCTAGCCTCTCCTCTCCATTAGCCAATCTAGCTCTTCTAAATGCTATTCCTAAAGGACCCACATGAACAGTAGGGGTAGTAGGCACCTCTCTCAGTGGAAAAAACAACTTTGGGTTTCAGCCAGACTGTTTGCAAGTGCCAGAGCCTCCCATTCCCCCAAAGTCATCTTGGAAAGACATTGTCCCTTTATAATACACTTGATGCCTGTCAGCTTTAAATTAAAGTAATATAAATGCTTTGAATGGAAGTAGTTCATATTATTCAAATGATCCTTACTATTTCATTGTGAATGTTGGAAGACTTCCTCATAAGTTCTCTATCTTTCACGCTCTCTACTTGATGGATATGTATAAACAATTTCAACAAAAATATTTTTAATTGCTAAGGATATTTACTGTCGTCGAGTGTTTCTACAGCAGATGAGATCCCTCTTCCTTATTTCAGAGGTATTTTCTGCAGTATTTAGTCTTTTTGCATGAGAAATGTCCAATACAGATGAATTTTCATGGTGTATGTCCCATTTCCAGGTTCCTCAGCACCACCCATGTCACCTGTTATATCTCCTAGCAATGCAGCAGCTAGCAGACTGGCTGGACAAGGGAGTGACTTAATTATTCCCAAAGGTATTTTGGGGTCTGAGCAGATAACACCCTTGCTGATACCATACTAACTCCCAACCACAATGATGATTTATGATTTCTTATGCTGCTTTTACTAAGTATAATGCCTGCTTTTTGATTCTATCACTTGACAAATGAACCAAAAGTATTCATCTCTCTCCTCACTCTTTTCCTCCTTTTAAAAGCAATAACCAGCGTTACTGATTCAGAAACCTGCACTTTAAGGATTGATGAACCATATGTTTAAGCTATGCAATTAACCTTGCTGCTATGTCTTCCTTTTTGCTATCAGTAAATAGTAATGTTCTGTGCTCTGTTGTAAATTAATCATTCTCTGCCCAATTTAAGCTATTCATGGATTATTTGGCTTTGAATAAATTGTTTTCTTCTTCATGACTTGACTTTGTAAAAGTGGAGTATTTACTTGGCTACAAATAGGAGTGTTGTACAGACTTCATAAAGTTGCAAGTATATTATGCTGATGGTCAACAGTATGAAGGAATCTCTGAAGTCTCTAGATTTTACAGTTTTTAAAGCCAGATGTGACTAGAACGCTGAACGTACTGTTGTTGCTTATGAAGAGCATTGCAATCAAGTAATTGTGTTAACTGCTCCATGTAAATACATCCTATTTTACAACAACTCAGAGTTGACTTGTATATGGGTCTCAGTGCAAATCAGATTGGTTGCTTCCCCTCTCCCACTACCCCTTTCTTCTACAAGAGTGCTGTCAATTGCCATTTGATTGTGCCCCAAACATGTTCCTGCTAGGTTATGTTATTGTACTTGGCAAACAGTTCAGGTTGTAGTTTTTAGAGCTGCGGGTTGATATGTGTCTCAGCATGCTCTGTCCTGTTTACTAAAATAACATCATCACTGGAGTCCCTTCAGCCCTGGCAGCTCATCTTTGTGCTGGCAAGCTGTTGCTTGACACTTTTTAAAAAGTTTGTATAAGAATTACTGTGAAAGAACACTGCACAGTTTGCAGAAGTGAGAGATGGGTTGTGATTTACTACAGGAAGAAACTTTTTAAAAAACAATTTGAATTTTGTATTTTTGGATTCAATAACCTTATCATGACCTTTCTAAATCCATTAGCATTTTGCTTTAGATTATTTTATGAACTTTGGTCTAGAGCTAGGTTCTACTGCCGTTTCTTGGCTTAAGCATCATGGCAGAGATTAATTTCTATACTTGGGAAGCACTAAAATGATGCACCGTGTGAATTTGTATAACTGTGCACTGGAAAGAATTATTCTGATCTGAAACTTTGTGCACTGATGTAGCTCTTGCTACTTGAAGAAATCTTCTTGTGGCTCTTCCCTCCCTCTGCATTTTAGTGTTTTTGCAACATTCTCCAGAGTCACTATATATATATTTCGTCAAGACTACTTCACACATGTCTTCCAGAACATCAAAATCTGAATGGGCAATGCATCACATAGTAGACACATGCAAGGGCTCTGGGGTCAATTGCAGGTCCCCAGCAAGTGTCCCTGTGTGTTTGGTATCTCTGCATCATGCATTAAGCATCCATCACAATGCCCGCACCATCTGCTGCATGAAATGTGAAGCTGCCCTTAGAAAACTCTTGTGATTGTAAATGAGGGTGTTACAGAAGTAGGGGAGGGGCTGGAGGGAGTACAAATACTTCTTGGGAGTATTTAAACAGCAGTCCCGTACACTCTGTGGGTGTTCAACTTTTATATGGGTCTTTTACTCTCTTTAACTGTATATTAGCTTTGAGGAATTCATTTTAGCTTTCTAATGGGATTCCTTTATAGATGAGTAGATAGAGTGATATTCTCTGTTTTTCCTGCGGCCTGGCCCTGTGCTTGTTTGCTCTAAAGTCACTTAGAATCCACTGTGGCTTGCTTCCTGCTGAGCTTCAGTAGACTCGCAGCCACAGTTTAAGAAACTGGTGAAATGGTCTGTGGTGAATGCTGTATATTGTCCATGCGCCTGGGAATATTCCTAATTCCCCAGTATGCTGAGACAAATATCTCTGTTTCATATTGTGAAAAATGAAGCATTTGACTAACTCAGTAATGTTTTGGGTTTACTTTATTATTAAAAATGCACGGTTATGAGAGACTACTAATTATTTACTTCATTTATATTCCCCCTTTCTCCCCAATGGGGACACAAGATGGCTTACATAATTCTCCTCCATTGATTCCTCACAACAATCCTGTGAGATAGGTTAGGCTGAAAGTGTGTGACTGGCGCCTGGTCATCCAGCAAGCTTCCATAAAAGACTGAGGATTTGAACATGGTTCTCTTACCAGCAGAGGTCTAGATTACTAAAAAAACAGTACAAATGCCCAAGTGATCTTATTTTGAAAGGTTCACTTATTATAATAGCAGTGCTAAGTTTAGTGAGCTGTTCTCTTCAGAATGATATGGAAAATATTTTATTTTGTAGCCTTGTATTTTAAATATTTCACTATTGCAGTTGCATCAACTCGAGTGAATTTTCATTTGTGCCTTCTTCAACAGGCAGTCAACAAATGCAGCAAAGAAGTGGACCAGTTGTTTTAGCAGACGAGGTGAAGAATCCAGCAATGGAAAAACTGGAGCTTGTGAGGAGATGGAGCCTAAATACTTACAAGGTTTGTATTGATTTAATTATTGTAATTTAGTGTCCTGATTTTTTTTGCTTTATGTATAAAAGGTTATGGCAGTTTATCAGAAAGAGAAGTCCAAGTAAGACTGACTTTTTAAAAAAAATCTCCTGCTACAGTGTCCTTTTGGGGGATGGAGAAGGGTTTTGGAAAAGTGTCATGTATGTAATAAGGAACATAATTTGTTTTCAAAAGTTTGTCAAAGATTTTGAGTGTGTCAACTTGTCTTGAGTTAAAATGAGGCAATAGTCATTCGAAATGATTATGTAGCATAAATGCTGAATTTGGAGTGGATTGTATCACTAATAACACTTCCATCTGTGAGATGTTCACAATAAGATCTTAAATTCCATTGTTACATCTCATGGTTTTTGAGTTTGTGGATTTCAAATGTAAAGCAAGAGACAATTTGTGTTTCCATGGTGCTGTTCTATGATCAGGGTAGAGACTTCCTTATGTTACCTTTGAGCAGATTTTTCAGTGAAGTTAATTGCCACTCCTTAGATATATAAAATAATGAGTTATGTCAAAACTCTCCCACCCATCAGTGCTGCTCATATTGTCACAGCTACGTCACTCATACTGATATTGAAGAACTTGATGTTCCAGTGCCTACTGGTAAGGCAGCAAAGTTGAGCTGTCAGCAAAAAAACTACTGTACATACTCCGTGAAGACTTCCAAACTCTGTAGGAAATACATTAATTTGTAAATTTTTAAAAGCCTCCAAATATTGCCCAATGAGGTGTGAGTACCTTTCAGAAATCATAAAATACTGTGAGCAGTCGGTAGAGGTGGGGGGCAAGAATAGGCCTGCTTGAGACACTAGCAGCTTATAGCAAAACTTCCAATCTTTTTAAAGTAGGGCCCACTTCTAAATATATTGTACTTTTTCTGGACCCTCTCCCAATATAAAATACAGGAATCTCAGGCCAGTTAACACTGAGCCAGTTTATATGTTTAATGTTTGTTTATAAACATAGAGTTTTACTGAGCATCAGACTGTATTTCATAGCCATTTTGTACTTTATATAGAAGCAAGCCCAAATTTGCCATGAGCCTCCCAGTGCTTTCTCTCCCAGTGCTCACACTGTTTCTCCTCCCTCCTGGCCTCACAGCCCACCTGTGGGTAAGTTACAACCCACTTTTGGGTGCTGACTCACTCTTTGAAAACCACTGGTCCATACTTTCACCTGGGAAGAGATTGGGGTTGAAGGATTACTGCCATGAGGCATGCATACCACAGTTCTAATTCCCTAGGATATAATGTAGCAGATTTCCAGATCTAATAGAGTAACCTGGGAAGGAAGGATACCAAACCTCTTCAGTTTATGAAAACTTAATATAATTAGCTTTATAGTATAATTTCTTTAAGTAGTTCATTCATGTAATATATCCATTTTCTGCAAGGACTCCAAATATTCCTTGTGTCTGCAGAAATGCAGTGGGCTTTTTTGCACATCCAGAACTGCGTGAATACAAAATGTCATGGAGAACAGTGTACCTGCCGTGCCACCATCCTTAGATTACCTTACTTTACATGCTGTCATCCTATGTAAAAACAACATGCATGTTTCATTCCACTCAGTTGTATCCTACCAACTGAAACCAGAGCTCCGTTAGCAGAACAGAACTCGTGCTTCTCTCCCTGTACACACACAGTTTGTTCACTGCATTTGCAAAATGTCCTTTTTCCAGTAGAAACAACCAATGGATATGACTCAGTATATCTCTGCCAGATAATGCAGTCATCTTTCTCCCCATTTTAGAGGTGAAAGAGTAATGTTTTTCTAGAAAGTATGCATGGATGTTACAGAAGTTAGATATGCTTCTGTGGAGTGAGTGGGACCAATCCTGCTGTTTTAATTGTATTTTCAGCACATGTACAGCTGAACATTGTTACTGTCAGAAGCAAAGCCCCATAAACTACTGTGCAGTCATTTGATGGGCTGTTGACTATATCAAAAATACATTGGTTTGTAAAATTGATTTTCCGTCCAACTACATTAGAACTACTTGAGAGCGAGACAATTTATTTGAATGAACTGGCTTTGAATTGAGTCAAATAATTGGCTTCTATTTTATTTTCTTCATTTATTTAGCCCTATCTAACTTTTAACTCTGACTTATACCAGCATTACATTTTCTTTTGTAATCATTCTAAAGGACTTTTCTAAATGCAATACCTGGTACTGCTTTTTTGAGAGGGAAAATATTGTGAGGGTAGGAGCTATTTTAATCTTTTCCTTCCTTGCCTTTTCAATGGTGTCTTCAAAACCATTTTAATTCCTGCGGGGTGAAAAAATGCCGATCCCTTTACATTTCTTCCAGCAGAGGTAAAAGTAGCTCAGCTGACTATTTTTGTGGTAAGGGGATGTGGGAGGAATGGGTTAAAGAGCTCCTCTGCCACTGTCTCTCCCCATATTTCCCCCAGCGGCTGCAGTCAGAAAAGAATAATAATATTTTAAAATAACCAAAGAAAACATAATGTGTATTTTGTGCCTTAGTTGCCTTTTAAAACAGAATCTGTGTTCAGACCTCTGTCATTTTGCTGATATTATTTTTCTTGAGTTTCTTGTTTCCTGTAAGTCACTGCTTCCTTCATCAGCTATTAAGCCTGATAAAGTTGATAATAAGAAAGTTCATAAAAATTTGGCCATTTCTGTGTACAAGGAGTCATCTTTGTGGAGTCCGAAGAACTGGCACAAGATTTGAGTAGGGACTTTCAAGATTATATCAGGTTTCCACAAGTGACCTGCTGAAGCACTATTGCCAGGGCAGGAAAGGAGGATGCAAGCTGTAGATTGTATCTACCGTTCTGCTGGTGAATGTGGATCTTCCTTCCCTCTTTCCCCAGCAGGCTGCTGTAACCCATGAGAAGGCATTTGTCGGGCTCTGACTCTCGAGGGATGGAGCCCTGGGCTGTCATGCCCTCTCGTGTCTGTGATGCTCCCCTGTCCCCCTTACTGAACCTAAACTCTTCAGAGGAGTAAGGTGGTTGTCTTGTGTTTGATTCCAAAAGCTGGAACCCAGACAAGCCCTTTCTTTAACCTGGCAAAGCCACCTGAAAACCCTTGCTCGGTCCCAAGGGAGTGTTACTCAGAAATAAAAACTGCTGTTTAGAAATATAAAGATCTTTATTAGTGTCCGGAGTCAGGTGCTGCTGCCGACACTCTGGTCAAGCTCCCACCACGCCTCCCCCACGGAAACCACCTGGAGGAGCCGGAGAAGGATGCATGGATGCAAAAGGCCCTGGCTGCAGGAAGAAGTGTGACACTGTGATGAGGGGGTGAGTCGCCAAGGATTCTGCTGGCCAGTGGAGCCATGCCGCAGCCCCAGCAGGCACCTGGTGGCCAGCCCGACATGGCCGGAAGCAGGAGCGAGCCACAGCGTGGGCATGGCAGCAGTCCAAAGATGCACACACCAGCTGGGGCTGTGGACTGACACAGCCATGCCTCCTGGAGCCTCTCGGGGCGGCAGCCAGCCTCGGGCAACGGGTCAACCAGTAGCCAGCCTGCAGGGAACAGCCCCAGTCAGGGGGCGGGGCTAGAGGGGAATGGCCAGCCGGATCCAGGAGTGGCTAAGGGCCGCCGCTGGCCCAGGTGTTGGGCCTCACCCTGAGAGCTGGGGGCTGGATGCCAGGGCAGGGCTGATAGACAGGGGGAGGGTATAAAAGAAGTCTCCTTACCCGGGGGAGGGGGGAGGGAGGAGGTCTGTTCCTGAAGTGAAGGGTAGCCTCCTTAGGGGTCTCAGAGTTGAATAAAGGGCATCGCCCCAGCATGGGGTACCCCAGTTCTGAGGCCTTAAAAAGAGGGAAGCCTGCTGGCCAGGGCAGCCTCTCATGCAGGAGCTGACTAGGCGGCCCAGAAAACAGCAGTCAGGGACAAGGCGGTGTTTCTGCAGGTGGCACCATGGCGGACGGGTGCATGCGGGGTGGGGGGACACCTGAACCTGACAATTAGTTAACAGTTACACAAAAGCAATTAAAATCCAGTACAGTCTCAGCAGATCATCAAACAACAACAAAATAACACTAGCTGTTTTAAATAATACAGTTGGTACCTGGAGTCCAGTTGGTAAATCTTTCCACAGTATACAGCATTTGTTTGAGCTTCATGTGTTTATCAAACATGGTAATAGATTCAAGAAGTGATGCAGCTGTTAGCAAAGCTATCTTGCAGAGTCACGTCAAGTAATGAGCTCATACCTACCTTCAAGGTAACTGAGCTTGTGAGTCTCCCAGTGTGGGACTCCCCAGAAGCCTCAAAGATGAAAATAGGATTCACTTACTTGTAACTGTTGATCATCAAGTGGTCTTCTGTGCAGGTACACATCCCTCCCGCCTTTCCCTGCTGAAGGCTTTTGGCTCCATATATCCTTTGATGCTCTGTGGCAGCCAAGGGAGGGCTGCCACGGAGCATTAGTTATATGCTAGTTTGGCAGGAAGGAACCAGCTCGTATTGAGGGTAGGGGAGTGCCCCTTGCGCTGTAGAAATTGCTGGAAAGCTTTAGAACTTTTGTCTCCATGGGTGGCCTGCCCCTGCGCAGTCCAATGTGTGCCTGCACAGAAGACCACACAATGAACGACAGTTACAGGTAAGTGCAGCCCTGTTGTGTTATCTATCCTGCAGCTCTTATGAAATAGATCCGCATTGCCTATACTTTCAGACACATGCACACATCTCAGAAGATTGAAGGGGCAGATCATCTGAATTGCCTTGGAACACAAGCAGGTTCTTGTTAGAGTAATGCTGACTATGAACAAAGTCATATGGTGATAGCCATGAATTAGACTGGAATAATACTTGAAATTGTATACTGTACCGTTGAACAGTACTTGGTTGAAGAGAAATGGGAATGAAGACAGTTATGTCTTAATTGTTCATTTATCCTAACCCCCTTCTCCAGAGCTCAGGTCTGTTTAAAATAAGGATTAAATTAACCTTTCCTTTTAGATGTTCCATCTGTTAAAAAAAACCCAAAAACAAATGGCAAGTGCTTTCACATTCTTTGTGTCCCACTGCTTGGCTCAGATACTCGTAAACTTAACTAAGTTCTACAGGCTTTCAATTTAGAGGTACTCAAAAGAATAAGTAATGCTGAAGTCATCTGGTCTCTTGTTTTCAGGATGAGTTGAAATCTTTTTAATGAGTTCTTTCCTTCTTGAGCCTCTACATAGCAGCAGTAACCCAAAATGACATTTTTACCCTTTAGCTAGAAATAATGCATGTTATTCTTTGCAGACACAACCAGTTTCAATTTTACTAACTTGCTCTAATTGGCCTTTCACAAAAGATCATTTGCACAAATCAGTGCAGTGTTGTAAAGTCTCCATTTAAAATTCTAGATTTTGAATCTCTGGTGCAGTGCGTCTTAAAGTAACTTATAAGTTACTTTAAGGGCACAACATTTTGTATAGGGGATTTGCAGCTTATAGCCTGTGGGCAAAATGTGGCCTATGAGAGGCTACCAGCTGGCCCCTGACCAAATGTTTCTGCCTCAAGTGGCAGTTACAGTGATGGGTTGCGGATGGTAGTGGAGTGGTAAGATAAACTTAGTTTAAGGCAATAACAAGAATAAGAGCAGCAGCAACTCTGTACTCTCCCCCTGTAAGTGAATGTGTCTGGTGGCTTGGATCTTAGGTTGGTTTCTAACTAGAGATACAGGGGCTGATCCAGTCTTCTGTCATCTTCATCTGTCTTGCAAGCTTCCAATGAAGATAATCATAGTTTTTTCCACCCATCGTTTCAATTTACTAAGCCATACATACTGATGTGTGTAGATTGCACTGCCTGATCTTTCAGCACAGGCTACATGTTTACTTTTTCACAAAACGTCTTGACTTGAACTGCTAATGACACTTTTCTCTTTAGCAATCAAAACACTTAAAGTGTATGCCAACTTGAGTGCTTTCTGTAGTCTTGTAGTGGAATACCCTTCTTGGTGTTCAGTTAACTTTTTTGTTTACAGCTGTTTTATACCAAACAGGATATGAAGGTTCAATAATAGTTTGGGTTTTGGCAGCATATCCTGAGTGTGGGAGAATACATGCTTTCTTGTCTTTCCTTTTTACCTTATCTCTATCTTTTGGGGAAACAGCCAACATTTACCTATAGCATGAATCTTGTGAAATCACACTTAATCTAATTAAGTTCTACGTTAATAGGTCTTTTACTGCAATGTACCAGAAGTATAATGCCAGTTATAGGTTCTGTGTTTGAATACTCTCAAACTAAGTATATTTTTATCTTGACATTCTTTGAACATATATCCCTACCTTCTTCATTCCCTTTCTGGAGAATATCTGTTAGTCATCAAAAGTTACATTCTTGTACATGTTTTAAACACTGTTTTTGGGTTTTTATCATTGCTTATTGGGGTTTTGTACCATAGCGTTTTCTGCTTTATTAGTCATCTAAATGGTTATCTAATTAAATAGATAAATGAGAACCTAAATAATGAGGCATTAAGTGGGATATCCATATTTGGACACTTCTCAGCCTTAAATGAAAGGGGATAGATGTAGAGTATCCTTTATCTGTGCAGAAAAATATCAGGGCTGGAAATGAACTCTTTTCCTTCCACTGGAGGTCTAAGGGCCATACATTTCGTCAAGGAAACCCTTAGTTGACTATGGGAATGAATTGACTAAAGAGAAACAAGAAGCCTGGAAAGAAAGGAAGTTGAAATTAATTGGATGTATAAGCTATTTCATGCATCCTCCAAACTACTGAGCATCAACCAGTATCTTTTACTTAATTTTAAACTCTTGTTTTTCAAAAATTGCAGTGTACTCGTCAGATAATCTCTGAGAAACTGGGTCGAGGTTCACGAACAGTAGATCTAGAGTTGGAAGCTCAAATAGAAGTCCTGAGGGATAACAAAAAGAAATACGAAAATGTCCTGAAACTGGCACAGATCTTGTCCACACAGCTTTTCCAGATGGTCCATACCCAAAGACAACTTGGAGATGCATTTGCAGACTTGAGTTTGAAATCATTAGAACTCCACGTAAGATTTAATTGCATTAGAAATTTACACAAATGCAGGCTGTGTTGCTATTCCTAAATCTGCTTCATTCAGTGTTAAGTAAGATTGGCTACTAACTGATGGCTTCTTTGAAATGAAGAAAATGTACAAAGAATGATTTATTGCCTTGTCTGTTAAACAACTTTGTAGCTAATCTCTACCATTTGTTTTTTATAATAAGCTAGTAAAAAGTATTGGGGTCTATGGAAAGTGTCTTGGCTGCCTGATATATGCAGCAGCATACAGTGGCTTCACTTCTAGTATATGTATCTAAAACAGTCATTCCACTTTTAAAATGGTATATATGCATCTTTATACACAAATTGTTTGAAAGAGCCTTAACAACCTTGAATGAGGAAAGAAGTTTAATGAAGTTTAGCAAGCATTGCCTGTGTTTTTTATGACTGGAGATGGAAATCTTTTGACTGATTTGATAGTACAAGTGTGGTTTAGTATGTAATGAACAGTTGAGAATAATTTAAAAAACACCACCACCATGTCTTTCTTTAACAGGAAGAGTTCGGATATAACGCTGATACTCAGAAACTTCTTGCTAAAAATGGTGAAACTCTTCTTGGAGCAATTAGCTTTTTTATTGCCAGTGTGAACACTTTGGTGAATAAAACCATTGAGGATACGTTAATGACTGTAAAACAGTATGAAAGTGCCAGGTAATGGTTTATCCAATGTTATTTATTGTTAAAATTAAGGTTTTGAGACTCAAGTTATCCTTCTGTTGAACAGTTAGTATGCTCTAATATGAACTAAGTTTGAAATGCTGGATTGGATTCTACCAACTTTTCCACTGGTATAAGAGAGGGCCCACTTTGACCTCTGAAACAGCTGTGCTAAAGATTTTTGGGACATGGCTTTAGTAAAAAAAGCCATGTGGAACTGAAAAAGGTACTTGGGTAAGTTCCTCCCTCTTGGGCCAGTGGTAAAGCTGGTAGGATACACGTCCTTGAGCATGTACCACATGAAGATGCACAAAACAAATTTTAATGCTAAATATTGAGGCTGCAATCTCAACAATGTATTTGGAAGCCTGTAATAGAACCACACTGGGGAAGGCGAATGGCAAACCACCCCATAACAAAAAGTCTGCCAAGAAAACGTTGTGATGCAACGTCCCCCCATGGGTCAGTAACGAGTTGGTGCTTGCACAGGAGACTATCTTTACCTTTTTAATGAAACCATACATGCAGCCATGTTTTGCTTCATTGTTCCCCTGTTGCAGTTCCAATCCTGAAGTTCAGTTAAAAATAACTTGCTGTGTTGATAGTGGGGAACACTTACAAAGAAATTCTGGATGTACAGTAAATACTCTTACTTACATGTAAATGATTTCTACAGATCATGGTCATTAACATTCTCTGCTCCACTTTTCAGTAATTAAATTCTGAGGATTTATATTTTGAAGGTAGAATGGGTACAGACTAGGTCTTCCAGGGGCCCCAGGGGACCAAGTGGGGGTGCAGGGTGGCATGGGCAGTGGGCTACTTACCTCCCACATGCAAAGTGCATCAACATTGTAGCTGTGGGTCTGCAACATGCATGCCTAAACTGTAGTTGCTTTCAAAGTGTAAAACTGCAAGAATTAAGGGGAAAATAAAATGTGCATGTCATATATATAAACTATTTTTTAAGAAATGTGACTGGATGGCTCTATAAATTGTGCAGCTCATGTTAACTTCCTTTTTTCTCAGGATCGAATACGATGCTTATCGCACAGATCTAGAAGAACTGAATCTTGGCCCACGTGATGCCAATACTTTGCCAAAGATTGAGCAGTCGCAACAGCTTTTTCAGATACATAAAGAAAAGTATGACAAAATGCGTAATGATGTGTCCGTTAAATTGAAGTTTTTGGAGGAAAACAAGGTAATTTTTATTTGCTTCTTGATAATTAACTTGTAAATTACCTACCAAAATATCATCTGATCTTTAAATCATAGTGCAATGATCTATTTGGTTTTTTTAAAAAAATTCAGATAGATAACAGCCAAAGTGGGTTTGAATGTATATATTAAACTTAATTTTTTATTTCTACTTCCTCATTTTATTTCCTTGACTTGCCATATATGAACATCATCAAATAATTACATCACCACATTTAGAATAATATTGGCTGTCACTGGTAATATGCCCTATATTTGTACCCTGCTTCTCCCAGTAGTTTGAAGGGGCTTATGAAAAATCAGAAATTAAATAATTGAAAACAGTTTTTAAAATACAATAAAAAGAGCCAAATAAAGATTGGACCCTGGGGGCAAATTTATGGGCCCCCAAAGAAGATGCCCTCACCTACTTTCTGTTATTCCCTATGGGAAAAAATATCGGGGTGGGGACTATCTGGGGATGGAATTTTTCAAGCAAATTTCACCAAAATTTCAGGGAATCTACTGCTAATTGTCCTCTAAAGAACATCCAAGTTTCAGGAAGATTGAACTCAGGGGGCCAATTCTATGGGCCCCTGAACAAGGTACCCCCAGCCACTCTATTGATTCCTATGGTGGGAAAGTCAAAGCATACTCCTGTTGCAGAAACACACTGGGACAAGGCTGCTATGGCCAAAGAATGCTCCCAAATACAAGCTGCACTCATCCCAGAAAAAAAAGCAAATTGAAGTATGGGAATGGAATCCCCTCAGAACCAAAGTGAAGCAAAGGGACCAACATCACATCAGAGAATCACATCTTTTCCACCCAAACCAAACTGAAGCAAGGGATAGTGTTGCAACTTAGCCCAACAGAAGCAACTGAAGCAAAGGAATGCCTTGTGCTTGTGGCTGGGCACCATTTGGTTCTGTTCTGTGGTGTTTTCCCACTGGCTGAACCCAGTGTCTGGCTGCCTTGAATGACACTGGTTCTGTTGGTGTTTGAAAGCCCTTAGTTTTATGGCTTTGCGGGGGAAGAAGGATGTTCAGAGTTGTTACCCGTGTAGTAAATATATTTACCTGTTCATCACATTTACATGTTTTGGGAGGCCTTTCATTCATAGGGTTGCCATAGGTTGGAGGCGACTTGACGGCACATAACACACACACACACCTGTTCATTTATTGGGTTTTTAATTTCTGGCTTCTTCTCTGATAACAAGAAATCTTCTCATTTCACAGTACTTTAACAGAACTTCAGTACTTTTACAGAAATTATGATAGTCGTTTTAGGTTTTTTGTTGATATAATTACTTTTCTTTTAATACTGTTGCTTTTACCTTATTCACTATAGATGCCCTGAGAGAAAAGTGGTTTTGCAACTTCAGATGTTAAGATAAATTGTGATCTGTCTTCTTCTCTGTCTTCACAATGAATAAAAGCTGTACTGACTATGCACTAATAGTCTAAAAGACATCTAGGGTCCTTGACAGTTGGTAGCACTGCCTGTTACACCAGCCCAGTCTGTGTTTGTACAGATTGTACTCCATGAAATTCAGCCAATCATATCCACACTCTTGCAGATGGCTGCAACTTTAAGTGGCAAATATAAGTGATTGGAAGTTTCTGGGATAAATGTCTCTATATTTGTAAATATACAGCTTTCCAATAAATCATAGCTGACATGACATCTTTAAAATGTATACAGCATGGGAAATTAAACAGTATAGACAACAAACTTCTAGCTGACCTCATGTCAAATATCGGTGCCATGAACAATTGGTTATAAATGAGAATACCACCCAAGCTGGTATTGAGACCAAATTTTGAGGTTTTACCCTAGTGGATTTTCAGCAGTGACTTGGGACAGATCTGAAAGATCCTCTACCTTACTAAGGCCTGCTAAACTTTTAAAATGGCTTTGGAGTGCCAGTGCATGCTGGTTATATTGTTGGCCTAGTGTTGCCTGGAAGCATCTATTCAGCCCATAGAGTATCCTAGAATTTGATACGCTCCCTTTGGTTTTGAGGCACATCACAGTGGAAATCCAGGAATTCTGCAGCTCCCTTCATGTTCAATTTTATGTATTTGGATTTCTCTGCAAAACCTTCTTGATTTTCTCTATCTCTAATCTCTAATCTCTCTCTAAGCAACTTGGAGTTGCTTTCAATATTTTTTCCCCAGGCCAGTTCACTTTCTGTGTCAGTGCTAGCCCAAGGAGAACTATGTTTCAAATAGACAAGTGTAATGAGATAAGATGTAGGGTGGGCTCCTCATGTACTCCACTTTGTTTACAGACAAATGCCTTCCTCCTTTACATGTGAATAGCCAAACTCAGGTGTATCATGTCCTTCCCTGACTGTAGAGTATAGAATGTAGGGGTGTGCGCTTCGGGTTTCCAATTCAGGTTTTTAATCCGAATTGGGCTCGATTTCTATAGATTCAGCGTTCCCGAATCAGTCCCAGCATTGCTGAGCCAATTAGGGAATCCCGAAGCAAAGCTTTCTGAAGCATTTCGGAATACTTTGGGAAGCTTTTTGTAGAACAGCAGCACTTATCTTGCCGTTTGCAAAAGGCAAGAAAAGTGCTGCTGCTGCTGCTGCTGCTGCTTTCAAAGCTCCCCACCCTCTTTTTCACCCCATGGGAGGGGGAAAGAGGGCGTTCCTTCTCCTCCCCTTGGATGAAAAAGCCAGCCTGGAAGCTTTGAAAGCTCAAACCAGCACTTTTCAGGGCTGCTCTGAGCTTTCAAAACTTCACACCGGCTTTTTCACCCAATGGGAGGGGGGAAGAGGGAACTCCCTCTCCCCTCCCCTCCCTTTGGATGAAAAAGTCTGCGGGAAATGCTGCTTTGATCTTAGGTGTGCTCTGAGTATTTACAGATCATACTGAAGCAGCTTAAATACCCAAACCCCAAGTGGCTTGCCGCTTCTGGTTTAGGGTTATTCTGGATTTTTTTCCTGCTTCAGGTAAATCCGAAGCAGGAAACCCAAATCTTTTTTGAGTTCACACCCCTAATAAAATGCTAAGAGAATTGGATGTTCTAAATGTGTGGTTCTGTGTTGTACCGAGATGGTCTAATTTATCATGACTAATTCCTTTGATTGTTCCTTAATGTGTTTGTGTTCATTATTATCATGGGATGGGAAAACTTTTGTCCTAAACCCCATTTGGAAAATGAACTATAAACCATAAACCATAACAAATGGGCTTTATTGGGACAATATCTTGATTACTGATTTTCCAGTTGTAAATATGACAAACGAGCATGAACATCTGAAAGAGAAGAAATGATTATCTTAGCGTGTAGATGGCTGAGACAAATTATGTTCATTCCCAGACTGCCGTGCACTAGACCCACTTTGCATGTTGAGATTTCTGTTCATAGGTATGTTCCTAACAAGTCACTCAAGTGGAATTTAGTCATAGGAGTGAAATGCAACTAACAAATTATAATATGAAATGTAGTTCCAAGTCATGTTCTTGTGCCAGCTTGTATACTACTTGGTTATTCAAAATATGGTAATGGATCCTCTATATGTGTCAGTAGGAAAAAAAACAGAAGAGGGGAGGAAAGATGTTGATTTCCTACTTAAAATGGACTGACAGTTCTAGGAAGGTGGCTAACAGTCCTTTGCTTCCTAGGATGTTGAGAGAAAAACTGGTTTGAGGTGCTGATGACAATAGGGTATGGAGGCCCATGGGTGTAAAAAAGCTCTTTCCCTAGTCCAAAAAATCTAGGATCATGGCATGCAGAATTGGTACTCACAAAGAGAGACAGGGGCAGCAGACTTTCTCCTAGTGCTGCTGTCACGGGCTGGGCCAGCCCCAGCAGGGTGGTTCAAGTCCAAACCTTAATGGCAGAGTCTGAGGGGAGTTCCAAGAGCAAAAGCCAGGTCAAACCGGTGGTCAGAGCACAAGATAACGCCAGGAGTGAGTCCAGAGTCCAAGAGCAAGGTCAGGTGCAATCCAAGGTCATTTACCGGTAGTGTCAGGTCCAAAAGCAGGCACAGGCACGGGCAAGGTTCACAGAACACGGAGTGGTTGCAGGCAATAGACACGTTGCTTCCACGCCCGGCAGTTCCTCCAGACTGGCTCTTATAGCCAGGCGTGGTTTTCAGCCAGCTGCTGGGGCTCCATCCTGACACTACTCATCATCACTCTCCAGCAGCTGGCGTTGGCTCAAGAGGCGAGCACTGCGCCGTCTCTCCTGCAGTTCCAGTCTCTGGCGCTGCCTGCGGCGTTCCTTGGGCGTGGGTGAGCCTGGGGGGGTGGAGGCTCTTGGCTGTGCTGCACCTGTGGAAGTCCCTGGCTGAGCTTCCCCTGTGGTGTAGGGGCTAGAGGGTGCTGGTGTCTCAGCTGCTGGCTGCAAGCTCTGATCAGCCAGCAGCTGTTGCTCCTGATTGCTGGCTTCTGCTGAATCAGGGCTAGGGCTGGCTACACAGGGCTCCTCTTCTCCTGAGGAGTCCTGGCTGGCTACACGAGGCTCCTCTCCTCCAGAGGAGACCTCACTCTCAGACTGGGCCATGACACCATCCCCCCTCCCAAGGCCCCCCCTCCTCTGTGGTCCAGGCAGCCCCGGTTTCTGCGGATAGGCCTGATGGAATTGTCGGACTAGGCGGGGGGCATGGATGTTCACAGCAGGCTCCCAAGAGCGGTCCTCCGGCCCATACCCCTTCCAGTCCACCAAGTATTCTACTTGCCCCCGCCGGCGACGGGAGTCTAGAATCTGGGCAACCTCATATTCTTCGTGCTCCTCGATGGTAATTGGAGGCGGAGGGGGCGGTGGCCCGGGATGGTGCGGGTCTGGCGGTGAAGCTGGGACTAGAAGGGACCGGTGAAACACAGGATGGATTGGGAGGGTTGGTGGTAGTTGCAGGCGATAGGCCACAGGATTCACCTGGTCTATGATTACGAAGGGTCCGAGGAACCGGGCATCCAGCTTTTTGGAGGGCCGTTGGCTGCTGATATGGCGGGTGGATAACCAGACCTGATCGCCCACGGACAGGGGAACACCAGGTTGCCGTTTCCGATCCGCAGCCTCCTTGTAGCTTTCCTTGGCAAGCTGGAGTTGCTCCCGTAACAGCTCATGCATGGATTGGAGTTCTTGGAGGTGATCATCAGCGGCTGGGATTCCCGACAAGGTTGCTGCGGTAGGGAAGAAACGAGGGTGGTGACCATAGTTTGCCATGAAGGGGGTCTGCTGGGTGGAGGAATGCACTGCATTATTATATGCAAACTCGGCCAAAGGCAGTAGAGCTAGCCAGTCATCCTGTTGATGGTTTGTGTAGCATCTCAGATACTGCTCCAGGGTCGCATTGGTGCGCTCTGTCTGCCCGTCAGATTGGGGGTGGTGTGCTGAGGATAGGTGAACTTGGGTGCCAAGGAGGGAGTGCAGGGCCCGTCAGAACCGAGAGGTGAATTGAACTCCCCGATCAGAAATTATATGATCTGGACGTCCGTGGAGTCGAAAGACATGCTGAAGGTACAGGTGTGCTGTTTCCTGAGCAGTGGGGTGTCCAGAACAGGGAATGAAATGAGCCATCTTTGTGAACAAGTCCACCACCACTAGGATGCAGGTGTGGCCTTTGGAGCAGGGCAGGTCTGTAATGAAATCCATGGAAATAGTCCTCCATGGGCCAGTGGGTGTGGGGAGTGGATGCAAGAGACCAGAAGGTTTGCCGGGGACGTCTTTGGCCCGTCTACATGTTTCACAGGCTGCCACATACCGGGCCACATCCGATTGCACCCGGGGCCACCAGAAGTCACGGGTCAAGAGGTCGGTTGTCTTGTGGCGGCCGAAGTGCCCGGCAGGTCTAGAATCGTGGACCAGCTGCAGTACCTTTGTTCGTAATGAGCCTGGGGGTACATAAATCCGGCCTCGGTGGGTCAGTAGCCCCTCTTCCTCTGCAAATTCATCTGCCTGGGGCTGGGGAGACCCCCGGACGTTCTGGAGATATTTCTGGGCAACTGGGTCCAGTAACTGTTGAGTCTGTATCTCCTCCACCAGCCCCGGAGGGGGTTGCGTGGCGGCGAAAGTTTCTGGAGCCAGGATGGTCATCGGAGGTGGTTCCAGGTCAGGGGATGTGTTGTACTCCGGCTTCCGGGACAGAGCATCGGCCTTCTTTTTCTGGGAGCTGGGAACGTAGGTGATCCTGAAATCAAAACGGGAGAAGAACAACGACCAGCGAATCTGTCTCTGGTTGAGGCGGCGGGCAGTTTGGAGGTGTTCAAGGTTCCGGTGGTCAGTGAGCACTTGGACTGGGTACCGAGCCCCCTCCAGATGATGCCGCCAAACCTCGAAGGCTGCCTTTATTGCCAGCAGCTCCCGCTCCCAGATGGTGTAGTTCCTTTCGGCGGGGGTCAGCTGGCGAGAGTAGTAAGCGCAAGGCTGTGGAGTGCTGGAGGGGGTTGCCCGTTGGGAGAGCACTGCTCCGATGGCGGTGCTGGAGGCATCTGCTTCGACTAGAAAGGGTAGCTGGGGATCCGGGTATCGCAGGACTGGTTGTGTGGTGAAGCGAGTCTTTAGGGTCAGGAATGCCTCGCTGGCTTCCGGTGTCCAACGGAAAGGTTCTCGAGGCCGGAGAAGTCGAGTGAGAGGGACGGCTATGGATGCAAACTGGGGGATGAATTGCCGGTAGTAATTGGCAAACCCCAGAAACCGCTGTACATCCTTCCGAGAACGGGGGGCTTGCCAAGTCTGTACAGCCTCGACTTTAGCTGGGTCCATTCGGATTCCGTGGGGTGATAATACATGGCCAAGGAATTCCACAGTAGGCCGGTGGAATGCACACTTTTCCAATTTGGCGAACAGGCCATGCTGCCGGAGTCTTTGCAGCACCGTGCGCACATGCCGAGTATGTTGCGACGCGTCACGTGAATAAATTAATATGTCATCCAGATAAACGATGACGAACTGATCCAGGATATCTCGAAAGATGTCGTTCATCAGTCTCTGGAACACAGCTGGTGCATTAGTCAGGCCAAAGGGCATTACCAGATACTCGTATTGCCCATATCTGGTACTGAAGGCGGTTTTCCATTCATCACCTTCCCGGATGCGCACTAGGTTGTAGGCTCCCCTGAGATCCAGCTTGGTGTAGATCTGGGCTCCTTTGACTTGCTCCAAGAGGTCAGGGATCAGAGGCAGCGGATACCGGTCTCGGATGGAGATTTTGTTCAGGGCCCGGTAATCATTACACAGCCGGAGTTCCCCGTTTTTCTTTTTAACAAAGAGGACTGGGGCAGAGGTAGGTGAGGTAGAGGGGCGGATGAACCCTCGCCGCAGGTTGGTGGTGAGAAAGTCCCGGAGTGCTGCCAACTCTGGCTCAGACAACGAGTACAGGCGTCCCACCGGCAGAGGGGCGCCGGGAATCAAGTCAATGGTGCAGTCATATGGCCGATGAGGGGGGAGTTGGTCTGCTCCTTTTTCCTCGAACACATCTCTCAGATCCACGTATTCCTCTGGCAGTGCCGAAACCTCCGGTGCAGCGGCCACCATAGGCCTTGGGCACGGATTTTCATGTGGGCATGGTTCCCGGAAACGAAGGTCTAACTGGCCCCACCGAACAATCGGATCATGGCGGCAGAGCCAGGAAAGTCCCAAGACCAGCGGAAACTGGGGAATGCCCACCACATCAAAACAGAGCCGCTCCTGGTGCCGCTGGATCTGCAACAGGAGGTCCTGGGTTTCCTCAACCACTGGCCCAGAACGCAGGGGCCGCCCATCGATGGCCTCAACAACAGTGGGATTCTTCTTTGCCCGCAAGGGAATCTGGTGTTGCGCAGCGAACTTGGCGTCCATGAAGCAGCGGGAGGCCCCCGAGTCTATCATGGCATACACGAATAGCCAACGTCCATCAGGCAGGCACAACTTGACTGGCACGAGGAATGGTTCTGGGGGGTCACCGGAGGCACTGGCTGTTCCCACAAGTGGTTTAGGGTGCGCCGACTCCAGGCTTATGGCTAGGGTCCTTCTTTTGGCAGGGCAGCCATCAGCATAATGGCCCACCCCACCACAATACCAGCAGAGGTTGTGGTTTCGGCGCCTCTCCTTTTCCTCTGGGGGCAAGTGGTTACAAGGTACCCCCACTGGCGTGGGCTCAGCCGGCTTTTCAGGCAAGGACCAGGGTGGGGGTGGATGCCTTAGCGCACGCGCTTGTCTCCGGCTCTCCAGCCGTCCATCTATGCGGAGACATAGAAGAATGAGCGCTTGCAGTCCTCCTGGCCGTTCGGATCGGGCCACTTCATCCAACACTTCATCAGACAGCCCTTCCAGGTACTGGTCAACCAGGGCCGCTTCATTCCAGTCCAAGTCCTGTGCCAGTAACTGAAATTCGGTGGTATATTGGGCTACAGTCCCATCCCCCTGGGTGAGGGCACGGATCCTCTGGGTTAGCTTTGATGGCTTTCAGGGGGTTAGCAAAGGCAGCAGTGATGTGAGCCACAAAGCTTGGAAAATCCCCTAGCAGAGGGGATTTGGCCAGTAACAAGGGTGTGGCCCATCTTGCTGCCTGCCCCTTTAACAGACTGAGGATGAAGCAGACTTTGACTTTATCTGTGGGGAAGTCTCTGGCCCGGAGTTCAATATATAGCTGGCATTGGGCGAGAAATGCTGGGAATTCCTCCACATCACCCTCAAAGCTGTCAGGAGGCTTCACTGGGCACTTTACAGGCAGAGGTGCAGCAGGTGCAGCAATCTGCTGCTGCAGAGTCACCAGTGCTTGAGTTAGTTGCAGTACCTGGTCCTGCAGCAGTGCCAGGCTCCCCGGGGTGGGCGTTGCCGCATCCATGTCGGGAAGTTTGGGTGGAAGCAATCTGTCACGGGCTGGGCCAGCCCCAGCAGGGTGGTTCAAGTCCAAACCTTAATGGCAGAGTCTGAGGGGAGTTCCAAGAGCAAAAGCCAGGTCAAACCGGTGGTCAGAGCACAAGATAACGCCAGGAGTGAGTCCAGAGTCCAAGAGCAAGGTCAGGTGCAATCCAAGGTCATTTACCGGTAGTGTCAGGTCCAAAAGCAGGCACAGGCACGGGCAAGGTTCACAGAACACGGAGTGGTTGCAGGCAATAGACACGTTGCTTCCACGCCCGGCAGTTCCTCCAGACTGGCTCTTATAGCCAGGCGTGGTTTTCAGCCAGCTGCTGGGGCTCCATCCTGACACTACTCATCATCACTCTCCAGCAGCTGGCGTTGGCTCAAGAGGCGAGCACTGCGCCGTCTCTCCTGCAGTTCCAGTCTCTGGCGCTGCCTGCGGCGTTCCTTGGGCGTGGGTGAGCCTGGGGGGGTGGAGGCTCTTGGCTGTGCTGCACCTGTGGAAGTCCCTGGCTGAGCTTCCCCTGTGGTGTAGGGGCTAGAGGGTGCTGGTGTCTCAGCTGCTGGCTGCAAGCTCTGATCAGCCAGCAGCTGTTGCTCCTGATTGCTGGCTTCTGCTGAATCAGGGCTAGGGCTGGCTACACAGGGCTCCTCTTCTCCTGAGGAGTCCTGGCTGGCTACACGAGGCTCCTCTCCTCCAGAGGAGACCTCACTCTCAGACTGGGCCATGACAGCTGCAGTACCTGGAAAGGTCTTCACTCTAGTCTTGGAATAAGTACAGAGAGAGTTCCAGGTATTTTTTCTAATAGTAAAATGATTTGGGACCTCTTGTGGATGAGATTTCAAGACTGTAGATAATATTAAATAAAATATGCAAAGTTTCACCTTAAAGATTTGTGCCTTAAAATACAACTGTTCACCCTCAAGAATGTAATACATACCAAAAATATAGGCCTCTATACTCCAATGTATCCCACCTGCTTGTCATGTAAATACTCAAGATGGTCTTTTCCAGGGCTTGTATATTATTGTAGAGCTTAACAAACTGCTCACTGCCTCACAGTCACAAGGTATTGCCTTGCCAGTATTTTGGTTTGGAATGCCCGTTATAAGCTTCAGCATGCCATTTCCTGTGCCTTACTTGCTTCCAGGAATGTTTTTTGAATGACTCCTTTAATGGGGAAGAATGCCATGATACTTGTTGATCAGTGGCAGGAGAGAGCTAGCTCTCTGAAAGTGTTCCACATATGAGATAGATCATTCTATAATCTTTGTTAGCATTATATTGAGCCATAGAAAATGGTGAAGAGCAAAGTAGTATCATAGAAAGGTATTTCCAGGACTCTCTTTTATCTCAGCAATACATTGTCAAGCATCTGATCACAAATGAAGTATGCTAACTGATGTCTAATGTCTCCAGTTCAGTCCTCAAACAGCACAGCTCATATCAACATATAATGCTTGACTTGAAAAGCACCATTAGCTCATGCTCTATCTAGTAGAGTATTATTTTATATACTAATAGCCAAGTATCCCTAATCTGAGAATACTTAAACCCAGAGATTGGTGCCATAAATGGACAAGGTAGATCTTCCTACATACTTGAAAAATGCCCCAGGTTTGCAGAAAAAATCTAAAAAAATAAAATGAGGATTTTTTAAAAACTCAACATCAGAAAAGGAATGCCTGTAGCTTTATCCAGATGCCCTCAGTGGCTGTTGCTAGGCAACCATAACAGTTAGACATATTGTCAGATTTCTTTCTTGTACTATTGTCACAATAAACGTCAACTGGGGTTGTCAATAGCAAGGTTGGTGAACTTTTTTTATTTGCATTGAAGCCATATTCTTAATAGACCATCTCTCAAGATATGATTACCATGCAGTATTGAATTGTTTTTAGTGATTTCTTAATGCCTAGGTAGTTATGTATTCCTTCTTTAATATCAATTGTCTCCAATTTAATATTCCTTTGATTTGAATTTGTAATCCAGCCTGACACCTAGACTAGTGCGGTTGCTTGGCGATACAATTTGATACAGCTAAGCCCCCTCTTTTTTCCATCCTGTAATACTTTAAATCTCATTCTTGGCTTATTTCCTCCACATACAAACTTGTTTATCATTTTTTGCTGTTTTTAAAAAATCTTTTCATCTATATTAATTGGTAACATTTGAAACAAAAGAAGTCAACTTTGGTAATATATTCATTTTGACTGCACGAATTCTTCCTAACCACGAAATTTTCAGTCTTTCCCATCTTTGTAAATCTTCAATAATGCTTGCCCAAACTTTTTGATAATTCTCTTTATAAAGATTATAATTTTTCCTGTAACATATATTCCCAAATATTTTATTGATTTTTTTAAAGTTACACCGTATTCTATTATTTTTCTCTCTTCTACTTTTATTGCTGCTAATAACATTATCGTCGTCTTCTTTTTAGCCAGATGCTAACCCCTGGGTTTGGAGTTTTTACCCCATGGGTACAGGGTAGAGTATCTTACCTGGGTAATGGCCCCACATTATCACAGAGCTTATTCGTTAGCTTGGTTTAATGTGTTACCTTCCACGATACTTTATGGGAGATTTCATAAAACGCCATAAGCAAGCAGCATACACTAGGCATAAAACACCATATGCAAGTAGCATATACTAGGTCAGTAGTATGCTGCTTGCATCCAGATGTCTACACAGGGAAATCTTGTATGGAAGCATGTTGAGCATAATAATAATAACAACAACATTTGATTTATATACTGCCCTTCAGGACAAGGTAACACTCACTCAGAGCTGTTCAGAAAGTATGTTGTTGTTATCCCCACAACAACAATCACCCTATGAGGTGGGTGGGGCTGAGAGAGCTCCTAGAAGCCGTGACTGACTCAAGGTCACCCAGCTGGCTTCAAGAGGAGGAGAGGGCAATCAAACCCAGTTCTCCAGATTAGTCCTGCCGCTCTTAATCACTACACCAAATTGGCTCTCATCCAACAATAAATAATCCAAAGGAAAAGGAAATAGCTCCAGAATCAATGCCCCACAGCTGCACAAATGAGTGGTTAGGTGGTTGTACCTGGGAACATATGCTGATAACTGAGGAATGGGGTAAACTGACAGGTAAGATGTATTCTTTTTAAAATGAACAGAAGTAAAGTTTTATTTCAAATACCACAAACTCAGATAAATATGAACAGTGAACACAAAAAAGTAGGATGGCAGATTTTAAACAGTATGCGGGGGCATGTTAGGGGCTGTTTTTCAAGTAAGTTGTTTACTGTTATGCTCGGGTTAAAATGTTACACTTAATCCACAGCACCCTCTATGAAACAGTAACTCTCAGTTCAAGGACTCTGGCTTGGATCTACCAGAAGGTTTCTGCAGACGGAATAGATTTTTCATGCATGGAGCAAGACTTCCCTGCCTCCCCTCCAAAATGCCCTGTGAAGTACTGCACCTGGGGGATCTCTGGGGGATCCAAGCCTCTGTCCTTAGCCTACTCTCATGGGATGCTGACCCTTTCACTGCACTGTCCTCTCACTATCGTCTTCCAGCTACAAAACTTAACTGAGCCCTGCTGTCTTTTTTTTTTTAATTTAAACAAAATTTTATTAATAAAATGCATACAATAAATTACAAGATAGCACAGATTAACAAGTAACAATTGGTAACTAAAACACAACCAATAACCAAATAACAATACTATATACAATGTAAAGTAACAGTGATAAGGCTTAGATTCTAATAACTACATTATAGCAATTCAAAAACAGATTTGTGAAACTTTGATACCGCCCAGATATTATTGTTTTCCAGATATTCATAGAATGGAGACCATTTCTCCTGAAAATTAGTGCTTTTGGGAAAGTGCTCGGCTTGATAAATTTTGTCACTCAATTTTTCTGTAATGAAATAATCCCAGATCTTGTTATGCCAGACAGATAATGTTGTCTTTGAATCTTCTGTTATGAGGTAGTTTTTTTTCTGTATGATACAAGGCCATTTTGAACAATCTTCAAAGTTGTTTTTACTCAACAAAAGTTAAAGTTAGGCATGATTGATCAGAATGTTTTTCAACAATTTTCTCCGCTGAGAAAGGTGTAGCTCCCCTTTTTTCTAACCTCCTCTAATTTTATACCTCATAACAATCACTCATGTACATGTAATGTCTGTATGAAGGAAGTGTGCTGTGCTGTTTATTTAAAGACTGTAGCTCTAGAATGCAGAATCTCCTGGGTTGTTGGGAGATAATTGAATAGAAACTAGGTCAGTAGTATGCTGCTTGTAATGGGGGCCTAAGAGCAATTCTAGTTGTAGGTTTCACTTCTAAAGCCTTAAATTGCTATATCCCATATACCTTCAAGACTATTTCAGACTCTGTCCTCCTTACTGAATACAGAAACACATTTACCCTCTCACAGTTGAGGTCACTGATTCTTGATGTACTTCGCTAAGGCTTATATTGAGTATGGGCACTCTGAAGAGTTGGTTTTATATAAATGGGAAAATATCAGTGGAACGTTTATGGGATGACTTTTTTAATACTCTGTTAACTTGCTTCCATCTTTAACCTTGTTTGTCTTTGTCTACAGGTCAAAGTATTGCACAATCAGCTCGTTCTGTTCCACAATGCCATTTCAGCATATTTTGCAGGGAATCAGAAGCAGCTCGAACAGACACTTAAGCTATTCCATATCAAATTGAAAACTCCAGGAATAGATGCACCATCCTGGCTGGAAGAGCAGTAATAAACCCTGGCATGAAGATCTGTTGGGCATCTTAGAATCTTGGGGATCAAGGAACTTGGATAAAGAGGACCTTTTGGAGTAATACATGTGCAAGCGGCTTTAATCTGCCCCCCCTCCCCCGGATAATGAATATTGTAGTAGTAATCTGGAATGGGTGAATTTAATGTAACCAAATGCAATTTGTCATTTCAAAAACAAATCTTTTTATGTGAGGGTGATGGTTATTTCTGTAGTAGGGAAATAATAGAAATTTGCACTGACAAATATTTGTGGTCTCTGGTAATTATGGCGGCGAGCTGAGAAATATGTAAAGGCAGATGCTCCCAATTTGTATCAACATCTGATATTTTATATAAATGTATTAAATTTCTCTAAAGATTCTTTTTCATGTAACGGTGTTTTGAAAAGAATAAATATTTTGCAGAGTAATAATATAAGGCCTTCATGCAGCATCCACAAAATATCAACTGCCTGGCTGATACGTGGAATTGCAGCAAATACCTTTTTTAGAAGTTAGATTTTTTCCATTATATGTTAAAAAACACTAAATGTATATTCCTTTTTTACCTTCTTGGTCTGAAATGTTGAACACCGTTTAGCATTGTAATGATGACCTGCTGGGGAAGTATACCTTTTCCATAATAACTTGATTTTTTAACTTTCTATTTAAAAATACCATAGTTGCCTTAAATTCAGAAGTGCCTTTTCCAGCTTTCCTTTAACAGGTGTGAACAATACATAGGATGTCCTCTTTAGTTTTCTTTTAAAAACAAATAAGAAATGCAGACTAAGGCCAGTCTGGGACATATGTGCTTGTGTGAACTGCATACCCTGTTGCCGTAGGTTAATGTGATTGATTCTGTTTTTTCAGTCAGCACTATAACCCTTATTAAGTGTACAATTCAGTTTACCCTTTTAGGCTTTTAAAATTATACTTTGGAGCATCCCCACTTGCACACGTTCTACTGCTTTTTGTGTTTATATGATGATCCACTTAAAATAACTTATCACAGTTTATATGGATTGTAATATTATGTATTATATGTTGAAATAGATTCTGTTGCTTCATAAACTGATCGTGTTTCAGTCTTAATGTAAAGTGTGTATCAGTTAAATTTAAAATCATTCCTTATTATATTACAGTCTTAAGATGTTCATGGTTTTTTGCTGTTCAGAGTTTTTTCTCTTACAGTGACCATTTCTTAGAATGTATCTTCTTTGTTAACTTTGTATTCATACTAAAGGTGTTTGCTGCAGTTTGTTTTCTTGACTTTATTGGACTTACGAATTAAAACTACCCACTTTCTTTTCTTTCCCACTAGCCTTTAGATTTATATCAGTTTTCATCCTAGGAAAATCAAAAAGAGCCCAGTAGCACCTTTATTGTAGCATAAGCTTTCGAGAATCAAGTTCTCTTCGTCAGATGCATGGTACAGAAACTGGTCAAATATAGAAGAGGGGGGGAGAGAAGATGCAGTTAGGGGGGAGAGGGAGGATGCATCCTCCCTCTCCCCCCCTAACTGCATCTTCCCTCCCCCCCTCCTCTTCTATATTTGACCAGTTTCTGTACCATGCATCTGACGAAGAGAACTTGATTCTCGAAAGCTTATGCTACAATAAAATTGGTTAGTCTTAAAGGTGCTACTGGACTCTTTTTGATTTTGCTACTACAGACTAACACGGCTAACTCCTCTGTATCTACATCCTGGGAAACAAGATTAAAAAGGTGTAAGGAGACAGTTTGTTGTGTAGACTTGTTTTCCTTTTTTTGTAGTGGCCCTAATCACTAAAGGGTGACATTAGTGTCCCCAAGGAAGCACGTTATTCACCAGAAATTCACCCCTTTTAATATGTTTGCCAAATCCACCAACCAAGTAGAGAACGTAACTTTTAGGTTTGCATTCATCCTCTTATTTTTGAGTTGGCATGCCCATTTCTGCAATACCGATTAGAATGGAGAGACTGAAGTTCTAGCAGAGAGTATTTTGTATTACTGATTAGTGACAATTACGCTGTATTTGCCCCCTACTTAACCAGGATATAAATAGAAATCGATTTCTTCTTAAGACCTCAACTGTGACCTTGCAGTTTCTTGGAATCACTAGCAGTCTTTGCTATATGGCAAACAAAGTGGCTGCCCTGACCCCCATGCTGGAGGGGGGGGGCTGCATTGGGGCACCCTCTGACAGCCGTGCAGTTGCTCCCTCTGGCTATTTGTGTTTTTATCCTGTTTTTCAGCACAATAAAGGCTCCTAAAAGCAGTTTACAGAAATTAAAAAGAATTCAAATTGTTTTTGAAAGAGAGACATTGCTCCAGACATGAGAAGGAAGGGGGCTTGGTTGTTGCTCCTTTCTCCTCCCTTGTTGATGCACATGCTGTCTGGGAGGAGAGGAGGCTTTACATTAAAACTGGATCCAAACCATATGATAGAATTTTTGTATAAGGATTTTTTTTAGTTATAGTGGAATCACAAAGTCCAAATGTGCCAGGCATGAGAAACTGGTAACATTTTCCTAAAGGAGCAGGGGGGGGGGGGAATTAGAATGGTGACGTTGGTTTGAATTAAATCATTGTCTCTGTTCTATATAGTTTGGTAATGTTGATGTGTGAGCCTGAATTGGTTTGAAGAAGCCCGTGCCAGAGCCAGTGTGGTGTAGAGGATAGGGCATCAGACTGGAATCTGGAAAACCCGGACACAAATCCCACTCTGCCATGGAAGCTTGCTTGGTTACCTTGAGCCAGTCATACATTCTCAGCCTAACCTTACCTCGCTTGGGTGATTGTGAGGATGCAATGGAAGAGAGAGGAGAGTGATAGAAACCACTTTGGGTCCTATTTATTATTTATGTCTTTCTCACTGAGACTCAAGGCAGATTACATAGTGTGAGATTAGTACAATCATTATCAAGGACATTTCCATAAACAATGCATAGGGTAAATAAATACAAATTTACAAAGACATAGCATTAGCAAGGATCCAATACAGAATGGAAGGAATGCTGGAACAGAACATAATTCTAGAACTGACAGCATGAAGCACAGGTAGTATATAGGAATACATATTTAAAGCAACAGATAGTATGTAAGGCAACATAGTGGTGAAGTCCCTAATTCATTAGAGAAGCATCTGAGACCCCCCTCCCTACAAGACAGCCCTCCTATCTGAGTAAAAAGCCTTTTTGAATAATTCGGTTTTGCATCATTTGCAGAAATCCAGGAGAATGAGGGCTCTCCTGACCTCCTCAGGCAGGCAATTCCACAGGGTAGGGGCCACTACAGAGAAAGTCCATCTACGGGCTGCTGTTGGTTTCGCCCATGTGCAGGCTGGCACCTGCAGAAGACCCTGTTCAGATGACTGAAGCTGCTGTGGAGGAACATAGGAAAGGAGGTGGTCCCATAGGTATTGTCCAGGGTCTGAGTCCCAGCCCCCGAGACTTGCCAGGAGGGAGCAGTGGGAGGCAACCGGGAGGCAGCGGCCCTGCTGCCCCAGCCAGCAACCAGGTCCAGAACCTGCCTAATCCAGGGGGAAGGAGCGAAAGGCCAAAGCCTCAGAGGGCTGGCGGGAGCAGGGAGAGACCAGCCAGTCCCACCCTCCAGGGGGAAGAGGGGGGACTAAGCAGGCCAGAGGAAAAGGGCCAAGGCAGGGGGAATAGGGACCCAGCAGCAGCCCAAACAGAGCCCTTACCTGGCAGGGAGGAGAAGTAGCCACAGCAGCTCAGAGCCACACCCCAGCCTCCACCTCAGCTTGAAGACAGCAGCCTGGCTCAGGAGATGCTCACAACCAAGCCCCTCCAGGTGGAGCTGCTGAAGGCATTCTGTGGGAAGAGCTGGGCAGCCAGCCAAGGGGCCACAGCTGGGCCTACCTTCAGAAATCAGCTCAGCCAGAGAGGCCTGGCAGCCAGCCAACATAACGCAGCTATTGCTGATCCAGGCAGCCCAGCCAGCTACCCCAGCTGCAGCAGCTTGAGACAGCCCAGGCCAATGCTGGGAGGCCAAGGAGGGGTGCGGCCTGGCAGGCAGGACCTGCAAGGAGGGCGGGGTGCTGAGAGAAGGCCCTATAAAAGCTGGCTGGGAAGAGTTCTGGGGTGGTTGGGTGTGAGTAAGGAATGATGGTGTGGAGTGGAAGCAGAGCAGTGCGAGAGCAAAAGCAAGGAGGAGAGTGGATGGAGGAGATGGAGATGGAGATGGCAGAGACGGCAGAGACGAAAGCGGGTGAGTGGCACAGGTTGAGCAGGCCAGCGAGTGGATTGAGAGGGAGTCTGGGTGACGTATACTGCTCCCTCCTTCCACAGAGCAGGGTCCTGCAGAATCCCTGGCCCCCCCCTTTGACGTCAGGAGCAGACCGTGCAGCGCCCTGCCCAGTGGTGGCCGCTGCAAGCCCTGACAGGTATGCTGGATCAAGGCCATGAAGAGCTTTGTATGTGATAACCAATACCTTGAACTGAGCACAGTAACTGATAGGTAGCCAATGGAGGGGCCACGGAATGGGGGTGATGTTCATGCTCCTGCTTGCTCCTGATAACAGTCAAGCTGCAGCATTTTGCACCAATTGGAGCCTCCTAGTTAACTTAGATGAGAGACCTAAGTATAGAGCATTACAATATTCAAGTTTTGATGTCACCATAGCATGGATCCAGGTGGCTAGCTCGGTCGTGCTGAGGTGAGGTAAGCCATCTTCCAGGCTAAAGTGAGGTTGTAGAAAACATCTCTTTTTTTGCTGCTGCCATGACTTGTTTTTCTAGTAGTAGTACTGGATCCAGTATAACCCCATGTCTCTTAACCAAATCTGTAAGGGTCAGATGAACTCCATCAAAAGTGGGGAGTACAATGTGATTCAAGATCTCTGCTTTCCCAACAAGCATCACTTCAGTCTTATCTGGATTGAATTTGTTATTTTTCAGTCATTTCACCACAGCTGTCACGGGCTGGGCCAGCCCAAGCAGGGTGGTTCAAGTCCAAACCTTAATGGCAGAGTCTGAGGGGAGTTCCAAGAGCAAAAGCCAGGTCAAACCGGTGGTCAGAGCACGAGATAACGCCAGGAGTGAGTCCAGAGTCCAAGAGCAAGGTCAGGTACAATCCAAGGTCATTTACCGGTAGTGTCAGGTCCAAAAGCAGGCACAGGCACGGGCAAGGTTCACAGAACACGGAGTGGTTGCAGGCAATAGACACGTTGCTTCCACGCCCGGCAGTTCCTCCAGACTGGCTCTTATAGCCAGGCGTGGTTTTCAGCCAGCTGCTGGGGCTCCATCCTGACACTACTCATCATCACTCTCCAGCAGCTGGCGTTGGCTCAAGAGGTGAGCACTGCGCCGTCTCTCCTGCAGTTCCAGTCTCTGGCGCTGCCTGCGGCGTTCCTTGGGCGTGGGTGAACCTGGGGGGGTGGAGGCTCTTGGCTGCGCTGCACCTGTAGAAGTCCCTGGCTGAGCTTCCCCTGTGGTGTAGGGGCTAGAGGGTGCTGGTGTCTCAGCTGCTGGCTGCAAGCTCTGATCAGCCAGCAGCTGTTGCTCCTGATTGCTGGCTTCTGCTGAATCAGGGCTAGGGCTGGCTACACAGGGCTCCTCTTCTCCTGAGGAGTCCTGGCTGGCTACACGAGGCTCCTCTCCTCCAGAGGAGACCTCACTCTCAGACTGGGCCATGACACCATCCCCCCTCCCAAGGCCCCCCCTCCTCTGTGGTCCAGGCAGCCCCGGTTTCTGCGGATAGGCCTGATGGAATTGTCGGACCAGGCGGGGGGCATGGATGTTCACAGCAGGCTCCCAAGAGCAGTCCTCCGGCCCATACCCCTTCCAGTCCACCAAGTACTGTACTTGCCCCCGCCGGCGACGGGAGTCTAGAATCTGGGCAACCTCATATTCTTCGTGCCCCTCGATGGTAATTGGAGGCGGAGGGGGTGGTGGCCCGGGATGGTGCGGGTCTGGCGGTGAAGCTGGGACTAGAAGGGACCGGTGAAACACAGGATGGATTGGGAGGGTTGGTGGTAGTTGCAGGCGATAGGCCACAGGATTCACCTGGTCTGTGATTACGAAGGGTCCGAGGAACCGGGCATCCAGCTTTTTGGAGGGCCGTTGGCTGCGGATATGGCGGGTGGATAACCAGACCTGATCGCCCACGGACAGGGGAACACCAGGTTGCCGTTTCCGATCCGCAGCCTCCTTGTAGCTTTCCTTGGCAAGCTGGAGTTGCTCCCGTAACAGCTCATGCATGGATTGGAGTTCTTGGAGGTGATCATCAGTGGCTGGGATTCCCGACAAGGTTGCTGCGGTAGGGAAGAAACGAGGGTGGTGACCATAGTTTGCCATGAAGGGGGTCTGCTGGGTGGAGGAATGCACTGCATTATTATATGCAAACTTGGCCAAAGGCAGTAGAGCTAGCCAGTCATCCTGTTGATGGTTTGTGTAGCATCTCAGATACTGCTCCAGGGTCGCATTGGTGCGCTCTGTCTGCCCGTCAGATTGGGGGTGGTGTGCTGAGGATAGGTGAACTTGGGTGCCAAGGAGGGAGTGCAGGGCCCGCCAGAACCGAGAGGTGAATTGAACTCCCCGATCAGAAATTATATGATCTGGACGTCCGTGGAGTCGAAAGACGTGCTGAAGGTACAGGTGCGCTGTTTCCTGAGCAGTGGGGGGTCCAGAACAGGGAATGAAATGAGCCATCTTTGTGAACAAGTCCACCACCACTAGGATGCAGGTGTGGCCTTTGGAGCAGGGCAGGTCTGTAATGAAATCCATGGAAATAGTCCTCCATGGGCCAGTGGGTGTGGGGAGTGGATGCAAGAGACCAGAAGGTTTGCCGGGGACGTCTTTGGCCCGTCTACATGTTTCACAGGCTGCCACATACCGGGCCACATCCGATTGCACCCGGGGCCACCAGAAGTCACGGGTCAAGAGGTGAGTTGTCTTGTGGCGGCCGAAGTGCCCGGCAGGTCTAGAATCGTGGACCAGCTGCAGTACCTTTGTTCGTAATGCGCCTGGGGGTACATAAATCCGGCCTCGGTGGGTCAGTAGCCCCTCTTCCTCTGCAAACTCATCTGCCTGGGGCTGGGGAGACCCCCGGACGTTCTGGAGATATTTCTGGGCAACTGGGTCCAGTAACTGTTGAGTCTGTATCTCCTCCACCAGCCCCGGAGGGGGTTGTGTGGCGGCGAAAGTTTCTGGAGCCAGGATGGTCATTGGAGGTGGTTCCAGGTCGGGGGATGTGTTGTACTCCGGCTTCCGGGACAGAGCCTTCCCGGCCTGTCTTATCGGCCTTCTTATTCTGGGAGCTGGGAACGTAGGTGATCCTGAAATCAAAATGGGAGAAGAACAACGACCAGCGAATCTGTCTCTGGTTGAGACGGCGGGCAGTTTGGAGGTGTTCAAGGTTCCGGTGGTCAGTGAGCACTTGGACTGGGTACCGAGCCCCCTCCAGATGATGCCGCCAAACCTCGAAGGCTGCCTTTATTGCCAGCAGCTCCCGCTCCCAGATGGTGTAGTTCCTTTCGGCGGGGGTCAGCTGGCGAGAGTAGTAAGCGCAAGGCTGTGGAGTGCTGGAGGGGGTTGCCCGTTGGGAGAGCACTGCTCCGATGGCGGTGCTGGAGGCATCTGCTTCGACTAGAAAGGGTAGCTGGGGATCCGGGTATCGCAGGACTGGTTGCGTGGTGAAGCGAGTCTTTAGGGTCAGGAATGCCTCGCTGGCTTCCGGTGTCCAACGGAAAGGTTCTCGAGGCCGGAGAAGTCGAGTGAGAGGGACGGCTATGGATGCAAACTGGGGGATGAATTGCCGGTAGTAATTGGCAAACCCCAGAAACCGCTGTACATCCTTCCGAGAACGGGGGGCTTGCCAAGTCTGTACAGCCTCGACTTTAGCTGGGTCCATTCGGATTCCGTGGGGTGATAATACATGGCCAAGGAATTCCACAGTAGGCCGGTGGAATGCACACTTTTCCAATTTGGCGAACAGGCCATGCTGCCGGAGTCTTTGCAGCACTGTGCGCACATGCCGAGTATGTTGCGACGCGTCACGTGAATAAATTAATATGTCATCCAGATAAACGATGACGAACTGGTCCAGGATATCTCGAAAGATGTCGTTCATCAGTCTCTGGAACACAGCTGGTGCATTAGTCAGGCCAAAGGGCATTACCAGATACTCGTATTGCCCATATCTGGTACTGAAGGCGGTTTTCCATTCATCACCTACCCGGATGCGCACTAGGTTGTAGGCTCCCCTGAGATCCAGCTTGGTGTAGATCTGGGCTCCTTTGACTTGCTCCAAGAGGTCAGGGATCAGGGGCAGCGGATACCGGTCTCGGATGGAGATTTTGTTCAGGGCCCGGTAATCATTACACAGCCGGAGTTCCCCGTTTTTCTTTTTAACAAAGAGGACTGGGGCAGAGGTAGGTGAGGTAGAGGGGCGGATGAACCCTCGCCGCAGGTTGGTGGTGAGAAAGTCCCGGAGTGCTGCCAACTCTGGCTCAGACAACGAGTACAGGCGTCCCACCGGCAGAGGGGCGCCGGGAATCAAGTCAATGGTGCAGTCATACGGCCGATGAGGGGGGAGTTGGTCTGCTCCTTTTTCCTCGAACACATCTCTCAGATCCACGTATTCCTCTGGCAGTGCCGAAACCTCCGGTGCAGCGGCCACCATAGGCCTTGGGCACGGATTTTCATGTGGGCATGGTTCCCGGAAACGAAGGTCTAACTGGCCCCACCGAACAATCGGATCATGGCGGCAGAGCCAGGAAAGTCCCAAGACCAGCGGAAACTGGGGAATGCCCACCACATCAAAACAGAGCCGCTCCTGGTGCCGCTGGATCTGCAACAGGAGGTCCTGGGTTTCCTCAACCACTGGCCCAGAACGCAGGGGCCGCCCATCGATGGCCTCAACAACAGTGGGATTCTTCTTTGCCCGCAAGGGAATCTGGTGTTGTGCAGCGAACTTGGCGTCCATGAAGCAGCGGGAGGCCCCCGAGTCTATCATGGCATACACGAATAGCCAACGTCCATCAGGCAGGCACAACTTGACTGGCACAAGGAATGGTTCTGGGGGGTCACTGGAGGCACTGGCTGTTCCCACAAGTGGTTTAGGGTGCGCCGACTCCAGGCTTATGGCTAGGGTCCTTCTTTTGGCAGGGCAGCCATCAGCATAATGGCCCACCCCACCACAATACCAGCAGAGGTTGTGGTTTCGGCGCCTCTCCTTTTCCTCTGGGGGCAAGCGGTTACAAGGTACCCCCACTGGCGTGGGCTCAGCCGGCTTTTCAGGCAAGGACCGGGGTGGAGGTGGATGCCTTAGCGCACGCGCTTGTCTCCGGCTCTCCAGCCGTCCATCTATGCGGAGACATAGAAGAATGAGCGCTTGCAGTCCTCCTGGTCGTTCGGATCGGGCCACTTCATCCAACACTTCATCAGACAGCCCTTCCAGGTACTGGTCGACCAGGGCCGCTTCATTCCAGTCCAAGTCCTGTGCCAGTAACTGAAATTCGGTGGTATATTGGGCTACAGTCCCATCCCCCTGGGTGAGGGCACGGATCCTCTGGTTAGCTTTGATGGCTTTCAGGGGGTTAGCAAAGGCAGCAGTGATATGAGCCACAAAGCTTGGAAAATCCCCTAGCAGAGGGGATTTGGCCAGTAACAAGGGTGTGGCCCATCTTGCTGCCTGCCCCTTTAACAGACTGAGGATGAAGCAGACTTTGACTTTATCCGTGGGGAAGTCTCTGGCCCGGAGTTCAATATATAGCTGGCATTGGGCAAGAAATGCTGGGAATTCCTCCACATCACCCTCAAAGCTGTCAGGAGGCTTCACTGGGCACTTTACAGGCAGAGGTGCAGCAGGTGCAGCAATCTGCTGCTGCAGAGTCACCAGTGCTTGAGTTAGTTGCAGTACCTGGGCCTGCAGCAGTACCAGGCTCCCCGGGGTGGGCGTTGCCTCATCCATGCCGGGAAGTTTGGGTGGAAGCAATCTGTCACGGGCTGGGCCAGCCCAAGCAGGGTGGTTCAAGTCCAAACCTTAATGGCAGAGTCTGAGGGGAGTTCCAAGAGCAAAAGCCAGGTCAAACCGGTGGTCAGAGCACGAGATAACGCCAGGAGTGAGTCCAGAGTCCAAGAGCAAGGTCAGGTACAATCCAAGGTCATTTACCGGTAGTGTCAGGTCCAAAAGCAGGCACAGGCACGGGCAAGGTTCACAGAACACGGAGTGGTTGCAGGCAATAGACACGTTGCTTCCACGCCTGGCAGTTCCTCCAGACTGGCTCTTATAGCCAGGCGTGGTTTTCAGCCAGCTGCTGGGGCTCCATCCTGACACTACTCATCATCACTCTCCAGCAGCTGGCGTTGGCTCAAGAGGCGAGCACTGCGCCGTCTCTCCTGCAGTTCCAGTCTCTGGCGCTGCCTGCGGCGTTCCTTGGGCGTGGGTGAACCTGGGGGGGTGGAGGCTCTTGGCTGCGCTGCACCTGTAGAAGTCCCTGGCTGAGCTTCCCCTGTGGTGTAGGGGCTAGAGGGTGCTGGTGTCTCAGCTGCTGGCTGCAAGCTCTGATCAGCCAGCAGCTGTTGCTCCTGATTGCTGGCTTCTGCTGAATCAGGGCTAGGGCTGGCTACACAGGGCTCCTCTTCTCCTGAGGAGTCCTGGCTGGCTACACGAGGCTCCTCTCCTCCAGAGGAGACCTCACTCTCAGACTGGGCCATGACAACAGCTGTCAGGCAGTGATCTAAGGTTTCTACTGCACCCTGTGGAGACCTGGATAGTGAGATATAGAGTTGGGTGTCATCTGCATATTGATAACATCCAACTTCATAGCTGTGACTGAGTTCTCCTAGAGAATTTATGTAGAGATTGAATAATATGGGCAATAAGATTGCGCTCTACGGAACCCCACAAGATAGTTCCCATTCTGGAGATAGCTAATCTCCAATGGCAACCCTTTGAGTCTGTTCTATGAGAAATGATTTAAAGTAGTCAAGGGCACATCCTTTGATGCCCACTTCTGTTTCTAAATGCCTCAACAGGATGGCATGGTCTACTGTGTCAAAGGCTAAAGCTAGATTCAGTAGGGGCAAGAAGGAGGCATGGCTTTTGTCTATATTCAGATGGAGATCATCCACTAACGCTACTAGTGCTGTCTCTGTCCCATGCCCTGGTCTGAATCCAGACTAGAAAGGGTCCAGAGCACTAGAGTTATCCAAGAGGATCTGGAGTTGGTCTGCTACTGCTCTCTCAATCACTTTGCCCAGAAAGGGCAAATATAAGACTGGGCGATAACTGGCCACATCATTTTTGGTTAGGGATGGTTTTTTAATTAGCGGACAAATAACTACCTGTGATTTGTTGTTCTATGATATTTCAGTTGGGTGGTGTGAAAGGGCAGAGGAAATGTTGGGGTCCTGTTGTAGCTATTGACCGCCTGTCTCCAAATAGTTGGTTCTGAGCTGTTACCAGTCCAGTCTTAGTTTCTACAGTGGCAGTAAGCATGTGCTAATCCCCAAATTCTCCCACATTTGTTGGAAATTGCTAGGGTTTAGCATCTTTCTTGAGCCAAGGTATGCAGTAACTAGTCCAGCGTTTAGTGCTTCTTAAGCCATACAATTTATTCAGTAAAATGTATTACACAACACGCAAAATGTTTTCTGATGAGATACAAAGAACAAGCATTGGGTTGAGTAAAAAACAACATGGCTGCAAAAATGAACAGCAGTTCTTAAAAGGCTTCTTTTTAACCCCTTACTCTCACCATATCTACAAAACCACACCCATGTATTTCATCCTTCAGCTCCATACTCAAAACCATGTATTTAAATTTCCAGTTAATGGAATTAATACATAAGTGCTTGACCACAGCAGAAAGGAATGAAGTATTTTCAAAACCCTGTAATGGAGGAGCAATGATAAAACCCTAGAGGATAAAGATGCATGTGTATCACTTTCCCCTGGAGGTAACATCAACAATACAGAAACTTGACTTAACTGGTGCCCGTTTATTTCATGCCAGCCACTCATCATCTTCCATTCATCTGGAATACTAGAGAGACTATTGCCATTTATGATGTATCGGCATTTATGACTAGTATAAGTTAACATGTTTTACATTTTTTAAAAAAGCATACAGTAAAATATTTGTTTAAAACTTCATACACTACCTTATCTGAAAGTTCAAGGCAGAGTGCAATATGTTAGTGATAAATTTAAAAGCACAACCACCAAATATTAAACAGAGTCCCACATTAAACTAGTAACAAGTTAATTACACCAGATCAGAGAAAACGCTGTAGAAAATTACTTTTGCAGGACCTCCAAAATCGGTGCATTCTGGATTTCTTCTGGCAACGTGTTCTATGAAATCAATATTTCAGCTGGCAAAGCATGAATTAATGCAGAGGAAATCCACAGCTGACTGCTGAAGGGAACACTCAGCAGGGCCTGCTGAGCAGACCTATTTGAAGAGGCAGCCATCCTGAGTTAAAAATGGTTTTAAAGGTAAGAACAGCTTGAATAGAGCCTGGAAACCACACAGTTGTACCTTGTAAAGTTTCTGGATTGTCTTCAAATACCCATAGAGCACATTACAGTAACCCAACCTGTAAGAGAGTAAAGCCATTGAACAGTGGGTACCCAAGACACTACAAAGAAAATATATGTGCATCGTGGTATTAGTTTGAAATATTATTTTGAAGCATCAAGTAAATTGTTCATTTTTATGAACAGCACAAAATATTCCAATTTATTTATAGTGGCTACTCTTTTCCACTTAAAAGCACTTTGATTGTTTAACAAAAAAACCTTATTTAATATTTTTGTGAGTCCAACAACACTGGTTAACAAAAGGAGGGTCTATATTGGAATACCGAGAGCAAACAATGTGATGTAAATGGGTCATCTTATTAAAGACAATGAATTGGATCTGACGATTTCATTCCACTCATGGTAAAGCCTTCCTGTGGTTCAAGCAACCTTCTGCTGGAGGAAAATGTTTTATTTGATTAAACGTTTATATTATATATCCATCCTTCTGAGCATCTCAGGATGCAATGGTCTGCCCTTATTGACACGGAGTCACAGGATCCAACCCAATATATTTTAGGTGTAATAGATGCCAATGCTGCCACCACTGACTTACATTGCCATCACACATCCCAGATTCTTGACCAGGAAGCAACTGATGAAACTTGTGAACATATGAAACTGCTTTATATGAAAACCTCCCTTCTGAACAACTTATTGCCCACTCAGAGTTTACAAAGTGTGCTATTATTATTATGCCCTTCTAAGTCCATTCTAGGAGTGAGATTTATGGATTTAATCAAGAGCCCTTGTCTACCCTCCCCCCATAATTCAAACACTGTCTTGTTTTCTTTTTTTTTCTTTCTTTCCTGGTAACTTTTAGTATTTTAACTGATAGTGTAATTATTAAATACTTGTCCAAGTACAAAATCCCATACACATTTTGATGTGAACAAGGCTTCTATACTTGCAATAGTTATATCACTTATATGACGAAGAATATAAATGAATGGGAAAACATGTATGTGGGTGGGGGACAGCTTATGGTGTGTCCAATGTGCACCAAAACACCATAAACTGATAGCTGGGATTGGCTGTCTACACATTTTTGAAACTCTAGGGATGTGTAGTTTGTTTGCAACAACAGCTGTTCCCTTCCCAGTTTGAATCAGGTATAGCGTGTTTTTGTCTTACTTCTATCTCAAGCAGTAATTGAAATCCCCGCCTTGTCTACCCACACAGAGGACTTTGGTCTGTGCAGAGCGCAGGATTGATTCTTTAAGTGCTGCTTTGGGCTTGTTTCAACTTTTATATATTCTAAATATTTTTAAACTAGTAATTTTTTTAAACTGTGAGGGGGACCTTTCCTAAGGAACAGCAGATGGTGGTTTCTCACCACAGTAGGCTTGTGGAGGGGTGGCAGTTTGACCTCTCTCTCCTCCTCCATCGAATAGCCTTTTACTGTGCTGTTACTTTGCTGTATGCTGAAGTTATCCCACAACAAGGTAAGCCACCTGGTTGTTACTTGCTTCCTTCCAGCTACAGCAAGCAAAATAATTGCTTCAAGGTTGGCAGTTACTTGCAGCAGCTGCAAGGGTGGGTGGGGGGCTTAAATAAGAGTTGTCCTGTACATTGTACCAGGAAGGAGTAGAATGAAGGTGACCTAAACTTGCATGACTAGATTAAATGATGTTCTTAGGGGAGGGCATTTCATTCAGAAAAGGGCTCAGCAAAGACAAATATAAAGTGTTACACAGCGGAGACTAAAATCTATTACTGATATATGAAATGCAAGAAGGGCTAGCATTAGGCTACACTGCCACAGTATTAAAAAGAACCTAAATGGATGTGACAAAGTGATAATTTAGATCATAATTCATTATAGGCTGCTCCTTATTCAAATCTCCCCATTCAGTTATTCACAGCCAAATACAAAATTCACTTACACAAATGACAGGTAGGTACATAACACACACATGTATTTTGTGGTATTGTGATCATAAATGCTTCTCTGTTAGCAAAAGTGTGTGTGTGTGTATATTCTCTGTTAGCAATCTGTGTATATAAGAGTATATATATAATTCAGGCATGCTTGGCAAAAAGTAGCTGCCCTTTGAGTGGCTTCAAGAGGAAGAAGCAAAGGATTTGTAAGCTGCTGTACACAACCTGGAGCTAGCAGAACTTCATCATCACAGAGAGATACAAGAATTTCAAATTTTAATCATGGTTCAGCAAAAGTATCATTGAAGGTACAAGTCTCATAACATATGAGACAGGAGGAAAAAAATGAATGGTGAAAGTGGGCTGGAATAGGCAAGCAATGAACTCCACGAAAAACACTGCAGCCACACATATCACTAAACCAGGGCTGAAGAAACAGAGGACGCCTCACTACGGAGAGAAAATAAATGTGATATAGTGTACCTCACACCTTGACTGCCTTGAAGAAGATGGAGGCCAACTGGGGGGAAAAGCAACAAGTTCAAGTTGCACCAAAACAAAGTTCTGTGTCTGTAAGATTGGCTGGACAACTATAATGAAATAACTGCACATAGGCAAGGAGTCTCCAGTCCTGGGGGAGGGCGGGGCAGGGAAACAGTATGACCATTTGTCATTGGAAGTTTCTGTAGTAGGTTATTCAGAGATTGCATGAGTTGGACTTTACGGTCCTCTAGGCCTTTTTAAAATTCTCTGCTAAAAATTTTTATTCTGAGTGTGCAACTCCTAGGCTTCAAATTGTCTGTTGTAATCACCAGGGTGGTTGATTACAAAGTGTGGAATGTTGGGAATGTGTTTTAATTGATATTTAAATTGTTATTCAGCTACCAAGCAACTAAGTAGCCAAAGGCATCTTTTGTTTTTTTCATATTATGTAATACATTTTTATTCCTTTGTTTTGTTCCTTATTTGTAGGCTCTGTTTGTTTGTTTGAAGCCTAAATTCCCACCACCAGGAATTTCTTGCTCTATGTGCACACATGGGCTTTTTCTCAGAGCATCTTCCCACATTATATCATCTGGTGTGTCTCTTCTCTAGTGCTTCCCAAGCATCTACAAGGGCATTAGACAAAGGTAACCAATGAGCAAAGAAGTAGATAATTTTCCGAGCAATTCTAAATATGTCTACTTGAAGTAAGTCCTAGTTTATTCCCTACAGTTTACACCCAGGAAACAGTTATTAGTCTAGCTGCCTCAAGCTAAGAAAGAAGCAATTACACACTGCAGTATAATGAGGGAATACACAACTATGGGCTGCCCACCACAAAACCCAAAAGTCTCTGGGATCTAAACTGTGCAGAATACTAACAAACTGGTGTGTTACACCTAGTGCTAGCAGATGTTTTCTCAATGCTAACAATTGTGTAGTCTCCAGTTTCCATGCAGAAAGGTCGAGATGAGTATTTGTTTATTTATTTATAGTCTGCCTTTCTCACTGAGACTCAAGGTGGATTACATAGTGTGAGATTAGCACAATCAGTAAATGGGTTTGCCATTGCAGTACTTTCTAAATTTGTCATGAAAGAGGCCAATTAATAAAATAAAGTCTGTCAAAGGTAACCTTATCTCTGACACTATATTCCTTTAGTTTTGTCACAGCACCTAGTATCCAGGAACACATCTCAGCTGGCTTCCGTGACCCTCTTGGGGTTATGGATTTACTTTTTTTTTTTAATCCTGCCCTCTCTCCAAGGAGTTCTGGGTGGTGTACAGTATTTTCTCAAATGCAAGGCTAGTTTTTTCACAGGTATGTCATCAAAAAGAGAGAGAAGAAAGAGAGAATTGAGGGTGACAGACAGCAACTTTGGCCACCAAGTCAATCTAACCCCAAGTAGAGATTTTAAGTTAGTCTGATTGCCTAGGTTAATGAGTACTCAAGATGTCAACATGGTTACCAATTAACACCATTCAACTACCCCTTTGTATTCACAAACTGATATAGTTAAAGCAATGAAAGAGCACATTTCTTCCTCCACTTAAAATCTTGAATTCAGTTCCATGTCTATTTTCAGTACAGGTATGAACAATAATATTAAAAAAGAGAAAAACACAAGTCTGGCGGTACCTTAATGGCTAACATATTAATAGCAGCCATGAAAGTTTATTCTACAACTCTGTTACGCTTTAAGAGGGCACAAGGCTCTTCTTTGGATGGTCTAAAACCAACTGAAATCTCCGTAATGCACTCTTTTGGGGTTGTGGTGAGGAGTGCCCTCTTCCACTGCCATCAAGCTCCAGCTACCCAGGTACAGGGAGTAGATCTCTAATACTGCTATGGGACTAACATCCATGATGGGCAGGCAGGAGATTGTTGCCTGTGAGGGCAACTGTTTTATTTTTATTTTATTTATCATGGGGAGTTTGTCCCCTATTCTCAAACAGCCCAAGGTAGTGTATATGTGTTTATCCTCACAACACCCCTATGAGGCAGACTAGACTGAGCAGGGGATGCGAATTCTGGTCTCCCAAGAGCCCAGCTATCCACTACAAGGTGGAACAGTAGAATGCAGGCAAGATCCAGTTATCTGCCTGTGAAATTCTAAGAGCCAAACTACAAGTGACGCCTTACACAGGTTGGACACTTGTCAGCTTCCCTCAAGTTTTGATGGGAAATGTAGGCATCCTGGTTTTACAGCTTGGCTCTCCATTACAGCTGCAAGACCAGGATGCCTACCTTTCCCATCAAAACTTGAGGGAAGCTGACAAGCGTCCAACCTGTGTTAAGGCGTCACTTGTAGCTTGGCTCTGATTCTCCTTCAGAACCACGCAGGTGCCTAGAGGAGCCTTAAGGGCGTGCAGGTGAATAACCAGCCGCTATTTCCTTTCCTTCTCCCACAGGGCAAACGGGGCTTCTTTTCTGCCGGATCGCCCTGCCCAGGGTGCTGCAAGCGGCAGATGCACTTGCCACAAGGGCGGCCGGGCGGGTGGCCTCCGCTCTTGCGCCGTTCAGCTTCGGCCATCCCTTTCAAGCGCAGCGCGGCCGGCCCGCGGGCTCTGCCGCCGCGCTCTTGCTGTCATCATTTAAAGGGCTCCGCGCTCGCTTCCTTTTAAGAGGTCCTCGGACGACGAGCTGGCGGGCTACCTGAAGCAGCCCCGCCTAACGCCGCGCCTGCGTGCTGCTGCCTCTGCTCGGTCCAGACCGCAGTGAGAACGCGAGGCGGCGGCGGCGCAAGGAGCCGAGCGGAGAACGAAGCAAGCCCAGCCGGCATCGGGGCGCTGGGGGGCATTTGGGGGAGCCGAGGGGCGCCCCTATGCAGTGGGCAGGTGAGTGGCGGCGGGAGACCTTGCTCTGGAAAGGCAGCGGGCGGCTGGGGTAGAAGGGAGCAGCAGCCAGGCAGGAGAGCTGCTTTCAGCGGAGCCGGGGCTCGGCGCCCCTTGTTGCATTGCCGGGACGGAATCTGAGGCTGTTCTTGCTGGGGGGGGGGGGGGGGCTCCGGCGAGGACTGCAACAGAGGCTGCCACCGGCCTCTTCCTCCAAGGCGCGACCCTCTCTTCCCCGGGGCTTTGGCCGGCATTCTTGTCACTGCATCTACGAAAGGGTCTGAACAGTGGATGGCCAGAGAGGCAAGAACTGGGCTGCGAGGTCTTCCTCGACTCAGCGCAGCAAGACCGACGCGGCGATTAAATGGCTTTTCGTCGCCTTGCCTCTCCCACCTTCCCTCACCCCGCCACAGTACCCAGTGGGGTTCGCTGTTTTTCCCACGGACGTCTTCCCCCGACCCCCTTCCGTGCTCTTTTAACTCATTCGTTTGCTGCTGCTTCCTAAATTCGTGGAGCAGACATTGGCCAGATCAGGCTCTGTCAGTCTTTTTTAAAAGTGGTTTTGAATCTTGAGACGTTGCTTTTAAAACCGGTTGGGTTGCTCTGCTGCTCTTTTAACTAGCGTAGAAGGGTAGAGGAGACCAAATGTGTTCCGGCGCATCAACGAGTTGCTGTGACTTTTCTTTTTAAAAGCGGCTTTCTGCTGAAGTCGGGTTCGGTGGCTCTTTCCCCTAGAGATAAAGCGAGTTAGAGGCGGAATGGGAGGAGAGGCGATCTTTTTCTCCTCAAACCCCCGCCAACCCCCCTCCCCGCCTCTTTTCAAAAGCAACTGCTCGGAGAACAAGACGGGCTTTGATGGCTCTTTGATTTCGGGCGCCCGGGTCCCTCCTCTTGCCCTTTCCTGGTGACCGAGGCGGGCAGCCTGGCTGGGGTTGGCTATTCTTTCCGATAGCTGCGGGCAGCCCCAAAGTTGGCAGGGGAAGGGGAGGGCGCTGCTCCTTGGGGGGAGGGCGCCCTCCGCGCGTTCCCCCGAGCTAGGGCGGGGGGGGGGGGCGAGCGGAGAGGGCGCTTTTCGGCTTAGCGTAGCGCAGAGGCCACCTGGGCGCGGAGGCAGCTGCTTTTCCCGCGCCCCCTCCCGGGAGGCCTTGCAAGGTGCCTAAAGCCCTCTGGGGACTCCCGTCAGCAGAGGAGGCGGGAAGACGAGCCCCCCTGTGGGCGCAGGCGAGCCGCGAAAACAATGAGGGTTTCTTGGCAGGGAAACTTAGTTCGCCGGCGTGAGAAAGAAAGGGGAAAAAAAGGGGGGGGGGGAGGCGCCTTGCTCGGTCGCTCGCCCGCCGGCGAGGAAGCAAGCCAGCAAGCCGGCTGCGCCTGGCCGCGCTGCCCCGCGCCTGGGAACCTGCTCGCTCGGGTGCGAGGGGCCCGCTAGAGCGCCTTGGGCCGCGTCCTCGTTTCCCCTTTGGGGCAGAGGCCAGCAACCCTAAAGCAGTTGGCGGGACTTCGTCTCTTTCTGCCCGTGGCTCTGCTGGCTGTAATTGGCCTCCCCCTGCCCTTGCTCAGGACCCGCCCAGGGACAAAACAAGCCGTTTCAAAAAGGGGCAGGGAGGAGGGTGAGGGCGAGGTGACGGAGGGCGTTTTGTCCTTTTGTTGCTGTTGAGCTGAGGGATGGCGGGGGGGGGGGCAGCCTCCCATCGGGATAGTTTTCTGCTTGTAATAATTAGCCCTCACGCCGCTCCGGTATCAAGCGAGCACCGAGAATGGAGTCTCAACATCTCTTTTCTGGGTAACCAAACTGGGAACGCGCAAATCTAGATTTACCCTTTGAATGATCAGTTTGGGGCAGCAGTGTTTTATCACCCTCTCTTGGGTGGTCTCTTACAGACAAGACAATGCAACCCTGCGTGTATTCACATGGTCTCCCACCCCCACCTTTTTTTAGAAACATGAAGGACAAACCTTTGGAAGTAGGAACTGGGCAGTCAACAAAGAATACTTAGTCTTTCCCCAGATATCTAAGGGAAGTAACTTCTAGGGCTAAGTGGGTCTACCCAGCCATAAGGTTTTTTATGCTCCTGGGAATGTGTTCCTCGAATTACAGCCTTAATTTTGTTTTTAAGAAATCTCTTCAGATCTCAAATAACTTCAAATTGCATGGTAGCAGTTACTCACAGGGCCTCTTATGCTAATAGTTTATGCTAGTAAATTACAGTTTGTCTGGCCTTTAAAAAAATAAAGTTTGTTCCTGTGAGAACTTCTTTTTCCAGTTGTTTAAAGACAATTCCAGAAGATAAACTCTCATTTTTGTATAGTGTCTTGCTGGTTCTGAGTTCATCCATCATCACCTGTTCTTCCATAATGGAAGGGGGCAGAGTAACCTTGTAGCTGGGAGAATGAATGGCTTGTTAATAATAATACTGTGGGGAGAGAGGATGTACTTGAACACTGCAAATTTTATTGAGGTAACATGACAGAGCAACAGAACTTCCTGCATACTGTGATTGGGAGGAGGGTGTGTGAACAGGGTTGCATCATTATTGCTGTGAGGTCATAGATACCTGAAATGCTGTTGGAAATAATATCCACATATCCCTTTGCTTATAATAGTTGCATTAGTAGGAGGAGATGTTGCATTTGGCAGACAATTCGGTCTTTAAATCTGAGTGCTGTTAAAATGAAATTTCCCAAAGGATTCATTATTGAAGGTGGGCTGGGGGAATATCTTACAGGTTAGTTAATTGCTTGTTTGTGCACACGTTTGTGCTTAGAGAACAAAAAAGCTGCCCTTTCTGTTGAAATCATTCAAAATACAGATTCACATGAGTGAGTTTCTGTGGTTTAAATAAGACAGAGTCATTTAGGAGGGCCCAGACCTAGATAGCCCAGGTGAGCCTGATCTCATTGGATCTCAAGGTCGGTCTTAGTTAGTAGTTGGATAGGAGACCTCCAACGAAGACCAGGATTGCAGAGGCAGGCAATGACACACCACCTCTGTTAATCCCTTGCCATGAAAACCCCATCAGGGGTTGCCATAAGTCAACTATGACTTGATGGAACTCTCCATCACCATTTAAGAGGACAAACTCTCATTTTGTCACTTGCGTTTTTGCTGTACATGCAGCTGCTGTTGTACGTGGGCTTAGCAAGTTATTGCTGTATTTTGTAAAGGTATTGTTGAGATCCAGATGCTGAGAGCCAGTGTGGTGTTAATAGTTAATATATTGCAATAGAATCTGGGAAATCTGCATAAATCCCTACTGTGCCATCAAGCTGAGTGCTCAAGTTGTTCAGTCTTCAACAGAGAGTTAGGATGGCATATGGAAAGCTGACATTCCGTTTGGGATTGCACTGTGGTACCCTTGGGCCAGCCACTCTTTCTCTGTGTTTAGATATTTATACCCCACCCTGAGCAGCTTACAGTATTGTTTTCCCACCTTTTATTTTCCTCTCAGTAACCCTGGGAGATGACAGAGAGAGAGAGTGTGGCCCGAGGTCAACCCATGAGCTTCGGTGACAGAGTGGAGATCAAGACCTGGATCTCCCATGCCCTGGTCATCTCCAGCATGTCTCTCTCAGCCTGATCAGCCTCACAGGATTGTGGTGAGGTTAAAATGAGACAAGGAAAATGATGCATACCACCTTGGAGGAAAAGCAGAATGTACTAGATGGAAAGAGGTTTAAACTTGCAGTGTATTCTTAGGCAATTTTAATAAAGAAGTGTGTATTGCAGCGTGAACTTGATCCATCCTGCTCTTTTGCATTTGCCAGTATTAGGGTCTCCGTATCTTGTGTTCCTTTGATTTTATAACCTTGGGTACACTTGTTTATTGCTCTAAAAGCATGTTAGTTTTTAGAGAGAGACGAATCACACTATTTATAAAGTTGATTGTAGGCCATTTGTAAGAAGATACATTTGTGGGACAAAAGCAAAGGATGCTTTCCCTTTGTCTACATGAAAGAATGTAAATGAAAATATTCATTTGCTGAGCAGTGTTTACAACAGTGATGCAAAGACTAAGATGTATTGTTGCAGGTTGGTATTCCCCCCATCTCTTTGAAGTACAGTTCTGCTTATTATCATAAAGCAACACTTTGCTCTTCTTTCATTTTGCTTTACTACGCTAAGGGGGCACTTGAGCGGCTTGCCTGCAGTAAGATGCTAGACTTTCCCACTAGTATATTATATTGAATGTAATAGTGCTCTGCTTTTTGCTCCTGCTTTTAGATGGAGAGTAGTTCTAAAAAAAACAGTAACGGCCTGGTTGTGTAGGTTTTAAGCATACTGGGGCTGTGGGAGCAAGCCTTAGACATACAGATTCTCCCCCACACATGCACACCCTTTGATGTGGACTGAGGCCTGTGTGAGGCTTGCTTCCATGCCCCACTATATGCAGAACTTGCACACCTGGGTAGTGTGGGAACCAGCTTTGAGACCTCTTACAACTGAAACTCCTGTTCTTTTCAGACTGGTTGTTCCAGGGTGTTTATCCAACTTCCAACACAGTGTGTGGCAATAGCCTGTAGTTTTATTCTTGCACTTTTTTTTTTTATAGATAGGAGACACCTGCTGAAACAAATTGAGCAATACTTTTATAATTTTTCAGGCTCCTGTACACTTTGATATGTCTAATCCCTACTTTAATGCCTGGGAGTATATGGTAAATGTACCTCAAGCTAAACTGTGGGGAGAAGAAGAGCATCAAACTAAAATTGTGTAATTCCTTCCCTAGTAGTTGGAGTTACACTTCTACCTAAAGTATTTATTATTGATTTGATTTGATTTATACCTCGCCCTCCCCACAAATGGGCTCAGGGAGGTTAACAACATTCATAAAACAGAGTGAATTAATCACAAAACCATAAAATCAATAATCTTTTAAAAGTCATTAAAATAGTCCAGGCGTAGGCTATTTAAATAAATATTTGGGAGTCTGTATATGGTCATAGTAGATGGCCGAGGGCAGCCCCAGAAAAAGTGGTGGTCTTAGATGGAAGAAGAGGGACACCCACTGGCACTCAGCCGAAGGCCCGGCAGAATTCTAACAGGTCCCGCAGGGCTTGGCTCTCCATCAGGAGAGTGTTCCACCAGACCGGGGCCAGGGCAGAAGAAGCCCTGGCCCTGGTTGAAGCCAGACGGATGTCCTTTGGGACGGGGCCCACCAGGGGTTGCTTGTCTGCAGAACGCAATGTCCTGCAGGGGACGTAACGTAAGAGGCGGTGCCGCCTCTTAGATAGTAGATAGTCACACAATGATGGATGGAGGAAGGACCTGAAATAAGTCATTTTTGTGATGGGATTTCCCTTGGAATGAACTTCAGCAAGGCCAAGACATATGTCCATAACCAATGTAGATAGTTAGATTTTAATTTAAGTATCAGAATTGTGATTCCAGTTGTGATGAAACTCTGCTTAATGTTGAAATAATGCTGCTGAATGTTTATTATATGTAACAATCAGAATTAGCTACACATAAAAAAATTGGTTTCAAAATCTGGCAACAAAGATCTGGAATTTGAATGCAAAAGTGTATTTTTTCCCAGACCCAGATTTGTACCTGCAGACATTTTTGTGGTAGTTCTTGCTAACTGGTTTTTTTTAAGTTATCATTTTTCCTTTAACAGTCATCTTCGAGTTTATACTGCCTCTGATATTATTTTCTCTAGGAAAGCATGCCCATCACAAATGTGTCTGATTATTGTTGGCCATCTATGACTGGAGTTTTTGAGTTTCAAGTAAAATCTCTTATCTTACTTGGGCGGGGGATGTACACAACTTCCAAAGGGAAAAGAAAGCCATCTGTGGAATATTGTTGTCACATTTATGGGTGCTTCCTGATAAAGGTCAGCATGACAAATTATTGTCTTGTGACATTTGACACTAACAGTCTTGTGAACTAGGGAAGTGCTGTTTGTCACGCTCTGACCTTTGTGGGAGGAACAGGGACCAGCTAACAGTGGGCATCTGTATGTATGATTTGTTCTGCTAGCCTTGTTGACCATTTATGAAGTCTTGTAGTTACACCGTGAATGTGATGTGATGATGCAAAGATCTTTTCCTCCATCATATACTGTTCCCTAACCACCAGCACAACCTCATGAGACACTGGTAGAGCCTTCCTTCTTCCCATATTGCTCTTTCTTGACTCTTTAAAGAGGAAAAATATGTCGATTTTCGTATCTATCTGTTCTGTTTTGATTTTTTCCTTGTGATGTTCTTAAGGCAGCAAATAATATTGTTTAATTTAAATTGTACCCTTTCACTATTCACTTCTTAATCTGTATGGAAGATACTTTTCGTTGAAGCCAGTGAAATTGTTTTCAATTTAAGTTTAGGATGGAATTACTTAGATATCCCAAAGCTACCTATCCTGTTCCTTCCTGCTACTGCCCCACTCTCCTTGATAATGCCAGTCCAAAGGATTGTTCCTGTCTTGTGCAGAAGTACCCTGTATTACAAAGGAATCTCCTTTGTCATCCAATTAGATCAATTCATTCTCTGGTCTCGTTCGACTTAAATATATATTAATCACTTCCTTTTAGGTCACTCATCACCTGTTCTCTGAATTGATGGATAGGACAGACAATAACTTGAAGCAGTCATGCTTAATCTTGGACATAAGATGTAATTTGGGATTACTTGGCTTTTGTGAATGTTATGCATGAGTATGATACATCTGGATTTATCACTTGCTGGTGTATATTTTCAACATTTTAAAAACTGGTTGATCCAGTAGATTATTTTATTTATTTAGATATTTATACTTTTCCCTAGGTGGGACCCAAAGTGCTTCACATCATTCTTCCCTCCTCCTGTGAGATAAGTTAGGCTGGGTGTGTCTGACTGGTCCAAGGTGACCCATAAGCTTCCATGGCACCATGGGGATTCAGACCCGAGTCTCCTGATCTGACACTCAAACAGCTAAATGACTGCAGCTGTTCATTGTTTCCCCTTGTAACAAATATTCTTCTGTTAAATGTTTTATTAAGTCTCTGATCTTCTTCCTACATGACATTTCACTAAGCTTGCTTTTCTTCAGCATGCTGTTTTAATGAAAATACTTCTGAGTTCTCCACTAATTGTAGATCCAAGAAGCTAATCCTGTATAATGGCAATAATCTTTAGCCTTAAAATCCCCGCTAGATTCTTAAAATCCCATTTGGCTGCTGGCAGTTCTTCAGTAAAATGCCAGCATCCTTTCCCCCGTTGTTCGCCATCCACCTAAACAAATCTCATTGCAGTGAATGGGAACTGCCAATGAGGATGGTGGGACTTGCACAGGAAAATGTTTTGATAGATTTTGGCCTCTAAGAGTAACTAAAACAAGAGTGTTTGGTTCACACATTATCTGTTGGATTTTTGACTGAATGTTGGAGCTTTCACCTCCTTTGTCATACTATTGTCTTGATTTCTCATTTTATTATCATAAGCCAAATAATTGACCTATTTCTTAATATCCTGCCAATTCACAATAAGCTTCACTCTGAAGAAAAATGTATTTAAACTTTAATCTAACATCATCTTACTTTTTTTACCCTACTCGGAATGCTTAGCAATTATTCACAAAGGACTATAGTCCATTGGTAATGCAAACAGGTAACTGTATTCTTATCTATACACACTTTTTCTTCTGAAAGCCTTGTTCATTATCTTCATTCTTTGTCTGAACAGTTTAGTAAAGTGTCTGCCCATACTTTTTGCCCAGCACTAAAAGATCAGTTGAATATATGCTTCAAACCAGTACTTAGTCATTTATATTCCATCTTTGTACTGTAGAAAGTATAATGTAAGCATTCTAAATATTCTATTGAGTAGATATATTCTGTTGATGTAATTTTCAGTATGAAGTCTTGGTTCAGTGTGCCTCTATCAATTTAAAACAAATTTGGTTTTTTCATCTTCACAATTTCAACCCGTTACTTGTATCGGAGTAACAAAAGAAATTAGAGGTGTGCGATCTGAGTCTGGGGTTCAGAAAAAAATCTGCATTTTAGCTGATCCACTTTCCCAGATCAGATTAGAGAATTCTGGATCAAGACCCCCAGATAAACCTGAGTTAATCTGGGGAAATCCGAGAATTGCATCCAGTTCCTTGGCTGGCTGTTTCCCCTCGCGTCTCCCGTATTTTTCCAAGGGAGGAGGAGGGAGTAAGGTAGAGAAGGGGCTAGTGAGTGCAGGAGCTCCCCTTGTCTGCCTGGCTTCTATAAGTGACATTGGTTCAGTTGGACTAAATTGCAATAGTGTCCTTCCTTCAGTTTGGTTTGGGTGGAATTTTCTGTTTTGACATGATTCTCTGGTTTGATGTTGGTCCCCTTAATTCGGGGGTGGGGATTCCATTCCCTTGTTTCAGTTTGTTTCTGTTGAGGATTCTCTGGGTTGAACTTGCACCGGGGAGTGTGCCTCTTGATCAGTGGTAGCCTTCCACTTGTGTTTTGGCCTGAGAGTTAGCTTTGACTTTTTTCTTGCCATCGGAAAGAATGAAGAGTGGCTGTGGGCAGCTTGATTGGGGGAACTTGGGTAGTAGGGGGCGCATTAGTTTGGTTCTATTGGGCTTTCTCTGAGTTGAGCCTGCATTTGGGAGTGTGCCTTTGGCCCGTGGCAGCCTTGCTCTTTTGATATTTTTTTTTTGCCTGAGAGCCAGCTTGGATGTGTTTTCTCCATAGGAAACAATGGAGAGTACTGTGTGTGTGTGGGGGGTTAACTTATTAAGGGGATTCTCTACTCTATCCAAACCAGATCAGAGAATCTTTCCTAGATTTCAGGGAACCCATATTTGAGGGGGGGGAATGCCTAAAACCCAGATCTGGATTTCCTGGATTTTTGGGGGTGCACACTCCTAAAAGAAATATTAACAGTGATTGTTTTGAGATTATCAAAGAGAGGATAAATATGCTGACTGCCTTGTTATCCCTTTTCCTAAGAACAAATTTAATTTTACTTGATTACCTGTGAAATCCTAATTAAAGCAACACCCTTCTAAACCCATTGACTGCAGTGCACTCTGCACTGTAAGGCTACAGTCCTGTGCACACTTACCTGTGAATATGCCCCATTGAACACAGTGGGAATTATTTCTGAATAGATATGTTCAGGATTGTGCTATAAGATATCACTGCACAAAAACTATTTACAATACTTTGTCAGCAAACTGGATGCAGACCAGCATACAATGGGGGAAGTATTTGAGCTAGTCTTCCTTCTGTAGGCAAATGTGAATTGCCTTGCCATTGCTTGAATAGCTTCTGGTGATATATTTGGTAAACAAAAATTTAGCCAGTAAACAAAAATGTATAATTGTTGCCAACCTCTCCTGGCTCTATAGGGGGGCTGGGTGTCCTGCACCCATTCCTGTTTCCACTCCGAGAGGTGGCAGAAAAAAATGCAAATGGCCTTCAAGCTGACAGCATGATGCCACTTCTCAGGAAAACCTGGAAGTGATGTCATACCTTCCTTGGAAAGTCTGTGCATTATCATAGTTTTAAAAATTCTCTTCCTCCCCCCCCCCCCGAAATTCAATTCATCTTAAGTAAACATATCCTTGAAAATACTGTGTATACAACAGTATACGTAGGAATTACATGTCATAACGTTCTTTTTTTATTTTAATATTTTATTTTAGATAACAATTCAATATAACACGTAACAGATCAACATATGAACAGAAAACTTCCATTTCGTAAAAATTAAAACATTAACATGTTTTGTAGATGTCATAACATTCTTCATGCTATATATTCTGAGAGAGTAAAATTGAGCCTTTAAAAAAGCATTTTATCTATCTCAAAGGAACACCATTTTTTCCCTCCAGATTTCTAATGTCTCTATTGGAAAAACTGAAAAAAGTCCCTGTCTCTACCTCCCTACCCCCAAGACTTTTGCATTTTCATGCTATACTGGTATTCAGCATGCCCACAGCAGCAGCCTAGCTTCACCAGATTGTGTTAATATGAACCTTCCAGCCAGTCCTAAAGACCCTGATTTACAGTTGAGTGGTAACTAGGGGTATGCACCTGAAAAATATTTGAGTTTCCCGCCTCAGATTTACCTGGTGGGAAAAAGCTTCGGAAAAACCTGAAATCCAAAGTGGGATGCTGCTTCAGATTTGGATTTCTAAGTTGCTTCGATAATGCTCCGTAAAGATTCGGAGCATACTGAAGTAATGGGGGAGGGGGAGGCTCACCCCAACCTTTAAACTCCCATCCCACTTACCTGGACAGGCGGATGGCAGGAACCACCACCGTGCTGGCCAGCAGAGAAGGCCTTCCCTGCCACTGCCATTGTGGCCTGCCGGCGCGGCCACATACACAGAAGACTTTTGCCGCCACTGCACAGCCATGACCAGCGTGGCCAGCTGGCTGGCAGAGAGGGCCTTCCCCACTACTGCTGCCATGCAGTGGCGGCTGGCACGACCAGCTGACCAGCAGAGAGGGCCGCTACCAGCAGGGAAGTGGGAGTGCCGCCTCCTCCAGCACAGTGCCAGGTAAGTGGGGGGTGGGGGGTAAGAGTAGTGAATATGAAAGTTTAAAGGGCCCTTTCCTGCTGCTTGCAAGCAGCAGCCCCTATAAACTTCAGCTGGGAAGCAGGGAGGAATTCCCCCCTGCCTGCCAGCTGAAGTTTAAAGGACCCTGTTGCTTGTGAAAGGGCCCTTTAAACTTAACCCCCAGGCCCCCGAAGCTTCCCAAAGCATTACGAATGTTTCGGGAAGCTTTGATTTGGAAATACCGAAGCTTTCCAAGCCAAGCCCAATTCGGATATTTTACCCAAATCAGATACCCAAAGTGCATAACCCCTAATGGTAACTGTAGCTTGCAGCAACATTCAAGTTGGAAGACTGGCTAGAGGCTTCCCTCCAAACTAGAATTGGATGTCATTGAAAACTTTGGTTAGCATACAAGTGAAAACAAGACCTCATGTGAAGGGAGATGAGGAACCTCTGGCTCAGGAGATTTGAATCTATCGGTGCAGTCCTAAGCAGAGTTTTACACCCTTTTAATTCATTGAAATCAGTGAGCTTAGAAGGTGTACCTTTGTTTAGGACAGCACTGTTTACCTCAAAGGTTCAAACCCTGTGCTGTAGCCATTTCTTTAGTTAACACAGGGAGTGGCAGAAAGTTGTCAGTCATGTATCTTTTAAAATGGGCAGATACATGAAATCTACCTGGCAAGAATCTTTGGCTTCTCCACCTTAATGTGTATTCTATCATGTTATAAAGACATATATCTTAAGCTACTTATCAACATGTACTTTGAAATGGGCTTAAATTCATCAGGTACTTTATTAATACTAGAAGTTGTGACTTGAATATTGTGTTCATTGTGATTTTGTTCTTGAAGTATGTTTCCGCAGCTTCTCTCGTGTTTGGCTTCCTGTTTGCTTTCCTGTCCCCTCTTTTTCTGTGCAACATTTCCCAGTGTTATGGTGCTATGTACTGTGGTTATGCTGTTCACAGTATCCCAGATTAAGCTTCTCTTTCTTATAGGATCTTATTTGCTTAATTATTTGAATTGGATGGGGTTTCACCACAAACACCTGTAAAGGTAGTCCAGTCGATGTGAACGGATTCACAAATTTACCTTGCGGTTTGAAAGCTGAATTTCAAAACAACCAGGCTTTAAATAGTTGCTGCCTTTACTTGCTGGAAGACAACAATACAATTATAAAGTGGTTATTCTAGCTTTTAAAATGCTTATTAAATTAGCATAAAATAATCTGGACGTACAGGTTTCCCTATGCTTAGCTTTGCACATTTTAAGCTGTGCCATTTTCTTTCCGTCCCTGGTCACTTATTAAGGTTTCAGTCGCAACACAGACAGAGATTTAAATACTTCACAGAATAGGTTTGACTTTTTTCCCTTTATTCCACCCTGTATTGGCTGGTTCTGCATGTTCAGCACTGACAATATAGAAAGGTGTTGGGGTTGTTGGGATTTCATTGATGTATATATCAGGATTGGGAGGGGTGGTTTGAAGTTAATGCTGGTATCTAAAGTTCAATGTTTTATGCTAGCAAGAACAGTTTACAAAAGGGAATTTTGTTTATTTTCTGCGTTTATACCATACCTATAGTAGTATGGTATAATATAGTAGCTTAGAACATTCTCCACGTCTCTATTTTATCCTCACAACAACCATGTTAGAATATGTGGCTGGATCAGGTTCATCCAGCAAGATTCCAAGGCAGAGTGGAGATTGGGACATGGGTCTTCCAGATCCTGGTTTAACATGCTAACGACTATACCACACAGGTTCTCAAGAGCAGTTTGCAAAAGCAAGTTAATATCTTTCTGCCATTGGTACTTTTTTAACCTATTCCATAACATAGGAAGAAAATACTTTGTTAAACATAATTTCAAGTTATGAAGTCTTGTTGGTATGAATGTGTATAGTTTGGAAAACCTGTAGTGGGATTATCGTTTCCTCATAAATACAGATGGATACAGTAAGATAATTTCTTTGAAACTATCAAGAATTTAAGACCTTGTTTGGCTTCTTAAAATTAACTCAGACTTTTTGTACTAGTGGCATAAATTTTCCCCTTTATTTCATTTCAGTGAGTTGGGAAGCCAAGAAATCTGTATGGGCAAGGGGAGAGGGACCAAGCGTGCAATCCTAAGAATCAACCTGTCTTGTGCTCTTCACAAACAAGCCCTGGTTTGTGTGTGACATTTTAATGCAACCTGTGAGTATACAGTAGCAATACCATATACCCACAAAGTGCTTCTCCGCAGCAGTGAATCATCATCATCATCATCAACAACTGTGCTTATATATTGCTCTTCTAGGCAGATTAGTGCCCCACTCAGAGCGGTGAACAAGTCAGTGTTATTATTATCCCCACAATATAGCTGGAGCTGAAAGGAGTGGTTTACTCAAGGTCACCTGCTGAGCTCATGGCAGTAGTGGGATATGAGCCAGTAGAGTACTGATTTGCAGCCGAACTACTTAACCACTATGTTACAAGCACGTCCTGCATGCTGAGAATGGGGTTATGCACATAGTTCTCAAAGTGAATCTAATATAATTTTACTGTATCCCACAAATGGTACCCTAAACAAGCTCACAATTGCAGCCTAAAGTTTATTAGGCTTTTAAAATACAATTCTGTTAAGCCAGCTTGAATGTCTGGTGGACAATAAATACACCATCCTGATATATTTGTTGGAACTTTCAAATAAAAGGGGCAGTGGTGAGTTAACACTCTACAATTTTAGGGGTATGTTGGAAAATGCAGTAGAAAACTGTCTAAAAATCTGAAGAGTTATTATTATCACAAGCTTTTGTCAAGAATCTGACTGAGATTTCACCCACTTGTGTGGTGCAGGTTCATTGATACAAGATTGTTGAATATGTGTAGCATCTCCTATTACAGCCTGGCTTCACAGCAGTGGGGTGATGAAGATGATGATAAATGATATTCAACACTATTCAAGTCATGAGGCAAGATTTAACTGCATGAATATAACATGTTTGGGCAGAAGCAAACAACTCTACAGATTGTCCCTTTTTTAATATAATGTGTGTAGATTTTTTTATTATGTGAATGTAGGGGTTTTTTTTACCTTAAACTTAACTTTTTTGAGTTAACTATTAAGCTTTGGGATTACTTTTGAATTGTGTTTTTACAGCACTAAATCGATTTAGGTAAAGTGGGATTGTATAGAATAAAAAGAGTTTTGTCTGTTGGATGAATAGAAAATAGTTAACAAATATCCTCCTCTACAGAATTCTGCCTACCTTTTAAATTTGCTGTGAAAGTACACCCTAAGTGGGTATTTGAAGGATGGATACAAATCTTTTTTTAAAATTTAAACTACATGCTAAATAAGGTTTATGTTATCATATATGATCAGTGTTGTTTTCCAATCTGTATATACACTGAAAAATCATACATTTTTGTATTTTGAACCTTATTCCCCTGAAAGAAAATCAAATTGTTTGAAATATCTTAGGGCTTAACTTTGTCACATATTGAAAAGTTCTGTGTGTCTTGCAGGTTTTTGTTACGTGTCTGCTACTTTGAGGCACTGTCGACCTCAGCTGGGTCATGATCCTCTCTTGCAGTTTTCATTGCCAATGACATGCACTGCAATTTTAGCAGCTCTTTTCGCTTCAGCAGTGGAAACAGCTAAACAGTGCCACAGTCATGAAGTAAATTGCCAGTTGTGTCTTGTGTGTCCTCCCTTCTTGCATATCAGCTTCTCTCCTCCAGTACTGACTAGGCCTTGGGCATGAGTGTTGTGTACAACAGTTTCAGGCTTTGTTACTTACAAATATCATGTTAGTTAGCCTGCTGGAGCCCAGCAGTGAGAGGTGGAGCTAGTAATTGGTATTTAAGAATAGTCTGTCATGCACCACACAGTAAATCCAGTCTTCCTAACATTGTGTCTTCTCTGCTATATTTCAATTGCAGTTTTTAGAGATGGCTGACTTTCTGAATTTTCCTCGCTGATGGTTGATTAAATTTTGGAAGCACAAGATGCAAATTGCTGCTCTGCTGTTTTAATGCTACGCACACATCCAAGGAAGTAAGCCTCTCTCCCCAGAGAGAGACTATAAAATGCATGTTATGAATTGTGTCTCCTTGGTCAATGATAAAGAAAATGGAGCTATTTCAGCTGAAGCTGGATTAATGATTGGAGATACAACAGAGCCACAAGAGACACAGCCGCCTCCACCACCACCACCTCTACCTCCTCCACCATGTTCATCTACAGAATCTGTATTTTCTTCACCAGCTGGGGTGGTACCACCGCCACCACCTCCTCCTCCTCCAGTACTAAGCAGACCTCCATTGCCGCAGGTTGTAAATGGGCACGGCCACCAGAGCAAGAAGAAGCGGATACGTAATTTCTTCTGGAAAACTATCCCTGAAGAACAAGTTCGGGGTAAAACCAATATCTGGACTGTTGGTGCAAAGCAGAGCTACCAAATTGATACAAAGACAATTGAAGAATTCTTTGGCCAGCATGAAGAAACCGCACGACTGGACGCCAGGCACAAAAGTTCAAGGAGATCATTTAAAGATGCCAAACAAGAGGTAAGCATGAACTAGAATTGGAGCAATCTTTTCATCTGTTAATAAAAAGTAATTATTTGCCTTCATTTACCTTATTTCCTGTTTTTGTGCTTTGATCCTGCTGCTTTGTTATAAACAACTGGATCCTAAAGTTGTAGGACATAACCACCAGTAGTATTACAGAGTCCACAGTTTATCAAAATATTTTAGACAGTATATGGTAGGTAGAACTGTTGTACTTGAAATTGGCAGTGTAGGGTATCTTTAAGATCTTAAGTCTATATGGATGGCTTGCTTTCCTATAAAAGTTCATATTTTACTCCTCAGTATTATACTAAAATATCCATCCTTTTCATATAATTCCTGAAAGAATCCTTCATAAACAGCAACATCCTAAACAGAGTTACCCTCCTGTGATTCCACTGAAGCCAGTGGTTCTTAGAAGGGCTTAACTCTGTTCAGGGTGACTTTGTTAGAAACCCAATGTTTATTTGCATAAAATGTTTTTCTAAGAGGAAAATGATTTTCTGGACCAAGGAATCGATAGCAAAAAGTAGAGCTTTTTAAACACTTCCAAATATCACAAAAGTTTTTATTTATTCCCTGTGTTTTTCACCACTGGGGACTCAAAAGTACCTTACATGATTCTCCTTTCTTTCATTTTATTCTCACAACAACTCTTTGAGGTAGGTTAAGCTGTGAGTGTGTGACTAGCCCAAGGTCATCCAGTGAGATCCCATGCCAGTGTGGGGGATTAAACCTCAGAGCAAAGCTACAGGAGATGAATTACACAAGGAGGGATTCGCAGTGTTAGCTGGGAAGCTGAGTTTTAAGAGATTGGAAGGCTTTGTTAATTTCCCCTCTCTACAGACCCAGGGAGATCTGCTCAGAGGGTTTGTTAATTTCCTCTTTGCCTCCCCAAACCCTCTGTAGAGAGGGGAAATTGACAAAGCCTTCCAATCTTTTTTAAAACTTAGCTTCCCTGCTAAGATCGTGACTCCCTTCACGTGCTCCTCCTCATGTAATTTGTCTCTTGTAGCTTAGCTCTCAGTCTCCAAGAACCTAGTCCAACACTCTAACAAGAACACCACACTGACTTTCATGCCAGTGGCATGGCTTAAAATCTATTATGATTAATAGTGAGTGTACTGATGGACAATTTTATAGCAGTAATCACTAAAAAGCCACGGGCTAGATCTGTCCTAAGGCTGTGTTCCTCATGACCCTGTTGTTGGGGATATGTATATATTTGCTGCACACACAGCTAGCTTCCTGAGTGTATTGGCTTTAATTTTAAAAAGGCAAATTCCTAATCCTCGTAATTATAGAAATTTTCTAAATTCTTAGGTGGTGTCTCAGAAATGTGACTAGAATTAGCCTAGTGAGAATACTGTCTTTGAGATTCACTGCACCTTATGGCTACTGTTTCCTGACTATTCCTCATGCCGGCCCTTTGGCCCTAATCTCGATACATTCCTTTCACTTGACGCTCCACATCTTCTGTCATGCAAAATCCTATCCATTCTAATTCATTAGACACTTTTAAATATGCCAGTAAAGCATATTTACATTATTTGGAGAGGTAGAACTTAAATGGCTAGGCCTGGGAATGCCTAGCAATGTAAACTTGGGGACCTAGCTGCTGTGGCAGAGTGGTTAAGTGGTTAGGTTGCAAATCAGCACTCTGCTGGCTCTAGTCCCATTACTGCCCTGAGCTCAGCAGGTGGCCTTGGATAAGCCACTCCTCTCAGCTCCAGCTGTATTATGGGGATAATAACAACACTGACTTTGTTCACCACGCTGAGTGGTGCACTAAGCTCTCTAGACCAGCAGTATTTAAGCATATTTATTATTCTCAAAATAGTATATACCATTGTTTGCCTTGATTTGAGAGAGGCAGTTGAAATTGCACTGGTTCCAGGATCAAGGAGCGTTCTTCAGATTAGTATGGGCTTTCATGGGTGGTGTTTGGATGTGCTGGCTACCTGCTTGGCAGACCTACTTGTTTGTATGTCAGATGTACTCAGAACATTCAAGGTGTTAGTAGGCTGCTTAGTGAATGTCTGCTGTGGCTGCAATCCTAAGAGCAAGATCCATTGACTAAAATGGAACTTAATTCTGAGTGAACCTTCTTAGGTTTTTTTCCTAAGTGATCTGTTATTGTATTAGTTGGTTTCATATGAAGAAGTCAGGCAGCTGGCGTTAAGGAGCTGAAACTGAACACACTCTTGTGTGTTCAGGCTAGCATAAAAAATAATTTTCATCTGTATTGGTGCATGGATGCAGATGTAGAAAAATCTTGAAAGGGAGCACTATAGCATTCCTGCTAGTAAAAACACAAGTGTTTGTTTAAAATATGGATGCCATCTTCAGCACTCAAGCACTGCAAAAGAACCATTAATGCATAAATTAGTTATTGAGATTGTAGATAATGTTTAGGTACTATTTTTGCCATAATGTGTTCACAACTTTTTTGAGAGCAACGTGTTTTTTTTTAAGCTAAAAACCCATTAGAATTCAAACCAATACTTCTGCATTAATTTAAAGGGGAAGGTGTATCACAAGACTAGAATTCTGTAGACATTTCCTTGTGTATATATATATATCAAATGTGCATCCTTAACAAATCTTAGGCCAATATGGTTATACATATCATAAGCACCAACAATCACCCATATGATTGTTGGTGGTTCTGTAAGATGATCCCCCACCATTTTGAATATGTTGGAGCATTTCTTAAAATTGTTTCCCTGCTTTCTCACCATAATAATGCTTAAATCTAGAATTGAGCTGCTAGTAACACTGCCAGTTTTAAGTGTGGTTAGGAATGGGTTTGGGAGTGTGTGTGGAGGAGAAACTGACCCATCTGTTTGGGGAAAGTTTCTGCAAAATGCTATGCAAGCAAAATTAAGAAAAAATAATTACATGAGTTCTGATAAAAGAATTCACAGAAAAGAATTGTTCACGCATACAGAATCAAGCAAGGCTTGATCGTTCTAGAGGTACCATTAAAACATCTGCTTGCGAACAATATGGCTGTTTCCACACATCTTACTGTTGCGTGAGACTTGCAGAACGAGGGTATCTTCATGGCACAATTTCTGATGTCATCGTGCCGCGATCCTGTTTTTTGGCGTGACGACATCAGAAGTTGTGCCATGAAGACGCCTTCGTTCCTCAAGTCTCGTTTGACGGTAAGATGTGTGGAAACGGCCTGTGTCATATTGCAGTTTATTACAAGGCTAAAAGGAGTTGGCCTGTCAAAAGATACAAACCTTTTAAATAGGATTAGGGAGAGTTGGGTACACAAGTATACTTAAATGTGTATATTTCTGAAATGTCACTTCAGATTTTTAACCTCTAAGTAAAAATGAAACATGGAAACATACTGACAACGCAGCTTTGGCCAACAGCTTTTCTTGAAGCAGTTGCCTACAAGAACTTCATTCCAGAAAGCAATCCTGTAGATTTTAAGTAGGTTTATTCCTCAGAAAATGGTTTGATTGTGCTCTTGAAGTAGCTCTGTCATCACTTTTTTAAAACCCAGTTATTTTAAGTGAAAGCTCTAATTTAAAATCTGCAGTGAAGATTAAGAGTTCTATATACCTCTGGTAAAGGATTATAAAATAGACTTTGGTACAGTGTAACTTATGTATTTGAACTAAAGCTAACAGATCCATGGATTTGATTTGTGAGGGACACAACATTTAGACAGCAGTGGGACCAGTTGGGAAGCGTACTTGCTATTTTTAATATACACATGCCTGTCTTTCACCTGCTGCACAGAAACCTGTTGCAGAAGCAAGCCGTGGACTGTTGGGTTGGGATGGAGTCGATCACAAATCTTCATTATTCCCCAGTCCCCAGAGCAATTTTTCCGAAGAGTCTTGTATTTAAATTGGAAATCTCCAGTTCTCAAATGTGTGTGACAGAATTATTGTTTTAAAAAAATCAACATATTTGAATATTTTCCAGCATGCACTCAAAGTAATCTGCAGTAACGTTGAGAGAAAATAAAACAAATATAAAATAATATATTAACTGGTTTATACCTTTTCTAATCTGTACAGTGACTTGAAGGCGAGATGGGTCTAATGGAAAGGAAAAGTTTTTATCTCTTCCAGAATAAGAACCAAGAAGGAACTATTTTTTTGTAATTCTATAGTAGAGAATAGGGTAATACCAGAAGAGGCTGTATTTAGTTGAAAACTGGGTGTTGCTATAGCTGCTCTGAGTCTATATTTACAGAACCAGTATCTGTTCTGTGTGTCTTGCATAATTGCAAAGCTGCGTTTGCACTAGAAATGAATCCCCTGAGATTTCTGCTTCAGTGTCTTATCTTCATCCCAATTGCAATGTCCAGCTGAACTCTTGAATCATTTCTACTGGTGTTGATAGAACTGTGGAAAATTGAATAACTCCTGTTTTCTTCGATCTTATTTATATATTTATATAGGTAATTTATATTCCACCTGTCTACCTCAAGGATATCTATGGCAACTTACAATAAATACAAATATAAATGTAGCAGAGCTAAAATCATGCTTAAAAACTAAAAAAAGATCTGCAATACAGGATTTTTCTACATTGTATCAGACTGAGAGTGTAGTCCTAGGGAGGGTTTCACCCTTCTAAATCCACCCAAGTCACTTATGGTGTAACTCTGCTTAGAGTTTACATAAAATATGCAGTCTTTCTGTCGTTTAAACTTTTCAGTCTCAGTTGTCCAATGCCAAGCCATGTTGTTGATACATATACCCAGGGCTTTTTTTCAGCAGGAACACGGTGGAACGGAGTTCTGGAACCTCTTGAAATCTAAACTCCCCTCTGTCTGGAGATCAGGGGGCAGGGCCACCGGCCATGTGACCATTTTCTCCGAGGGCAACCCACTGAGTTCCACCACCTCTTTTCCCAGAAAAAAGCCCTGCATATACCTGTAATTCTAGTCATTTTTTAAAAAAAATTTCCGGCCAATTTAAGATGGATACTAACCTGGCAAACTAGAAGAGTTTTATGTGAAGTCTGCTTTTGGCAGATCATTAAAGATAACATTTTAGGAAAAGCAACTTCAGTGTTGAATAACCAAGTGTGATTTTATTTTTAAAATATTTCTAATGGTTTATTTGAGGCCAGATGTTGGAAGTTGCAAGCTTTAATCAGTAGAGTACAAAATTCATTATTCCTCTGTAGATGGATGGAAATTGTTCGGAAGTAAGTAGAAAATAGGTATGCATATGTACATGAACACACTCTCTCTCCCTCCTCCAGTAGGATTGAAAGGAGAATCAGAGATGAGTTCATTGTTGATTAAGTGGCAATTGGTAGGAGGAGTGGTGAAGGATGGAGGCTTAGGAGAGGAGGGAAGACATCTTGGAAGCTGATTGCAAAATCTTTAGCTTATGCTGATGACAGATGTTAAAGACAGAGATTAACGTAGTTGAGAGACTGGTTATAGAGGAAGGACAAGAACCTTGTATGTTGGCACAGTTTAACGTGTGGCTGAGGGCAGGCTCTGGTAGATTTTTCCTACTTAGAAGAATACACATGAGAAATACTGTGATGGAATAAAAACCTTTATGAATTAGTGCAATAAAAAATTATTTTACTTTCTTTTCTTTTTGCATTTTTAATGTGTAGAGGAAGGTGTATATGTGCCCGTGTGTGCATTGAAGAGTTTTGATCAATTGGAAGAGACAGGAAATGGAACTAGTATTGAATTAGTTGGAAAGGTTAAAACAGCTTGGATCAGACCAAGTTAGAGGATTTGAAAAGTCATGCAGTAAATGAAAATGAGGTATAGGTGATCCCCAAAGACTCCATAATGCTTGAGAAATTATAGAAAATGTACTTTGAATGCTGGTCATAAAGGCATTGTTCTGTTGATTTTAGTCATCTGAATGTGTGAATCATGTACATGATGCTCACTCAGGAGGTAGATTCCATGGAAGTTCATAGTCTTAGGACTAGAGAACAATGAAACATGGAAACACACTGACAACACAGCTTTGGACAAGAACAGAGCTAAACCTCAGAATGAGATGGTAGTTGACATGAATGCCAAATGAGATTCATGCAAAAGCAGAGATTATAAGTACTGTGTACAGAGCAATGCTTAAGATTTAGGGTATCTTTTTCCCTTTTCTGCCCTCTATTTTGGGTGCTTCCAAAATGTGGGTGCTGCTTAGTTCCTAAGGCTTGTTATTAAGCACTCCCTTGAAAAGTCTTAGGGCAAGCCAGTACTGAGGAGAGAATGTGGGACAACATTTTGTATGGATCAGCAAACAAAATAGTTATTTAAATTAATGCAGTAGTTTGGGAAAGTTCATGCCTATGGAACAAATAGACCTCTTTCTCTTTTTCTGTTGGTTCTTGTAGATTTGTTTGCAGTGCACCCTGGGGAGGCGTTCCAGTGTGAGAGAGCCAGAATCATGTGTATTTGCTTGTGTGGGTCCTTGCTTGGAGCATATGTGGTTGCTTGCAAGGATGTGGATAATTTCATTCTTGTATGCCGCACACAGGCAAATTTGAAAACTGATAGTATTACCTCAGAAAAGAGGAGGTTTCCAATCCCCTTTTAATATAGGGATTTGAGGTTTGAACATATCTTGGAAAAGATCCATATCCTTGTGAAAGGATGTCTCTGCATTAGAGAGGGGCATGAACCAGAAAAAAAATGAACTGTGCCTCGGTTCGCGAACCGGTTCGTTTGGTTCATGAAAACATCACATCCAGGGCAGCAAATCTTCACTTCCAGGTCAGAAGGTCTGCAGGAAGTCCATCCCCTGTTGCCTAGGAAACTGATTGATCGGCGCCAGGCTGTCTGCAGTGATGAACCAAAAACCGAACCAAATGAACCAGCCTAAAGTTTGTGGCGCTTCATCAGAAATGGGCTGATGGACCGCTGGTTCACGAACCACAAACCGGCCCAGCTCGTCACGAACTTTGGTTCGTATTTCGGTTCGTGCCCATCTCTACTTTTCATGCAATTAATCCTTCTGGGAGTCATTTCTAAGTAGCCAATGAAATTGCAGTTTTTAGGGGTCAATAAGAGTACATTCAATAACACATTTGAGAACAGATGAGGCACTACTGTTGTAATGATAGATTCACCTGCCATAGGTACAGGGGCTTTCACTTAATGAGACACTCCTTGCTTCACTGATTAGAGGTTAGAAAATTGCCAATCTTTGCACAGGCAGTGAATATTTTGTGGTGCAAGCCTCTTTTTAAAAAAATTAAAGTCTGCATGGGCTGTTAAAATTAAACTGTATATAGCATAAGGAGGTTATCTCAATGTTAATTTTCCAATATACCTCTGAGATACAGTATCTTGACAAGCTGTGAACAAATTTTACCAGCTGCCTTGTAAAAGCAACTCAGATTTCCCCTGACCAAGAATCAGTTAGAGGCTTCTTCCCTTTCCCCTTCCCTTCTGATATTTCTACTTTCCAAGTGATAGGCTAGGTCAAATAATTATTTGGAAGTTACTCTTGCGATGAGAATTGTAGTATGGGAATGACTTAAAACTGTGGCTAAGCATGAGTCAGACTAAGGTATCTTATTAATTTAGATTTCTTTCCCCATGCTATCCCAAAGGCTTCTGGTAAATTATAAATCAAGTGTATCTCAGTTCTGAACTGTCCTGTGTGATAGGTTAGACTGAGGGAGAAATTCAGCTGAGGATGCTAGACTATTCAGTGTAAACTCTGCATCTGGATATGCCAATGTTTTATAAATTGCAGAGAACAAACAACAAAACATGAAACAATCCTAATGGTATCATGGTTGATAACTGCAGTGAAAGGTGAGTTTAACAGTATGTAAAATGTTCACCTAAGACAAGAACTTTCCAGAATATTCTTGTTGAGTTTTCAAACCCGTCTATGCAATATGGGGTTGCATCCAGACAGGGTTGGATGTTAAACTCTAGCAATAATTAGCAAATGGATTTCCTTCTGTGTACAAGCCAATCCATTTTGCAATTATTGTTATAGTACAATATCCAGCAATACATGAATGCAGCCCGAGTGACATTGCAGCTGCATTCAGGTGCAATAAGCATTGAGAGCTGATTCTCCTGCCCACACACACTCACACCAATGTGGGACACATTTTTGTCTCTTTTCTCCAAACTGAAGATACAGGTTTGTATTCATTGATAATTTCCACAAATGCAAAGGATGCCCATTAACAAAGTATGTCTTCCTCATCTCCCCGCTCCTGCTATAGCCTCAAATTGCCCCCCATGCTGTTCGTGGGAAGACTGGGGCCTAGGAACAGTGTGTGGAGTGAGTTAGAGGTTTGCAGCAGGAGGGGGGTAACCAACAAAAGTGCCTCCTTCCACCCACAGAACTCCTCCAGGAGTTCCAAGCAATAGAGGTAATCCTCAAATTATTTACAAAAGTTAAGATTCAGAACATACAACCCCCCATGGCCATTTTCACCAAAGGAAGCTTTACATTTCTCTTCATTCATTCCACACTGTCTACCACTGGTGTTACTTCTAGGACTGATTTTATTTATTTTTGAGGTTTTTAATTAATCTATTCCCTAAAGGCTGTATAGTTAACACTAGACAAGAGGAGGTAGAGAGTCTGGCAAACTTGAGGGACCACTACTGTGACATCCTGCAAAGATTATTATGAAATATTCACACATTTCATCTATGCTTAATGTTTGGGTATAATTAAATCACTTCTCGGCATTCATCTGTCCATGTGAGACTTTGTATAGTCTGGGTGGGCCTTGCATATGTTAAGATTTTTTTAAAGGTAATTGGCAGGGCTTTTTTCAGGGAAAAGAGGTGGTGGAACTCAGTGGGTTGCCCTTGGAGAAAATGGTCACATGGCTGGTGGCCCCGCCCCCGATCTCCAGACAGAGGGGAGTTTAGATTGCCCTCCGCGCCGCCAAGTGGCGCAAAGGGCAATCTAAACTCCCCTCGTCTGGAGATCAGGGGGCGGGGCCACCAACCATGTGACCATTTTCAAGATGTTCCGGAACTCCGTTCCACCGTGTTCCTGCTGAAAAAAAGCCCTGGTAATTGGCATGATTGTGGAAATTAATTTCTGTATTGTAGTTCTATCCATTTCATCCTTGCCTTAAGAAAGCATTGCTCTGAAGTTTCTGATAATATATGATGAGGCTTTTAAAGTACATCTTATATTGAGTAGAAGTTGTATTTTTTATTGTAAAGTAATATAGTATTTGAGTACTTGATAAACTAGATGGACATTTTGTATGATTTGACATGTCTCCTCTTGTATATGTTCTTATGTCCTCTTCCCATCCCCCATTATTTAAGAATAATATGGTGACTTCAATGCTGTTCTGTGAAACATTTTTATAGTAAAAAAATAGAGTAATTAAAAGTATATCTGTGTGCCTAGAAACATAGATGTTAAATTCAAATAGTAAGTACTTATATTGCACAAATGCACATCAAGGTTTGCACGTTGCTTAGGGCTAAACATTCTTTCTCTGGATAAAGTAGATGAAATTTATATTTGTTCCTGCTGTGGAGTGAACTTTTCTTCTTTTCTCTGTCAGAAAATATGAGCAAAGTTATGAAATGAGATCAAAATATTCTGCCTAAACAAGCCTTTTAATGCTTTCTGTCATCTATTTCTTTCAGATTAATATTTTGGATGCCAAAAGAAGTATGAATATTGGGATTTTCCTCAAGCAATTCAAAAAGTAAGCTCTTGTATAGCTTTTGCAACTATCAAATAGGACATAAAATGACAGATAGGGAAATGCAGCTATAAACCATGCATCAGCAGGCTTAACCTAGTTTGCATATGGAGTGGAAGTTTGTCATTTTGCTGTGTGTACTGTAAACTTAAAACATTCTTAAATTCCAGGAATAAGCAATTTTCAGTGTTAAGCCAACATCAGTTGGTTACTGATTTTCAGTTGAATTTTAATTTCTTTGTCCATCTTATTATCTAATGGAAGTCAGTGGCTTTTAAAAAAAATCAGTATATGAAACTTGAATTAAAGTAGATGCTATGGCTTGTTGGGTTTTTAAATATTATTTTAAGGACATGACAGAGCCACTGGCATTAATGCCTTATTTCTGTTTGTCTAGAGAGAGAGCGTCTACCAGGGCAGAGTCTGTTCTTTTTGTTGTAACCTGCCCCTGAGTGCTTCATTAGAATGAAACTGGCTCATGATGCAGAAGAATTAAGTTGTGTTTGAAAGAGGATGAAGGATAATGTTGTAGTTTACGGAAACACAAAGCTCTTTGCATCAAGGTATATTTTGTTTTTCCCCCCCAAGATCTGTTGGATCCATAATTGAAGATCTTCACTCAGGAAGAAGTGATCTCTATAGTTCTGAGACACTACGTGAACTTCTTAAGTTATTGCCAGAAACAGAAGAGGTAAGAGAGGGGTTGAATGGCCATCCGTTCTTTAAGTTCAGCAAATAGTCCCATGTTCTGGAAGTTTGGGGAACCTACATGTCCTAGCTTCTGTTGAGAACAATGCCCTTAACTGACAAACATAGTCTTGTTTCAAAACTATAGAACTTAGCCCCTCCAGATCGTAACAGCTCTGTGGAGGCCTTCCTGAGGAGCTATCCTGGAAATTTGAATTGGCTTGTTGCAAAACAATTGAGAGCTTTAGACAAGGAAAGGCCATAGTGGAAGAAGCTGTAGCAGTGCAAGAACAGGATGACTAAGACAGGAATGACAGTTTTATTATTTTTATTTTATTTTACAAAATGTATATCCTGTTTTTCTGCCCTCATAAGGACTAGTAAGACTGCTAACATGTATATTAAAAATGTACATGGTAAAATTACATCTTAAAAACCGTTAAACCCCAACAAAAATTACCATTAAAACCAGCACTAAAATAAACACACAAACATATAAAAACAATTAAAACACAGGGAAGGAAGGAGAAATTAAGGAGGAAATGCTGAATGAAACCACAATCTTCACCTGTTGGTTGAAGATAAATATCAGAACGGGACAGACAAGTCTCGTTGGGAAGAGAATTCCAAAGTTTTGATGCCATGACCAAGAAAGACCCTTCTTCATGAATGTCTGTCATCAATTGCTTTTGCTCCGATCTGGGAGTCTTCTGCAAAAGATGGCATATGAAACTAAGTAGCTATTGTCAAGTAAAAGCAATGCATTATGAAGCAATGCATCAGTGGAAGCCTTATAGTGACAGCTGAAGAGGGCTGAGCCACCTGATGCAAGATAGCTTCATAGGCAGGAGGGGGAAGGAATGCAGAGATGTCATTAGGAGGGGGAAAGAATGCAGAAATGAGGTGTCATCATCATTCACTTCACATTGTACTTTGGAGGTTCCTGAAGCACAGTGTGAAATTGGAGATGAGGGGGAGACAACTGCTAGAGAGACAAGGGTGGTTACTGAGGCAACTAAATTTGTGGACTGCTGTTTATGCAACTTAGTTTACCATACAGATTAGAGAAATCAGCCTTTTCTTGATTGAGAATTAAATAAGGGATGGCCTTTGAAATGTTTCCCGCAATTGAACTGAGTGATGTTTGTTGAAGTATCTGTCCTTGCTCTAGCAGCAATTGAATCTTGGAATCTTGTTAGGAAGCAAGAAAATCAGATGCCTCAAGCAGCTGTGTTGTGCTTGATCAGTTAGCAAGGACCAGTTGCTCATTAGTCAAAGGCCCATGGGCTGGAGGACTTTAGCTCTACAGCAGCAACAGACCATTTTTTGTGCCAAGTCAGCCAACTTGCGGCAACTGTTCTGTAGAGTTTTCAAAGCAAGAGACGTTCAGAGATGTTGTGCCACTGCCTGCCTCAGTATAGCAATCTTGACCTTTTTTGGTGGTCTCCCATCCAAATAATGACCAGGGCTGATCCTGCTTAGCTTCTGAAATCTGATGATATTGGGTTACCTGGACCCTCCTGTTCAGGGCAGCAGACCTTGGGGTGATTGAGTCTAGTGTCTTTTGTCATCTTTGGAAACAAATGGATAGGATTCCATGGAGGATTTGTCTGAGTGTTGACTTTCTCCCCATCTCACCCCCAAATACTGTTCCTGGAGGTCAGTACCCTCCCCAACACATAAAGAGGGGGAGTTGGAGGTATGTGGAAAGAGAGAGAAATCAGCAACTCTGCCCACCTCCCAAATCCTCCATGGGATCAAAGTTTATATGCAGAAGCAGGATTTCTATTGTTGTATATACATAACTGCCAGAAGTCTGAAATCAGTTCTCTTCCTTCCTCCTTTCATATGTATAGAATATATACTAGGTGCTGCTACTTCGCTGCCCCCTGCTGCTATAACAACCCCTTCTAGTACACAGATGCGCACACATCTTGCACCTCTTTTCTGTGGGTAGTCTTGGGTAGTCTTCTTGACTTTTGGTTTTACCATCTAGTGGGACTATGATCAGTATTTCTTGCAAAACCTTTATTGCTTTATAGATATTATTGCTCATTGGATTTACACATGGCTTGTCCTTATTGATGTGCCACACATCTTAACTGGAGAAACAATGAACAAATATGGGAACTTTCAGTATCTGCAGAATGCTGTGAAAACATGAAGTATGGCCTGACCTTTACAATGGGGAAAAGGAAAGAATCTAGTTGTAATGCCTGCAGTATCTTAGACCCCATACAGTACATACATAACAGCATCAGTATGGCAGTTAACTTCCTTGTGACATGATCCTGCATAATTCAGATGTATATGCATAGAAGAGTTTAACAAGGTAGGTTTTCCCTGCTCAAGGTTGCGAATGTTCCATGTGATGGACCCCACCCATGTGTTAAGTAACATAAAGAGCAATTACTCTCACAATGCTATTAGTAAGTGTGACTGGAGAATCTGTTACTACTATCATAATACACAGCATAAAGGATAAGAAGCCTGTTGGGAATTCATCAACAGCCTGTACCCTGGAAACATTCCCATCACTTACATTTTTGGAACCCAGTTAGTTTATTACGTTTGTAACACAGCTGTTACTCTAAAAACTGTTTCCATGGCTGGATCCCACACTTGAAAAAGTGGGTATTTCCTATGCTGTGGTATGTCCCATGCCATCATCAGAAGTCCCAGTTAAAGTAGCCATGATGGTGCAGGAGACACAGACATTGAAAATGCTATTGTGATCACAGGGCTCTACTCATTTTAATAACATCTGTTTGAGAGCCAGTCATTGGAGTGGTTTTATGGTATTAAGCACACCTCAAGAGAACACAAATTGGGCAAAAACAGAATATTCCAGGTTTTAAAATACTAGAGGCTGGAGTCCATGATCCATCACAGGAAGGTATTGATGGTTGTGGCTCTTTCCTGCATTTCTCCTTCCCGCAGCAGTCCTTTCCTACCTAGGAAAGCTTATTTTCAGGGTTGCGTGACCCATTTCCCCATTATTTCAGGGTTGTGGGACCATCTCTCCCCTCATGTACCCCAGAGAGCATTAAGATTGACATATAAGAACCTACTGGTGGTCCCTAGCCCCAGGGAAGTCCAGCTGGCCTTGACCAGGGCCAGGGTATTTTCAGTCCTGGCCCCAACCTGGTGGAACTCTGTCAGAGGACACCCGAGCCCACCAAGATCTTATTTCCTTTCAGAAGGCCTGTAAGACAGAGATGTTCTGCCAGGCGTATAGTTGAGGCCAGTCTTTGATAGGGTTGCCAGCCCCCTCGATCTCCCAGCGGGAGATTGGGGCCTGGCTCTTACCTGAGGGGGGTGGTGCGCGCACGCAGAGCACGCGCGCGCTCCTGCAAGCAGGATGACGTCACTTAGTGACGTCACCATGCAGCCCGTTTGGGCGCGGATCAGGCCCGTTGTGGGCCCCTGCGGAGCGCAGGAGCGTTCCTGTGCTCTGCAGGGGCCCACAACGGGCCCAATCCATGCCAAAACAGGCCCAATCCGTGCCCATTTTGGCATGGATCAGGTCCGTTTTGGCGCGGATCGGGCCCGTTTAAGACCCCTGTGGAGCATGGGAGCGTTCCTGCGATCCGCAGGGGCCCACAATGGGCTCGATCCGTGCCAAAACGGGCCCAATTCGCGCCTGTTTTGGTGTGGATCGGGCCCGTTTTGGCGTGGATTGGGTCCGCTGTGGGCCCTTGCGGAGCGCAGGAATGCTCCCGCGCTCCACAGAGGCCCCGATCCAGGCCAAAACAGGTCTGATCCTGGCTGCTGCTGTGCGCGGGGGCGGGCAGCACCGCAGGGGGGTGCGCATTGAAGGTGTGTGCCCCCCCGCTGGCCAGGTAGGTGGGGCGGGGGTGAAAGGGTGGGGGCGGGGAATCCCCCGCCCCCACCGGGGGTCTGGCAGCCCTAGTCTTTGATCATCTTGGGAGCCTCCCTACTGGTCTTCCACCAAGGGGGCAACAAAATCATATGCCCCCTATAAGTTCAGTCACGAAATTATTATAAACTGTGGCCCCACCCCACCCCTTCTGTTCTGCTTGTTTACATAATGATTGGGGAATTGGAGGGGGGCCGCCATTCGAAATGCTGTTCTGCATGTATTTATGGTTGTTTTTTTGGTTTTTAACTGTATTTATATGTTTTAATATTTATTGAGCATTTTATTGTAACCTACCCTGAGCCCGTTCACGGGGAAGGAAGGCTGTAAATCGAATAAACAAACAAAGAAATTTTGTACTAATAATTCTGTAGGATGGTAGGTTGCAGTGAGAAGGGGGGCAAAATTGCCCTTTCTGTATCTCTCATTAGCGTAGATTCCTGTGGAATTCAACCTTAAGAAACAGACAGGGTATAATTCTGAAGAGGAATTTGTTCAAGACTTTTTGAAAAATTAGGACCTGGAGTAATGAATATTGACAAGTCAACCTGGAGTAAATAGTTTGGCTTCATCATGATGTAAGCCCACACGTGTCGGATTAGTGTTAAGAATTTGTACAGTTAAGAGTTTAACTTATAGGTAGGCCTTAGTTCAGAAATCAGCACTAGGCATGGGAAAGATTAAGGTGAGACAGTAAATAGGCATGTGGGTGGGGGGATGGAGGAGGATATATTTGGTAATGCTTTTTAATTTCATGCATGCTTATCACACCTTGTAAAATATTCCTGTCACAATAATACATATCTTGTTAAAATTGTAATTCACATTTTACAAAGATAAATGCATATGCCTTCAGTGTTGGTGTCATTTACAGTACCACGTGTGCAACAGTACTGGAAGTGTACCATGGTTAGTCTGTGAAGGATTAAGAGGATACAGGTTAACCCATGTGTGTGCATTTGTCAGTTCATGTAAACCTCATTTATCATCTTTGTGATGAAGCAATTGTTAAATTTGATGTTAGAACTCATTCGGGGATTTGGGAGGGAAGTATATTTAGTAGTTTCAATTCATAAAGTTTCAATTAATAGTGTAATCAGAAGCTCATTTTGAGCTCCTTGGATGTAGAGCCCACCTTGAACAGCAGTTCTCTTCTAGGAAATGTCACAAAGTTCTCCAATTTTGTTCTTTTTAAAAAGTAGTTTAAATATAAACTATATAGTGTTTTAAAAAGTGTCATTGAAAAAGGATTACATATTCCCTTGATTGTTTTTGGAACACATCTCTGAAGAGAAACCAAGAATGTGGTGAGATTGAACCCTTCAAGGGGAAATGTAAATATAGAAATAAGAAAGCTTTTTTTCATATGCAGTTTGTAACACTTGCATGTTGGCATGTTCTCTCATACTAACCTGTAGCACTGATAGTGCTATTAATTGCAAAGTATGTGTGCATTATGCCAGATTTGTCACTACTTGAAGACCTTACAGGGGATCGAGAGAGAGTAGAGGCTTTGAGCCCGATATTAAGTAGAGGAAATTTATGGTGGACGACTCCTGCTTTGTAATCAACATATTTATTGGCAATTGTACGGAGGCTTTTGAAGAAGCGTGTGTATAGCGAAACGGGATATTCAGCCGGGCATACCCATTGCCATTCTCCCGTCGGGAGCGACCCCCCCCCCCGGGTGGTCACTCTCTGAACGGATGTTGCCAACTATGTGTGATTTGTGACGTTGCCTAGGAAAACATTAAAACGACATTGAGTACAAGAATTGGTTGTTCTGTAACGGTCTTTTTTGCTCTGGCCTCGTTGTTCTTGTCAGTGACCGTTCTCCCCCTTTTTTTGCTTTTTGACTACTTGAAGACCGACTTTTGTGATTCTCCTTGTGTCTGATTGCCACCACAAAACTTCAGTGAAAAACAATCACTTGAAATTATTTTGTTCTTATGGGAAGACCTGAGCACTTTTTTTTAGCAATACGATCTCACTGACACCTTTGCTTCCCCAAAACAATGTTCATATACATCTAGGCATAAGACAGTGAAATGGGAAGTCATTTAGTGCTCTGCCAAAGTTTTGCTCCTCTGCATTGTTTAATATTTTCAGCATAGAGAGGAACCCTAAGTATCTTATTTCTATAAATATTTAATAAATGCTTGTTAAATCTAATATCTTGATAACAGAATAGATGTTAGGTTACGCAGGGACTTCTGCTAAAAACAATAGACCAACAACTCATCCTACCTTCTCTCCCTGATATTTTTTAGTAATACAAAATATATATTGTGTTGGGATGTGGTTCTAGCACCAGTAACTCTAAATGTAACTTTTGAAGTTAATTATCGCAGGATCTTACATTTTACCATCAGCTTGATCATTGACTGACTTATCCTTGGTATGTGAGTATCTTTTTGTTTTTTTGCTTCCCTTTAGATAAAAAAATTAAAAGACTTCGGTGGAGACTTATCCAAATTGTGTCAAGCAGATTCTTTTATGTACTCGTTAATCCAGGTGCCAAAGTAAGGAAACTCCAGTTCCATTCTATTTACAATAAATGTTGTCATGTTTGCTCTAATTCTAATACTAGTTTTGTTAATCTTTTCAGTTACTCGCTGCGAATTGAAGCCATGATGTTGAAAAAAGAATTCTCCCCATCTTGTACGTCTCTCCAGAAAGACATGACGATCATAAGAAGGGCTACCAAGGGTAATTAAAGCATGCTGGAGCGTGCATTTGGCTCCTGTTTTTTTCCCTTAGCAGGTTAATCAACCTAACTACAGTAATGAGAGCAGGAATTTCAGGTACCTATTAGCTATTTAAAGGAAGCAAGCTAGCTCTGACACATTCCATAAGGGTGCGTATGTTACCAGTCTGGAGTGTGTCTCGCACTCCTTGCTCTGCTTCCAAGGCCAGTGTGTTGGAATCATATCTTTCCTTCAACCATTTTTCTGTTGTGCAATAGCCAAATTGTACTTCCTTTTTTCCTTGAGTTGGCGTAGCATGAAATCTTTGTTTCTGGAGTACTGGTACTCATTATGCAAGCCTGCACATTCACTGTGATTTTTGTGATTCTCTTTTCTGTCTCCCTATTGCTTCCCACATATCCTTTTGCCTCCTACATATCTTGTCTTTCCTTTGCTTCTTCTTAGTGTAGGTAGCAATACTCATACTGTTTTGAATCAGCTTCATGCTGAGCTGGATGGTCCCTAATCTTTAAGAGAAGAGAAGCTGTATATGACAAAAAGTAAAGAAACATTCTGTAAGTGCTAGATTTGGAAGCAGAGGCTTTGAATGATGAATGGGGAGGAAGGGAGAAGCAGAAGGGACTTCCTGTACACAGAAAAGAGTTGCCTTTAAGGTTATTAAAAATAAATTATTGAAGATGTTTACCAGTGTAGATTCATGCATTTACAACCCTTTTAAACACTTCATACATCCGGATTAGCCTTTGGCAATTCCTTATGAATGCCACTGGCCTAAGAGACTGTAGAATGTAGCATTGTACTATTTTTCACTCAAAAGAGTTCCTTGCAAATTCCTTTTCATCTTTTGGCTTTTTAATTGAAGTGGGCTTTCATGGCTTCCGACAGCAAACTCTTAAGTCTTGCATTTGTCTCCCTTTTCTTCTTTAAAATAACATATCTTTCTTGAGGTGTTAAGAGTACATGTAAAAATAAAACATGTTACCTTAAAATGAACTGATTCAAGCTATTTTTCCTTCTGCTGTGAAAACCTTGAAGTGTGTAAGAATCTGATTTTCTGCAGCACTAGTGGAATATATTTGTGTTGATTACTCAGATAGTATTTCAGTTTGTTTTGCAAATGCTTTGAAAATTGATCACAGAATGATCTTCAAGATGTCTTAATGGCAGAATTGTGAAAAGACTGCTTCAGTACGGGAGAATGTCTACAAATGCTCTTTGGCTACATTCTCTGTGGTTCAGATGTAAGACTAAGCTGTGCCTTCAAGACTTGAAGGAACTCCAGGTTCACTTGTACAATATCTCCTTCAATTATGTTGCCCCCCTCCAAATACTATGAAAGTAAAAGACAAATCATAGCTTTCTGATTAATTTGTAATAGCAAATTGTGGCTTGCTGCAACAGCTGTCTGCCATTACAAACGAACCAGCAAACTATCCTTGGAGTAAGCCGACAAACCACTGTTTGCACTTCTGGTTTGCAGGGCAGGAGCTAACTGGAGTTTTCCAGTTCAGTCTTATCAGCAAACAATGGCTTGCTGAAAAAGCAAAAGTAAACTTTAATTGTGAAAGAAGGAAGAGAAGGGAGGAGGATCATGCAAATGATGCTTGTGATAATCTCCCAAGGCTTGTTCTTTTAGTATTCTACCTGCACCAAGGCCGTTTCCACACACGTTGGATAATGCTCTTTCAATGCACTTTAGCAATCCTTTGGAAGTGGATTTTTTGTTTCACAGACGAAAACCCAGTTCCAAATGATCACTAAGAGCATTGGAAGTGCATTAGCCTACCTGTGTGGAAGCAGCCCAAGTCTCTCTCCCTCTATATATCTATGCCATAGTAAGTACTTACATGGTCAAACTGTATATAATTCTGAATTGAACAGCTCAGCAACATTTGCACTGAATGAAAGCACAAGAGCTTCTTTACCCCTTTAGGGTTGAGCTGCTGAGGACTTTGCCAGGCACCTCAGCAGGCAGGTTTCTTGCTAGTATATCAGTAGAACAACCTAGCTTTTAGAATCTTTGTAACATCTGGATATGTAGTGTGCCATTTATGGTTGTCTTGGAGCCAGCTTTATGCTTGAAGGTTGCCATGTCATCTGTGGTGCTTTGATTGATTGGCTTGGACATAAATCTTAATTTTATTTCCTCAGTAAACGTTCAGTTAGCTGTAACTTTTCCAGAAGAATAAAATCTTTCTTGGGTAGAATTTTTAAAAGTTAGTATAAAACAAATTTTCCCTAAACAGCCAAATGGATTTGGACTTCCATATCTCTTGCAGAGCTAATGTGCTGTGAAGAATTACATTCCATATTGCATTTGGTCCTTCAGGCTGGGAACATCATGAATGCGGTAAGTAAACAAATCTTGTTTTGGGGTGGGGTGGATTTCGAGTGATCTTGTGGAATGACTTCGTTGTATCTCTTTCTGTCCCTTTCTGCCACTCCCCCCAAACTCTTTAGGGAGGCTTTGCTGGCAATGCAGTTGGATTTAAACTGTCCTCATTACTCAAGTTGGCAGATACAAAAGCAAACAGGCCTGGGATGAACCTGCTTCATTTTGTTGCTTTGGTATGTGACTAACAAACTATTTTACAAAATGTCAGGGTACAAAAACTTAGGTAGCCAACATAGGCGGGTGACAGGATCTTGGGGGAGAGTTATGTGCCACAGGTTTGAAGAATAAAATTCTTTTATTTTTCATTTTTTCATTTGCCTCTTTGCAGTTGTAATTGATGTAATTGTGGTCATATTACTGTAATTTAAACCTGCAGCCCTGAACAAGCATACAATTCAGAGTCTTAGAACCCACAACTTTCTAGACTGTCTAGTCACTGGTTTCTGGTTAATGCTGGCACAGAAACTGCTAGAGCTGATTAATTTGCTTGGTGATAGTTTGAAAGAAACCATAGGGGAGATGTCTTGATCCTTTGGAAACTAGCTACATGTATATATGTAGGGAAGTATAATATATTTGTACCTAATTGAAACTTGATGGTTATTATTACATTTAATCTTTGCAGAGGTTTGCTGTTCCTGAAGATGTGTGAATCAGAAGTCTTTTCTGTGATTTCATGTTTTATCTCTGTGCAAATTGGTTTTACCTGAAGACTTCCTAGGGGAGTGAAGAAGAGTTAATATTAGTGGAGATTAGACAGGAAATACTGTATTAGCTTGCACAATGGGTAATAGTACTTTGCCGTTACCTAATGCTCCTCAGTACATTATGATAGTATTCAGGGAGATCACTAGCTCTTTGAAATAGAAAATGCCATTTTAGCTTGTTAAATGGAATCTTTCTAAGACTTTTAAGTAAGAGGTTTTCTAAACAATTAATTTGTTTGAGTTTGAATCAGACAGCAGACTTAAAGCAGGAACATCTTAACTGCCTTCTCTAGAAGACGTTCGTTGATGTATCTCTAAGCATGGCAGTGGACAATTACGGAAATGTTTTGTTTATTTCAGGAAGCCCAAAAGAAGGATAAAATTCTTCTAACCTTTTCAGAAAAATTGCAGCATGTTCAAGAGGCAGCCAGGTAAGCAAAGAAACTGAGAACATTGACTGGGAACTTTTCTTTGAGAGGCACTTAAACACATGCACAAAGTCTTGGCTTGAAAACTGAGATCTTAACAAGTGTTTACTGTAGACTCCGTGGTTTCATTTTCACTGCAAATGAAACAGTGGAATACTAGAACAATGCTTGCAGCATGCCTTGAGGTTCAGAGGTTTCATTCATTGTTCTTCAGGATATTTTTTTAACTTCTCTTGGTTATTTTTAACAGCTAACTTCTTGGTTATTGGTTTATATTTCATTTTGTTGACTGATCAATTTATTAAAGTAAATATCAGTGCCATGGGGAATTGTTAGATATTTGGTGATTTAACAGCTTTTGTTGAATAATTTAAATATCTTCCATGTTTGTTGAAAAATCCTAAAAACTCTGTGTACAGAAAACCAAAATTGTGCAAACTGAGCTGTTGTTAGCTTTCATGTTCCTGCTAATGGGATTTGAAAATTGTCATTTTGATGGTCTTATCAACCAGATAATGGTCTTGGTCTAGCTAGTGAAAGAAGTTGTTCCCTTTCTACCTTCTTAGATGGAAATGACAATACTCTCAGGCAGGGCTTTTTTTCTGGGGAAAGAGGTGGTGGAACTCAGTGGGTTGCCCTCCGAGAAAATGGTCACATGGCTGGTGGCCCCGCCCCCTGATCTCCAGACAGAGGGGAGTTGAGATTGCCCTCAACTCCCCTCTGTCTGGAGATCAGAGGGCGGGGCCACCAGCCATGTGACCATTTTCAAGAGGTTCCAGAACTCCGTTCTCCCTGAAAAAAAGCCCTGCTCTCAGGAAGACAACAGTGTGGAAAGCGGGGACTATGCTGTGACTATGCAAGCACCTGGGGTGATGGGTACTCAGAACTGGAGTTATATCCCTGCTTTCCACTCGTAGCTGCAACTTCTGTTAGTGTGTGAGTCCCCTGAATTTTAGTGCTGGTTAATCAGGAAACAACACTTTGGCTTCAGTAGCTTCCTAATCAAATCTCTTAAGGCACAGAACGGGTCTAATTTCTTCACTTCGTGTATGTTGCTAAGCTGTTTTCTTAAAAGAAGAGGGCTAACACTTTAGTGATAGATGGCTCCTTTCTCAAAACTGTCTTTTTACTTTTCTCTTTCAGAATACCTCTTGATAACCTAGAAGCAGAGCTTAATTCACTCTCCACAAAAACAAAATCTCTTAAAGAAAACATTCGAAAAGATGCGGAGCTGTTCCGCCAGATGGAAGGCTTTTTCCAGGTTTGTCAGCAATTCCTGTTTCTTGAAAATATTCCCATTCTGCTTTTTTTTATTGCCCAGCCATCTGTTGCTTAAATTGCCACTTGAGGGATGCTCCTTCTGCAGTTCTGCTTGCTGTTTGCCAGCATTTTAAGAGGGTACTTTTCACAGGGAGGGATGCCGAGTGTGTTGTTGACCCCGAGGCTTAGGCAGATACCTTTTTTGTCTATGAAAGTGGTTGACATAGATCTCTAGGTAAAAATAGCACATTTATTTGTATGTTTCTGTTGCTATGAATAACATGGAAATGTTGCATTTTGAACTAAGTGGTGCCAAACTGTAGGTCTGAAGTAATATGTTCCTAAGTTAAGTTTTGCTGGTGAAGAATTTTTTAAAAATCATTTACACCTTACCCAAAAATAAATATATTAGTCTAAGGTGCTTCAAGGCACCATCATTTTCCTTACCAGAAAACATTCCTCTTGCTCTGTGCAGGATCTCTCTTGCTTTCTTTTTTAATTAGTAGTTTCGATTTGCTTTTTAATACTCATTGTAAGCACTTTGAGGGAATGAAGTTTCCATTTAAAACTGGGCGCTGTACACTGTAGCTTAAGGGATAGCTGACCTCCTATTGTAAATTGCATAATTTAGCTTCTATCTTGATGCCGGGGGCATCCTTCAGCTTCCTGAAAAGCACAGCTTTCATCTGTGAACAGGAATGGGTCTGTAGTTCTTCTGGCTGCGTAGAGAAGGTAGAAATCCTTGAGTGCTTCCCATCCCCCGCTTACAGATTTGTTTCTTGTGAAATGGATGACAAAATTGTAAGAAGACAGGAAATCGAATCCTACTTCTGTTTCTTTTTGTACATTAGTACACTAGAGTTCACACCTTGCATAGCATGGGTGGCACTGTGTCAAATAGCTGTTGCCTCTTCTAACTCTTAAATGGGTTTGTGTTTCACAAGTAAGATTTGATTGGCTTATTAAAGAAATGTTTTGATTTAATTTGAAATATTCTTGGGGTGGCATTGCGGAGTTAAGCTATCTATGATAAGGAACTCGGGGTTTGTGCTTTTAGTACTTTGAAGCCCCAGTTCATAATCTGTTATTCTTCTGAGGGTACCTGAGAACATCAAGCGTCACTTTGCTTATTGTGTACCATTTACTTGTGGCAACTGCTAAAGCCAAAGTAAGAACTGATACATAATGACATACAAGTAATTAGCGTTCTTTTTTCTTTCCCTCAATTAAAACATCGGAAGTAGAAGTCACATCTTGTCTGTAAGTGTGGATGGTGTAGCCATATCCTTCCTTAACCATGATTTGTTGCCTTAAGGCTAGTTGAGATCCCAGATTCCCAGTGAATCAATGCATTAGTTTGCCAGGCTAAGAGGATCCCGACAGGATGTATGCAAGGAGACTCCAGTGAGACTTCCTTGTCAACTTGTAAGCAAAGAGCCTGGAGAATCGGGGCAGCTGCCTTGACCGTCGCTTGCTTAGTGCAGATGTAATACTTAGCACAAGTTATAGTTTGCACAGAAAGGTACCTTATACAGAGCTGGGCAATTGATCCATTAATTCAGTATTTCTATTTGGACAGGTTGTAGGCTAAGCAAGGCCCTTCCCAGTGTCTAGTGGCTGAGATCCTTTAACTGGAAATACCAGGGACTGAACTTGGGATCTTCTGCATGCAAAATATGTGCTGATGATCCTCATCTAACCAAAAGAAAGCAGGATGGGCTGTACTTTGGCTTCAGTGAAATAACTTGTTTCTCACAGGGAATTATTTGATTGAAAATGGTTTCTCTCTAAAGATCTGCAAGGTAGCTTACAATAATAAAAACTGTAAAACACAATAAAAATACAAGGTTGAAAACCAGCAGCAAACATCTGTTGGAGGTAGGGGCTGAATCCACACTTACCGGCACAGCTCTAAGCAGGCGGCGTGAGAGCGTCTTTCTGGCGCGTTTTATGATGTCATCGCGTCACGAGAGCAGCATCATGGCGCAATGATGTAATAAAACGCGCCAGAAAGACGCTCTCACTCTGCCTGCTTAGTGCTGTGCTGGTAAGTGTGGATTCAGCCAGGGTTGTTGCTCTCTCTGTCCACTGCCATCACTCAGTGGGACAGCATGGGGTAAGGTAGAGGAGGGGATATTACATGATGTGGTGACCTTAAAGTAATATCACTGCTTTAAGCAACTCTCTAGGAATTCTCTCAGTCTCCATATTTTTTACCATAGAGAGTGGAGAAATTCCTAGAGTATCACTAGGAGTGATGCCACTGTATTGCACAATGCTCCCCCTTCCAATGCCAGCCCCCCCCCCAATCTCCCTCTATGCCAGGACTGTGCCTGGTAACCATACTAGGAGGGAATTCCAGGTCTTGAGCACCACTACTGAAAAGATCCTGCCCCTGGATGTTCGCCTGTCTAGCCTGTGAAGGGGAAAGGGCACACAGAGAATCCTCTATGAAGATCTCAATTTTATTAAGCATTATTGTGGTCTAACGTAAAGGCTCCCATGCTTTGGTTGTAGTAATCAGGTACTGAAATGCTGTATTTTGTCTGGCGCTATCTGATTTATAGCATTGAAGCACGTTTCATCTTTCTTAGTTTCGATATATTGTCGAAGGCTTTCACGGCCGCAGAACAATGGTTGTTGTGGATTTTCCGGGCTGTATCGCTGTGGTCTTGGCATTGTAGTTCCTGACGTTTCGCCAGCAGCTGTGGCTGGCATCTTCAGAGGTGTAGCACCAAAAGACAGAGATCTCTCAGTGTCACAGTGTTCTTAGTTTCCCTGCTATCTTCTCTCTCTCATTTTTAATGTAACATGATATTTGATTGGCAATAATTCCAACTGCATGTTCACATCCCTTGTCAATTACATCGTATGTCACACTTCCTTCCTAAAAATCGTGGGTGAGGTATCTTGATTTAAAAATAGGCTTCTTTCATCCTCATGAATAAGCTATCAGTTGGAAAGGTGGAGCCAGTTTTCCATGTCTTTTAGCTGATTTTCATGCTTCTTTGTTGAATTATGCAATTCCCCTCCCACTGGGATGACTGAAAAATCTAAGATTTATCTATCTTTGTGAAGATAGTGTATACACACTTCCTTTGTAACCCTAATTGAGCTCTCCCTTTGAACTCCAACTTTGTTAGAAAAGCTACTAAAAAACAAAGCTTAATATATTTTGGGCAGGGACTTTTCATTTTGTTAATAGTCATGATAGTGCTGAATGTGTCTCACTTTGTTGTATCAATGCCAGCATGCACAAAGTTTGTTACCAAAGAAGGATATGAAGAAAACCATCTCTTTAAAACGCAAGGCTGAAGCATGTTATCTTGATTAAACATTTGTTACTTGAACTCTGTTTGTCAAATCTCTCAATTGATTTGAGTTTCAAAAGAAGTGCTCCTAAGAAGGCATATTTACCAAACGGCAACTTCTCATGTTAATGTTGAGAAGGCAGGTGTAGGGATAAGGTCTTTTGAGTCACGTTTTGGTCTGAAGACTTGTGGTGTTGGAACTGTTCAGCTCATTTCTGTCTTGAGGAAAATGGCTGTAGGGAGAAGTCCTGAAGAAGCTGAACATCTTCTAAGTTAGCATTTTGAACGATGACTCTTAAAGACACTCTGGTTTTGAAAAGTGGTGCAGGGCCCTATCTTCACTCCTGTGTTGCATTTGCCATTGACCAGATGGCACCATATGTCACACTGGCACCTCTGCAATATCTTCATTTATTTAGATATATTTATACCCTGCTGTCCTCCCCAATGGGGACCAAAAGCAACTTAGAACTTCCTTCTTTCATATACTTTACTTTAATGATGCTGCTCATGCAGCCTATTCGGCTCTGAGCAGTGCCACACTAGAATTAGAATTAAAAGGAAAAGTTTTTAGCTTCTTTCATTTTATCCTCACAACAACAAAATTAGGTTGAGAGTGAATGTCATTGGCAGAGTGAGGATTCGAACCTGGGCTTCCCAGATCCTCGTTTGACAATCTAAGCACTGTATGACATTGTACCAAGGTGTACCTTGTGCACCAGGACATGCTCTGATGCTGGTTGTCACTGAGCTTTTGTGCATGTCTCAGTCCTGCGATATTAGTTGCAGTTGCCCTAATCCATACCAAAGGTATCAGAAAGGCCACCTGCTGCTTCACATTATTGTGACTTATGTAGACTTCTTACCCTTAGCTCACTCTCTTCCAGAATCTAGTGCTCATAATCCAAAATCTTAATTATTCTTTGTCAGTCTGTTCAATTTATTTGTTAAAATCCAAAATATCAGGACAAAATCATGTCTCGGTACCTTTGATTTCAGTGAGAGGAGAGAAAAAAACTAGAAACTGGAAGACCTGTGTTCCAACCCCATTCTGTCCCAGCCACACTCTTAGAGCCAAGCTAGAAGTGACGAATTACACTTGAATTGTGTGGAGCGCAAGTGAACAGGGAGGAATACATGTGAGTCTGTTCACTCGCCATTCAAGTGTAACTTGTCACTTCTAGCTTGGCCCTTAGTCTTGCCCAACTCTCAAGGTTGTGGGAAGTATAAAATGAAGACAGGAGAACCAGGCACATTTTCCTGAGCTCCTTGGCAGAACGGTGGAATAAAAACATGTTAGACAGAAATAATTTACAGTGGAGTAAGTTTGCTAATGCCTGGTGGCTTACCTTCTCAGTATCTCTGGTTGAGGATCCCGCTTCCATGTAGGTGATGGCCACAGGCATAGACAGCTTTAAAAGGAGATTAGACTCACAGAGCATATAGGTCTATCAGCAGCTATTAGCCAGGGAAACATTCAAAGGCACTAATCCTCTGAATTCCCGGCCCAGGAGGCTACATGAGGAGAAGACCTTGGCCTCCATTACCCGTTGTTAACCCTCCAGAGTAACTACTGGACTAGGTGAACCCCCTGGTCTGATCCAGCAGGGCTCTTCATAAGTTATTGTGAGTTGGAACATAAGAACAAACTGGGCTTCTAATGCTAAAGGTAGCAGCTGGTTGACTGTCTTGCCCTGTGGACACAGTGAGTCAGGGGGGAGCAGCTAGCGGAGGGTGTTTACGTTATTATCTTTTCTCAAATAGTTTGATGCAGCATGACTCAGTAAGAGAATTTCAGCATGTTGGACAGTAGGATTTGAGTCCAGTGGTACCTTAAAGACCAGCAAGATTTTCTGGGTATAAGATTTCAAGAGTCAGGGGCTTCTGTGCCACTGAATTCAAATCCTACTGTTGTACTGCAGACCAGCACAGCTACCCACCTAAAAAGATCATCATATTGGGGGGCGGGGTCTGTCAGGAGGGGAGGGCTGGCAACAACTTGGAAGTTCTATTTTACCCCCACCCAACAATTGTCCTTCCTAGGATAGTGAGTTCTCAGGAGCTGGAGCAAAGTCATTTCTCTCCCCTCCCTTTTAACTGACACTCAACTGCTTTTGATACTCTGTCCCAGAGCATACTTAGCCCTCATCGGGACACTATTGGGGCTTTTTTTTTTTTTTTGCTTTTGGTTAATTACCAAAGCCGTATATTCCTCCATGCCATAGCCTTCTCCTGAGTTTGAAAAGCCCCTTTACCTTGCCTGTGGGCAGCCCAGCTGTGCTGCTTTTTGTTATGATAGAAGGTCAGCTACATCACCATCGGAAGAAGCAATGTATCAGGATAAAACAAAATGAAAATTCTAGAAGTAGAAGCATCCTGGCAAATGTGGAACTCTTTATTTAATGAAAATATATTTCATTTGGAGTGAAGGAATGGTGGTTTTAAATTATCGAATAATGGTGGTTTTAGATTACCAAAGCACACTGAGTTTTGCCTTTGCATGGGAACAATAGCTTTTTAAAATATTTATATAGAGCTATTAATGTGCAGAATACTTTTCATAGAAGAAGATAGGTCCCTGTCCTCAGTAGCTTATAATCTAAAACTGAATATAAAGGGACAGCTTAAAGGGGGGAGGTTTTTTTCAGAGTGTTGAATGTGGCAGTATAGTGGCTTGTGTGAGGTATATATTCATCCTACTCTCATCTCTAATAAAAATCAATCTTTCAGTTTTATGTAGCCTTTCAAAAAATGTCTCTGCTTGAACTTAGCTGTGCACATACACCAAGAGCAACTGCTTTCAGCAAGATAACCTTTTTCTAGCCAAAACTGCATGAATCCTGGATTTCATGGGTGTTTAATGGTGAAATCCTAAACAGAGTTACTCCAATCTGTCCATTGATTTCAGTGGTCTTAGAGTGAAGTAACTCTGCTTAGGATTTCACTGTAAAGTTTGCATATCCCTGCATAGTATAGGGCCATTGACTCTTCATCCATATCTGTTTGGATTTAATGTGTGTGTGTTTAATTTTAAAGTTTGCTGTAAAAGAACTAAAAGAGCTTGAACAGTGGAAACGGGACCTGCTGAAAGAAGCAAATGCTCTTATGGACTTTTTGTGTGAAGATAAAGAAACGGTGAAACTGGAGGACTGCTTTCAGATATTTAGGGATTTTTGCCTAAGGTTCAACAAAGCTGTTAAGGTAAGGAAAAGGAAAATCTACTTTTTTCATAACACAGAACATGTATTGATTCTTTCAGTGTGTAGTCATCTCATAGTGTTGAAAGCTTTGTCTTATTATAATGGAACAGAACAGCCAATCTGTAGGGATTTTATAGTACTTTTAAAAAACACATTGCTATTCCAAAAATTACAGGGCATATCACTTCTCTGTCAGGTATCTTTTAAGCCTTTTCATTTTCTTGTAAGCAGATTCTCTGTATTATCTTTTCTTAATTTGTATAGTAGTCAACTAAGATAAGGGTGTTACTAGGTTCATCTTTTGCTCTGTTGAGATTCTACTGTAGCCCAGATTTTAGGATAGGGGAAGAGACAACACCAGCCATTCTCTAGAAATAAAAATGCAGGTGGCTACATGAGACGCTGCTATGCCCGTGGCATGCAAACACTGTAATCTTTGCCGTGCTTATATAATGACAATAGGCAAAGTGCCTGGAGACAGCTCTGTGTGCCTAGGAGTGTTTGGCTCCTTTTAATCCAAGAGGTCATGCATGTGTGGCCTTGAACTGTTGAATAGTAATCTGACACAGGTGTACTCAGTGTATGGTTTTGGCAGGGGAAAATGTATTCCTCAGAATAAAAACACTGCTTGCTAGAAAAAGGGTACATCAACATGGCATACACTCCATATTTTGGGAAGGGGATTTGGAAAGGAGAAAAGAAATGGCGGAAGCTTTGGGACATTTGCTGATTGAAGGACTCTGTTTTAATTCCTGTTAAACTATAGACTTGCTTAGATGGCCTTGGCAAGGTCAGGTGATACATAATACCAACCTATGGCTTGATGTTATATGACCAAGACCTGGGGCTTGTACATTCTCCTTTCCCTTGCCCTACTCTCTCTCCAGGTGCTCCAGTTCAATTAGTTAGTTCCTGCTTAGTGAAAATCATAGTTTGCCATTACATCTGAAGTGGCAACTGTTGGCCTGCCCTTGGTTTGCTCTTGCCCTACTAATCTCTGTCTTGGGTGCGTGAGCCCAAGGCTTGGTCATATAATGCCAAACTAAAGTTGACATTAGCAATTATTGTGAACAAACCCATGGCTGTCAATATTAACCTATTGCCAGGGGTAGTTGAGATGAAAGTAAAATGTATTGTTGTGTAGTATAAGCAATAATCTGGTCTTAGCTTCAGTCTGGCAGGGGACAAACTCATTTGATTTAAGCCTGCTCAAAAGTGTAAATCCCAAACCCTCAAGTTATTCCTTGCCATTTTAAGTTACATAGAACTACTACATGACAATTGTTTATTGTGTAAATTAAATGAATTTGCAAGTACTTGTTTTTGAGGCTTTACTTGCAGTAGCCATGGATTGGGCAATGGTTTCTCCACTCCTGCCCTCTAGCCAATGAGTACCTTTAAGACTAACCGACTCTGCTGTAACATAAGCTTTCGAGAACCACAGTTCTCTTCGTCAGATGAGAGAAGAAAACTGTGGTTCTCAAAAGCTCATGCTACAGTAGTGTTGGTTAGTCTTAATGGTGCTACTGGACTCTTTACTATTTGCTACTACAGACTAACTCGGCTAACTCCTCTGGATCTCTAGCAAATGACAATCCTATTTAGTCACTCTCTGGCTTCAGAAAATTAATCAGATGTTGCTCCCATAGTTTCAAGCCAAACTTCACTGTTATAAGATCTAGAAAGCTGAGGTTCTCTCGATGTTGAATCCTGCTCTTGAACATCAAATTGTGAGCCCACGCAAATTCACCCACTAAATATAGCCCTGGTGGTGATGTGCCGTTTCATCAGTCTTGTCCAAGCTAGCTGTAACAGGAAAATCATGTGAGAGGTATTTTAGCCATTTTGGTGATTAAAGCCCAAACTAGATATGACTGGTGTCCACAACTTTAAGACACTATTTTAGTGTTTAATGAGCAAATTTAAAAGTGCTGAGAAGGCCCAATCTTGATTAGATCCACAGTGTAGTGGAATGATACACTCATGTCCCCCCTCCCCATACTTTTGCAAGTGCTGAAATGGCTGTGGGGGGCAGTCTTTTCAGCACTTGCAAAGGCATGGAGAGGGGGGGACAAGAAGGCCTCATTGTGGTGCGGGCCCAATATGGCATTTTTAAATCATCTCAATAGAATTTAAAATTGCAGCAGCACCTGAGAATGAGTCCTAAATGAAACATCTTGAATATAAATGTAAAAAGAAGTCATTTTTTGAGCAGAAACATTTTTTATTTTTTAATTTATTATATATATATATATATATATGATAGAGTTATGCATTAACAGATTAGTTATGAAATTTGTAACTTAAAATGTTGAATTATATAAACGTACTCTAATATAAGTATCACTATATTTCATAGATAGTGCCTTAAAAATGTAATGAAGGGGATGTTGGGGAGAAATACTTTTGTGTTTTACTTGGTTTATATTATTTCTGATTTACACAATTATGCTATAAAATCCCATTTTTCCTTTCTGTATCCCCCTTATTATTATTCTCTTCTTTAAAATAAAAAATATATATTTTCTGAATATTTTTCTAATCTGGCCAAGATTAGCCACATGTCACAGTTGGATTATTTGGGGTACATATTTTAAAATTGGAAGATTATTAAGCTTCACAACCAAACTGAATTTTTTAATGGAGTCTTCAACAAAATGAAATAAAACATGATAGAATATGTCATAACACGTTCACCAGCCAGGCCAAAATGTATGCTATGCAAGACAAAACACAACCAACCTTGTTCTCTGCTTTATCTCGTACCACATTAGAAATTGCTCGCTGTGGTAATTTGAACTCCATAATTAAGGAGAAGGAGGAGGATGGGCACAAAGATAATAAATATGTTCAAAACATTTTCATTTTGAAAAAAAAAATTATCCTCCCTTTCTTAAACAGGAAAACAAGGAAAGAGAGACCCATGAACTTCAGCAGCTGCAGCGTTTAAAAGAGCGGGAAAAACGTCTGTCGTGGGTTGCAGGAGAGCTTGGCACTTTCGGCAGGAGCAGTAGTGAAAGTGATGTTGGTACATTGACTAGGAGAGGCCTTGAAGATTTTCTACCTTTCTTGCAGCAGAGGCCCCAAAGTCCTGCCTACAGAAATGCCAGCATCAGGCGTTCCCGGCATTCCTTGGGAATCACGGCAGACCGAGAGCTGTTGGCTTTCCTGGAGATTTCAAAGGATGAGGAGCCAAGCAAGTCAAACAGCCTCCCCCGTGCACAAGCAAGACCCAGTGTAGCTTGGACTGAATCTAAAGAGCATGGAGAGCATAGTTTAACTAACTCAAACTTAAACCAGACATCTGAAGAAGGCACAGATTGCCGTTACTTCCAATCACTCCCTCCTCAGCCCGGTCACATAGAAGACGTAGAGGAGTTGGTCACCGCCAGTGAACAGGAGAGTGTGGACAGTGACAAGTACAAATTCAAAGTGCCTTGTATGGAAGCCACAGGTGCAGCCCCATGGGACCTGTCTGTTGAGGAACACGAACTTGTTACAGGGCTGCTTAAATTTGACCGTTATGGAGCAAATGCTACAGAGGATCCATCCACAGTTCGTTTTGAAATTGGTGGGACAGATTTGAAGCCTCTGGGTGATTCAAGCTTCCATTCTCATCGTATCACAGGTGATCCAGTACCAGCCTGTAGAACATCTAGAGAGATTGTTCATAACATTGAATATGATGCTGCAGAACCTGGTAGCGATAGCCCTACTTCTACAGAGAGTAGCGTTTCAGGAAATAAGGTGCATGGGCCAGCCTTCTGCATATCAGATACTACTGACTGTTCTTTGACACTTGATCTGTCAGAAGCAAATGATGCAAAGCTCGGTGGCAACAAAATGAAAAGGGAAGATGATGCTATGGCCCTTTTTATGAATGACCTGCAAACTGGCGGCAAAGCCCTTTTAGGTATCAACTCTGCATTTCCAACTGATAAAGAAGACTCTAGTACCAAGCTTGGCCTTCCAAAGGAAAAACTTGTAAAGAGCAAAGATGCATTGGGACCAAAGAGAAACTCCCTAAAAGATAAATCTCCAAGTTCCACAAAAGCCAGCAGTGGTCCCCCCAGTCACCCCAGACCAGTCAGAACTCTGAATGCCTCTGAGAATGCAAACATGAGAAAAGTTGTGCCTATTTCCAGGTCAACTAAAGCAGCACCCCCTACTTGTACAAAAAAGCCAGAGGCTAAGCCCGCTCCTCGAGACACTACTGTAACTGAAACACGGCTGTCACGTCGCAATTCCGTTCGGGGCATTGCAGAAACAGTGCCAAAACCTCTGTACAGGCAAAGCATATCTGTAGAGGAGCCAAAATTCCAGCGAGGGACTACAAGTTCAAGCAGTGGCCATTTTGAGAGGGAGCAACTGCAGCACAAAGGCTCCTTCAAAAAGCCAAGCTCTAAACCTGTGAGATATATCCCCAAATCAAAAAACGATGAAACAAAGATGTGCCGCTCTTCGACCAAACCCCAATCTCCTGCAGATGCCAACAAAAGCACAGCTGTCATTGTTCCCAAGACACCAGCTCCTGTTCCAAGTTTTGCCCGGAATACAGTGGCCTCTTCCTCAAGATGTGCAAAGGTGGAGTTGCCTGCCTCTTCTAGAGCCCCAACACTCACAAGGTCTCTGTCTCAGAGGCTGCCTAGGATGAGGATAGCAACAGCATCTGATGAGTTTAATCCCAGGGAAAACAGTGGAAGCCCTCTGAAAAGAGCAAACAGTGCTAGAATGATTAAAAGGAGCACTGACACTGTTGACCATCTAAGTGTTAAGATGGAGCCTATGTTAAGAGAACAAACAAACATGGAGAGGTCAGCATCCCTTAAATTTAAAGAAGGGAATCAGACTACAATAGGGAATTTACTGAATCACTTCTGAAAATAAAGGGTGTTATCATTTTAGCAATATAGAATGTGGAAAACCAGCTTTTTCAACACTGCAATCTGTCTGTTGTGAAATATCCCAAGAAGTTATGTTATCTTTTAATAGTAACAAATGATAATTAAGGTACGTTGTGCATCAGAAATGAGCAGCTCCTTAGCTCTCTAGTCTTGATCCTGCTGTATGTCTGAATTGAATGTATCCAAAACAACTGTGATGGAATTGCTGTTAACAAAGTTTTTTGCTTTTGAAACATAGTACCTCTACACTGACCTTACATGCTAAAGAAATGGAGGGAGAGAGAACTAGAGATTATGTTCATAACCACGGTTTTTCTAAATATGCAGTTCAGAACTCCTTTTGAGAAAAAGTATATGAAAAGCAGACTTGAATCATTTTAAAACCTTGGCTCCAAGAATAAATCGTGCCTCTTGCAGGGTCCATTGCTGGCAATTGGACACATCAAACTGCTGGCCTACAATAATGGTAAACTAGGATACTGCTGTTTGGGAGAAGCACTGTTATAATACCACTTTGAATAATTTGTGGCATGTCTTAATTTGTATCTGTGTCTGTAAGGGGGGGGGGGACTCTGCTGGGCAGAATGTTGATTCTCCATGAGTGTGGCCAGAACTGCCTTGCATGTACAAGTAGAATAGTTCATGGAATGACTGGAGCTGGAATGAGTAGGGTTAACTGAAGGCTATGGCTTTCAGATGCCAAGGGTAGTTATTAGAGAAGATGACTACAAGTGACCTGATTTTGTGTCAGTCACCTGCAAACTTGCCAGCTTTTGGTGTAAAAAGTGCCATATTTATAATACATATCTGAGATGCTGCAGCTTTAGAAACCTGTGAGAGCTGCAACCTCATGCCAAGCTCTGTTCCTACCAACTCTTGTTTCCACTGTTTTTGGCTACTACCAGATGACTTGAAATGCTGCTATGTCTCTGGTTAGTAAGTCGTTGGTTTCCCTGCTGCCTCCCTTTTGTCAATATGACCAGTTGGCATGAAACACACAAATTCGTCTTATGCATGACAAAAGGCGCTTTTTTGTACAATAAGCTTAATTTGTTTCAGATACGGATTTTAACACTACCTTTTTAAACTTCACTTTTTGATAAGATTTTTTTTAAAAAGAACTCACTGAGGAAAACATAACACTAGTTCAGACTGGGATATCGAAAATGCGGAAAACCTGTCATGATGTGTTATGCCTCCTCCTTGTTCCTTTTCCAGGTAAATATATGTAGGTGCAGAAACTGCCTGTTACCTCAGCCTCTTTATTTAAATACGTTCTATTTCATTTATGAAAACCTCGTTTTAACAATTGCAATGAAAATTTTGGGATAAATAACTCCTTCCTTTAGCACTACCACTTTCTTTCCCACCCCATTAAGATACGTTCGTCACAGCAAATTACTTGTCCAACTGTTTCTATAAACTAGTAATTGACACTAATGTTGAATCAGCCAGTTGAGTAATTTTACCATTGCATCTTTTTGCCGTATCTTCTTTATGTATGAATGGTTTTCAGAATCTCCTGCAAAAATGACACCAAATGTACCATTGGGCTTTCCACACAAGGTACCACCCCTGGTGTCGTGGTTGGCATTACCTTTTTCTGGATTCTAAATGTAATTGGAGGGAACAATTGCTTTCAGTCCTGTAAACTTCTAGGATTATTCTCCTTCAAGGGTTAAATATAAGTGTGTTCATTTGACCCTACTTGTATCTTTTTGTGTGCTCATCTGTGAGAGCAGATGATGGATTTTTATTACCTCTTGATGGTAGTAAGCTTGAAAAGAAAATATTTAATTGTTATGCGTTCAGAAACTGTAAGTAAATTCTAAGTATATGTAAAAATGAGCTGGATGTATTTAATGGACCATTTATACATTTCTGAATTTATCTTGCTAGTTTAATAAAGTTCCCATTTGTGGGGTTTGTGCTATTTGTTTCACTTCTTGTGATGTATAGTTACTTTAGTCTTACTGAATATTCTAGTTCTTCTGAGCTGTAAATTGGAACACATTATTTTTAATGTGGGGGGGTGTATCTTGAAGAATCTTTAAAATGATGAGCTGTTGATGCTTGCTTTCATCAAGTAAGGCTTTTTGAACTAAATTTGACACTCTTATGGGGTGGATCCCTTTCCCCACAATATTTTAATTTATTGCTTCTGTGGACTGAGGAAATGGGAACGTTGCCTCATTTTTCCAGCAAGACTATCAGATAAGCCATTAGTGTGCCTTGGAGTGTGGGAGAGGAAAAGAGGCAAGAAGTTAAAGGGCTAAATAAATGTTGACTAAATTAGCAATTGGAACAGGAAACTGAAGTCCATGATCCAACTAACAGAGCAAAGGGAAACTTTAAAATTATCCTGACCTGACCACTGTTACTGCCTTGGAAATAAAAGGATATATATGTTTTAGATACAGAAGCTTGTATTGTGTGTCAGTGCTGATTTGGCCCTATCCATATGAGACTCTCAGCGACAATTGCCTCTCCCTTTTCATGGAACAAATAGTACCCTCTAACTACCATTAGCTGCTATGTCACAGAGTGGAACAGATTAGAACCAGAGGGAGACTTCATAAGTAAGACCTACATTTTGTAACATCTTGGGTTCAAAAGCTGCTGAATTTTCCAGTGTAACAGGTTATCTGCAAAAGAGTGGCCTTTGTGATTTATCAAATCTTATATACTAATAGCAAAGTGGCAAAAGTTTGAGGATGCTTAAATCTGGAGATTGGAGCCATGAATGGACAAGACACATCTTCCTACACACCTGAAAAAAATGCCCCAGGTTTGAAGATAATACTGACATCTAAAAAAATACGTTGGGAGGGTTTTAAAAAAAACCAAAATGGTAAAAAGAACACCTGCAGCTTTAACCAGATGTCCTCAATGGCTGTTGCTAGGCAATCATAACAGTTCAGCCAATATTTCAGGCTTGGTTTCTGTCAGTAAAAGACAGGGTAACGGGGCAGGGCCCTTTCCAAGACTGTTGTGGCCTTTGAGAGAGAACTTGTGGCCAGGCCCAGAAGCAGCCACCAAGCAACTTGATACTATAAGACTAATTAACAGCAGCCCCCCTCCCCACAAAAGTCAGTGTAGTGTAGCAATTAGAGTTTCATGATAGGGAGACACAAGTTTGAATTTACCACTCTGTGGTGGAAGCTCACTGGGTGACCGATTTAGTTACATACTTTCAGCCTAACCTACTTCTCAGGGTTGTTATGAGGATAATATGGAGGCAAGGAGAATGATATATAAGCTGCTTTGGGGTGAAAGACAGTATACAAATGTATAGATGAAATATAGGTGAAGAGCAGGGGCAGATAAAAGGTAACTTTTTAAATGGGTTTGAAGGAAAGGAGGTCATAGGGAAAGGTGAGCATGTGAAGGCTGCCAGGAGGAAAGAGAGAGGAAATAGTGTAGAGAAAGGGGATACAGGCAAAAGTGAAGTACCCCCTACAAGTCCTTGCTGGTTCCTCACCAGCTGGGCCTGGGTCAGCCAGCATCACACAACAGAGCCATAGGCTGCTGGAGGGGATGGGGATAGACAAAGGTGGGTAAGAAAAGAGAAGGAAGCAGGGGAAGGGGGAGAAACGATGAGGGGCAGGGAAGGGGAAGAAGACGTAATGGGAGAGGCAAAAATTTGATTCCTTCACAAGTCCTTGTAGATCTCTACTTGTACATTCTTAATTTTGCATATTTGCTTCACATCATGAAATCTGCTAGTAGGGTTCAAGTTTTCATAGAATTTTAAAGGGGGGTTGTTGGGAAAAGGAATGGATCCAAGATTGTGGTTTAGTGGATCATTTAGATTACAAGCCAGCAGTTAGCTGTACAGGGAACTAGAACCACTCTCTCAAATTCTGGAAGCGTTTAACTTTTCTTTCTAACTGTAAGGTCTAAGGCACACCTATCTCTTTGGATAAGGTTGTCTTTTGAAAATTTAAAAGTCAACATGTCTGGATCTGCAATTGCCTTGGCTCTTATTAGTTTAGAACATCTTGATTGATTGAGAAATCTCTCTATACAGCTTCCAAGGAGTTTTGGCAGGGAGTTACACAGTTGTTTGGATAGGGTGGGAGGCAGTATAGAGTAGTAATTCTGTCACTCTGTAAAGTGGGGTAAATAGTTTTGTAACTTATCTCAATAGCCTTTTAAGTTCTTGAAGTGTCCAAAACAGCAACTGCACAAGGAAAAATCCAGTACTAAGAGAGGTTCATGAATGCAGTTAAGGAAGAGAAAACACTGAGTCCCAACAGTTCTCACTATCCCTTTTTTAATAATCTGGAAATGGCACACTAACATGGTAGGTTATATTACTGCATATCATAATTTAAAATAATGTTCTAAAATAATGTTCTAAATGTGTTTTGGATAACCTTTTGAAGTCCTACTAAAAATTGTCTTTAGCTCATCACCAATTGAATAACTTTCTGGGCTTAGCATCTGTATAACAAAAAGTCCAGTTGCTCTCTGTATGAAAACAAATCTTTAACAAAGGAATTAAGTTGAAAGGTCTGCATGTGACTCAGCAGTCAACAATATCCTGCTACAGTACAAAAACGACTACAATGAAAGATCATGAACCGGAGACATGCCTGCAAGATTAAGAACTTTCCAGCTCACAAAAAGTTTCTACCACTCCCAATGCAGCTTTTGATTTCTGTCTCCTGTTCTGCTTTTTATAGTTGTTCATGCCATGATTTTGTGGATTCACACTGAATTATGCATTTTCTGAGGGTAGGAGACCCATTTTTCTTGCTTATGGAGTTTTCTTCCACTTGTATGAAACCTGCTCCTTGCATTATACCTTCTACTTTGGAAGCATGGCCTGGAAACGCTTCTCTTCTGAGACATGAGTTAAGTAATCTAGATATCCCTGTCATGGGAAGGACAGGCTACCTCCATGATTGTACCTCCCACTCAGCATGTCTGTTTAATCTTTGAATATTTATGCAGTGCCTTAACACTGAACATAGTTGCAGGCATCTATGCCTGATTCACACACGAAGCCCTCACACAGATTTTGGAGGGTTACCAGACATGTATCCCCCAATATTAACAGGGATCCAAGGCACCATCTTATTGTCCAATGTAGCTCCTGTTTAAATTGTACAACTTGTGCATCTCTGGTAGTGGCATGTGTAAATTGCATGGAGTTATTTAAAATAATTGCTCTCTTTATGACTGTCCAGCTTTCTGCAGGTGAAATTAAAATATACTCAAAATCAAAACATGAAGGAGCACCCTACGAGGCAGATTTCAGAGTCTGCAGAATGTAAAATTTCTCCTTCCAGTTCCTTTCCTTATTCCTTCCTTGTTGTTCTGTGGTGATTTCAATACAAATATAACCATTAGCATAGTGACTTCATGTTGGGAGGGCTCTGGTAGATGCAGAGTCAGTTCTTAGCAAGGGTGGCCTTGTTCAGGAGGGTAGAAATTGCATACACTTTCAGCGGAGACTCCTACTGTATGGTAAAGAGTGTGGGAAAATTCCATCAAGCTTGATGCTTTGTTTAGCAAGGAGGCATTGCATATTTGCCCTTATTTCCCCCCCAACCCCAAAATATTTCCCTTCCTCTCCCATTATAAAATTGTTTAAAATACTTTTGAGCTAAGGGAAGGGCTATAACAAGTATGAATTGATGCCCATATGGCAGCAACAACAACTGGAAAACCCAAAGGAAAATAGTATGACAGCCTTGGATGCAACTATTTTAAAATTGTGGTAGAAAATAGTGTCTGTCCCAAATGGGGGGGGGGAGCAGAATAAATTCAGTTAGGGCCAGAACAGGTTCATGAGTACTCTTCTTTCCACTAGGGTTGCCAGCTTCCCGGCTGGGCCTGGAGATCTTCCAGAATTATATTTGATCTCTAGACTACAGAGATCTGTTCCCCGGGAGCAAATGGCTGCTTTGGAGGGTGAGGTCTATGGCATTATACCTCACTAAGGTCTCTCCCCTCCCCAAACCCACCTTTCCCCAGGTTCCACTCCCAAATCTCTAGCAATTTCCTAATCTGGATTCTGGAGCTAGCAACCCTACGTTGGGTGGAAAGCTTAAGCAAAGAAAGTAGCAAACATAAATTCTTATACTGATTTTTCAGTGGCGGCTGGTCCTTCAACAAATGTTGAAAGAGCAACCACCCACATACCCACCTTTCCACACCCATAATAAGCACATATCAGTTCTCACACAAGGGCAGTCGTGTAGGAGGCTCTTGTACTGGTGGATTTTAATTTAATTCAGTTATGCCTTACCTTTCTCTCCAATGGGAAGCCAAAGCAGCTTACATTTTCTCCTCCATTTTATCCTCACAATAACCCTGTGAGATTGGTTAAGTGGAGAGAGAGAGAGAGTAAGACTGGTCCCCAGCAAGCTTCCATGGCAAAGTGGGGATTCTAGTCTGACACTCTACCCCTGCACCACACTGGCTCTCGCACCATAATGGATAACTATGCTGGATAGGGCATTTAATTTAATTTGCAGTACCAGCTGTTGTATCTTCCTGTACTAGAATACTACAGGAGGGAATACTTTGCTATAGTTCCATTCTTTTCTGGCAGAGGGATGTCCCCCCCACTCCCTTTTCCATATCATCAAGAGGCCTCAGAATCAGTAATGGACAGGATGACAACAAACTAAGGTTTAATCCAGACAAAATGGCAATTAGTGGTTCACGTCATTTGGGGGTAGGTGCTTGATCTTTTCTGGATTGGATTGCATTTCCTTTACAGATTGGGCACACAAACAGGGAGAAGGGGTTCTGGCCTCTCCCCCTGCCATTTTCCCAACCCAAACTGGCTCCAGGGAGTTGCTTTATTTGGCCTGTTTGCAGCTGGATGTGTAGCCCATCAGTGCACATACAGCTGCCATTGGGGCAGGAAGCACTTTACCTGAGCCATTGGGTTGAGAAAATGGTCCTGGAAGAAAAGCATGAGCCCCTTCTCCCCACAAGTTATGATCCCAAGATGAATTGGGGCCCTGTACACTCAAGAATTTAGTTCCCATGGGAAAACTTACAGCTGATGCCTGATTGTAAGTCCCTGTGGTGGTGGGGACTCAGTCCTGCAACTTCATTCCCAGGTGGCAGCAGTGGCCAGAACTATTTTTTCCAGCTAAGGCTTGCTTGCAAGTAAGCGGCATTAGCCAGGGAAGTGCATAGCTGGGTCTGGCCTCTGTTCATGCCCTGATTGCTTCTCATGTAGACTTAAGTTCTGAACCACACTCTATTTGGGACAGTCTTTGAAAAATGTGCAAAAAAAGATGGCCTTTCTAGTTTCTCAGTTCTGTTTCTAGTGGGTTTTTCTTTTAATGTTCTACCAGGAGCTAAAAGCAAGATTAAAATTAATAACACTTTCCAGTCTGTAGATTATCAAATACATTTAAATATTATTATGAGGCTTATGTCTACTGAGTTTTGTATGTACAGCACTCATTAGCTTACAAAATTTTCTACAGTTCTTACCCGCTTTAGCTTTTGAAGCTCTGGATGGCTCCACAGGCTCATCAAGGTCTTGCACTGCAGGGTGAGAAAATGCTCCACCTGTTCAAATGCTGATTCGGTTTCTGCTGCAGTTTCATTGGGTTGCAGAAACTGCAGTGTGTGAAGTCATTTAAAATTCTGTTTAAGGATTTCTCCATTATAAAATTGCTGCCATTTTTTTGGAAACAGAGAGCAGAACTACAAGTGACAAAAGGCACAAGTTGGACACTTGTCAGCTTCCCTCAAGTTTTGATGGGAAATGTAGGCAGTTTGGCGGAATGTTGGACAAGTGACAGTTGAAAAGTCCACTGGACAACAGTCAGAGAGAGAAGCTGCGAGACCAGGATGCTTACATTTCCCATCAAAACTTGAGGGAAGCTGACTAGTGTCCAACCTGTGTCAGGCGTCACTTGTGGTCCCGCTCTTAGCCTACAAAAATTTGTGTGGAGAATCTCTCCCCCATCCTCTATCTGGTTTTACTTTTCTCCTATTTCCAGTCCCTCCCTTAATACTGTCCAGGATAATTTCCTCCCACTCCCATTCCTTTTATTGTCTTTTCCATCCTTCCCTAACCAGCCCACTGGTAACCTGTCTTTCCTTTGTTCACCCTGGAATGTTGCTTCTCCCCACCCACGATGAAGTTGGTTGAACTTTAGTATTTAGCAAAGCATGTATGCAAAAATACAATCTCAAATGTCAGATATGTGAGACTGGTTTTCTTCTTCTAATAAGGAGAGGGAAAGGAGAGCAGGGTATTCAGCTAGAGATTATGGGAAAGCCCTGGCAATACTGCATTATTACAAAAATATTTAAAGTGGTTGCCATCCCCTGGATTTTCTATCGTTTTGCTACTGTCACGTGGAGAAACATTCAGCTACTTAAGGCTGCCATCCTTCATGTGGGGCCTGGAAATCTCCTGGAATTACAACTGATCTCCAGACTACAAAGAGCACGCCCCTGGAGAAAATGGTGGCTTTGAAGGGTGGATTGTATGACATTATACCCTGCTAAAGTCCCTCCCCAGGTGTGTCCTGTCTCCCTATTAAAACTGGGTGGCAGGGGCTACAGGTACCTACCTACCTGTATGCACATGGAAAGTATGAACTTGCACCCTCTGGCAATTGCATCATTTCTGACGTAACCTGGAGTTAGCCCCTGGTCGCACCTGAGGCTAACTCTATAAAAATTGACCCTGGCACCACCTATCGCTTCCAAGTCACACCAGAAATGATGTAATCACCAGGGGACATGGGCATGCACATACCTATTTCACTCTTATTCTTGCTGGCTTGACTCCCCTCTTTCCCAATGCCTTCCCCCGCCAGTTAGATGAGCAGTGGTGCGGAGCAGCAGATGGAGGTGGGGGATCCCGTGCCCTCAATGGGGCACTGGCAACCTTACTTTACCCTCAGATCTTCAGAAAGTCACCAGCCCACAGTTGGCAACCCTGCAACTGCTGCTTGTTCAGAAAGCAGCAAATACAGTGGAGCTGAAGTTACCAGTATAAGGTGGCTTTCTGGTCTAGGGAGAAATTCCACTGGTGCAAGGGCCTTGTAGGAATGCAGTGATGGGGAAATTGCATTGGTTTTTAGGGTTTGCACCAAGAAAATTTCTTTTTCAGTTCTGGGGGGTTCCAGAATAATTCTGTTCCATGGCTAGTTTGTTCCAGGAGGGTCAGTGCTAGCTCAGATCTGATCCACTGGGTTTTTCGTTTTCATGAGTTCAGCCCATTGCACACACATTGGCTGCACATGCACAAACACATGCTGTTCTTTTCAAGGAGGGTGGAGAAATGAGGTTCTGGGGCAGCTCAAAACTGCTTCAACCTTTAGTCCCCCTCCTAGTCTAAACCATTGATGCACTGAGTTTTTCCTCAAGCACATTAACACACACAAAACAGACCCGTAGAAAGCAAGTGTTGGCAGGTGAGGCAGTGGCAGCACAAAGGAGAGCGCTTCAACCAGTGCAGCAACATTAAAAACAACCCTGCTTCAGGTTCACTTTTTTCTTTTTCTATAGTGCTAATTACTACCTTTGCATACTGCAGTTAGTGTTGTTTCCTTGTGCTTTGTAGTTTGGTTCCCACAATGAGCGGTGCACATCAAAATCCTTCCTTTTGACACTCAGTGTCAAAAAATGGGGTGTTCTCACTGCCAATCTTCTCTATCACCAAAGTGCAGGCACTAACTACAACAAGGGCTTCTACGGGTAAAGCCAGTACAAAACAAAACAACAGTTCCTGTAGTACATATAGAGATTCTTTATGTGTACCTTAAAGTATTTTGAAATTTTTATCTATATCTATATCTATATCTATATCTATATCTATATCTATATCTATATCTATATCTATATCTATATCTATATCTATATACACTTTGGAAAATAGTGTATTTAAAATAGTGTATTTGAAAAATGAAAAGGCTGAAGTTCATTGTTTGGAACTGTTCCTGAAAAGGGTGGTGGAAGTAAATGGTAACCTGTGCCTCCCCTGCGGTGTAGTATAGTTTTCCACTTACGTTTCTTCTTTGTGGCTGTCTGTATCTGACTGAGATGTTCTGCTTCTTCCCACAGGTACACTGGGCCATAGCTCTTCAAACAAATCACCTCCTGCTCAATGCCCACATGAACCGTGGATGGGGGGGGAACACCCCTCTACACCCCAATGGTCTGGGTGTATCAAAATTCCTGACAGGATGCTAGCTACTGGCCTGTTTCGTAACTGCTTTCTCAGGGGAAAACTTTTCTGTATTGTACAGCCGCGTTTGTAACCATGTTCCTTCTCTTGGTCATCAAGCTGTGACCAAGTGCAGGCAGGCAGCAGAATGAATATCTGAATCCCCCCAGCCCAGCCCAGCCCAGCCCAAACAGACCTATGTTTTCCTCACAAGTTTTCCTTTTGCTGTGAGGGCAGGCTGGATTGTTTTTGAAAGTACGGAGTAGGTACACATTTGCCATTTGACTCTGGAAAAGAGAGAGCCCTGAAAGACTATAGAAGCAATCCTAAACAGTTCTACTCATATGCAAGTTCCATATTCTTCAATAGTGCTTACTCCCAGGGAAGAGTCTTTCGAATTGCAGCCTAGGATTGAAGTCTCCCTTCCAAATGTTTCCAAAGCCAATAGGACAGGAGGGGAGGGGTCTCTCCTTGCAAGGACCTGATTGGCAGGGAGGGAAACAATGCCCTTTTCCCAGGTAGTGATGAGATAGGGGAAGGATGCATTCACACGCATTGGTCTAATTTCCCCTTCCCACCAACAGAGTTAATTAATAACATAAAGTCTCACTCCCCTCAGGATCTGATCTGTGAATGCTGTTCAGGAAAACAAGATACTGTCCTACAAGGCTTGCCGAGTGCCTGCCTGCTGCTGGAAGGTATGAAACAAAACACACAAACTTTTTGGTGGGAGGGACTTGTTATAATTTAGTTTCCTAGGTTTGGTTCACCGTTCCAGAAGCTACTTTAACAAGGCAAACCAACAATTTCTGTGTATATTTTCAGCTAGATTCCGCCCGCCCCCCCCCCATTATGCACACCCCTACTAGTTTATTTTTCCCAATGGAGAGAATAATTGAAGACAAGGTTAAAGTAAAACAATAAAAAGTACCTTGTTTTAAAAATGAAGCTATATATTAGTCAAGTTTCTTCAAAGGCTTTCTGAAACACAAATATCTTTACATGGTGCCAGAAGGCCTACCAAAATGGCATCGATCTTATCTCCTGGGTGACAGAATTCCACAGTTCAGAAATCCAGTGCTGACTCAGGGCCAAGCTACAAGTGATGAATGACACTTGAACGGCAAGTGGATCGAGTGGAGCGCAAGTGGAAGGCAAGTGAACAGAGAGAAATACACTTGCCGTTCAAGTGTCATTCGTCACTTGTAGCTTGGCCCTTAGGGCCAAACTACATTCGTCACATTTTGGCCCTCAGGGCCAAACTACAAGTGACAAATGACACAGGTTGGACACTTGACAGCTTCCCTCATGCTTTGATGGGAAATGTAGGCAGCTTAGTGGAATGTTGGACAAGTGACAGTTGAAAAGTCCATTGGACAGCAGTTGGAGAGCCAAGCTGCAAGACCAGGATGCCTACATTTCCCGTCAAAACTTGAGGGAAGCTAACAAGTGTCCAGCCTGTGTCATTCGTCACTTGTAGCTTGGCACTTAATTCAAAGTTCTGCCTGAGGCAAGCTGCCCCTCACCAGAGCAGCCAATTCTCCTTGGTCTTATCCCCAAGCCTTCCTACAAACAGAGCAAGCTGTGCACGTCCTAGAGATTCTCCAAGTCTCCTGAGTTCCCTTACTTTTGTGAGAGTTGCCTGACAAAGGGCAAATAGGTCATTTCCCCTCTTCAACTACCAGTAAATCTGCTCTCTGAGGCAGACACTTCACTTGACCTTGTTATAGAGCTAGCCCCAGAGAAGACCTTCCATCAAGCCTCTGCCAGAGAAATTCTGAGACTAGGTTCTTACAGCACAGCCCGCCCCCTCATGATCTCAGATCCTGGGCAGGTTCATACAAGTAAAAGTCATCCTTCAGGTACACAAGCCATTTAAGGATTTAAAAGCCATATTTCAGACATAGTTTGATTTTTCCTTTGTGTATTTGAACAAATGTATACCTGTGTGCTTAACTTGTTTTCCCAACTTTGTTCAGAGTTGTCTGGAATCCAGTTGTGTGTCTATTCAGATCTAGGAGTCACCCTGCCCATGAAAAACAATGTGGGAAGTGGTCATTTCTAATAATGTTGGCATGAATGACTATGTCCTGTTATGGTTGTGTTGTGAAGTAGAGCCAACACAAAAGCGGGAAGTGGTTTTAAGGTCTACATGTTTCTATATCTAGTGCTGCGATCTGTGTGGATATTAATGGCATGCTTGCCCTGTTTCTTTTGAGTCTCCATCCTTTTATAGAAAATATGTGCACATGTCACATCAGTACATCTTAAAAATCCCCAAAGATGAAAGCAGCACCCAATTTTGTAGCATGTGGACAGAAGGAAAGTCTTTGAAATAGAACAGGTTACTGAAGGACAGGTGCCTCTGCATTCTTGCAGGTAATAGCCACCTTCCTGGGCATAATCTTGTTGGGCCTTAACTGACCTAATTTGATTTGGATAGAAAGATGTGTTTCCTAACACTGTTTATTGTGTGCAAAGAAACATAATTTCAATAAGAAAAGGAATGGAGTTGAACAGAATTGTAGAAAAAGGGACTAGAATATAGGCAGAAAGCAGAGAAATACTGAAAATAGATGTCAGACAGAGGAGAGCTTTGGGTCTTTTACAACCCTTAAAGGTATTTGAGGGAAGGGTTGTGTTTCTCTCCCCTTCTGTATTTAAGACAAGATGTAGTCTTCCATCTGATTATTATATGACTTTAAAACACGCTATCAAAATACACTGTTTTCCACCCTGCAATTTTAATCCTGCAAGCTTTTGAAGCTTGCTATGAATCGCACCCACAAATTTCTTTGCCCTTCCTTCCTGAAATTGTGCCTCTGCCTCCAGCAGTTTTAGGGAGTGGTTTACTGGACCAGGTGATGGTACTGAGGCCTAAGACCAGCAAGGTTCAGTTCTGTTTTTCAATGGGTCGCCTTTGCATGTTTTTCTTACAAGCTTCAAAGCTGGCTGCAGGTTCCTGGAGTCATACCTTTCCCCCATTTAATTTTAGGCCGTTCTCACGCTGCTTACTGGCCATGGAACATTGTGCTGAACTCCCGGAACAGCAGCGTCTTTCTGATGCAATTTTGCGTGAGAACTGGTGTTCCTCTGCGAAATCGCACCAGGAAGATGCTGCCGTTCCAGGAGCTCAGCGCGATGTTCCATGGCCAGTAAGCAGTGTGAAAACGGCCATTATGTCTTATTTTGGAAACTTACTCTGCAAAGAATCCTTTTATTACTCTTTAAAATCAGGGCTTGGGGAAAGAACATTTTGAGATTCATCATGATATTCACCAAAGGCTGAGAAATCCCGTACAGTAAGTTCTGCTAGAAATTGGTTAGAATATGATGGAAAGATAGGGAAACAATTGCTATAATACACCAGGTAGAATACGATTTGGGTCGCAAAACCCAGTGGCACAGAAGCTAATATTTGGCTTTTCCACATACCTCATGGTGTGCCACAAGGAAATTCTGCTGCCAACGTGAGGCTTAGAAATGACTATGAAGCATGGTGCAAGCAGTGAGAGGTAGTGTTGCCAGATTCCCTCACCCTCCGAGCAGGAGGCAGGAGATCTGGGACTCACCATTGAAGATGTCTTTTGTGCATGCGCATAGTGTGCGCACGTTCCTGGGCTGTTCAATGATGTCATTTCCAGGAAGTGACATCATTGCGCAGGGCTGCATGCTGCTCATGGGAGTGCTCCCGTGCTCCTCAGCAGGCTGATTTTGCCCCCTTTGAGGCCAAATCAGGCCCGTTAGGGGCCTAAATTGGCCCATTATGAAGCACAGGAGCTCTCCAGGGGCTTCCCAGCAGTGCTCCTGCGCGCCACAGTGGGTTGAATCAGGCCTGTTTGGGGCCAAAATCGGTGTGCTGCATAGTGTGGGAGCGGTCCCAAGGCAGCACAATGGGCCCTGGAGTGTTCCTGCGCCTTGCAGTAGGCCGATTTCAGCCCCAAGCGGGCCTTATTCGGCCCACTGTGGAGCACGGGAGCACTGCTGGGAGGCCCCTGGAGAACTGCGCTTCACAGCTGGCAAATTAAGCCTCCAAACAGGCCCAATTTGGCCTGTTTGGGGCCCGAATCAGCCCACTGTGGAGCATGGGAGTACACCCCAGGAGGTGCATTCCCCAGCCTTTTCCCCCTTCAGCCAGGTAAGCGGGGGCAGGGGTGGAAGGTGGGAGTGGGTGAATCCCCCAGCCCCAGCACAGAACTGGCAGTCCTAGGCCGATTCCAGATGACTAACCTTAAGTCGCTTCATGCCGCCCTCTTCCGGATCGCGACGGGGAAAATGCGAAATATCGCGTTTCCTCGCGCGAGTTTTGCGCGTCGTCGCGCAAAACTCGCGCGAGGAAACGCGATATTTCGCATTTTCCCTGTCGCGATCCGGAAGAGGGCGGCATGAAGCAACTTAAGGTTAGTCATCTGGAATCGGCCCTAGTGAGAGGGGTTGGCTAGCCTTATAACCTCCCAACTTCCTTCCCTCAAGCCCCTCGATTTTGCCCTGAGTACTACATCCTAAAGGATTTCTCAACAGTAGCTAGAATTGAGATTTGTATGGCGTGTGGGGGTGGGTATATATCTGGGATTTATGGGAATCTCTAAACCCAATGTAAGTGTCCATATTTCATCTTTAAAGATCCCTAAGCTTGTTGATCATAAATAATTTTAACCTATGAAGTAGGCAAATTTTGTCTTGTTTAATAATTTGATGAGTCACTTTTGAACACATATCTCTAGATTAATATTTGGTTTATTTACTTTATAAAGGCTTTCCCACTGAGAATCAAGCAGATTACAGAATATGAAAACAATGCAATCAGATAGCAAAAGACATCCAGTGAACAATGTAACAGGACTAGGATTACAAAATTAGAAGACAATACAGACAAACCCACCCCCCATCTAAGACATGACGTACCATAAACATTGCAGAAAGTGGATTACAAAAGTAGAAGACAAGGCAGTAAGCAAAAGAAAACATTCAATAAACAGTGTCACAAACTAAAACTTTATCCCCTTACAAAAGCTTTCTCCAGAGCTATTCCATTATACTACACCCCTATTTCCTTCTTTAAAAGGCCATTCTGAACACTTCTGCTTTATACTTTATATTGTTTAATACTTTATATTCCAGCTAGAGTACAGGGACACCTCTATGATGTTGGAATATAATGAATGATCTTTGAATGTGCCTGCAATATTACTGGGAGTTCTAGACGCTCTTGGGAAACTTGTTAAGAATTGCCAGAAAAACCCTGGCAAAGAACAAAAGAAATAGGACCCCTCCAGATGGGCAAAAATGATCACAAAAAGGACTAGATACAAATTGACTATGTACCATTGGTCCAGGGTGAAGATCAACACCAGCCTTCTGCAGAGAGAATGAAAGCAAATTGGAATGAGGTCTACTGTAAACTGGGTTCTATAAGTTATCAACAGAGAAGAATTTAAGGAAACATCCTAAGAAATCAATCATTTCTCATGTGCCTTTAAGGGAGCCAGCAACCCTTCCTCTCATTCTCAAACCAATCTATAACAGCTGGATGAAGCCAGCTGTGATTTCTAAGCATCCTGCAAGATCCAGATAGCCAGCTTTATCACACCCTTATCCCTTGAATTCCTTGCCCTACCCATTGGGTGGGTATGGTAGACCAGGAGTGGTTAGTGGCATGTAGGAGGCCATTTAACTATACTGACATTGCATCAACTGAGAGTTCTCTTGTCTGTCAGGTGTGTATTAAATTTATCTTATGTACTGGAAGGTCACTTTTGTAGTCTAAGTGGCATAGAACGGTGTCCAAAGAAACTGGGGTCTCAGATTGACAATAATATTACACTAATGAGGTATGGTGGTTAGAGAGCTGGACTGAGATCTGGTAGTTCTAAATCTCACTCTACCACTGAAATTTTCTTGGTGACCTTGGGCCAGTTACACATACTCGTTCTAACCTATCTCACAGACTTGTTGTAAGGATAAAATGGAGGCAAGAATTATGTAATGCCCGTTGAGTCCTCACTGGGGAAAAAGGCAGGGTATAAATGAAATCAGTAGGTAATTTATAGATTTATTTATTTATATTTATTTTTTTATATATGTGCCATTTTCCTTTGCTTTTCCAAAACATCATCAATATATCTAATTCTCAAATGGCCAGATCTTTGGATACTTAAATCTGGAGACTTCTAAAAACCTGGAAAAAGCCCTTGTTTTACAGAAAAATCTAAAACTGAAAATGAGTTCATGGGGAGGGGTTTTAAAAAGCCCAAAACAGTAACAGCGGTGTCTGTAGCTTTAAGAAACAAATGCCCTCATTGGACTTTGCTAAGCCACTACAAGAGTATTACTCGATCTCAAGCCTTGGTTTCTGTCAGTAAAAGGGCTTTTTTTTTTTTAATAATATTTTTTATTTTTCAATATCTAACATACAAAACTACTACATACATACATAACCTACAAAACAGTAACTACAAAAGACTACAATAGCACAAGGGATGGGAAGGAAGGGAGAAAAAAGAGAAAGGGAAGGGGGGGTGGAAAAAAGGGGAAGGTAACCTACAAACACTAAACACTACATTTCAATGCTTTCCCTTCATACTGCCATAGTAAAAAAATAGCTTAATAAAGTAGTGATGGAGTGGTTGATCATACAAATTACAAATTACAGTTCAAATTAAATCTTTTTCCCTCCCCTGGGCCTCGGGCGCAATTCCCTCTGCGCAGCTACCGCCGGAGCGCTCATTGCCTCCCCCCTCCCTTCAGGCTTCGGATACTCTTCTTTTTGCTTGGTGTCTGGTCCAAATTCTGGATTTTTATCCACAAAATCCCTTAGCTGATCTTCCGAATTAATCTTGTAAGCTTTATCTTTATAACTAAACCCGATTCCTTCCGGGAGTAGCCATTTGTACTTTATGTCCCGTTCCCTCAAAAGAGCTGCCAACATCTTGTACTTAAATCTTTTCTTCCGCACTAAAAATGGAACGTCCTTCAATATCTTGACTTTATTTCCCAGAAAGTCCAATTCCGCATTGTATGAATTATATAGGATACTGTCCCGGACCCTCCTAGATGAAAACTCGATAACAATCTCGCGAGGCAGCTGCCGCTTCGTTGCGTATTTTGAAGATGCCCGACGGACTCCCAAAATGGCGCTTTTCACTTCTTCTTTAGTTGCCCTCGCGGGTGTCGCCAAAAGTTCCGAGGCGAGATCCCATAAATCCTCTTTTTCCTCCTCTTTAACATTCTGGAAACGCAAAATGGTTTGTGTTCGCTCCACTTGCAGTCCGATCAGCTGGTTTTCCACCAACTTTAATTCCCTGTTCGTTGCTCTCGTAAGTGACGCACTTTCCCGGGCAGACTTCTCTGCCCCCCCCCGCTGCTTCTTTAATGGCTTTCACATCGCTTTCAATTAAGCCCACCCTTTGATCTGTTTCATTCAGCTTGTCAACAAAGGGTTTTATGGCTTCCATAACCGCTCTTTTAACCAGTTCCTCAAGTGTCTCGCCCCTCTGCAAGGCCGCCGTAACTGACTTGCCAAGAGAAGGACTCTGCTTTTTCGCTGCCATTTTAGGGGGGGGGGAAACCGCCAATCTTCCGAGACTCTATGAGGGGGGAAAAATCCGAGTCTTCTAACCTTCAGACCCCACCACTCCTCACATACGCTTGTAGTAACAGAAGGGATTCGCTTACAGTAAAAGGGCCTTTTTAAGGGCTGTTTTGGACTTTGAGAAAGATCTTGGTACTCGTCTTTTGAGTTTCCTTGGGTATGTGCTTTGTACATGTATTCCCAACATGTCACAATGGCATCACGTCTGGGAGTGACATCATTGCGCCTGGTGGTGGGCATGTTCCTGACCTTCACAGGAGCCAATTTTGGCCCTTGTGAAGGGTGGGAGCATGCTCTCCATCTGGCATGATGATGTCACTCCCAGAAGTGATGTCATTGCACAGCATCGGGAGCGTACCTGCTGCACAGTGGCCCAGGTGGCTTCTTGCCTTCCCCCCACCAGACAGGTGAGCGGTGGCGGAGGGCAGAGACTGGGAACGGGAGATCCCCCACCTCGACTGGGGGACTGGCAGCTCTAGTGACTATGAGACAGTCCTGCTCAACCTAATCTACCTTGCAGGGATGATGTGAGGATAAAATGGAAGAGAAGAGAACGATGAAAGCTGCTTTAGTTTCCCATTGTGGAGAAAGGTGAGGTATAAATGAAGTAAAAAAAATATATAGCTGGAGACTGGGGGCAGATAATACGTAAGTTGGTGGGTGGGTGGGTGGGAAGGAGAGAAGGAAGCAGGATGTGGCAGGTGAAGATAGGGAGGTTGCCCAGAAAGAAAGAGGAAATAGTGCGGGGAGGGGAATACAGGGGGAAATGAGGTACCCTAAGCAAGTCCATGCAACCGGGCCCATCTTGGAAACTAGCACTGCATAACAACCAGACTTGTCCCCGGGAAAGGCTGCCAGGGGTAATGAAGGAGAGAAAACTTAAGAGGAGAGCGGGAGAGATAAAGGTGGGTTGGCTAGTGAGTGGATGGGAAGTGAAGGAGCAGGCAAGAAGAGGGGAGAAGCGATGGGCACTTTCCGGGAAGGGAAAAGGGAAATAGTGGAGGAAGGGGAAATTATCCTTGTGGGTTCTCTGCTTGTAGCACACTTTTTTGGGTGGCCTGGTGGACGCTATTACTTAGAAGTCTAGGATTGCACTTTCTTTGATTTGTGTGTTTCAAGGACAACAAAATAGCCTGTTGCGAGCTTATTTCTTTAAAACACCATCTGAAGGTGCAACAAGGCTGAGTAAAAAAAACTAAGCTTTTTTGTCCATGTGCCCACTTAGATCCACGGTACTTGTCTTGTAGTTTCTCAGGTGGTCAACAAAATCAACAGCCTTGGGCCTGGGTATGGCAAACTGCCACCAATGTTTTGCATTAATCTAGTGCAAGACATTGTCTGTAATAAGTGTGTATGGGATAAGCCTAGTGGGCTTTACGCATTTTGGAAATTGTACTATTGAGCAATCTGTAGCATTTATGCTAACAAAAACAGCAGCCTTAGAAAACTGAACAGCTGTTGGATTGGAATCCTCACCTGAAGCTGTTTATATAGGTAGCTTAGTCTCTGTTTGTTTTACTTTTCCCTTTCTCTGCAAAGAGCAAACATGAAGAAGTCTTGCTGTGTACACACCTCAATAACTTGATGATCTTGTCTCTGGCATCAGGGGGAATGCTTTTTTCCCCCTTCAGGATTCGTAGAGAGGATTCTATAATTAGAAGGTATTGATCAAAGTATTCCTGTATTATTATCTTTTTAATTAGCAAATTTTTATCCCCTTCTCTGCCCCCACCCCCGGTTTAACTATATAACCTTAAGCTATTCTGATCTATCTGGGATAAAAGGACTTGAAAGGGAATCCCATTCCTTTTTAATTATAAATTCTAACTACCAGTTCCCCCACTTTGAATGCCAATTTATATCTCTGCTTGTTTATGTTACAAACTGGTTTAATGGTTTGATTTCTTTCCTCTCAAGGAATTCTGGGAACTGTAGTTCTGTGAATAGGACCAAGAATCGCTAACAGAATTCTCAGTCAGGACCTAGAGAATGGTGCAAGTCCCACATAGTGTCATATCAGATGGCATGCCTGTCTGTAGTGAGAATGAGCACTGTTTCAAGCTTGTGCACCAATTAACAGCTGTATTATTTCTTGGATGGCCTTGGATGGTGCACTAGACCAGGAGCTATTATGTGGCTTTCTGCTATGGCTATCTAGTACTGCCATCAAGAACTGTGGGATGTTCAGTGCTGGAGGTTAGCAGCGGAGTGGTGAGGAGGAGGGAATGGGGCACTTGGCTAATTGCTGTTTGGGAATGCTTTTGCCCTTGTAAACAGCACTCTGTGCTAGCCCATTGCATTGCCAACCTGATCTTAAATGCATTTGTTTACTCAACAGAGTGGTGAGTAATAGGGTGGTTTGCTTCACCAGAGCCACACCAGGCAGACTCAGAGTGACTCATTGTGGCTTGAGAAGACTTGCACTATTTCCTGGGCTACCAGAAAGATGATCTAATTACCCCTGGGTGATGGAACATGTGCATGGTCACGTGTCAAGCTGGGTGATCAACCAGGTAAGAAGAAAATGAAATTTTCAGGTAACCTAGCAAGAATGCATCATTAAACCTGGGGAAGAAAGCTAAGGGTATCCAATGTGACATATGGTCTGGGAACATATCCAGCACTGTAGCAGGCTTGTATAGGGGAAAGTGGGCAGAAGCAGACTGGTAGGGGTCCTGGTGAAGTAGTTTGTCCTCAATGTTCTGGACTGGACAGAACTGCAGCAGTTCAAAACATGCAGACCGCTTTCATTATAGGATATAAATCCATAGCTTTCGTACTAAATGCTGGCAGACATGGCAGTGTGACTGATAGTTCTCCAGTGTTTTAGGACAAGCAAGTTCACCTCTGCTTACCCAGAGAGTTCAGCAAAGGCCTCCTGGTAAAAACTGAAAGCAAACTTCTGGAGAACCTGACTTTAGAAAACACAAAAGTGCCTCTGCAAGGGTACATTCATGTGTACATCAATTCAAATAATATTGTGAATGTGCACATGACGTTAAAGAAATGGCGATGGGCTGGAGGATTGTTTAACATTTGGATCTGGCAATTTTGGAGACGTGATTTCCTAGCCACGAGAGTGTTAATTTGTATAAGACTTCTTGTCTTGAAACTGCAGCCAGTTGCATTAGTCACCTCCGAATCTTTCTGTGGATGAGCCAGCCAATGAGAGTGTAAGTGATGTAATGCTTGTAACCTGATTATCCTTATTGCGAAGACCTGCTGGGTTGGTGCTCCTGTGTTTGTGCTGCAGTTTGGATTAACACTTTACAACTGAAAGAGAAATCTTAGCTTGTGCCTATAATTTGCACGCAATCTGTATGAGAATGAACAGGCTTCTTCTCTAGGCCTTTAAGAGGAGTGCCACAATTAGAAGTGTCCCACCTGCAGGACCTTTCTTTGCTGCTCGTTCCATTGCCTCTGCTGTGGCCTGGAGCCCTTGCTCAGACTGCCCTCGCTCTCACATCAGGCTTCTCTTCTTTTAATAGCTGTATGGAAGGAAGGTGCCAAAAAGTGGGACTTTTTCAGAGTAGTGCTGCAGAGAACACTCTGGCCACTAAATACGCAATAAAGAGTATCCAGTAGAAGCTGACTTGTGTCTCTCCTCACCCCCCACCCCTATAATTTGTGGCACTGAAGAAGTAAGAGCCTCACTTTGCCTGGGTCTATATTGCAGGACTGTTGCATTCCCTCCAAGACTGAAACAGGGGGAAATGCAGTTAATTGTCCCTTAAACAGTAACACTGTGATGCTCAACAATCTTGCTCCACATTTTATCCCACTTGTCAGAACAGAATCCAGCAAAACAAGCAAGCAATTTTGACCCAGGTCTCATCCTGAAGGGCACCCAAGATAGCGAGTGAGGCAGAAACTTTCCCCTATCCTAGTGGTTTTCCATTGAAATTCTGCTAAGGGTGGCAATCTGGTGATAAAAGCTGAGTGATTGGAAGTCAAGGCAGAGCTGGAAAAGAAGGAACGTGGGTCTGTGACAGGAACCAGGAAGTGCAGCACTGGGGAGTCTTTTTTCTTGCTCAGGATAGAGAAGAGGCCCTGCCCTGATCTCTGTTCTGGCTTCATCACTGTCCAAAAGGTTCCTTTCCTGCTCTGATCTGTTACTTCTGCAGTCTCTGGCTTTGGCCACAGCTTGATGATGGTACGTGGGCGCTGAGTCCAGATTTAGAATACACACTAGATTTGAGTCCTGGCAACATGCACAGGATCCATATTTAGGAACGAAATATGATAACGTTACAGTCATTTACAGGGAATTTCTGTTTGGACAACTGTGTTTCCCCTTGATGGAGAATAATTTGAATCAGGAAAGCGGCTCAAGAGGAAAGGATTAAACAGGAGGAAAAGACTGATCGCTTTAGAAAATGTACATGCTGCCTCTCCAGAGACATTGCTCAGTGCAGCTCACAAACAAGCCCAAAGTGCACAAAAACAGTATAAAACAAACTCTGATCATCCTGAAATGATAGTCCTAAAGCAGGCTCCAGGCTAACAGCCCCCCAAGTGGAACCCCTCTGTTAAAAGCCTGGATAATAAGAAAGATTAAACTCCCTACTCTAGAGCTGCTCAGCCCTGAGCTGACCTTTCCTCCCAGCACAGCTGCTGCCAACGATTCTTTTTTAGAGACTGAAGAGTATTCATTTATGGATCTCCCACCAAGGTGTCTAGACCAGCCTGGGGTCAAAGTGATAAAACTTGAATCTTGAGTGTGACTTTGAAAACGTGACTGTTATAACTTCATTTCATGTTACTGAAAAATGTTCCTTTAGGGGACTTTATGCTGAAGGGTAGCCTCCTTGCGTATATGTTCAATGTGAGTCACATACACTGTCTGGAGATGAATTCTTGGTAATGGGAAACTTTCTGCCAGAGGAGTTGCCATTGTTGCAATCCCTGAACCATTTGGACATCCCTTGACTACAATCTTTCTTAAAGCTGGGCTAGAACTCAGCCCTGCCTTGTTTCAAGCTACACTTGTCCAAACCACACGTCATGATTCATTGTACCACGCTAACGTCAGTCTGGCTCCCTGCTCTCCTCCTCTAATTAGCACTTAGCTTGGATTAGGCAGCGGGTGAATTAAGGTAACACAGGCTCCAACCTGGAGGCTAGGGGCAGCCTGGCACATTTAGATGTAGGCACCACCTCCATTTAAGCTTGGGCAATTATTGTGTGAATTTCAGGGCAATTAATTCAGCACACATACACTTTGGCCTCTCCTGAAGTACAGGCAATATACCAACTAGCAGTTGATTTACTGTACTATTTCAATTTGAAGAAGGGATAATTAGAATTATTTAGCACATCAGTTTGATCTTTTGTTCCTTTTATGTACCTGCCTTCAAGTCAGGATGGGGGTTAAGAAGACTATAAACTGGGGAATACCCAATGCTCAGCTAGTCTGTGAACTTGCTGGATGGCCTCAACCTCACATAAGTAAAACAGAGAGTCATACTGGTACCTTCCATTACAAGACAGTGGAAGGCAAGACATGAGGGAGCAAAGGAGAACAGTGTGCCAAAACCTGAGTACCAAAGTGTGTCCTAAAACTCCAGAAAAGGCTCCATTCTGCATTCCTATCCATCTTGTTTCTGGTGACATGGAAAAAGCAGTCCAGTGTCCCAGTCCATTTAGGTCTCTAATGTATATGTTCATATGCAAGACAATTGGCTCTTACCATATTCTGGCCCCAGTCCATGTAGGTCTCTCAAGGTTATTTATCAATACTTTGAGCTAACTCCAGACATTTGAATGCAATGAAAATGTTGCAAAATTAGCTGTATGTTCAATATGACGCATTCCCATTGTGACTGCTGTTGCTGTTCTGTTTTGTACCAACTGAAGTTTCCAATGCTCTTCAAAGGCAGCTCCATGCAGAGAATGTTATATAAAACTAACTTTATGCGAAAAGCTTTAACCTCTTAGGAAACACACCATATAAATTTGAATCAATTTTAAGACATTCTTACACTAAATCAGTGAGTTCTGTCTTGCAGATCTGCTTATCTGCTGCATTCTTCCTCCTTCCCCCATAATTTCTCACCATTTCTTAATCTGACAAGAAGAAATTACTCAATATCTGTCAATAGAAAGTCATTTTAAAGGAATGTTAACAGCTTGTCAAAATGGGGAAAGAGGTGAAGAAAGACAGACTATTTTTCCTGACTGTGTAATTGTGTATGTGTTAGGAAAAAGGTGGAACTATAAAAGGTGGTCTATAGGATGGGTGGCAGTAGGAGTTTAGGAGGAAGATGTCTCAGTTCTGTGACAACTTGCTTTTAGGAAGCAGTAGATACCAGCATGTTCTTGTGGGGTCGAGACAGAGCATTCTCACTAAAGAAGTGAGAACATGGGATGTGAGTAAAAACCTGCCAGCTTCTCACATTGCCAAACTGAGGCAACAAATTCAACTGAAATCAATGGAACAACTTCAAAAGAAATATTGAGGAAAAAAGGAAACAGACCAAGGATCCAGTAGAATGTACTATAGTTGTTCAGTTTGCTCAGCAGTCATTCTCTCAGTTTTTCTTTGGGTCTTTTGGCAGAGGCTTTTCCAGATTTGTCATCTATGAACTTTAGTTTGTTCCCCCAAAACTGTGCACTGGGTTACCAACCCTCTGTGAAGACCACCATAATATGAATGCTAACTCCTACCTCCTCTGGTTGCATATTTAATAGGTAGAACGGCCTATTAATGATTTAATGATAGGAACTGTATTTTCCCAAGCATTAGCATTTATGATTCCACTTGGCACTCATTCTGGCGGGAAGAAAAGACTGCCTTGGGAATGTCCTCTCCTATACTTTGATAACAGGTGCTGCATTCTTTAAGCTCTGAAAACGTAATGGTTGGGGAGTGAGATTGTATAAGAACAAATATATAGATTTATAACACTTATAGGTGGCTTCTGGATTGTGGGCAAACATTAGACTTTGAAGTTTAATCTGTTTGCCTCTGAAAGATACGGCCTCATTCATTAGTCTTGGTCACTACTGCAGTAGCAACTCCTTGTTTACATAACATCCCACAAGGGCACCATTGAAGGGTATCCCCTTTCTTGTGGGCTGGATCAGGAATGAGCTAAAGGTTTTAGTCCCTTGCTTATTGAAAAGAGTGTGGCTACTTGGCACATACCTGTCAACAGTCAATCAGATGGAAATTCACTTTGGTTGGTGGATGGCTCAAGTTAAGGGGGGTGGGAATGTCCTATACCTTGAGCTGCTCTACATTGCCTTGCTGCTCTGCAGCAAAGTGAAAGGCACTGCCCTCTCTTTAAAGCTCTGCAGGCATTTGCCTCTCCAAGAGCTTTGCCTTATGCATTCTTTATTACAGGTTTGTATTCTTTTATGCAAACTGTATGGTTCTGCAACCAACTCAGTTTAATTGGCAGAAGTTCTTGGTGAAGCCTGTCTTGCCTTCTTGTGGTGCTGGGGAAGACAAATGGTTTTTCCTAGCAGTGTAGCAGAGGGAAACAGGGGGAGCTCGAGGTCTGCAGGATGGGGAGAAAGTTTGTCCCAGAAACAAGAACTCACTTCCTGGAAGCTTTTAACACCGGCATGTTCAACAGCGCAAGTTCCAAATAAATATTAATGAAAGAAGGACGAGGACCAAGGATTCATATAGTCTAGTACTTTGTAAGGATAAAATGCCATGAGCCATTATTTGAACAGTGAACCTGACGTCATGCACAATCCCTGCCGTTGTTTAGCCAAGATCACCCATTGTGGCATTTCCTGATATGGTTCCGCTGCTTTCAGGTTGTACTGTGCACATTATTATTTCATTCCTTCTAGTGTTGTGTTGTGTATTTGGGCTGAAGGAGAAACAATGGGGAAACTCTAGTTTTGACAATGGAGAATACTTATCCAGGGGCCATATACAGACCATTATTTTGCTGGAGCAATGGGGATCGTTTCTTACAGCAACTATGGCACTGATCTCAACATAACAGTGATTGGTTGGTCACTGTGGATGAATGTGATAGAGGAGAAAAGAGAGGGAAACATTGTGGTGTGCAGAAAATCCCATTTTCTTAAGTCCTCATTACCCTTACTTACCGGAATCACACTCAATTTAATGATGAATTTGACTAGATTGTGAAGAAATTTTGGTCACTCATTTTCACTCTTGAGGGAAACTAAGCTTCGTTTCCCTTTGAAGAGTCATCTGGGTGGTTATATGTAAACAATCCATCCATCGTTTTAAAAAATTATGAACTTTAAGAGTAATAATTAGGATCCTTCATAAAATTTCCATAGACGCAAGAAAGGTGATTTTTCCTTCCACTGATTTCCTCTCCTATGGCAGACACAATGCCATTAAATGCTTCTCCGGGCATGTGGAGAACCTCAGGAATACCTTAGAAAAGCAATCAGTGGTCTCCTGAAAGGAGGAAGGAAACCAGTGAAAATTATCCCCCCCCACACACACACACACAAATTCTAGGTGGGATGCAACCAGAACTCATGACATGGAATGAAAATGTCTGTAGATAAGGTTTGGGTCCTATCCAATAAGGGCTTGTGACCGTTTCACTCAAAATGCATTCTGTAGTAATGGTAGATGTACTTCTAGGGAAGCCTTATCAACTTTTCCAGGAAACAGACTTGGAAAACAACTTGTAGATCCAATTTGACTGAAGACTGTAGGAGAACATGAAGACGTGAATAACCCATAAAGAAAAACTGAACGTGGATGCCAAGGATAATAACGGAGTTGCAATGTTACCACCACTACTGAGTCTGTTCGAAACTTTCATTTATGAAGTATGTCAAGTTTTCATCTCTCTTCCTTCAGAAGGTGCTTCTAGATCTGGTGAGTTAGTAGCTCAGATGGAAAGTCTGGCTTATTCGGTAGCTCAAATGGAAAATTCAGAAGCGACTTTGCAGGATTTACTGTTGAAATAATGTTGCTCATCAGGGTTTTATAGGCACCTTGGTTGTAAACCTTCTTAGGGAGGAAGAGCAATGCCTCCACTGCTAAAGGGAGTCTAGTAAAGAAGGTGTGTGGAATGGATACGCAAAACATTGTGCACAGCCAGATATTTCCCATGGACCAAAATGCACCTCAACGATCAGCCTAACAGTGAAATCCTGATTAATCCCAATCAATGGGCTTAGACTGGAGTAACTCTGCTTAGGATTTCACTGTCGGTAACACTGAGGTGGAAAGCCACTCTCAGGATCCAGGACCACTGAGAATTTCAACCCTTTGACATGGGGCAAACAAATCCTATTTGGATAGGCTCTTTGTGTTTGTTACAAAGTTTTAGATTTGTTAATATTGCTACATGTTTGGAGCCATGGTGGAATTTGGGTGACTTTATGCTGGCTTCAGAGCATGCAGCACACTCCTACTCGTAACTCGCCCACCTTCAGCAAATGGATCCTTCTTCTCACAAAAAAACCAAAACCCTGCTTGAAACACAAATTCATGCATATGAGGTTTCCCACAGCAGTTTGTTCAGTGGCAGTTTTCAGATCCTGAATCAATAGTTCTCTCTTTTAGAAAGTGTTTTTTTAAAGATCTGTTTTTTAAACGATCTCTCCTGTGAGTGTATTTGCTTAAAAGAAGCCTCCTGGCTGCAGGGCAAGGGGATGGGATACAAACCTGTGCTTTGGCCTTTGCCTCTCATCGTCAGTAAAGCTTTGCTCCAACTGTCTAACACACGTGCAGCACTAGATAAACTTTAGCTCAAGCGAGCACATTCTGTCAAGAGAGTCTTCCCTGCAAGCCCCATAGCTGGTGCAATGATTGAGGAGAAATGCTTGCTGTGCACAGGAATGGCAATCAGGATGATCCTGTCTGGCAAGCACATGGGCTATGTATTCTGGTTGGATGAGGATCCTGTCAGGCAGGTAATTAGACAAAAGGAGTAAGAACCTCAACTGGACAGAAAAAAAGAAGGCACTGAGTACCAGAAGTCAGAAAAGGAATGTACTTGTAATGCAAAATAGTGCAATGATATATTTACAAATTTATAAAACATCATGAGTTTGGCTTCTTGCACTGAAATTTATGTTTTATTATGTTTTTATGTGATTTTTATTACATATTGTTACCTACTCTGAGCCCACTGAGAGGAGAGCAGGCTATAAGTCTAATAAAATGAAATGAATGAATGAATGAATGAATGAATGAATGAATGAATGAATAATGAGGAATTGACAAGCTACAGAGGAATATTATTCTCTCTGAAGCAGTTTTCTTTTTCATGTCCACACAATATTTACAAATTGCCTTTTGTATATGAGCTACATTGTTATCCCTGAAACCGCGTAGTATGAATTTTTTGGGGGGGTCTCTGGTTTCCTACAAGTGTAAGGTCATTCATGCCCGATGAAGGCTGAAGCCAGGACATTTACCTTTGAATTTTTGTTTTCAAAATTACTTGCACGAGGTTGCTTATGACTGATGAAGATTTACACATCGAAACAGGAATGTAGCCGGCATCCTGTCTTTGTTGTATGTCCTTTGTAGCTTGTCAATTCCTCACTGTATGTATCTTATTACAGTATGATTTTTTATAAACATCAGCTCCTGCCTTCTCTTGCTGCCCTTCACCACTTCAACCAAATGGAATTTTAAAGATAGGATGGGAGAAAGGAAACAAAAGACAAAGGGCAGCTATAGACACTGCAGCATCACCAGTGTAGCCTATTCAGTTGCTTATCAAAAGGCAGAGGCAACTTAATTCAGCAATTACTCTTCAGAGGATAATGAATAGGGTGTGTTCAGATAAGTTTTGATTAGTTAGGTGCTAAGCGCATATCCCTACTCTGTATGACTGCCTAATGGGGAGATCTTGTATCTTCTGTCCAGTATTGGTTGGACGCTGTCAGAGTGGTAGCCTTAAGGGATCGTAGTGCTATTCCATATAAACCATGTTTCTAGCAAGAAAAAGAAGTTTAACATAACAGAGTCAAGGAGAAGGAGGACTGATAAAGGGATGTGCCATGGACAATCAAATCCAGACTACCGTTCATTACATCTAGGCTAGATTCCAATGACCACATTCTGCCTTCTAGACAATGTTTGGATCTAGTGCATAAGCATACATGAGCTGCTTTAGGAGACAAGAGAGATCTTGGGTTCTTCATATGCACCATGATGGGGGTTGCTTCTAAAATCACTGCTCCTGTTTTAGCAATGCCTGTGCAGGAACTCCTCATTCATGATTTCATCTCACTCTTTAAAATGCATTATAGCTCAGAAGGTTCCGTTGATGGATTTCTTCCAGCTCTTTGATGAGCCAAAGATAATTTCTCCATGTTCTCCCCTAACCAGTCCCCACTCCCTGTTTGTGGTTTAATGTTTGTACTTGAGCTACATGTCTCTACTAGAGTGGAGGATGCCCAGGGCAGGGATCTTATCATATTTGTCAAAGTAGCATGCACACCATGAAGTGATAATATTTGCTACTGCAAAATATGACAGAAATTCTTACAGCAGAGTAAGTGCATATGTTGTTCATGTGTGCAAACCCCTCATTCATCTAGACTTTCAGGCCCAATTTTGAGTCTACAGTAAACCACCTTTAATCAAGAGTTAACAGCTTTTTGTACTAGACTCCAGCACTAAGCAATCCTTTCTCATGTTTCTCATCTGCATTGGTTTTATGAACTATAAGTACTTTAGGTTTAAATAATCAAGCTTAAGTGGGGCTGGATTTAAAGAAGGGCAACCCAGGTGACCATCTGTGGACCCTGTCACAGGCTATTTGCACAACAGCTGAAACAAATAGTACAACAGTTCATCTTTACCTGTTAGGCAGGCAAGAATTGTCGTAACACTATTTAATACTGGTTTACTTAGTGGAGATGTACAGTTTTTAGTTGCTTGAATAAATTCAGATTTACAGATCCCACCATGCAGATGTATCATGTTATATGACAGAGGTGAATCATACATGCAAATCATACATCAAAATTGTGAAATGAGCTATGAAAACAATACATGATTGAAGAGAGGTGGGCCAGGAGCTGACGGTGCTCCTCGCCTGAGGCTCCATTGGGTCCACAGCTGGTCAAGAGCAGAAGCCTCGTGAATCTGAGTCATATAAAGAGGTCCAGCCTCATAAAATAGAACATTCTGCAACAAAATTATACCGTACATGGAATAGCTTACTATTTGAATAACGTTCTAGCACCTTCCGAGTACACGATGTTTTAATTTGCAAATATGATTACTATTGTTACGGGCATCTGTCTAGATGGTGCTTTACAGAGTAAAACAAAACAGAGGTTCCGACTTCCTACCCTTTCAAACTTGATTTTCATCCTTGGAACATTCTTGGGAGGTACGGCGTTAAGATGCATATTTTATATATGTGGTAACAAAGACACTGTTGTGTTTGAATTAAGCTGCTCCGTGTGTTTAGTTGCATGGCAGGGATCTGTAGCCTATATGGAAGTTGTACTGGTGTGCTAACATGTAGTTACTTTCCATGGGTTGCCACACTGTTTAAATGAAACAACCATCCCTGCACAGATTTGCACAGGGAAATGCAGCGTCACATGTAAATCAGTTCTGAGGCTTGGGGAAGCATCCAGCGACCCATCGGCAGAAGGTTCTGTCTGTTTGGGATCTTTCCCATTATCCCTCCCCCCCTCCCCAGTAGTCCTGATCCTAAGAATCAACATTCCTGGGGTTGGCAAGGACTGCTAGGAGGAGACGAAAGCATGGGGAAAGGGCTGCGGTCCTTGATGGCTATACACACGCAGCAGAATTAGGTGGTTGGAATCCTAAGGAGGCAGAATGGGCCATACATTTAATCCCCCCATGTAAACAAACGCAGACAAAAACTTCCCTGCAAATTTAAAATTAACACATTAGGAGGAAAGATTTTATCGTAGTCTTTCCCAATTTTTCGCTCACTACAAATTAGTAATTAAGAGAAACTCTGAAAAATGTAATCCTTTCCCGGCAGTCTGAGATGGTCTGGTCCACTCCTCCACCTCATTCTGCTGCATGTGTAGACCTGCCCTGGGTTGGAACTGGTTAAAACAGCGGTGGCAGCTGATGAGCTGGTTACAGCAGGGTTACCGGCTCATTTTCTTAGCAAGGCTCATATTCACCTTTGGATTCTCACCCCACCCCTTCATGTTAAAAGGAGTCCAGTAAGGGGGGAAAGGCAGCACGGTCTAATCTACAGTAGGTTTCACTTATTATAGTTGCTAGGGGTAAAGCTGGATGAGTTGAGCTCAAAGACAACAAAAACTTCCCTTTGCCCAGGTAGGTTGGCATCAACTGCTCTTTCTTCCCTTGTTCTCCAGGTGCAGGTTACAACACAGCTTTTCTTTCCTTGCATTCAGGCTTTTTGCTGTCTCAGCTAGCTTTGGTAATGAAGCCAATGGCCTTCAGAGCACATGCAAGGCAACCCTACTGCCAACATAATCTAATAAGCACTGTAATTTGCTCAGGTTGAAGAGCTTCACAGATGTTAGAAATTTAATAAAATCTATCTTGGCTCTAGATCTTTGGCAGTGGCTTTAACACCTCTGGAAATGCTGCTGTGAGCTTGGACTGTGGCAGAGGCAGGCCTAAAACTATTGAGAGAGTAAAAACCAAGCTACAAGTGACGCCTGACACAGGTTGGACACTTGCCAGCTTCCCTCAAGTTTTGAAGGGAAATGTAGGCATCCTGGTCTTGCCGCTGTAATGGACAGCCAAGCTGTAAAACCAGGACGCCTACATTTCCCATCAAAACTTGAGGTAAGCTGACAAGCAGGGGCATAGACTTTCCAATTTCCTGGGGGGGGGGGCTGGGGCTGGGCTGGTCCTTAAAAGAACCGGGGTCCAGTGACATCATAGGGAGGAGTCAATGACACCACAGGGAGGGGCTTCCATTGCCACCATCTATGGAGGCGGGGCCATGGAGGATTTAGGGAGGGGCTCCCCACAAATTTAGGGGGACCCAGGCACCAATGATCATTACTTGCTTGAAAATCGAAAAAGGATTGGAAAACATTTTCATAAAAATTTTCTCTTGCATTGTTTGACGCATATATTGTTGCTAGTGTGTAAATCTTGCCTTCCAGAAGCCTGATTTTCAGAATCATATATCTTCTGTCAGAGTCTCTTAATTCTTCTGTAGCATTTATTTGTAAATTGTTTATATAAACTGCAACTCCTTTTTAAAATTATAAATTCTTAATAAACACAGAAATACATAAGAGCAAAAAACAGGAACAAAGCCCCAAAGAATCATGGAAATTGTAATATAAATAGGAGGGGTGGACATTCCTGTGCTTCATCTGCCATTATAACTGAGTCCCTCATATGAGTTTGTCATTGCTTGCCCCCCCCAGCCAAATTCAAGGGGGCTTGAGCCCCTCAGCCCCCATGTAGTTCACCGGTTGCCCGGGGGGGGCTCAGCCCCCCCTGGCCAAATCCGGGGGGGCTCGAGCCCCTCAGCCCCCCCGTAGTTTACACCTATGCTGACAAGTGTCCAACCTGTGTAAGGCGTCACTTGTAGCTTAGCTCTAAGAGTTCCACTCTAAGACAAGCAATAGTCCACCTCCCCAAATCCTGGCTCTAACTCAAATTAATGGGTGCAGTGAGGGATCTGGTGTGGAATAGGCTGATGGAGCAAGGAGAACGCAGCAATTGAACTGCAGTATTAGAAAAAGGCATTTCTAACACTGAAAGTAAAGTTGTTAGCCATTTGGCCAGTTTGGAATGTTAAATCATGGTATGCTTTTGGTACCATTTGATAGAAGCCTGATCTGGGCTTAGTGGGATTGCCAAACTCCAGGTGGGGCCTGGGGTTTCCTAGAATGATGCCTGACCAAACTAATTCCCTTTAAAAAATGGCAGCTTCTGAGGGTGGACTCTGGCATCCCTCCCTGCTCCCCCAGACTTTGCCCTCAAATCTCCAGGAATTTCTCTACTCAAGTGGGGAATGCTCAGTGGACAATTCTAAGGGCAACCCCTGGGAGTTTTAAGTGCAGGAAAATGTTGTCAAGTCATAGGCAACTTATGGCAATCTCATAGGTTTTTCAAGGCAAGAGACATTCAGGGATGGTTTGCCATTGCCTGCCTCTTCATAATGACCCTGGACTTTCTAGGTAGTCTCCAATCCAAGTACTCATCCAGGCTGACCCTGTTTAGCACCTGGAGTTTTTAGACCATCCTAAGTACTTAGGAGGAGAGGTTCTAGGATTCCATTTAGGCTGCATTCAAGACATGTTAATAAATTGTGATCACCAGTTGGTCGTGACATCAGAGTGCAGATTGCCAGTCCAACAAATCATGGTTGAACTTGAAACCAAACCTGGAATTCAAGCTAGGTTTGGTAGCTGGTTTGTTAACCACAGTTTATATTAATGTGACTTCTGAATTCACAAAACATAGGTTGTTGAATACACCACCCCTTGTGGCCACCTGACCACAGACTGTATAGGGAAGGTGCTCTGCCCACTGGAAGGTGGAGATGAGAAATCAAGAAGATAAACAAGGATTACAGAAGACAAGCCAGGATTTGTTACTTATGCCTGGTAGAGTAACCAGCATGGTGTTTATCACAATGTTTGCATACAGTCTTAGAAAAAAACGAGTTTACCCCTACCTAGACCAACAATGAATGATGCTTACTAACCAGATATCTGGCGTGAATTACTTCTCAGAGATTTAACCCTCCCCCCTCTTTTTTTTTTTTTTTTGCTTTGGGCTGCTAGGATAATGCATGAGAATCCCGTCCTAAAATATTTATTCTGGTAATCCTTATACTGGTTTCTTATGCAATCTGTGATATACTCTGCAGTTTAGCGCAGTGCCTCCTATTTCACAGCCTCTCTCTTTAAAATGCCTATATTCATTCCAACAGAGAAACAGCTTTCAAAGATAATTCAAGCAAGCAGCAATATTCTCAGCAACTTGTCATTGAAAGTAGGGCTGGAGGGCTCCTTAACCATTCAGCCACCACTGTCTTGGCCATTCACAATGCTTCTTTTCTGTAAGGCTTCAAACACCTGCATCTCATGAAAGAATACATTGTTTCTTCAAGTGGAGAAACAACACATGTAGTGTCTACTTCACTAGCAAAGGAGGTGGGGGTAACTTCCCATTTATTCACCCCCATTCCATTGCGTAGGAACATTGCAATTTCCGCTCATCTGCACCCTGCTTTGTGCCTTTCTTTGAAATTTTATTAACTTAGTATTGAAGTGTCTTTGTCTTTTAAGGTTTATTTAAATTTCATTCTGAGAAAATCCTTAGGAATGAAGTTGGTCCATTTTCTTCCATTGTTGTCTCAGAACAAAACAAGCCAGGAGTGCAAAATGTTATAATAGGCAAGCAGTAAACTTTGAAATCTGCTAAAATTACTGCTATGCGTTGTTTCTGCCGCTTTCCTTGTCTGATGTTACTCAGCCTTTACAGCTACTTTTGACAAGATGTTTTTCGTGCACTCTATCTGCACATTTATGACTTTTGTAGAGAGGGTGACTCAGTCCAATCTGAGGCAGAGTTACACACTCCTAAATCCATCGAAGTCAGTGGGCTTAGAAGAATAAACTTTGCTTTGCGCTGCACTGTTAGAAAAGAGGTGAAACACTTGGGGATTCTCTTCCTTACGCATGTGTAGATGTGTTGCCCCTAAAATAAGCATGTGTCCTCTTCCTTGTACTACATCTCTGGGTATGTGTTCTTTTCATATTTCTGCTCATAGGAAAGTATATCTTTAGCTGTACAACCTTCCTAAGGGTATGCATAAATTCACCCTACTAGATGCTCCCCTATCCAAGATTGGAATATGACATTTTGTCTCAGTAAAATTCTGGAAGCTCACTACACAGTGTGTCATGTGTGTTTGTTGTGAGCCTGTTAGACTCGTCTTTTCCGTTTTTACTTAGTTCATGTTCAGCCTAATTCCAAAGGAGTAACCTAGAAACGATTTAACGTCACATTTCCAGTGGAATTACATGACAAGATGGATTTTTCTCATGCAATTGCCATTGGCTCTGTATCTGCTGATGGCATGGTACAACAATGGCCCGTGAATGACTCAGATGGATTTCCCATTTGACACACCTCTCTGCACCCGCTGGCCCTGTTTGTACAGTGGGAGCTGTTCCTATCCAAAGTTGGCTTTGCATATTTGTCTAGCCTGAGATCATATTCTTTCTGACAACTTATCACAACCAGATCCATGCAATTGTTTCATTAATACTTCTCCTTGTTGCCAATGTAATCTAACATGCAAGTGCTGCAGGCACCTGGAATTGGAAATATTTGTCATAGTTATGATTGATTCTGTAGTCATTACATTTTTAAAAAACCGTTTGAACCAAGGACAACGTTAGTGTTGTTTCCATTTAGTTTCACGGGAAATCAGTGTTGTACTGCACTACAAATTTACACAAATTCTGATTTTGTTTTTTCTGTTTCTTTCATCGCCATATTTATTAAACAAGAATCCTGAATATTAGCTGAGAAGAGTAGTTGTCATTCAAATGTCTTGTTATATAGTGAATATGAATAAGTATGTGTTGTTTATATTTCTTAAATCCAAACCATGATTAATTAAAATGTGTGCATCAATTTGATGAATTTGATATGGTGGTAAAGAATCTATACAAACAATGCAATCCTAAGTAGAGCCATGCCAGTCTAAGCCCATTGCTTTCAATGGGTTAGACTGCAGTGACTCTGCTTAGGATTGCATTGTAAGTCATTAAAGCAGCTCACTTGCCGTGCTTTCTTCCAAGGACCCTAGAAGGTGCGTTTTTGCATGGATGGCAGTCTATGCTCAAGAGAAACAATGTTCAGAATTCTTTAGGAGGCCATTAACCTAATTTTTGTGTAGTATGGCCATCCTTCCCTGTTGTAATTTAAATTTAGAAGGATCCACCATGTCCATTTTCCCGTCTTACTGGCCGTGCAAAATCGCGCAACCCTGCCCCCCCGGAACGACATCATCTTCCTGGCGCAATTTCTTGTCATGACTCCAGTTTGTGGCGCAATTTGCTTTGTATCTGAGTTTTGTGCGATTTTGCATGACCGGTAAGATGTGTGAAAATAGCCCATGTCCCCCAATGAACATATCCGAGCTTCTTATGAAGGAACTCAGCATGTTCATTTACATGTTACATATCTTGTGCCTAGATGCCCTAAGCGCAACCTCTGCAGCACCCATCTTACAATATCTGCTCTTGGTTCTTCTTCCCATACTCCCCCAGATGACCTCTCTTCCAACTGTTAACTCATTATCTGTTTATACATCATTCGTACACGCTTTACTATGCTCATAGTAATCAAAGTTTTGAATCCAGTCAGCTTGTTCACTCAGCCTTGCTGTATTCTCCTCTTTACTACAATCCCCACCTCCAACAAATATGGCTTTTAACAAAGCAGGTCCCCCAAATGGACTTTTTTAAGGTTGTTAGAGGTGGATCCCTTACTCCTTTCTTCACTAGCAGAAAAGCTGGTTAGATCCATCTCAAAGAATTTACATCTTTTAGGGTGACCCACAGAGTCACTGGCCTCTACGGCACCACTATACAGCTAATGGCCATTAGGCACAGCAAATACCTACTCTATAGAGGATTCAAAGGCCAGGTGTACAGCCAATGCCTCACTGTTCTGAGTGCCAACAACCTTTAAAACAGTTATTGGTGTGGTTAGATAAGTTCCTTTTGGAGGCCAACAAATTAGTCATGTAACCACACATTCCTAGTTCAAATGTCAAGAGATGTTCCTTCTCATGGATCACCTAAGAGCTATATTATTTCATCTCCCTATCTACACTTGAAAGAGATTTGTTGCCAGCCCACTGGAAAGAGTTTAAAATAACTAACTACCTATTGTGTAATCAGAAATAGGTCCTTCATAAAAGAAATATTCACAATACTTGCATGAGTAGGCAGATAGCTTATTCTAACAGTGGTAATTCAGGCAATTTGAACAACATCTGCAGTGGAGTGCTCTGCCTGTGGGCATCTTGCACTTCATGCCTGATGCCTTTGGGGCACATGATGCAATTTATCAACAATGAGCATGTTTTCTCCCAGTGAGTGTGTTGCCATAAAAGAAGAAATGAAGCGAATGTGTGCTACATCCCCCTGAATAACAGAATACTTTGCACAAGAACCCTGGACTTGGCAGATTTATTCTCTTTGATAAAAACCGAAGTAATTTCTCTTCCTAGAATAGACAAGTGGTAAAATCACAGCACATCTCCTGTCACAGGGTGATTATTACTGCTGCTGTGGTAAGTCTAATTTTGTGGAGTTCTCTGGCCATGTAGTGAGCTGGTGTGACACCATCGTCGTAGCCCACTTGTATTCCTGAGTGGGAGAACATTTAGGATTATACTGAACAGTCAGCATCATTTTCCAATGTAAAAAAAAAAAATCACTATGTTGGATATAAATCTGAAGCCACTCTAAATAACTCCAAAATTTCCTCAACAAGCCTGGTGATGAAGTCCAGCTATGGACTCCTCCTGAGCTAGCAAGCTCTAATTTCTTATATTCAAAATCCTGTGTCAGCAGTAGAATTAAAAAAACATGGCATTTCTAACACAGAATTTTTTTTTAAAAAGCGTTCTGCATCCTGAGCTTCTAGCATGACGGGAATGTGTGCGATCTGCATACCTGAGCGAAAAAGACCTTTGCTTAATCAAGGATCCTTAACCGGGATTATCAGGCCTTCGGCTGCCAGGCTTGTGCTAGGGGGCTGGGGCTGTATTTTCCATGACCTGATCTACAATCATGTGCAAGGACAAGACTTGCATGGATGGCGTTGCTGTTTTGAAGGTGATGATTGATGCTAAAGCAGCAACCAGAACTTGATGGACTGCTCTAAAGTAACATAGAAAGCCTGAAGAAAGAGTATGGCAGCAGGCCAAAAATCTAATCTCATGCAGTTACAGGCCTAATTCTGGCTAAAGCGTTGTTGAGTGAAGATTCTCTCTTTGAGATGCTACAGGGTCGTGTGTGTGTATGTGTTCAGTTACATACAACAGGCATACCATGTGTTGTATCTAAAAAGAATGGAGCCATTAATGGGTTGGTTTCTATCAATCATTTTGATGTTTTCTCTCTTCATATGTGGATTCTAAGCAACAACTGAGACTTTTTCACAAAACTGCATAGAGGGGCTGCACTGTTTTAAAATCATTCTGACAGGCAGCTCTTCTCCATAGGTTGGCTCCACCACCACTCATTTTGCACAGAAGATATTTTTGCTTGTGCATGTAGGGCTATGTGATTCCCTGCTCTCGCTACTGCCTCTCAGGCTAATTCCTACAATATTCCCAAGGATTCTTCAGCTCTCCAATGCAGAGGAGCTCAAGGGCTGCAATAGGAAGGAGCAATGGAAAAGAGCCATCCTTTGAGCAGACTGCAACAGTCCTGGGGGGCAGGGGGATTGCTCTTTGGTCTGTTGGGGAAACCTAGGTGTGGCCCAGGGAACAAGTGGATTTCTCCAACCAGCAGTCCCAGAACAGTTTCAGGTTGGCAGAAGGGCATGGTGGAAGGTACTCAATGCATGCCATAGTCTTGATCTGAATCAGGCACTGCACACACAGGAATTGGGAACTTGCGATCACCCCCCCCCCCCCACCTACTCTGTAATGTTTGAATTGGCTTGCTGTGTCCAGAGTTTAAAACATTCAGACTTATTTAGGGGCTCCATTGCATAAGCAGGGCGGTTGTAGACACATGGTCAGGGGTTTGGATGATTCAAACATGGTGTGAAATAGAAGGGTACATTAAAGCAGCTTGTTTCTAGGGATGCTATGTTAAAGAGTGAGAGTCGATTCAAATCACCATTTTTTCCAGCCACCTGCAAGGCTGCCTGTGATGGCTCGAAATGTCTGCCATTCAGTGTCTGGAAGGTTGATTGCAGAACCAGAGCCTGATGGACATGCATATCTGATGGAAGAAGAGTGACAAAATGGAGTTTGCTCTGTAAAAGTCTGTGGGAATCCACCCTTTCTGAGAGCCCTGTCGGAGGGTTTGAGACAAGACTGAGCGAGCCTTTCCCATCATCCCCTTTTTATGTGAAAACAAACAGCAGTAAGCTGCTTGACAAGTTTTCTGTGGGAAACACAAATGTTTTGTTCACTATAATTCATGCTTCTCGTTTCCCCAGCACAATAGTCCATTTTATTCTCTCGTCCTTCTCTTTTTTCATCTGCTCCTTTCTATCATTTATCAACTTTTCCCCAGCCAATTCTACCCTCTGCCTCTGACCACCGTTTGGGCTCTCTTTCTGCACCTTCTACCCACACCTCCCTATAGGCTTTCCCCTGTTTTTTCAGTTATTTCCTACTCACCCTTGGGCTTGCCTCACTTGTCTTTCTCTGCAAGCAACACCCAAGCTTTTTGATAGGAGCTGCAGATATGCATCGGGAATGTATAATCAAGCCTAGCTCAGTCCTGGGATATACCAGCCAAGAGTCTGAGGGCCAAGCTACACATGACGAATGACACTTGAATGGCAAGTGTATTTCTCCCTGTTCACTTGCCCTCCACTCAATCCACTTGCCGTTCAAGTGTCATTCGTCATGTGTAGCTTGGCCCATAGAAGGAGGGTCACAGTGAAATCCTCTGGTGTTAAAAATGCACACTTGATACTGTTCTTAAGCATCAGTTTTTTATTTAAGATTCAATTGCTGCAGAAATAAATTGGTCTCATGATAGCTATTTAATGTACACATATAAACTGAGTTCAGACATTACTCAAAATCATAGTTTATTTTAATTATAGCTAGTTTGTGAAACCAGCACTCAGCTCACTCAAATCCTGTTTTCCCGGTCTTCCCTCTGTACCCTTGCACGATGATGTTGCCAGAGACCTCGACAGGATTAAACTTAGTTGTCAGTGTTCGTATTGATACATCACATTCATACTGATATATCACATAGTCAGGAGTCCAACTTCTGGTCATGGTTTGAGGGAACCCTAGGGAAAAAACGAGAGATAACTGGAAGAGAATTAATTTTAATTCAACTCTACACATCTTGCATTTGGCTCATCAGGAGAATCTGTAAAATATCACAGTTCCCACCGCAAACTCTGGCTCAGACTCCATTGCAGTTGGAACACATGAAACACAGGGGTCTCGGAGCGGGACTTTTTCTCTTGTGTTTTGCTCCATGCTTGGTGTAGCCTTCCTTTCCTCACTGCCTGAGCAAGCATGCTGGTGGAGTGGCCTGCACTGACACAGTCACAGAATGATCATATAACTAAACTAAGCCCTGGTTCACACAATGTCTGAACTGAATCACTCTGTTTAACATTCTTTTGAACTATGACAGTAACCACTTTCCTTGGCTATTGCCTTGGAACTAAAGCAGAATATCAGTCGATTCAGTGACCAAAAGCTTCAGATGAAAATCAAGGATGCATCTTTAAACAAAAAGAGAGATGGGTTTCGAGTAGCAGATTCTTTTCTCTGTATTTTGATAGCAAAGTTCTATAGGTCTGCACACTCAGTTGTATAGTTCCCAAGGTGGTTTCCAACACAAATTAAATAAAAACAGCAAGGATAATGATGAAAGACCAACAACAATAAATACTTGTGAACATAGCTGGTACTGATACTGGGCTGATCTCTTTCTATGGTGTGAACTGCCTGGGGCATCAGTTCCAAAGGTGTGTTCTGGTTCAAAAGTAATCAACATTCAAATGGCAACCTGAAGAACATAAAATGTATTCAGATAAGAGAAAGACTTTTTGAGGGAAAGAGAGCCACAGAGGTAGCTAGAGTGCTGGACATGCATTGGTGAGACCTGGTTTCAAATAGTGACTTGAGGCTCAAAGCGATGAGATGGAAGTCATTGTATAAGAACACGCATGTGCAGCTTCTTTGTATAGGCAGCAGCCAGTTTAAATGACATCATTGGGTCTGTGTAAAGTCACATAGTTAATTACTTTGCTTCACCAGTATCTCATTTGAATCAGGTCACAAGGCCTAACTGGACACCCCTAGTTCAGCTTGAGAGATGTGATGTGGAGTTCCTTGCTTCCCAGAAGCATACACGCTCAGTTTGGACTGGGGCCATGGATACAGAGAGAGAGAAAGCAGACTTTCCTCTCATGACATTTTCCTGACCTGGAATGGCCCCAGGGAGTCACTGTTTGCTCTGTTAGGGAAATATGTTTGCCCACTGGCAAAGACACCTCTCTCAGTCTCCCTGCTGCCTTCTGCAGCTCCACTTCTCGGGCTGACCCCCCCCCCCCATACCCTGGTCCCTCTGCCTGACTCAGCTGACCACCTGGCAGGAGTGCCCCTCTCAGCCTCTTTTTCCCACCCAGCCCCACTCACACCACTCCACTGCTTTCCTACCTAGCTTCACCAATTGGTAGAAGCAGCAGAACATCTCTCAGCCTTCCCACTCATTCAGGCTGCCCACCCCACCTGCCTGCCTACCTGGCTCGGGCACTTGCCAACAAAGCCAATACCTCTCTCCCCTTCTTCTCTATCCTCAAAATGGTGAGCAAGATCTCACAACATTGTGTCACATCTCAGGGGTCCCCCCCCCCTTCATAAACTGAGGTTTGGGATTTTCTTAAAAAGCCCCCTCACCTCTTTTCTTTCATTTTCAGATTTTGTAGAAATCTTGTAGGCTTGTAGACAAATGTTTGCTATATGTACATGGCCCCCTTTTAGAGATTTTTTTAATTCAAGAGAACTGGTATAAAAATTGAATGAATAAATAAATAATATCTAATGGCTGCTGATAGTATTTTATAAAACAGGGCTGCTATATTCATATGATAAATGCCATCCTCAGCTCCGTGGAGGACAGACGTTTTATGTAGCAAGAAGTACCAGCAAGATAATTGCTCAGATGAATAGCAATTGGCAACAGCACCTGATCAATCCATTATTGGGAAAACATGGTTCTGATGGAACAAGGGAAATAACATACTAAGGGTCAAGCGACAAGTGACGAATGTCACTTGAATGGCTGTTCACTTGCCCTCCACTTGCTCTCCACTCAATCACTGCGTTCAAGTGTCATTCATCACTTGTATCTTGGCCCTAAGTTGAAATGCCCTTGGCTCAGGAACAGAATCTGACCACAAAATATAACCACCACTTTCATATATGAGTATTGGTGGGATTTTTTTTTAGCTTAACTTTGCAATAGTGCTATAACATGATTGTGCCTGTAACATTTCAGTACAATTAACTATAAGGTAATCCAGCTTTGGTCTTTGTTGGGGTAGTGGGGGGAAGAGGTACTTGTTTCTAAAAGCATTTCTTGAACATCTTCCCATCTTCAGCAGTACAAAAGAAAAAAGGAAAGGTGACTGGGTGGGCTGATCAGGATTAATTGATTCTTATCTGCAAAGGGAAAAGGTCAGAGGCTGGGTGCGGTAGCGGAAGTTTATGTCACTTGAAACCATCGGATTGTTCTCAAAGCTATCCTTACTATCCAATGTGATCTTATTACCATTATCCTTTCCCTCCCTTCTCATAGCTTTCAAGCATTCTGCTGAGACAAGGATGTTCCGTTTAACAAGGACTGTCACTTTATTGGTTCAATTAAAACCCAGCAGCAGGAGGCCTTAGGCCCCCGATTGTAATTCCCCATTGTAACCATGCTTGATCACAGAACTCACATCTGTGATTTTCATCAGTAGCAGGAGAAAAGCTGCCAGCAACCAGGCTGAAATACCTTGCTTAACTAACTCAAAAGCTTAATTACTCAAAGTGCTTAAAATCATTTCTTAATTGCTCTTTTCTTCACTAGGATTTGCAGAGGTCCTCTTACAAAAGATGACAAGATTATAGAATGTAGACAAAAGATGAAGTTACAAAGCTGATCTAGGACAGGCTTTTATTGTCTTGGACTAGGATATGACAAATGAGGGTGTTATCATGTTTATAACAACACTTCTAATTGGCTAAGCACATGGCCACTTTTAGGCTTGCCAACTTCTAGGTGAGACCTGGAGTTCTCCTGGAATTACAACTGATTTTCAGACCACAGAGATCAGTTGCCCAGGAGAAAATGGCAACTTTGAAAGGTGGACTCTGGCGTTACATTCCAGCTGAGCTCCCCCCTCCCCTCGATCTCTAAATGCTATCCTTCCCAGGCACTCCCCCTCAAATCCCTAAGAATTTCCAAGCCAAAGTTGATAACCTCTTGGATCTGTATGGGACAAAGAATCTCTCTATCTGAGACATCTGACACATGAAAAACATGTGTTGGGAGATGGCAATGTTAACCAGAAAGGGTAATTTTAAAAGACAGAGCAAGCAGCAGGGCAAAGGCTGTGCTATACTCTGGAGCTGTGTGAAGGGGCTGTGAAATGCCAGAAGGGATATTCCAGCCCATTATAACCTCTCCATGTCCAAGCCTGGCTCTGAAAGGCAGCTTCAGACCATTTCCATTCCTCGCTGCCCTCAGGTTGCAATCGCACACAGTTTTAGACCAGAGAGGTGAAACTGACAGAGCCTTTGGGGATGAAATTAACAAACCCTCTGATGAGTGATCTCTGCCGGCTCTGTCTTTTAAAACTATATTTCTTGGCTAAAATTGCGTCTCCCTACACTCGATGAACACATGCCAAGGTGTCTTGTGTAGAGAGACTCAAAGTGTGATTGTTATTGGCCAAAGTAGGGAGGTCCACATTTTTTTTGCCCACAAAAAAGCATGTCCCGCTCCAGTTGTAGGAGATGCTACATTAGACCACCCAAAGCATACCGAACAATCCATTGAATAATGTCTGTGGCAAAACACTGCATTTGCTCCTTTGAAAGGGATTCTCACCTGAAGGATTTACAACAGGCATTCTTGGGATTATAATAACAACCTGATGCAGTAAGGAAACAGATGGACAGTGCCAGAATTGTCCCCAGAAACAGGCAGTTACAAAGCAGAGCCAAAGGAAATAACACAACACCACCTGTTATCTGCAGCTCAAACTAGTCCAACACATCATCAGGATTCTACAGCCTATCCTCTATTATGAGCCTAATCTCTCTCTGTCTTACAGGGCTTGCATGGCAGGATCTTCCTTGCTCACAGGCAGCCCCCTAATCTAAAACACCATCAAAACTCCATATATCAGAAACACAGACTTGGGAATAAACCAAAATTCCAGCTTCGTCCCCATATGCACTCCAGCAATATTATTACAGGACCTCATAGCATCTGTGCCTGTACTGGCTCTGGCTCATACATTTGCTCATCTGCCTGGAAAATATGTCATCGTGTGTTACTGTTCTTTTAGAAAAGAATTTCAGACAGTACAAGGGGAGATTGCTGAATTAACATTAATCAAGAGGTGAACACTATTTGCCAGCTCTAAGCAGGGGCCTGTCATTTCTTATTCACTAACATCTTGCATTTCCCAACCCTCGCAGGTGTTAATTGCTTCAGCAATATCTCTGTAACTTCCTATTGCATAGGCATGCTTCTTTCCCTTCATCCTGCACTAGATTTTACATTTGGACCACCTAACAACAGTTTGTCTCACACCCACGTGAAGTGATTACTCTGTGGATTGGGTTTTGAAATGGCCTCTCTTTGTAACATCCCACCCCCCACCTTACTGTTGTGTACTGAAATTGTCCTTCCTTCCTGTGCATCGAATGAAGTGAGCTCTGACTTGCCAAAACTTGCTGGGATACATTTTGTTAGTCCTTAAGATGCCACTGGACCCCTGTTTACTTATTTTCCTGCATAAGACTAACATGGATACCCATCTGGAATCTGCTCTTGTAGATTGATGGGGACTAGCTTTTACAGGCCTCTCTACAGGAATGATTGAGGGCAGGTAGGGACACAGATTGCCTTCAGAAGTGAATGGTTAACTGACTCTAAGCCGAGATGTTGCCTCACCCCTTCCTCCTACCCTCTCAATTCTTGCATTGAAAATCCTGTTTAGAAACTGGCATGCCTGCCTTTGTATGGCTCTTGTAATTCCAGTTAGTGTCTAACAAGAATCCTCTGTAAGAAGGGAAAGGGAAGGTGGGAGACGTGAGGTGCAGGTGAGGTTGACATTTCGCACATCCCAGCCTCGTGCTGCTTAGAAGTGTTTGCAGCCACAGACTTCTGCCTAGGTCTGCAGACCTATGCACTTCTGCACTCCCTTTCCCCCCTATCCTCATGCTTTCATTGGGTCACCAGATTCCCTACTTTTTAAAAAAAAGATGGAAAATAAGGCTACAAGAGGGCAGATTCTGGCATCTGAGCCATACATCCTCAACAATACTGAACAACGAAATGCGTCTATAAAGATATTATGTCAGTGGCTGAAGGGATGTTTTCATAGTGCTGAATTCAGCTATAATACTAGTTCAAACGGGTGTGTGCATTGCACCTTTGTAATTGGAATCTAACTGGTGGTTTTGCAGCAGACTGGCTTGAAGGCTAAGCCAGCAGCAACTTCTCTGGAAAAGAAATAGATGTGTGAACACTGACAACTTTATTTGGCCGTCAAACAGCTGCACTCATCACCTGCCCAACCCTGAACCTTTCTTTACAGTGACCAACAGACTCGGCATCTAAAGGTGCCCTCTGTGCCCTAGAAGGCAATCAGCCGCATCAGGAAGTGAGTACTCGCTTAATGTGGCCACGGCAAATCACGTTCACCCAAAAGATTAAAATTCAAATGCTCCCTCTCACGTAAGGGTTCTGAAAGCTCACAGGACCCATCATCTCTCCTCCCTAAAATAACGCACACGTTGCAGAAGAAATGTTACATTTCCTCCAGGGCTATCTATTAATTCAAGATTTTAGCTGACAGTCACCTGGATTTTAATTAACCGATTTAAATAAATGTGCATGTTAGCAAAACTTCAATGGAAGTGCATTTAGGAGCCATGTACACCTTAGACAATAGCTCTCAGTGTTAGAAGGGAATTTAGGAGTAGGGTCGTCAACTTCAGCATGAGGAATTCCTGGAGATTTGAGGGCACTGCCTGTGGGAGAGGAAGCTCAGCATGGATATGATGTCATGTCCTATGATGCTACATTCTATGATGTCATGTCCAAATCAAAAGTGAGGCCCTCCAACTTCTCCCCTTCCAGTGAGTTCGTTTCCTCCCATTAAAATTCAAATTTTAACGTTCCCACCTATCCCTCCCCCCTTCCCTTCCCTTCTCCTTCTGCATTGCATCACTTGTGTAAATGGCAAGAGCCACATTAGAGAAAGCATTTCCCTTCTCTCACACAGGATGATGTGCTAAAATGTAGCAAATAAAGATAATGTCTGCTACATGTGTTCATAATGCAGTAACAAAAAGATTTGTATTTTAGGTCAAAATTATATTTTTTTACTCACACGTGTCTTACCTGATATGGAGGCATATAATGGTCTATTCAACCTTTTTTAAAAAACCCTCTCAAAGTTGTCTTCTGGTTTCTCTCAGAATCTACTTTGAAGAAGGATGCCAGCCAACAGCAGTCCCAGCTTGTTTTTCAATCCCAACAGACTTCTGCCCTTTATCTTTTCAAGCAACAGCCAATCAGTTTTTCCTTGTGTCTTTGTGGTAAGCCATAGGTAAAGTAGAAGTTCTAGAGCATCCACTTCTATAACCACCTTAGGACTTTAGAATCTATGGTATACCATAGAAGCTGCCATTTCCTCAAGGGAAAGTGATATCTGTAAGCTGGAGATCATTTATAATTCATGAAGAACTCCAGTTTATATCTTGAGGTTTGTAATCTTCTTTTGGAGCAGCTATGACTCAATGGTAGAGCTAGGTTTGCTAGGCCTGCTGATCATCACAGCAGCATAAAATGGTGGCAGTGATTATGTCCAAACCTGGAAGTGATGTCAGTTCTGTGTGACAATCTAGGAAGCCCCTCTAATCTCTATGGTAAAGACCACAGAGATTTGGGGGGAGGGGGTCTTAAAGTGCTGCTTGTCACTTCTGGGTTCACACACACATACACTTTCTTCCACCACAACCATCGGCATCAGCAGGTAAGTGAGTGGATAAGTGGGCAAACCAGGTAGAGCATGTGCAGAAGCTCCCAGGTTCAGTGTCTAGTAGGGCCAGTTCCAGGTTTTGGAGGGCCCTGGAAAGGAAGTTCTCAGCCCCCCCCCCATGCCCACTTCTAGGCTCCCCTTCTTGCCCTCCCACCCATATGTCCCCACATACCTGTGCATCTTTCCTTCGCCCACTCACAAGCTCTTCACCACCTGCAGTCACAGCTGCCCATGCTGCCTGCGCATTTCCCCCCCAATGGTGCTGGGTAGTGGGTGCAGCTAAGAGTGCCATTGCCATAGCCACCAAGAATGCTGATGCTTTGTGCATCACCCACACACCCTTCTGCAGCCGTGCCAGGCAGCATATGCAGCTGGAAGCAGAAATGACGAAGCACTCACAAGCAGGCAGTGGAAGGGTACGAGCGCAGGCATCAGAGGAGATGCTTGAGTAGGGAGTCAGTAGCGGTGGGCCCCACCGGAAGTCAAGGGCCCTGGCAGCTGACATATCTTGCCATGTGCTGACATTGGCTCTGGTCCCTAGCATCTGTACAGAGCTGCTCCCTGTCAGAGTAGACAATACCATAGATCAACAGTATGACTCGCTAGAAGGCAGATGCATGCAATTCAGTTGAAGTCCATATTTAAAACTTTTTCATTCTAAAAAATCCATTAATTAAATATTACTCATTATTCAATAACCGAATGTTTTACTTAGGCCGTTTTCACACGGCTTACCGGCCACGGAACATCATGCCAAGCTCCCAGAACGACAGCGTCTTCCTGGCCTGATTTCACGCGAGACCTCTTGCGCGAGATCGCAGCAGGAAGACACTGTCGTTCCAGGAGCTTGGCGCGATGTTCCGTGGCCAGTAAGTAGTATGAAAACGGCCTTAATCTATTAATCTTTATAGCTCTTAGGATTTTTTAAAAATATGAAACAAATATGAAGGGGGAATGTGTCAACAGCCAGGTAACATCTTACATCTCCTGTTCTCCAGAATGCCAAATTGCACAGGAATCATGAACCAGTTTGCTTTGCTGATAGCTTTCCATTCATGCATCAAACAAGGCATCAGCTTTCTGGTTCTGCTGATGCTCTCCGTGTTCACGTTCTGAAAGTTTATCACATTTCTGTTCTCTTTGGGACGTCTTCAGTAGAAGCAGGACAGAATAAGGCCAAGAACTCTCTCTGCTTGAGTAATATATCAGCATAAAAATGCAATGTCGTGCTGCATAATCCTTCAGAGTGCACCCTGTAACATTTTTTTTTAGTCTCATTCCACAATAATTGCAAGGGTGATTTTCAACCACAATGAGAAATGGAATGGCCTCTTTGAAGTAATTGGTGGGTTATTTTCTATATTTGTTTAATTAAACTTTGTGAGATATGTACTCTTGTGTACAGGTTGGGCAATTAAGGACAGCACCACCCTCTATGCTTAAAAAAACAAACAAACCTGAACCAAAACAAAAGCAAGCTCAGAAAATGATGTAATACCTAACGAACAGGGTTGGGGTGAGAGCCGTATCACCCGCTTTAGCATCACAAACTCTACTTAATAGGTCTTTCTGGCTCCCCAGTGAGGCAGGTTTTATTTATTCACTCATTTGCTACCTTTTATGTACTACCATTCCACCAGTGCATTCTTTATACAATAAAACAATCATTTACATTTTCATTAAAATTGGCACAAAGGGGAAAAATGGAAAGAAGATGAAAATAAAAAAATTTAGATTATTAATTGTATATAATATTTTTTTTAAAAAAAGATCTTTCAGCTTTAATTGAGTGGCATTACTAAAAAGATTAATAGGGTGGGATGCTAATAATATCTACAAATAAGTTTACCATCATCCAGGTAGGGCCTGGAGATTTTCTTTAATTACAACTGATCTCTAGATTACAGAGATCAGTTCCCCTGGAGAAAATGGATGCTCCACCCCCAAATCTCCAGGAATTCCCTGACTCAAAGTTGGCAACACTATCTACAAATCTAGTTTTTTATAAACAACAACAACACTGATGGTTGTTCTGGGTTTTCCGGGCTGTGTTGCCGTAGTCTTGGCATTGTAGTTCCTGACGTTTCGCCAGCAGCTGTGGCTGGCATCTTCAGAGGTGTAGCACCAAAACACAGAGATCTCTCAGTGTCTTTTGGTGCTACACCTCTGAAGATGCCAGCCACAGCTGCTGGCGAAACGTCAGGAACTACAATGCCAAGACCACGGCAACACAGCCCGGAAAACCCAGAACAACCATCGTTCTCCGGCCGTGAAAGCCTTCGACAATACAACAACAACACTGGTTTAGAAGAAAGAGTAGTCGCTGTTGCAAACAGAAATAGGTCCTGTTTAGAGATCCTGGGCCAGTTTTTTTATTCCATTTTTAGCTTGCCCTTTCTCTCAGGAGTTTGGGGTAGCATACATTGTTCTATCATCTTCCTTTTAATCCTCACAAGAACCCTTTGAGGTAGGGAATGCTAAGAAGTAGAAGGCCTCTCAGGTTCTAGTCCAACACACTAATCTCTATGCTGCATGACTTCTGTTCTTTGACTAAATTTACACAGAAATGTACTAGAAGCTTTGTATGTGTTTATGGGAATCACAGCACTGTTCCGGCATAATGTTCTCATGCACCTTACTTGATACAGTACAGCGAGAATTTGGGAGGGATTGTTGTGTTAATTTGTTGCTACAAAAAGGAATGGGAATCTAGTGGATTCTTAAAATCTTTATCCCTGCATAAGATTTTATGGACTCAGGTCTATTTCGTCAAATGCATGGCCCATGGTTGCATCCACTCTGCGGTGTGACATCGCCCTCCTTCTGCTGTAGCAGCACGGAAAGAGGTGTGAACTGCATCCCCATGCCCTGTCTCTGCACTACTAGTGGCTGTCATGGTCCTCACTCCTGCATCTCTATTATATTGGTGCAAAAGCATCAAGATGACAACAATCGTGCTGGCCTCCCACAGCCCACTAACCTCTCTTTCCCCTCCCTTTCTCCTTCCCAGATGAATCGCAATGTGAAGTTGCACTGGAATGTGCTGGAAAAAATGTGTTTAGGGTATAATAGACACCACAGCAACTTTTTAGTAAAGGATTAAGTACAGTATCCGATTGTTGGTGTAACTTACAAGAGGTTTCTCTAAAGCGTATGCTTTGGACATGTCCAGTTATTCGGTTCTTTGGGGAGGAAGTCATTACTCATATGAGAATACTCATTTATTTTTGAGGATGTTTATGTACTTTTAAACTATTTGCCTGTCTCTTGGAACCTAACCAATGGTCAACAGAAATAGACCACCTGTGCCCTTACTATTGCTAAAAGACTTATACAACAACACTGGAAAGACAAAATCCCATTCCCATAACTCATTGGATCGAGGACCTTATAAACTTATCAAAACATTGATTTTGTTTGTCAGCGTTGTTTTTCTTTTTTTCTGTTTCTTTTTTGTTGTGCTCAAATAAATAAAATTTTTAAAATTTTTAAAATTTAAAAATTTAAAAAGTTACAATGTAATGTAAAATTCATTTTTTATTTTTATTTATTTATGTTATTTATAGTTTTTGTTACTGTGACTCAAGGCAGCTTACATAGTATAAGTCAATACATACATCAGCTGGGACATTCAATCCATCTGAACACTCCACCCATAGTCACGGCACAATTTCCCAGAGAAGCTGGATAGGGGAGTTTTTAAAAAATTCTACACATCAGGAAAAAATACTGAAGCCACCTGCATCATGCCCAGACTGGATTGTGTGGGTGATCCCAAATACAGCAGAGAGCTGTCCACACAGCAAAAAATCTCCATGTGGAAACAGCCCATGGCAGCTTATGCTGGAGTAAAGCCTAGACTCCTGTTTGTTTTTACAATAGAAAGACAGTTGACAAGTACTTTCCTGTACTAAATAGCTTTTACTTTGATATTTCTGTTCTAGTTCTCCAAATGTTATGGTCACACTTGTGTCACAGAACACCCGGTTGATCGGCATGCGCCATTCCATTTCAGGCTTGTGAGGGGTCAAAACTAGACATGAGCACAAACCACATTACGAACCAAAAAAACCCCATGAACCGCCTGATCGTCTGTTCACGATCCAGCGGTTCGTGAGGGTCCATGGCCAACGAACCAGTGTTCGTTGGAACTCTAGTTCATTGCATTTGCCCGCAGTTCGTGAAGCCAGACAGTCAGGCACCATCAATCAATTCCCTTGGAAACGGAGCTGGGGGAATGCCTGAACTCTGTCTGCACACCTTCTGTTGCCCTGGAAACCCGAATTGAAGCCCAGCTTACCTTGATTGGCAAGTCTTCCTTCCAACCATGGAGCTGCAAATTGGTTACAATTGGTTACATGGGAGAAGACACCCAGGGGGAGGGAGGGGGAAGGGGGTGTTCTGTAGCCATGGGCACTCCAATCTCATCCCTGCAAACCCTGATAAACAAACCCTGACAGCCAACCCCTTGTACACTGGTGGCTCTAATTGTATCGAGTGGGAGTTTCCTGGGGGCCTCGGATTGGAGAGGGTATAACTCCAAGATCCCTATTGCAATCTTGACCAAACTTGGATGCTGGCTGGAGAAGAGCCTGCTAAACACTCCCTGTGAATATGGGCTCTCTAAGTGCAATGGGGGCCATTCTGACACCCACAAACCACAAACCACAAACCGGTTCAGTAATGGGAAATGTTCGTTATGGTTCGTTTGTTTGGGTTCGTTGGTGGCACCGAACCACGAACCGCAGGTTCATTAATTTTTTTTGGTTCGTGACCATGTCTAGTCAAGACTATCAGCAGCTGTCTGGGGTCTCCACCTGTTGGCACACTACTCTCCTGAGCCCACTCAGCTCCCATAGTGGATCCTCACTTCTCTCTGATCAATTGTTTTTACCTTTTTGTATGTATTTTAGTTTTGTTTTTAATGATGTGTTGTTCTTTTTAGTTGGTTTTAATGGTTTTAAAATGTGGTTTTATTATATCTGTTTTAATTTATTAGCTGCTTTGGTTGGGCAGAAAGGCAGTATATACATTTTGTAAAATAACTAAAATAAACACAACATCCTGTGACAGTGAATTCTAAAACATAATTACTCTTTGAGTGAAGAAGTACTTTGTCTATCCTGAAATGCTGCTTATTAATTTCATTGTCACAATTTCTAGTATGGGAAAGGAAAGGAAAAGTATCTCTATACATAATTCTATAAACTGCTATCATGTACCCCCTCTACCATAAACTAAAAAGCCCCCAAATCTTTAGCCTTTCTTTGTAGAGAAAGGACTCCACCTCTCATTCGGCCCTGCGCCTTTTCCAGTTTGCAATATCTTTTTCAAGATGCAGCAACCGGAACTGTAGACAGTATTCCAAATGCAGCTGCAATCGTTTTACACAATACTAGTTATTTAAGAGAAGAGGAACAGCTTCAAATTTTGATGAGCAGAGGGATAAGGTTCACACCTTTGTTTTTGATCCCTTTCCCAATCCTCAGTTGTATAGAATTTGCCTTTTTCGTCACTGCTGCACAGAGTTAACATTTTCATTGAAATGTCACTATGAACTATGATCCCAAGATCTCTTTCCTGGTCAGTCATTGGCAGTTCAGACCCCACTGGCATCAACTGAAACTTAGGATTCCAATGTATATTACTCTATGCTAATTCATAATGGACTTCATTGTTGTCACCCATTCATACACTCTCTGTAGAGATACTTTTGATATTCTTCTTATTTCACTTTGGTTCTCACCATTCTGAATAATTTGGTGTCATCCTTGAACTTGGCCACTTCACTGCTAACATGCCATTCTAGACAATTTATGAAATGACACCTGTCCCAATAAAGATTCCTCTGAAAATCTCAGCGCTCATGTCCCTCCATTGCAAGAACGGAGGGACATTTGCTTCTACTTCCTGTGTTTTAATCAGGTTATTATCCACAAAGGGACCCATCTCACCCCCTTTGGTGAAGGGCTGTCAAGCATAGGAGCTACATGTTAAAGATTTTTTTAAAAAAAATTGTTTGCATTGCAAGTTCAGACATGTTTTAGTAAAACTGGTTCTCAGCTCCACCAAGTGGCCCTACCCTCTAATTACAACAGCAAGATACTGGATCAGGAGGAGGACTAGAGACAGAAGAGAGCCAAGCTACAAGTGACGAATTGCACTTGCCCGGCAAGTGAACAGACTCACGTGTATTCCTCCCTGTTCACTTGCCATTCACTTGCTCTCTGTGGAGCACAAGTGAATGGCAAGTGAACAGGGAGGAATACACGTGAGTCTGGGCCAAGCTACACATGACGAATGACACTTGAACAGCAAGTGTATTTCTCCCTGTTCACTTGCCCTCCACTCAATCCACTTGCTGTTCAAGTGTCATTCATCATGTGTAGCTTGGCCCTCAGTTCACTTGCCGGGCAAGTGTAATTCGTCACTTGTAGCTTGGCTCAGAGAGACATCATACCCGAGAATGCTCAAGTGAAGGGAAGTGCAATGCTAGCTGGGAAGCCGAGTTTTAAAAGACAAAGTGTAGCTATAAAGTGTAAAGATACAAAGCCTGTCCCATTCCATCCTGCAGAGCTGGGAGAAGGGCCTCTGACACATGGGTCACCTCAGTAAGTTAGTGAGCGCTTTGCAGACCAAGGCAGGTTGCAGCCCAGAGACTGCACCTAATAGATCTTCACATTGCACAAGGCAGCAAGAGAGATGCAACCGCAGTTCCGTCTCCGGCTCCTCTGTTGTCCCCTTTCTTTCTGTGTAGAAGCAAGGACCCTAGTTTTGCCCTAAGCAGACAAAAGTGAAAGGACTCTCATAAGAACAGAGTAGGAGGCACAGCAGTTTCCCCTTCTGTCTCTGCCTTGTCCAATTTAAAGCTATAGAGCCAGTCTTCTCTAGTACACCCAAGTGACACAGCAGGCCGGAGCAGTGCCATGGGTTACAACTTTGTTTTTTGGCAAAGGACACTCTTCTTCATTGTGGAAGGGACCCTGTCTGTACATCAATTAGAGAAGAAAAGTGATGTCCCTTATTTTCTTTCTGCTTACAATACAACATAGTGAATGCTATTTCAATATTTTTATTTGCTCCCCAAGGTGATATGGTTACCAGCTTGGCAGGCCATGGACGCTTTTGCCCTGTATGGTTGACCACTGATCATTGTGCGACTCAGTGCATCCTACATGGGGAAAGGGATGGTAATGCTTTCAAAGGCCCTTAATGGTTGGGAAATGGTTTTGTTCTAACACCCATTAGGGCTGGAAAAAGTGTTCCTTTCCTAGCTGGAACAGGAAGCCAGAGGTGTGTGTGTGTGAGAGAGAGAGAGAGAGAAAGAGAGAGAGAGAGAGAGAGAGAGAGAGAGAGAGAGAGAGAGAGAGAGAGAGAGAGAGTAAAGTAAGCACAGAGCTTAGATTTCAGAAGAGAGAGTAGAGAGCCGAACATCGGCTGAAGCATATAGTTGGTTGTAGGATTTCTCTCTGATGTGGCTGGGTGAATATGTTGCCCCACAGGAATACCTCTGGGCCTCCACCTGCACTCTGCTTGTAGGTTTGTAAATAAAGCAAGTGCTGCAAGACGACACCATTCTTCAGTGCTCTCTTCTCCCCAGGAAAACCACCTAAGTAAGTGCCTCTAGAACTCCTTACAGCTCACATATTATTCATACTGCCAGTACTAATTGACAAAAAAGAGAGTTAATATAGACAGAAAATGAATGGAATTTGATCTAGTTCAACCCTGCAATTTGCCTTGCATGACCCCAAATGGATAGCATTAGATGGAGGAACCTTCAGTCTCTCATGCTGTAGTTACATCAGCCCTTTTCACACTGCTTACCTGCTGCTGCAACATCGCAAAAAACTTTGCGACATCGCACAAAACTCTCCCGAGAAGACACTATCTTCCATGTTTTTTTGCGCGATATTTCACGACGTTGTGGCAGGAGGTAAGCAGTGTGAAAAGGGCCATCCATGCACCAAAATATTCTATATGCTGCAACATGAATTATGAAATTCCACTGTGCAAGACTGTAACAGAGAAGAAAGGGATGGTAGGGAAGGAAGGGGATTGGTGCTCCTCTGCAATGACATGAGTACAAACATAAGCATCAGTTTTCCAGGCCTGTAAGGCAGACATTTCTGGAGGAGGGGGCACTGACTAGGAATATAGCACCAACAAGCTTACCCTAGGGCAGGCCTGCCACTAATTTCGAAAGCACAACACTAGAGAAAGGGATGTTTGTTCAAATTAAAGGGGTAACAAGATGCTCCTCACTCAGATAAGACCCTCATCCTTCTAAGCTCCGATAATTTGCAAAACAGAGCTAGAGGGCTCAGCTGGGAGGGTTGTTTCACTGTCTTGGGGCCGTTCAGTAATTATACTTTAGATTTCACGTGCTCTTCCCTTCATTCCATTTTGGTGACTTTCCTGAGCCCACGTGTCCATGGCAAATTCCCAGGAGATTCAAGAGCAAGGACACTTTTTTCTCATTCTGCTATGAAACATGTTGGACAGGCTGCCATTTTTGAAAGGTTATTTAAAATACTGTTCTTTATCAGTACAAAATACTCTGCTGAAGAAGCAAGAAGCAAGCAAAATACTCTGCGGGAAGAAGGCACTTCAGAGGCTGTGATTTATTTGGGCACAACATATTCGGAGCAGCTTCTGTTTCTGAAACATCCTTAACAGTAACACTGTAAAGAGTGTTCATTCCTTACTAAAGTGCTGGACAAACATGACGTAAGTTGTGGTGGATGCCTCTTACACCTCTGTACAGAACCCTTAATAACATAGTACCTAAATTGCAACAGTACCTTAAAGGTTGTGGGTTCAAAGGACAATCCATATCCTTTGGTTTCAAAGGATCAGTTTGAACAGTACAGATTGGATCCAGGTCTTTCAGAAGCACGAGTGATTTGGCTTCCATTTCAATACTCCTGACAAAGAATTTGAAAAGGGGATTTGCAGGTCATTAGAGATCACAGATCTCCCCATACACGAGACCTTCAAGATCCCTGTACCTTTGCAAGAGGGAAACCAAATGCATAATTTTGTCAACTGAGCAGGGGGGAAATGCTTACTTTTGAGCATTTAACAACAATGTGCATGGCAAACACCATCACTTGTCCATGTCTGCAGACCAAGGCACATGGTTAAAGCATCTAGTTAAAAAAAAATGACTACATACTAAACAGCCCATAGATCCAAGTCCAAAACAAATTATTTATGTAAACTGTGAGCATTTTTAGTTTTAAAAATAAAGTTGAGGGATACAAAATTGCAGATATTGTTTAAGGACCTTAAGTACAGAAGGCACAGAAGCAGCTTGTGACTCTTGGATATGGGTTTTCCTAGTAGTAAGAAGAAACCGTAACTTTAATAAAAGCAGGCCTTCCCTGAATTTTGTGTTATGTTTGTACAGTGGAGTTACCACCACTCAGAGGTGAAAGTAACTTAAATGTCTGTCTTGTACTGTCTTTCTCAGATGGCTTGAAGGCGGAGATGAGAGGGGCAACTTTCTAGACCCACTTTGACCTCCACACCTGTACCTTGTAGAGCTGTAGGACATAAGTCCTTCTCGTTGGCGCACCTGCCTGATTAGACTAAGTAAGCTCCGTTTGCTGACTTTCTGCTTGATAGTCTAACAAGAGTTTTCATTGTAGTAGGCATTCCCCATTATACATAAACCCAAGGTCTTCTATGCTGAAAGTCAGGTAATAGTACCCAGGGATTCCTTGCTGATCGGGAAGAGCAGAATGCTGTATTTTTTGTACAGTTTCTAATGGATAGAATGTTTTGTAGGGGGCTGAGAGGTCTGCATTCAAGTCTTGACCCTGACTTGAACTTGGGTTTGTTGAGCACGCCATCTTCTCAGGCTGCTTCCACAAAATAATGATTCTCTGTGTAGCCCTTGTTGCTGCTGCAAAGGAAGAAACATACACAGCGGCAAACACAGAGCCCAACCTGCAGTTTTCTCTGCACTTACCTTGCCTCAGCCCCCTTCCTGGCTGCCCCTGCCACTACCATCACTACCAGTCTATTGCCATGATCTACCAGCTATGCTAAATTCTGGGCTTTTCTTTTAGTAAGCCTTTAGCCCTTTCCATTTTGGAAACATAAGGGGAAAAGTGTGTCACTTTTATCACTGAAACCAAGAAGGCTTGAGACAATTTAAAAAAAAAATAAAAACGGGGGATTCAGAGGAGTTAGTCAATGGGCCTTTTGTGCAATTTTGCAGAGTTGTTATATAGATGAACAATATTAATTTATAGTACTGATTTGAGAGGACCGATAGTAACCTGCTTGGCATACTGAAGGTGCCCTCTCCTGTTTAAATAGACTCTTGAGGACAACAGCTCTTGAGTGCAGTAAGGGTGATGGTATCTATAAGGCAGCTTCTGTGAGTTTTGAAGCATTACAGTATAGTGGTAGGTAATAAATTTACTGAAGATCAGTTTTAGATTTCTCAGTTGTAGCAGTGTGACTATTTGTCGTAACAATGTTTTTAAGATACATAGGACTATATACATCTTATGTACTATTACCTGGCATGAAGAATTTGCCTCTGGCAGCCCCATAACAATTGAAGAGATTTTTTTTAATGGAAAGCTTTTAAAAGTCATGAAGTTGAATGCATTTTATGGGCATCTTTTTCAGCAGTATGGCTTTCAAGGAAGAAGAAGTAACGCACTGGCATTCTTTTTTAAATGGTTTGCTCTAAGGGGGCTGTGAAATTGGACCTTTAAATCTGTTTGTCCTTAAATATCAAAAGTTCATCTCAAAATACTATCCAAATCGTAGGTGTAAAGAATGCATATATTGGATTAATGCCTTGGTTACAAATAATACATTAGGTAACAAGAGAACAATATGAAGCAAGGTTTTCTCTCACTTTCATGATTAAACTTTTGAAGACTGAGGTGTTAGGAGCATGGTAATAGCACATGTATCTCAGGATGGATTTAGACATGTTTCCCATGTGACTTGAACAGTGGGAAAGTAATGCATCAAGGTTATCTTCAAGGATTCAATTTGTCACGGTTGTTCTGCGGCATTTGTTCAAAAAAGTCCCTGCCTAGTTATGTCTGTATGGTGATTAGTCATTTCAACCCCAAATATAATAATCTCTGAGAGCGGCTGTCCTGAAAGAGAACATTTTGTGGGTGTAGTGAGTAGGGATTTTGCTCACAGCAGCTCCTGCCCGGGGAGTATAATATTCAGGCTCCAGCCCTGAATGAGATTTGTAAATAACTTGCAGAGGATTAAGGAGTTACAATAGTCATGTGACTGGCACCAAACCCAGCAGTCCTGTGTCTCTTCCTACTATTTGTCTCATTCCTGCAACATGTCTGGTATTCAAAAATGTGTTGTGGGACCTCATGATGATCTGAGTTTCCCTGCATCTGTTTTGCTTCATTGGCACTTGTGGTGTTACCTGAATTGGTCTCCTTGCAATCAGAGAATTGTGGGGGAATTAGCAAGCAGGGAAGACTGCTATACGAGAGGCAGTAACTACAGGATCTTTTCCTTCAATGTTTATGGGGTCCTTTCCAATATAGCAGATGAGACTGGTGCTTTAAATTCAAAGAGCAAACTTTTATTGAAAAGGAAAAACACGCGCACACACAGGAATAATTAATAAAATGGTTACATGCAAACAGAGTCCTAGGAAGCTAGGCAAAAGCTGGAATAGAGTGAGGGAGGGCAAAGTATATCTACCTATCCTGAAGAGTGGTCCAGTCCATGGGGAAGAGGGCAGCTTCAAACACCAGCTGCAGGGAGAACAAAAGGCTTGGAGCAACCTCAAAGGAGCAGCACTTTGGATCCAATAAATGTGTATACTTCGAATGGGGCCAGGGCACTATTCTTATAGGGTAAAACATTCCCTGAGGTGGGGTAGCCCACCTAGCCATTAGAACAAAGACTCCAACAGTCAGTTCCTGGGAGTAACAAAACATTTGATTACCTTGATTGGTAGAGGCAGGGGCATGTGAAAGAGAATGAAAAACTTGTCCTGGCTCTGCACAAAAGAGCAGTTTGTTAATAAAGTCCACCAGAGCTAAATTGATGAATTTAGTTGGGGAATGTACCTTCCCAGGAATGAATTATAAATACTTATGAATGCTAGTTGTCTCCTCAATCATGGACAGGAGATCTGATCACGGAAGGAGGGAAAGGAATGTATTAAATGGGGGTGACTCTGCAAGACCTTTCTTGCGCTGGATTCCTTTAGCAGCTGGGGAGGCTGCAAAACTAATCCCTGCTTGTCTCTCTGCATTTACATGTGGCATTCCTTTCATGCCTGGGTCTCCCGGGCAGGATTCAGCAACTGTTAGCTGGAATTCCCCTGGCTGCAATCCAAACTGCCATATTAATCCAGGGGCCTGGTGACATTTAATATCACTGGTAGCCATATTAAATGGCCATTAAAGATGGCGGAGGCTGGGCCGATTGCTTACAGTGGGAGGACTTGATGATTATGTCATGATTATGATTCTATATTAAAGACTATGTGTGCATAAAATGCCATCAAGTTGCAGCCAATTTCTGGCAAACTGCTGAAGTTTTCAAGTCAAGAGATGAAAAGAGGTGGTTTGCCATTGCCTTACCTCTGCTTAGTACTCCTGGATTTCCATAGTAGTTGCCCATCCAAGTAGTAACCAAGGCCAACTCTGCTTAGCAGCCAAGATTTGATCATATTGGACTAGCCTAGACCATCCAGGCCAGGTCATATTAAAGATTACAGGGTGACAAACCACCTGAAGCAAATAAAATGTAGAATGTTTACCGCACAAACAGTTGCATATCCTGAATTTTATGGGCGGGGGGTGGGGTTTACTAAATTCTCTGTTTGTATCCAAAGCCCCTCTGTTCTATGAACTTGTGTCAACCAGCTCTATGATAATTCAAGCATTATGGCTTTCCCTATGGTTATGTAGACAAATGAGATTACATTGTCATACTAATTACTAGGCAGGTTAATCTCATTCTGTAAATACAAGAGCACTTGTTGTCCCATTGCCAATGGGACTGCCAGACAGTTCATGCAGTAAATTTTTAGTCCATGTGAGTAGTCAAGATGATCTTGGCTACCAGCTCAAAGAGATAAACACCATGGCTGGGATCCAACAAGTAACTTGGGCACACCCAAAAACATAGCATGCTGAATACATTTTTGTGTGCGGATGGAACAGCAGACTCCATCCCATGCCATGTCACAAACTGTCTTTGAAACTTCCCTGAGTTTCCAAAGCAATTTACTATGTGCGTGGGGCTATAGCTGGAGAATGCAGAGCTCCTTGCGTATAGGTTTTGGGATCCTGGCAAATCATGCAACAGTGGATATCCAGTTTGGTGTAGCAGTTAAGAGTGCTGGGACTCTAATCTGGAGAGCAGGGTTTGATTCCCCACTCCGCTTGAAGCCAGCTGGGTGACCTTGGGTCAGTCACAGCTTCTCGGAGCTCTCTCAACCCCACTCATCTCACAGGGTGACTGTCGAAATCAACAGCAGCCCATACACGGGCTTTCTCTGTGGTGGCCCCTACCCTGTGGAATGACTTGCCTGAGGAGGTCAGGAGAGTCTCCACTCTCCTGGCTTTCTGCAAATGATGCAAAACTGAATTATTCAAAAAGGCTTTTTACTCAAATGGGAGGGCTGTATTGTAGGGATGGGGCATCAGATAGGGACCATAGACTTCACTGCTGTGTTGCCTTACATATTATCTGCTTCTTTAAATATGTACTCCTCTGTATTACCTGTGCTTTATATTGTCTAATGTTAGTCCTAGAATTAATTATGTTCTGTTTCAGTATTTCTTCTACTCTGTATTGGATTCTTGCTAATGCTATATCTTTTAAACTTGTATCTATTTACTCTATGGCATTGTTTATAGAAATGTCCTCGATACTGTATGGAAATATACTTGATACTGATTGTACTAACTTCATACTGTGTAATCTGCCTTGAGTCTCGGTGAGAAAGGTGGACTACAAATGACAGAAATAAATAAATAAATAAATACATAAATAAAAATACTTTGTAAACCGCTCTGAGTGGGTGTTAAGTTGCCCTGAAGAGCAGCATATAAATCGAATGTTGTTGTCATTATATAGTCGGGAGTAATTTCTATGGTTGCAACAGCCGCAATAGTCTGGAGCATTGCTGCTGTTATTCTTCCCACTTGGGCACAGCATTGCATTATTTCCAGAAACAGCTGTGTGACATGGCCATGTCCGGCAGTGCCCACCATCCAACTCACCTTCACAACTTGCTACTGCATGACTTCTGCAACTTGGCCAGACTTTTCCAAGGAAGAGGCAGACAGGGAGAGGGAAGGAGAGAAAGGGGACAGCCAATGTAGTGTAGTGGTTAGAGTGTCCAACTATGATTGGGGAGACCAATTCCCACTCTGCCACGGAAGCTTGCTGGCTGACCTTGGGCCAGTCACTCTGTCTCCGCCTAATCTACCTCACAGGAAATATTGTTGTGAGGATAAAATGGAGGGAAGGAGAATGAGGGAAGCTGCTTTGGGTCCTCGTTGGATTGAAAGGCAAGGTATAAATTAAATAAATAAATAAATAAATAATAAAGCTGAAGATGGGGGGCAGATAAAAGAAAGGTTGGTTGGTGAGTATAAAGGAGAGAAGGAAACAAGGAAAATTAAGGCAATATGGGGGCTGTCAGGAGGAAAGAAAGGGGAAATAGTGTGGGTAGGGGAAAACAGGGAAATGAAATACCGCCCCCATAGATATTGCATTTAAAGACTCAGTTCGCTACAGAAACTAATCACCACAGATAGTGCGGGACAGAACTGTTTTTCTCTCCAGGCAGTTGGGAACCCTATGGAGCTCATTATGAAACTAAATAAATGACATATTTTGTGTCAGAACATTACTGCCACTTCATTAGAATATACCATCATTATTAAAGTTGCTGAGTCTTTGCATTTGTAAAGGAACACTATATTTTAATACTAAATGAGGAACAGGTGGCAAACTTAATGGGGATCTCTGTATTTTTTGAATGAGAGAGCTGTCCTTCCAGCTTTGGGGACAGGTGGGAAAGAAACCACAAGTGGTAATTTTGAAAATACCAAGAGAGAGCAATGAGTTGGCTCAAGGTGAAAGGACCTTGGGGTGTAGGGCCTGTCTCTGGGAATCTAATATATGGTAACAGATCTTCTCCCTTGTAGGGGTACCTCTTTGCAGCTACTTATGTTCTGCTTGTATATTTGTAAATAAACAAACTATTACAAAGGAGCAAGTGGCCTCTATTGCTATCTCATCTGAAGGAAACAGAACGCTGTGCTGCCCCTGAAACTTTTCTCCACTTAGGGAAAAGGAGAGTGCATGTTATTGAGTGGACACACCTTTTAGCTCATCCTCATTGAATGCCTAGAAAACATCCTAGCACAATTGTGAATGAAGAAATAATATGAGAACTAGACATGGGCATGAAACGGAAAGAAACCAAAATTAGAGTTTCGTGTTTCGTCGTGAGCCACAAATCGTGAATCATGAAATTCCATGAAATTGACACGTTTGCCAAAATGATTAGTTAGAGCAGAACCACAAGTGACAAAAGGCACAGATTGGACACTTGTCTGCTTCCCTCAAGTTTTGATGGGAAATGTAGGCAGCTTGGTGGAATGTTGGACAAGTGACAGTTGAAAAGTCCATTGGACAGCAGTCAGAGAGCGAAGCTGCGAGACCAGGATGCCTACATTTCCCATCAAAACTTGAGGGAAGCAGACAAGTGTCCAATCTGTGCCTTTTGTCACTTGTGGTTCTGCTCTTAGTTTCATGATTTGTCAGAACCTGGGGCATTTCAATGGCCCCCTTCATATCCAGAGATGCCAAACTCGCAGGGAGACTTCAGCAGGCTCTCCACCTACCCTCCCAGTTTGCAATACATTGATCGGGAAGGGTCGGAAGGAAAGTGCTGTCAGAGTGCATGATTGAAACGGGGACTGGGAGTTGCTGGATCAGAGGAGGACAAAGGACCAGCTGTGGTGTGAAGCTGGGCTGGGAAGACGGAGATGGAGTGAGGGGTGGACAGCAGGCAGGGACAGTCCCAAGAGTTTGGGATGTGGAGAACAAGCTAAATGGAAGCTCTCCAGATGGCTAGGAGAGCTGCCAATCAAGAGTAAGTGGGCTATGATTGGGGTTTCCAATGGTAACAAAAGGTCTGGGCCCATTGTTGCCTAGGGAATCAATGGATCAGTGCCAGCGTGTCTGCAATTACGATTCATTCACGAAGCTAACAAAACATGACAAAAAGTTGTGAATTTCGTGATAACCGCAGCCCACAAAATGCTGTTTCATGATACACGAAATGGCCCATTTCGTGTTGAAATTTGCTTCATATTTCGATTTGTGCCCATGTCTAATGAGAACTAAATCAAATAAAAAAGACACTGAGAGAGACAATCAGGTGAAAGTTGCAAAGCCAACAGCAGACAGAATAGCTTTATACCTAAAAGATACCTAAAAGGAGTAATGGCTGGCATGGAACAGCTTATGTTGATTGTGTTTCTGACTAGAATGCAATCCCACCATGTTGTTTTGGCAAAAAGAAGCAAGGCCTTGATCTGAAAGCAAAGAAGCCAACATCTGTGCAAGCATTTTTATTACAATGGTTGTATAAATATTTTATTGCCTTTCCACATCTCACTTGTGCTTTTTTAATTAGAACTACTCCTGTATCATTTGTGTATTTTAAAGCCTATTGTTTGAAGACCCAGGTTGCCCAATAGTGCAAAATAAACTGTTGAGCTTGATACATAAGTCAGGATAAGTGTTCTTTGAAGTAAAAGTAGCTCTTACTTGTTTGTTTTTGTTCTGTTGAGTTTTAACTTTCTGAGTTAGTTATATAACTGTTCCCTTTGGCTCATTGTCAAGGTTTAGATTAATGATAGTTACTCTGTATTTGGCTGGGAAGCCAACACACATGGTTGGTCCACGTGTCCCTGGTGTATACCCAGCTCCTAAATATTATGTTGAGTGAAAGTCTCTGTGGCAGAGGTAGCATTTATAAAAAAAGTACAAAAGTCTTGGTTGTAATTTTGCCCTTTGGAGACTTGTAGACTTAGGGCACAGTACAACCTTTACATCACCGTTCAGGGCCAAACTGCAGCACAAAGACTCCTAAAATGCCCCTATATGAAGCACAACAAGCATCAGAGGAAGGGACTGTTCTAACCCTTTTTCTGCTTGCACATCTCCAAATTATGTCCCCCAATTTGTTTTTCCCCTTGCAGGGTTTCCAAACTAAAGCTTGTGAAATAAACAGAGGTCCCGAACATTGATTTGGAGGCAGAAGACGGATTTCCAAAGGAGAAGAGTCTGTCAGGCCATTATGACAGGTGGGGGTGGTAGATATTTGACCCTAAGTCCCATGCGATTTATTTCTGAGTAAGCATGCGTTGGATTGTTCTGCATGTCAGAAAATAAATAATCTTTTACTCATGTTCAGATGATCTTTAATTTTCATTCTATTGCTGTATGAGCCAGCTGACAAAAGGCTTATCAAGTGATATAAGTATCACTTGATAACTGCCATTTCATCTGAGGACATGAAGTGCCTCTCAGCATAAGCCAGGAGATTTTTTAGCTTTTATAATGTCACTATTTCATTTTTTCCTTAGTGTGCCATGGCATTCAGGATAGGAAGAAAAGATAGCAAGCTTGAATATGGAGCAGATGGGAGCCAAATCTGTGGAGTTAATTTATGACTGGAGGCTTGCCTTTATCCTGACAGAAGGATGGATTGATTTTAAAAAATGATTTAATTAACTGGTATAAGTTGTTTCCTCTTTTGTATTTCATGTATTTTGTATTTTGTATTTTAATTGGTTGCTGAGACAATTACATTGGTTTGCATTCAATGAAACAGACTCTTCATAACTTCTAGGAACATAATCCAAAATGTTTGGCCATGATCTTGTATGTCTCTTGCACTACAAATTCATATGTAACAGGTTCGTTATTTCTGTTTGGAACACTCTGTGCACAGTAAAAGAAAGGATAGGAAGCATGATGTGTACTACTGAACGCTGCTGAAAGGCAAATTAGAACAATGGTGACAGCCATGTTTCTTTTCATGCGCGTGTGTCCCATTCATATATTTGGAGGGGGGAACACACTTTCCATTAATTGCCAAAGAGCTGTTCTAAAGAGAGTTTCATTGTTGCTGGCTTCTCCATTTCAACATCCTTCCAGTGGATGAACATGGAAGATATGATGTGGGAAGGGTAAGGATTCAGCACCCTCTCTTACATTCACATAATCCTTTGTTAAAATCTCTCTCTTACACTCACACACATTCACACCCCACACTTTTACGTGTGAACCCTATCACACCTACTTTAGTTTTTGAATATGCTGGATTATATGCTAAACACCAAGAACTTTTTAGCACAAAGGATGTTTAGCAAAAAAAAAAGACTTTGCCCCTGAGATGGAAAGTAAATGTACATACTATTTAGCTAATAGGCTTGCCAATAACAAATGTAATACATGGCATAACATATTTAAAGTGTTTGACCTCAGAAAGCATGTTTTTACCCATTTTTATTTTTCTTTAAAATACATGCTTTAATTCAGTGTGTTTGATAAAACTGTCTTGTGGCACTTCAACAATATTTTTAAAATTCTACCATAAACTTTTATTGACTATAGCCACTATTCTGTGAAAGCTCATGTTAGGAAAAAATATTATTTTTTTAAGGTGTCACAAGGTTTTCTATTACCACCACAAGCTACCCCTCTGGTCAGCAGTTTGAGAGCAATTGATGGATTCAATAATAGAGATGGGCATGAACCAAAATACGAACCAAAGTTCATGACAAACCGGACTGTTTCATGGTTTGCGAATCGGCGGTTTGTAGGAGCCCGTTTCTGATGAACTGCCACAAACTTTAGGCTGGTTTGTTTGGTTCGTTTTTTGGTTCATCACTGTAGACAGTCTGGCACCGATGAATCAGTTTCCTAGGCAATAGGGGATGGACTTCATGCAGACCTTCTGCTGACCCAGAAGTGGCCTTCTGCTGGCCTGGAAGTGACCTTCTGCTGATCCGGAAGTGACAATTTGCTGACCTGGATGTGACGTTTTCATGAACCAAATGAACCAGTTTGTGAACCGGGGCAGGTTCATGAAAGTTTGTGGTTCGTGAAATGCGACGAACCCTGAACTGCATGGTTCGTTTTTTTCCAGTTCGTGCCCATCTCTATTCAATAGTAAAGTATTAAAACAATCACATGAAGGGCTTAATAGAAAAGGGCTTTAGAAGATTATGATCAATTTAAATAGCAAATCTCTTTTATTTGTCCCTTTCCACACTTGCATCTTTTCTGAAACACACAATAATTTGTTGATATTTTTATTTATTTTATTTATTTATAGTCTGCCTTTCTCACTGAGACCCAAGGCAAGTTACCCAGTGCAAGTCAATATGATCAACAGCTAGGACATTCAATAAACAAATACAATAGGGTATGGGCTGCAGAAATGTGAAAATAAAATAATATTAAGAATAAATCTGAACTCAGCTGTAAAGGCACAATGCAGCTTGATTAGAGCATAAATTAGCATCCATATTGATAATACCTCAATGTCTCTATTCAGCTCTAGGGGTTCCATTGTTCTCCCACTGGTTTCTGAGTGTTGTGATTTTTTAATGTCAGATTTATATCCATTTATTCTTTTGCACAGGAAATGACCTGTTTGTCCAGTGTAGAGAGCAGAAGGGCATTGCTGACACTTGAAAGCATATATAACATTGGAAGATGAACAAGTGATATAATAGGTAATATAACTAATTATATAACTCGGGTTGTTAGGCCTGGTTATTGTGTTATCAGAGTGAGCATGGGGTCAGAGCTGGCATCTTGGTTTATCACATGCTCTGGTCCCAGAGCCTGTGTCTATGTTAGGAAGTACATTATTGTGAGTGACAATTTGTTTAAGGTTAGGGGGCTGCCTGAGGGCAAAATTTTTTTTGCTTCTAGAGATGCCATGTCCCCCTACCCTTTCAGTGGGAGGGCAGGTGACCCTGTGTTTACCTTTTTCGTCTTCCTTGGTGTTCCTTGTGTGTGTACTCCCATGCCTACATGATGACATCATCTCCAGGAAGTGACAGCATTGTGCAGGCATGAGAGCATGCACATGCTTCTTAGCAGGTTGATTTGGGCCCCAAACAGGTCTGATTTGCCCATTTGAATCGGCCCGCTGAGAAGCGCAGGAGCACTCTCAAGGGTGGCGCAATGATGTCACTCCTTGAGGTAACATCATTGCACAGCCCCAGGAGTGCGCCCAGGGCAGTATTGGAACAGATGCGGCTGTAACATAGAGCTTGGCTATAGACAATAGATTGTTTGGTGTGTTTAGGATGGTGACTGGCAGCATGTAGATATGTTTGCCAATCAGTAGGATTATGGTATAAGGTGATTCTTAAGAATCTGTCATGTACAACAGTGTCTAGAAAATGTACTTCCTGTGGATTAATTCATGATCAGGTTGATGGTGCTCTGGAATTTGTTGACGGGCTGGTGAAATTTCTCCAGTGTTTGTTTCCCAGGTGCCTAGATGATAATAATGTCATCAATAAATCTCAAGTACAGGAAGGGTGTTAGCAGGTGGGAGCTGAGAAAGCACTTTGATCTGAAGGAATAAATCTTCAACAAATCTGCAGCAGCTATGGAGGAGAACAAACTGGCAGGGCTTTGTAGTGAGTGTGGTGTTGACAGCGATGGTGTTCCTAATCACTCGTAGCCCATCTTTGTGTGAAACATTGGTGTGGAGAGACTCTGCATCCATGGTGGCTTAAATAGTGTTACCTGGAAGACTGTCAACAGATGGTATTTTTCTCAGGAAGTCTGCGGTGTCTTACGTGTAACTGGGGATATTCTGTTGCTTCACCCCTTCTACCTCCTGTCTGGGATATAAAAGCTCCTTCCTTTATGTGAAGACGGGAGCTCTGAATCTCTGAAAATGTTGTTGGTCTCAAAGTTGCCACTGGATTCAAATCCTGCACTCTCTGCCCCTCTGCCAAGATATCTTGCTGAGCCATTTCTTACAGAACAGCCCTCTGACTTAAGTAGAAAGTCCTCCCGAATAATTCAGTTTTGCATAGTTTGTGGAAAGCCAGGAAAATGGGAGTTTTCCTGACTCCCTCAGGTAGACTATTTCATAAGATGAGTGATCCACAGAGCAAGTACATGTATGGGCAGTTGTTGGTGTTGCCTATCTGCAGAAGGCCCTGATCAGATGGGGGAACATAGGAGGGAAGGCTGCACTGCAGATAAGAGGGGCCAAGGCTTTGTATGTGATAGTAAAAACCTTGAATTTACAGATATGTTATGTGCTTAAATCTGTCTAGAACCGAAAGGGGACTTCTTTCCCCTCAAACAGGCAGAATTGCCAGGAACATAATTAAATGTGGTAGCAACAATTCTGTAAATATCATTTTTACAGAAATATAGTTTGGTGTAATTAGATGGGAATTTCCCCCTGGGATTTAGACAGAACAGTAAATTAGTAAAAACAAATTTTTGTGATCTGATCATACAGCTTGCACTGAAATCATTAAATCTGTGACAAAAAAAACCCTCAAGACAAAAAAAACCCTCAAGACATCTATTGTGGATATCCCCACCAAATGAAAGCTGCCCCATTCACTTCAATGCCCCAATATCCAAAGTAAACGGAGAATAGTGTGTGTGTGTGTGTGTGTGTGTGTGTGTGTGTGTGTGTGTGTGTGTGTGTGTGAGAGAGAGAGAGAGAGAGAGAGAGAGAGAGAGAGAGAGAGTATATGTGAATTTCTGTTGTTATGAAACAAGTGGGGGGGGCACCTCACTTTCTCCTGTATCCCTTCCCCACACTATTTCCTCATTCCCTCCTCATGGCAACCCCCATATTCTCACCTTTCCCTGTTTCCTTCTCACCTATCAACCAACCTACCTTTTACCTCCCCTGCCAATCTTCAGGTATATTTATTGTTTATTTACTTCATTTATATTCCACTTTTCTCCACAATGGCGACCAAAAACAGTTTACATCATTCTCCTCTCCTCCATTTTATTCTCACAACTACCCTGTGAAGTAGGTTAGGCTAAGAGTATGTGACTGGCCCAAAGCTACCCAGTGAGCTTCCACACCAGAGTGGGGATTCAAACTTTGGCCTCCAGGATCCTACTCTAAAACTCCAACCACTACACTGGCTTTTAAGGGTGACTTCTATTGAATAGTAAGAAGAAGCCAGGTCTTGGGTAAATCACACAAGGGTTGCCACTCCAGTTTGGGAAATCCCTGGAGATTTGGGGAGTGGAGCATGAAGAAGCCAGTGGTTGGGGAGGGGAGGGGCCTCATAGGAGTATAATGTCATAGAGTCTACCCACCAAAGCAGCCACTTCCTTCAGGGGAACTGATCTCTGGAGCCTGGAGATTAAGTATAATTCTGAGAGATCACCCAGTGGTTGCTACCAGGCCTGGCTCAAATGATCCTCCCTCAAAGGCTCCCTTTGCCTTTTTTATTAATTTATTTATTTATTCACATTTCTAGACTGCCCTCCCCATCAGATGGGCTCAGGGTGGTTTAACAACAGCTTAAAACAGTAAAAACATTATGAAAACATTAAAACATCATATCAAAACAATTAAAATTGGCGGGTATAAAATATTAAAATACAGCATTGTCCTGCATGGGTGGTGGAAGGTCTTCAGTGGTATGGCTGGCAAGAGGACAGCCTAGCCCCCACCAAATGCCTGGTGGAACATCTCTGTCTTGCAGGCCCGGTGGAAAGATAACAAATCCTGCCAGGCCCTAGTTTCCTCAGACAGAGAGTTCCACCAGGTCGGAGCCAGAACTGAGGAGGCCCTGGCTCTGGTAGAGGCCAGGTGGACCTCCCTGGGGCCAGGGACCACCAGCAAGTTCTTAGTGGCTGATCGAAGCGACCTCTGGGGAACATATGGGGAGAGGCGGTCCCGAAGGTATGCTGGGCCCAGTCTGCATAGGGCTTTATAGGTCAACACCAAAACCTTGAACCGGACCCAGTACTCAACCGGTAACCAGTGCAGCTGATGGAGGATAGGTGTTATATGAGCCATGATTGGTGCTCTGGCAACCACCCGTGCAGCTGCATTGTGAACCAGCTGCAGTTTCCGGATCAAGCCCAAGGGAAGCCCTGCGTAGAGTGAGTTTTTCTGAGACAAACCAGGGCTTGAATATTGCTATTGTCACCTAGCAACAGTTACTGAGGCCATCTGTTTCTTAAAGCTACACTTTCTCCTTTTATCATTTTGGTGTTTTTTTTAACCCACCTCACCTAATTTTTTTTAAAGATTGCAGTTTTTTCTGCAATCCTAGAGCTTTTCTCAAGTTTGTAGAAAGACTAATTATATCAGTCTGTAGCCCCAATCTCCAAATATCAGTTTCCGTAGTTGGAACCATGTTGAGAATTAGAAATATTGATGTTAAATCTAACCCACCTTTCTTAGTAAGGTACTCAAGGCTAACAGTTTAAAAACCTTGATACAAAATAGCAGTTGGCCAATATAATGTTGAAAAATAGAAACATTATATGGTTAAGGAGTGTCAGGGGAGATTTTTGTAATAGTGCTCTGCTTCCAATTTGTAATTCCCCTACTACCACTAACCCATATAATATTTCAAGACACCAAACTCAGTGATTAAAGAAGAAAAAACGGGTTTATTTCTTACATGGAATAACCCCAGACACATTCCCCATTAGAGGGAGACATGTGTAAAGACCAGTAGCACTGGAGGGCCTTATATACCCTTCAGTACTGATCGTTTACAGAATAATTGCTATTTATTTACAGAATAAAAGATCAAAAGAAAAATGATGCATACACCTTGTCAGACTGAAACAGAATGACACATTTTCCCAGAGAACATGACATCTGACAAGCTTCATTGACAAATGAATTGCAAACATTTGAGAAGCTGGAACCATGTATCTGACATATTCCTTGGGAAGGAATTCATTCAAGGTTGAAATCTTACTTTTTTAATTAGAATAACCGAAACAACAAAATGGTTACACATTGTTCAGTGACCTATCTCCACCAGAGGAGACATATGTAACAAGCAGAATATCTTAGAAGAAGGAATGTGACACTTAGAGCAAGGCTTTATTACTTGTTTACAGATTTCTTTGTGCTGGTAGCTTGAATGTACGCTCAGAATAAGATTTTATGAAATGGGGCCTAAAAATTCCCTAACAAAGAGCAGATAAACAAGATGGACTTCATCTGGAACTTAAATATAGGTGCCAGGTAAATTGAGCTTTGAGGGTGTGCCACAAATTGAGGTACCACCACTGGTAAGGGCACCTCTGGTAATCACTTCTCTTAATTCCTAAAGGTGAAAGTATACTGAGAAGAGTCTCTGATAAAGATCGCAGCTGACAGGCAGATTCACAGAGGAGTAAGGTGTCCTTAAAATATCCCATTCCTGGGTCATTTAGAACTCCTGTGCCCTTAAGAGATCACCAATCCAGAGCATAAATGTTTTAGAATCTTAAAACTATTGCCTAAAATCTAAGAATCTGAGCTAAAATAATGATGTTTTTAGATGTAGTTGCTGTGTAGTGTTTGCTTGCCTTCCTGATTACGGATAACTTGTTCTGAAATCCTTTTTTTTTACTAAAACTATTTTTAGAGTATTTAGAACATTTGCGGGAAACAATCTATTAAATGTGGAGTAGCCAAATTTATGACAAATAGATTGATCAGCGGCTGGATGGGATCTTCATCTTGAGAGGCAGTGTACCTTAAATGCCATTTTCAGGGAGGGGGTGTCAATAAAAGGGAAGAGGCTTTGGCCTTTATACTCTTGCTTGTGAGCTTTCTGGGAATATCTGATGAGCTACTGCTGAAAACAGGATGCTGGAGTACATTTACCAATGGTCTGAATGGTATACTGGTTAGAATATTGGACTAAGAACCTGGGTTCTAATCTCTCCTTGCTCTGTGTCTAGGTGACCATGGACTAGTCATTCTCCCTTAAGGCCAAACCAGATATGATGGCTTCCTTGTTGTAACTGACCGGGGGAGGGGGGGAGGAGCCACTGACATTTTAAAGCCTAAAATGGGTCATTTTAAAAATGCTGCCAGGGACCAGTCCTGATAAGGGCCTATAGTGCAGCGTGACCAAGCACTCTTGCCCTCCCACCTTTTCAAGTGCTGAAATGGCTGCCCCTTTGCAGCGTTTTTAAATTACCCATTTGAGGCTTTAAAGTGTCCACATGCCAGACACAAGGAAGCTACCACATCTAGTTTGGCCTTCTTACATGAGTCGTGAGCAGGGCTCATTTCAAGGGGGAATGCGCAGGAACGCAGTTCCGGCAGTTCCCCAAAGAGGTCACATGTCAGGTGGCCCCGCTGACCTGACTCTCGGCCATTTTGGGCCCATTTCATCCTGGATTGGGGCCGAAACGGCCCGGATTGGGCCTCTGATGGGTGGTGGATCACGCTCCTGTTCAGCAGCAGCCCAATTCTGACCATTTTGGGCCCCTTTTCGGCTGTTTTCAGCCCCTTTTTGCCATTTTGGGCCCAATTTCAGCCCTTAATGGCCAGGATTGGGTCCAAAGCAGCCAGGATAGGTGATGTCAGGGGGTGTGGCATATGCAAATCAGTTATGCTAATGACACGTTTCTGGTGATGTCAAGGGACGTGGCATATGCTAATGAGTTATGTGAATGTGTTATGCTAATAAGTTCCTCCAGCTCTTTTTCTACTAAATGACCCCTGATTGTGAGGATAAAATGGAGGAGAGAGAATGAAGTGCACTGCCTCGAGCTCCTTGCTGGAAGGATGGGATGAAAAACAATGCATAAAGCGAATGGCTTGGAATGTCTGTCCCTCCTTGCTCTTGTTCAAATAACTTGCATGGCAGCTAATTGCAGATCATGAATAAATCAATGAGATTAACTTTTGACAACAGTAAAACACCAGAAGGCAAAATGAAGAAAATAATTAACAGAGGAATTAATAAAACAGCAGCCAATGAAACCAACGAACAATAAAACCAGCAGCCACTCATTTATAAGATCAACACAGAAGCCTAGTTCACAAGGGTATACAGTGAATGCACAATCCACTTGTGTGTAGTGTCCACTCAATTTTTCTTTACAAGCTCTTTGAGTAATTCTCATGTTACAGTCAACACATACAGCTGAACATTTGATTCAAACTCACATTTATCCAGGTACTGGCAGCCAGTTTCATTTGTAAAGGGAATGTGCGCTGGAGCTTTTTAAAAAGCAGATGCATTTATGTACAGTTAGGGTGCATGCGCATTTGCTGTTACGTGTGGATGGGGCTAGAGCAAAGCACTAGTAGCTGCATGACTAACCTACTATGTTCTCATGTGAAATTAGCCTGAAGAGCACTCCCCCCTGGAAGGCATAGGAGCTGTGCAAGAGCTCTGCTTTGACACACTGCTACTGATCTCATGAGTTCCTGGCGTTTCTGCAAAATATATTCCTGGTGGATCTTTGTTAATACACGTGGCTGGACCAACATGCAAGAGTTTGATGCCAAGAGCAGGTTGGTTTAGGAGGATACAAAATGTCATAGTATTAATAACAAAGATTTATTGTTTCTTTCACCTGTAACCACCAGTTAAGGGAGTATTTAGTCACATGCACACAGCATGCTTCGATTCTTGCCATTAGCTAACACAAGCAGCATGTCTGTAGTGTAGAAAGAGAGAATACTATGATTTGGGGCTACACCCACTTCTGGTGTGGTCCCATATTGGGCTTTGGCAGGCACTCTTGGAATACAACTGCTTTTTTTGTTAAAAAAAATTATATGGCACTGTTTCAGGTCTAGACCCTTCTGCTTGAGGCAAGGAAAGGGAGCCTGTTACTGCAGGAGAGGGGAAGATTATGCTCTATTACTGTAAATATAGGTAGCGAATTAATTTTCACTATATTTCTTCATTTGTGCTGAGAATAAATCAGTGGAAATTCAGTTCATATACACCTTGCCCCCAGCAGCAGATGTTAGGAGTGTACAATTAATGTGCCATCAATCTTCATAAAGGAAAACCAAGAAAGCATTTCAAAGGAAAGAAAGATTGTGTTTCATCGTGTATTTAGCACTGCCTGCCTCTTATTTCCATGGTTTTATGAAACACAGGAACTGCCCGTAGCTTAGTAAAATGACCTGCTTCCTATTTTAGTTCTTCACATGCAAGAGTGAACTATTTCTTTGACAGATACGTTTCAAGGGCAACATGCAATTATATATATGCATTTTGTTTTTAAAATCTTGGTTAAGATCAGTTTGATACTGTGTTACTCTGTTTTACAACTCTGGTGGTGGAGGGGATTTCTGCTGTGAAGGGGTTCTGAAGTAAATCTCTGTTGGCTTTTCCACACACAGTTGTGTTCCCCTCCTTTTATTGCAAAGAATCCAGATGTCTTCCCTCAAGGCATTCCTACTGCTGTACAGATGTTGCACTTTCCAAGGAATATTTTGCCAGTGGAGAAATTCTTTCCTTCATTATTGCCCTCATTGCTGTCAAATTGCTGTGTGGCGTGTGTTTGTGAAAATGTGGTGTGTCCCTATTAGATAGTGCCTGGCCTACCTAAAACACAACTCCTCCAAGTTATTTTTGAACTGGCAAAGAAGCTTTGATAGTATTGTCGAAGGCTTTCACGGCCGGAGAACGATGGTTGTTGGGGGTTTTCCGGGCTGTATTGCCGTGGTCTTGGCATTGTAGTTCCTGACGTTTCGCCAGCAGCTGTGGCTGGCATCTTCAGAGGTGTAGCACCAAAAGACAGAGATCTCTCAGTGTCACTGAGAGATCTCTGTCTTTTGGTGCTACACCTCTGAAGATGCCAGTCACAGCTGCTGGCGAAACGTCAGGAACTACAATGCCAAGACCACGGCAATACAGCCCGGAAAACCCCCAACAACCAAGCTTTGATAGGTCTGTATTTCTTTTACTGGTCATGCAGACACACCTTGCTTAGCTTTATTTAAGGCAATCACCCCCAAAGTAATAAATGACAGCAACACTGTCTTGCCTTTCCATTTTGTGGAGCTTTCATATAGTTGTCATTAAAAAAAAAATCTCATGCTGTCTTTTTCCTTCTCACAGCCCTAAGTCAATGTTGTTAATTTCTTGTTGATGTGCGAAACAGCCTTGTTAATGCTGCTCTCCTGATTTTGGTAACAACGAAAAGGGATAAAGCTGTCATTCATAGCATTCTGAGTAGATTCTGAGGACCACAAACTGAAAGATGTGCTCACAGCTCTGCATCTCCAGTTCTGGAACATATTCTAGCCTTTCACCAACATAATTATTATGTCTCCTTCCCCAACTGTCTGCTCTTCGGCATACCGATTCTCCTGTGTCATAGGGGATCCCACATTGCATTGTGGTCCTTGAGTGGGAGATACAGCAAGGAAAAATAGTTGTTGGATGCACTTTATAGGATCCTGCAGATAAGCCTTCCCAGAGTCCTGTGCACCAGTTACAATTTTTTAAAGCAACTCTTTATGCTTTTTAAAATTGTGGAGTAAAGGCTACTGAATTACATAATTTATTGCGGAAACATGGCCTGAGAAATGAACATGGCTCTTAACAATCTCTCTTATACAACCTATTTTGTCTCTAGGTAATATTTCTTATTTAGTTTTACTTCAGTTATACTCCGTCTTTCTCCCCAAAGGGGACCCAAAGTGGCTTACATCATTTCCTCTCTTCCATTTTACCTTTGCAACAACCCTATGAGCAGGGCTTTTTTTCTGGGAAAAGAGGTGGCGGAACTCAGTGGGTTGCCCTCGGAGAAAATGGTCACATAGCTGGTGGCCCCGCCCCCTGATCTCCAGACAGAGGGGAGTTGAGATTGCCCTACGCGTAGGGCAATCTAAATTCCCCTCTGTCTGGAGATCAGGGGGCGGGGCCACCAGCCATGTGACCATTTTCAAGAGGTTCCAGAACTCCATTCCACCGCGTTCCTGCTGAAAAAAAGCCCTGCCTATGAGGTAGGTTAGTCTGACAGTATGTGATTAACCCAAGGTCACTCAGTGGGGAATCAAACCTGGACTGCCCAGATCCTACTCTGCCACTGCAGCAATTATACCACACTTGCTCTATCATCCCCACTGGAGAAAAAACTTCACAAAATCTCTTATGAAATGGCTGTTATTTTTTCTCCCCTCCTTCCCTTTCAGTGACATGCAGGACAGAGAGCCAAGCTACAAGTGACGCCTGACACAGGTTGGACACTTGTCAGCTTCCCTCAAGTTTTGATGGGAAATGTAGGCATCCTGGTCTTGTAGCTGTAATGGAGAGCCAAGCTGTAAAACCGGGACGCCTACATTTCCCATCAAAACTTGAGGTAAGCTGAGCTGACAAGTGTCCAACCTGTGTAAGGCGTCATGTGTAGCTTGGCTCACAGTCTCAAGTTTCTGACCAAGTCAACAGGAAGTGCAAGTTTTAAAATATTTATACCCCGGCTTTCGTTTCTTCAGTTACAATCCCCCCCTGGACCAATATTAGTGTTTCATTATCTGAAGTAAGAATTGCCACATGCCAAAGTAGTAGTTGCCCTCCTACCTACTAGTCCTGGGAGAGATGAACTGTTTACAATAGAAAGCTGCTCACAGCCTCAGGGTCATGCTAAGTAGCCACTGGGTCAGACTTCCAATCTCCCTTTGTATCTTTTTACAAGTCTCTGGGAAAGGCCCTCTAACTCAATGAGGTTACAGGCAGTCCAGTTCTACAACCAGAGTAATTTACATCCATTATATCCAGCTGCAGGTAGGTGAAAACAGGCAAAGGTTTAGTTCCTAGATACTAAATCTACAAAGTAAGGTGGAGTTAAAACTAGGTTAAGATAAAAATCTAAGGTAGTAATCATGAACAAGAGAAGCCAGAAGGGCAATTGAACATTGGCAGAGGTCAAAATCAAGGTAACAGGCAGGAACAGAAATAATTTGGTCATAGGCAGGGTTCCCAGTTGCCTGCTAGAGGCAGATAGTCTCAGAGTGGTTTTCCCTGTTGCCTGGCAGGAGGTGGCAAACTGCCCAGTGATTGCCTGCCACCGGCAAGCAAACCATGCAAGCGCTCAGCAGGCATGCTCCCAATGGGGCACAACCATGTCACTTCCTGAAATGATGTCACTGCAGCAGCTGTGGGAGTGCTCCCATGCTTCAATGGGGCCAATTTTGGCCCCAAACAGGCTGGGAGTGCTCACTTTGTACACATGCAAAGATCATCTTCATCCCAGGAGGGGTTAGGGACCTGGCAACCCTAGGCTGGAACACAGGACGTGGATGCATCCCATTCAGTCAACATGCAGAGGGGTTGCATGTAGTCTAGACTAGGACTAGGGACTTCAGCCAAGAGCTCAGTTGTCCAGACTGAGGAGCAACCTCTGCCCTTAGGACTTTGTAGGACCTGGTCAGCAAAGATTTGCCTCTGTGGCAGAAGAGGCTCCTCCTTAGGGACCAACAGGGCTTGGCCTCTCTATGGAAAAAAGGGGGAGATTGCATTTAAGGAATTAAATGTATTAAATTACTCAATTAACATTTTTGTGCGACCTAGGCTAATTAATTAACTAATAAGCCTTGGTTTTCTTCTTGTCCAGTCCCATGGCTTCTCTCTCATGCCTGAGTTCCTAGTTTTGAACTGGCTTTTCATCCAGGCTTCTCTAACCCTGTCAGGGCAAGAGGGTGGGGGGCTGCAGATAAGAGTTTTGATGGGAAATGTAGGCAGCTTGGTGGAATGTTGGACAAGTGACAGTTGAAAAGTCCATTGGACAGCAGTCAGAGAGTCAAGCTGCAAGACCAGGATGCCTACATTTCCCATCAAAACTTGAGGGAAGCTGACTAGTGTCCAACCTGTGTCAGGCGTCACTTGTGGTCCCACTCTCAGAGCCAAAACAGATGAGATGCCTGACACGTGGAGGACACGGGTCAGTTTCCCACAAGGTTCCACGGGAAGTGTGGAGAGATTTTTTCTCTAGGCGTCTCGTCTAGTCTGCTCAGCTCCCTCTCAACACTGCCAGCTCTTCTTGCTCCCCTAAAAGCACTATGCAGCCTGCAGGAGCAGAGCATGTGGGCGGCAGCAAGGGGGAGCTGATTGTGCCAGTGGCAGTCAGACGCAGCTGGCAGCAGTGATTGGCTCCTTGTCCCTCTTGCCGCCACCAGCATGCTCCCCTTGATCCCCTAGATGCATTCGGCAGCGAGAGGGAACTGAGCGCGCTGGCGGCAGCGAGAGGGACAAGGAGCCGATCACCATCTTTCCACCAGGAAAGGGGAGGGGGTATACATATTCAAATAAATAAGTTCATTCCTCACATCTTCCAGCTGATAACCCTAAGGGCATTCTTATCATTCTTCTTAGTCTTGCCACCAATGTATCTCATCAAAGGCTGCTTCTCTTTGGAAGTGAGGATGTTGTCTCTGTTGGGTTCTCAAAGGGGTGGTATTTAGACATGTTGAGGGAGGCCTCCACATTCCCCCATATCAGTGGCTGGGTTTAAGCAAGGAGCATCTTGCAGTCCCATTATCCTTGTAGCTCTTTGCAACTAATTTAGGTTAAAGATAACATGTTAACCTGAGCTTTGTGATAGAATTTACATTTTGCTGTGCATAACTTCTCCTTTGACAAAGAGAGTGATTCCCTCCCCACTTTAAAAATCTGAGTTAATCTGACTCAACCTAGTTTATATTTAGCAATTGGCACAGAATGCCACATATTATCACTATCAGTCAAACCCCAGGAATAACTTGCTGCACTCATCATTTTGTATATTTTCTGGTGCCAGAGGGGACTATTAAAATAATGGCGCTGCCTTTCTTGAAGAAATGGAGACAGACAGACAGGATGAAAAGGCTCTGCCTTTTGTCTCCCTTTACTCACAGGAAGGCTGCACGATGATGATGCAGGCATTTTATGATGTTAGAAACGCAATACACTCTTTAAAAAATGCTATTCAATTTAAATAGTCGTTGCAAGGGATGCTTTTGAAATGAACTTTCTCAGTACTTTCCACCAATTAAACCAATGACTCTCTCAGGAATCAGGTTCGTTTTGACATTCAGGCTATTTGGAATTCCAGTCCCTGATTTTCTCTCTCACACTGTGTTACTCTCTCTCTCTCTCTCTCTCTTGTGCAGGAGGAGGATAAAAGAAGACCTTTGCACGCCTGCATCTGCTGGATGCAGATTTAAAACTGCCTGGGCTAAAGAAGATGCACAAATGAGTGGGAAGTCAACCAAAACTCAAGATATGCACCACTCCTTGAATAATTATCCACTTCTGCTCAGGATCCAAGCTTGACTAATGTAGAAACTTTTTTTTAAGCTACATTTTCCTACCAGGATTAGTGTAGTTGTTGAAACCATGGATCTACTTTCAGATGCAACCTTTCAGTCTGATATCACCCTCGTTGGCCTATGGTGCCGAATGTTTATATTATACAGACACTGCATGGAGCTGGGGTCCTGCTCTCCTGAGTTTGTTATTATGCAGTGCATGGCAGGGATCTCATTTGTCTTTGCTGATGACATCATATAGAAACAGATCGATGGTCAGTAAGTTCTGCTACTGTTAGATCACGGGCACTTATTTTGTGAAGCAATCTTCTCTGCCTCATTGAGTGACTTCTGTAATGTCATTTTTGCAAACTGTCAGAAGGAAAACTGAAGTACAAATTTTCCCAGATGGGGAGAACCTGCAAGTTCAATTCACTTCATGGTCCCAAACACGGAAAACTATTTCAGTGATGTTGGGGGAGAAGGGGGCAATTGGGTTTTTAAAACCTAGAGTAGACATACCATAATTTCCACTAGGTGGCACAAGAGACTTCTGAATTAGGACCGCTCTCCCAAGGCTAGCTGGCTCATGGATCTCCTCACTAAATTTTTTCCTTGCAAACAGTTTTAAAATAGTTATATTTGTTAACACTTCTGTCTTTGTAAGCAAAGCATTAATATAAAGTGAGTGACAAAGAGTCTTTTGGCACCTTAATGCTTATCACATTTATGGTAGCAAAAGCTTTCGTGAACCAGAGTCTACAAAAGTTTATGCTGCAACAGCTTTGTTAGTCTTTTTAAGGTGCTTCAAAACTCCTTTGTTGTTTTGGATGCCAGAGGGAAACTTGGCTCCTCTACTGGCATTAATATACAATATAAATTGGTTTTCACAGTTCAGCATTAGAGATACCACATGAGCCAATACTGCTTTGGCACACTTTAGGAGACAAATGCCCCAGTGGAAAGGATAGAATTACATGTTATAAGCAGTAGGCTTGTAACCTACTCCCCCTGGAGTAGCAGGAGAAAAATAAAATAAAAAACAGCCACATTTTACCATAGCATTTCCAGCAGTTCTTAGAGCTACACTTTGTCACTTCTACTAACGTCAGATGCACGCCCCCCCCCCTTATCCCCTCCCGCAGCCCTCCTGCCAGTTGCCAGGCTTGGCATTCCCCTAGCAGGGCTTTTTTTCTGGGAAAAGAGGTGGTGGAACTCAGTGGGTTGCCCTCTGAAAAAATGGTCACATGGCTGGTGGGCCCGCCCCCTGATCTCCAGACAGAGGGGAGTTGAGATTGCCCTCCGCGCCGCTCAGCAGTGTGGAGGACACTCTAAACTCCCCTCTGTCTGGAGATCAGGGGGTGGGCCCACCAGCCATGTGACCATTTTCAAGAGGTTCCAGAACTCCGTTTCCCCGCGTTCCCCCTGAAAAAAAAGCCCTGACGGTAAGCCACTGCAAGCCAGTACAGAGTAGTGGTAAGAAAGTAGCCACAGTGGTGCCTCCTGTCTTGTGCTTTAGTACCAATAAAAATGTGTTTTTTTCATTCTAGTTATATGGAAAATCCTCAGGTGTTTGGTAATGTGAATGCAGGAGTAGGGAGGGGGCATTTGTGAAGGAAAGAGAATTGTCAGGTAGGGCAGGGCATACTTATTCCCATGGTAAGTTATCTTTTTTTAGCCCGAGTGTCAAAAAAGAACGCAACGTCTACCTGTGAAGATATTGGTGTGCCGGCAAACAAGAAGAAGGGGAAGGGGTAGGTTGTATTTTGGGCAGAGTCACAGCAAATACTGTATGTGACTGGAATATTTTCTTTAGCTTGAGAGTAAGGGACTAAAATAAGACTGTTTTACAAACAGCAGTGGGTTTGCTTGTGGTTGCACACTTAGGAATATGACTGTATTGGATGAAAATGATACCTGTGTGATGCCTATTCCTGAAATATACTTTGTGAGCAGGAGCTAGGGAGGCACAATGGCACCAGAGGGAGAGCTTATACTCAAACTTCCCCAAACAGAACTCACCGTGCTTCAAATTCTAATTTTAAACAACAATTGGTGTACGGGAGATGACCTCTCCTCAGGATTCTGCTGGTTTTGAGTCTGCCCTTCACCATGCCAGGCATGACATAAGCCAAGTCCAGCTCAACTATATCCCTGTTTTAGGTGTGGAGCAAGAGTACTGCTGGGCCTGGACCAATGGAAATCACCCGGTCTGCTGTCATTCATCTGGCATGCAGAGGTTGCCTTCCTTGGACTTCAGCCCAGCCTGTACCTACCAATTCTTTCCTGCAAATGCCACCCTGAGACCGTTTCTGTTTTCAGCCAGGCTTCTTCTTGTCCCAGAGCCCAACTGGGGAAAAAAGTTTTTTAAAATCAGACTGGGGATATTTGCACACAAAAAAATGAGAGGTAGGGAAGGTTAAGCATATGGAGCTTCCGGCTGCTCTCTGCAAATGCAGCTGGTGCATGCTTTAGCATTAGGAGACAAACAGCGCACTTGTCTTATTCTGAGAAAGGCAGGATGGAAATCCTAGCTAGCTTTGCAATGTGTATTGGATTCCTGATTCATAACACCAACCCCAGTGAGTGAAATCAAGGTCATTGGCAGCATTCTGAAGTTACCAAGGCTTCTGAATTACAGGCTGTTCGGGGCAAATAGACAATGAAACTAGCAATATCTGAAAATTAAAAACATCAAATAAGTCTGTATCCATTTAAGCCAAGCTGGGCCAGTCCAGTGATGCACTGCAAGTCCAGTGCTGCCACTCCACTGTGCCATTGGATTTCCTGTCTCCTGCTCCATAATTCCTTTGAATGAAAACCCCCTGCATGCCCTAGTAAATGGGCAGAACTGTCCCACTCCCATATTGACATGAACTTGGAAGCCTGCAGGCACAACAACTGTGTTCACACTAATACAGATGGGGAATAGTATCACTGGTTGGTGGCAGCTAGCTCATTTGCAATCAGAAGCCTGATGTTTTAACTTTGCAAAAGCAAGTAAATATATAAATTGGTAGGAGGTAATATCTGCAAGAATCTGGAATGCCTAGATAACACTTGTGAGACATTTGACCACAGCTGCAAAATCACTAACAAGTATTTCTTGTGCAACTGGTTTCAAGGCCAACTTATGCCAGTTTCTTGGCCCCTTTTCCTATTTCTTAAAACTCCTCTCATCCTCACCAGTCATTGGTTCCTAGCTGCTTTACCTTGTCAAGGGGAAAAACAAGAGTTGTGATTGCTAGAAATCACAAATTGCATTTCTCAATACGTTTGCCAGATCCAGATCGGGATATTTCTGGGGATTTGAGGATGGAACTTGGGGAAGGAGGGATTTGAGGATTTGACCTCAGCAGGGTATAATGCCACTGAGTTCACTTCCCGAAGCAGCCATTTCCACCAGGAGAACTAATCTCTGTAGTCTAGAGGACAGTTGTAATTCTACGAGGTCTTCAAGCCCTACCTGGATGTTGGCAACCCCATATATCCAGCACCTTCTGGTCAATGTAAAAATTTCATTTTGGTGTAGTAGTAAGAAACTGCTTTTTCATCTTCTTCCTCTAACTGAATGCATCCCCAATGTAAACCAAAGGTCCGGCTTGCACTTCTGTAGAGATTTCCCAGGATTAAACCTGCAGTAATAATACAATCCTTATTCAGAACATCAGTGACAGCAACTTGTTGGGTTGCTTTGTAGCAGCAGCAGCAGCAGCAGCAGCAGCAGCATGGTATTCCAATGATCAGCTCTTCTGTCAATAGCGCATGTCAGACCCATTAGCAAAAACCTTTTAATTCAAATAGTACGTAGGATCCAGTGAGCCAGCACATCACAGACCAGTTTCCTCATCAATGTTCTATTCCATTGAATTAAACAGAAGACAGTGTGTGTATATCAGTAGAGTTAATGATAATGTCTATTTTTAAAAGTCATTTTTAATTACAAATCAACCATTGAAACAATTTTTACAAATCAAAACGTCCTTGAATGATCATCATTGGTTGTGGATTTTTTCTCAAGGTGATTGGATAATATCCGTTTTTTGGGGAAATATCAGCCCTAGGGTAGTATTTGCCCGGAATTGTTCTGTGTTACAGGTCCTCATGAATAAACTCCACAAAGTGTTATACAGACCAAAACTTGGCCACTGCTTTTAGAAAAATACGAATGAAGCTGGTTTATACTGAATTCGACCACTAGTCTACCAAGATCAGTAGAAGAAGTGGCTCTCCAGGATCTTGATCCTTTTTACTGAAGATATCTGGGATTGGACCAGGGACCTTCTGCATGCCAAGCACATGCTCCCTGAAGAGCTATGGCCACCGACCCATGGATGTACAAGGTTTGGCCTCCTTGATTCTGTTCACTGTTGAGGGATAGGTAGATTTCATAAAGGGATGACCAAAGATCTTTCCATTATGTGGACATATATTGACTGACTGCCCTAGATCCTCGTTTTTTGATTCCATGTATAAAGGATACCTCCAAGAACAAGTTCTTGTCCTATTTTTTTTCCATGTGGTTTATTTACTTATAACATATTTATTAATTGGCCATGTCCATTTGAAATGTTTTATGGTTGTTGAACTAGCCACTTCTCACCATCCCCCAAACCTATCATTGGTTTTCATTTGCTTCTTCCTCGGATTACTTCTAAATCCGATCAAAGGACAAGATCTCTTGGCCTCACTTAGCCTTAACACCTTCCTGTCCTACACCCAACTCAGATAACAAAGGAGCCTCTATGCAACACATTCGGAGAACAGAGCCTGCTTTAATCCACTATCTGGCTTTCTCCAGTGGCTGTTGTTTCTTTGCTTCTGTCTATAGAAAAGAGAAAGTCTACAGGTATAAATCGGTGCTAAGCAGACGGGCAGGCTGAGACGCTGTCACAATGTATTATCGATTGGTTTTGTGCTGCACGGCTGATAAGGGCATGGAAATCTTGCATGGCTGAAAACTGCAAAGGAAATGAGAGCAAGGTAGGGCATTCCATCTGAAATACTGTCATCCCTTGTTACAAACTGCAGATTGTCAAAACTATGTCAACAGCTGCAGCAGTAGAAGAAGTAGGAAAAGGGGTAGGAAACCTATTGGTCAACTGAGAGATATTTTCTTTTTGTATTCTTTCTAAACATGTAGCTGATGTAATGTTAGGGGTAGATGAATATATAGAACTTGAGTTTTGGAGGAAGAAGCCAGAATCAAGCAGATTTAGGTATCTGCCACCTTGCTCAGGGGTGTGCTAACCTAATCTTTTGTTGACTGTGACTTGGTGGGCGTGGTGACCTCTCCCAATGTTTATTTGAAAGTTCTGTAGGTTTTTAAAATTGTCATTTGTTAAATTACCATGTAATCTGCCACCGGACTATGTAGCTTTCATCCACCTCCTCTCATGGCAGGATTAGCCATGTGTTTCATATTATGGATCCTTGTTTAATACAGTATCCAAGTAACAAATGCATTTTTATTTCCTTCTGACTGCTGTGTATATAAAGGGGACATCCATCTCACAGTCCTTTTTGGGCACGAATTTGTTATAGGTGGGGTGATTTATTTGCTATGATGTCTCAAAAAATAAATGCAAACTGTGCCTTGTTGGTGCTCGTGCTCCAGAATGAAAAACACTGAATGAATAGAAAAATATAGACATTGCTAGTAAAATAAATTCAATAACAGAACCAAGGAAAGTAATTAATAACCCCAATATGACGTTGAAATGGATATTATATATTATTTTACATCTTATGTGCATTAGTCTTTTTGCTAAATATTTTCTTTGTTATGAATGGCCTTGGTCATCTATTGTTAGAGCCATAAAGGATAGCTTAGAGACTTTAAAGCTTCTTAGCACCATGACAGAGATAATAGGATATAACCTAAGACACCTGGAAAAGATGGGACCTTTGGTCACACCCCGGGGCATGTTAAGGCCTTGGTGGGGCTTGGGTGAAGTATAAACTAGTGAGTCTCCTTGCTTCAACTTCCTTAGGCAGATGTGTTTGAAAACAGGTCCTATGCTTGGAGCATCTCATGATAGGATTGGTCATACTTTAAACATATTCTTGTTTTGTTAGACATCCAACTGCATTTCCTTACACTTTGTAGGGAAACTTTGTGAGGAGAGAAGGTGCTGGAGGGGAGTGGGGAGCAAGTACAGAAGGGGGGGAAAAGGTTCTATTTGGGCTACTTGGGAAGAGGATGAGGGGAGGATGGCAGCAGTAGAGGAAGAGGCACCCACTGAAAAGAACAAAAATTGGGGGGGGTGTCTTGCTCTCTTGGCATATATATCCTCCTCCGCCATCGTCCTTAAGAGGCCTTGAGGTCACAACCTGAGATATGCTTTTTCTCTCTCCCATCCCTGTTTGTTTCTAACACCCAGCCTGGTGAAGAGTTCTAGAGTGCTTGAAAGTTTGCACATTATGTTATTTTGGTTGCTCTTAATCAAAGGTATTGATTCTTGAAGGTTTTTTGCTTTCCTCAGGGCACTGAAGATCCAGAAGGTTAGTTGTCATCCTCTGGGCATGGATCAGGGATCACTGGGGAGGGACAGCTATGAATTTCTGGCATTGTGCAGATGGTTGGACTAGATGACCCTTGGGGTGCCTTCCAGGTCTATGCTTCTATATTTAGAGATGCCAGACCCCCCGCTCCCACTTACCTGGCCATCTTCTGAGTGCGCTCCCCTGCGGTGTTGCACATTCCCGTGCACAGCAGCCACCTGGATCAGGCCCATTTTGGTCCGGATCAGGGCCACTGTGGAGCATGGGAGTGCTCCTGTGCTCCGCAGTGGCCCAAAACACATTTCAGCCCAAATCGGGTGAGTTTTGGGCCCATTTTGGCACAGATCGGGCCCATTTTGGGCTGCTGTGGAGCACAAGAGTGTTCCCACTGCAGAGCACAGGAGCACTCCTGCGCTTCACAGTGGCCCCAATCCAGGCCAAAACGGGCCTGATCCGCACCAAAATGGGCCCAAAACAAGCCTGATTTGGGCCGAAACTGGCCTGTTTTGGGCCCCTGCAGAGCACGGGTGTGCTCCCAGGTGGCTGCATGATGATGTCAGTTCCTGGAAGTGACATCATCACGCTTGTGGGAGTGCACTGCATGCGCACACACCCCACCCCAAGAGGTACGTGCAGCGAGCCAGTCCCCTGCCAGGATGTTAAGACGGACTTGCAACCCTATCTATGTTTCTGTTGCCTGGTTTTGTTCTGGGATTTTGCTGTGGCTCAATGAAGCTACTTTTTGGCTTAGAAAATTGTAACTGTAGCAAAGGCAATTAGCTTTAGTTAGTTACAATGGTAACCCTGGACACTGCTTCAAAAAGATGGAATATTGAAATCAAGATTAATTATGAATATCTCAATATTGGTATTGAATCAGCCCAGAAAAGGAAGTGCACTGGCCAGTTATATGATGCATAAAATGAATAATCATGGAACAAGAAAGTGGTACTCCCAATTTAAACCCACTTTCATGACTAACAAAAGTACCTTTAAGAGTATACTACACTTTGTACAGATTGTATTCAAAGAAGTTAGTAACAGTCCTGATCTTCCCCATTATTGGTATTTCTACTGTAATTATTAACTGAGTGACTACACCAAGTACTGTGTGTTTTGCATCAAAAAGCATTTTTCAACAGAGTGCTTTTAGGCTGCTTTGCATTAGTTTGCAGAATTGTGAGTCAGTTAAGACTTACACTTGACAACAGTAAAGCAGGGCAGGAGGAGATATTGCAAAGAGAGGCAGGTTTTAAACAAGATTCTATTGAAGGAAGAGACAGGACAGAAAAGCTAAGTTTATGAGTTGTTGTATAAAAAGATTTGTAGTCATCACAAACTGAACTAAATCATCCAACCAATTCTATACATAAATATGAAAGACCTCCACCTGAGGCCCTGGAGAGTTACTACTGCCAATCAGAGTAGAAAACGAACCCAGTGGTCTGGCACAGTAGAAGGTAGACTTCTCGTGTTCGTGAGAAACAATCGTTATCATGGGGACATGGCTCAGTGGTAGACCATCTGCTTTGCATGCAGAAGGTCCCAGGTTCAATTTCCAGTTAATAGAATAAAGCAGTAGGTGATGTGAAAGATGTCTACAATTGTACATAAATCTTAAATGTGAAAGACCTCTACCTAAAAACCCTAGAGGGTTGCTCCTAGTCAGAAGATACAATACTGACCTTGATAGAGCAATTGCCAAGCGCAGTAAAAAGCAGCTTCACACGTGTGTATTTATCCAACCATTCCTCTTTCACAGGTTATGACAGTCTGCAATTAGACTTCTGGTGAAATGTAAGATTGCAGTTGGAATCGCATTAGAATCAAATTCCTCCCCAAATCATCAACATATCTCATTCTCAACAAAGCCAAATCTATTAATATGGAAACGAGAGCCATGAACAGGCAGAAAAAAGTTCCAGGTTTGCAGAAAATCTGGGAAAGGGATGTGCCCCCCACAAGTCCTTGCAGATTCTCCACCATTCAACTGGACTTGGCGCTGCACACCTGGGCCATAGTTTTCCCAGGTAGAGGCTGCCATGGGAGGAAAAGCAGAAGCCAGGGACAAATAAATGTTGGTTGACTGGTGGATAAGAAGAAGAGAAGGAAGCAGGAAAAGGGGAGACACTATTAGGGCTTTCAGGGAATGGGGGATGGAAATGAGATGCCCATTGCAAGTCCTTACTGGCCCCTCACTTTTAAATGTCAGAATTCTGTGCCAGTGTTTAGCAATTCTACAGTATGGTACCACAAGTCAGATTAACTTTTCAAAAGTATACCCAACATATATTACTATTTTTACTAAAGACTCTCTCTCTCTCTCTCTCTCTCTCTCTCTCTCTCTCTCTCTCTCTCTCTCTCTCTCTCTCTCTCTCTCTCTCTCTCTCTCTCTCTCTCTCTCGGCAGTTACAGCTTCCTTCTTAATTCCTCCTCCATTCTCCCCCTGCCCTGCTAAACTCCATCGGAAAAGCAAGGAAAGATGATACTTCTTTGTATACGTGTTTGTGCTATTTAAATGTCTTTCCTTGAAAAAGCTAGTTATTATTACCCTTACTAAAATAGCTAGTTTGAGCTGAGCATGTGGAAAATAGTGGTAATAAAATAAGTTTAATCTTTTCCATTCTTTTTGCTCTTTCAATAAAGTGGTTTGTTCATTCCAGAGAGGATGTGAAATACTAACCAAATCTGGCCCAAAGCTGAACATGGGAATGATTTTGCCCTCGAGTTCTCTTTGTTCATTTTGTTTGCACTAAAGATGTTGCAGTGCAGAGAGTGGAATTGAGCTTGGCAGCTCAGTCCAACTGCTGAATTATTGGAGCATTTCTATTGTCTCATAAATAAGCTGCAAATATCATCTGATTCATCACAAGGCTGAGATACTAATTAACACTTACAAGGTGTCATTTGAAAGCCCCAGGGCTCCGACAGTGTGGTTTAATTTGGTAAGAGCTGTTATGGGCCTTGGTATTCCAATGCCGAGAACTTCCAAGTCACCCCTAGTGTTCAGCTGCCTGGCTCTGGTGTAACATAAGATCAGTTAGCATAATGCGGTCAAAGCAGGCCGAGAGGCAAAGATAGCAGAGGAGTTTGGAAGAGTAAAGAGATCAGAGAAGAAGAAAGTGCAGGGATGTCAGGGACGACAAGGGTGTTTCATAGAATCATAGAGTTGGAAGGGGCCATACAGACCATCTAGTCCAACCCCCTGCCCAGTGCAGGATCAGCCTAAAGCATCACTGACAAGTATTCATCCAGCCTCTTCTTGAAAACTGCCAGTGAGGGGGAGCTCACCACCTCCCTAGGCAGCTGATTCCACTTTTGAACTACTCTGACGGTGAAAAAGTTTTTCCTAATATCCAGTTGGTACCTTTGTGCACGTAGTTTTAGCCCATTGCTTTGTGTCCTACCCTCTGCTGCCAACTGGAACAGCTCCCTGCCCTCCTCCAAATGACAGCCTTTCAAATATTTAAAGAGAGCAATCATGTCCCCCCTCAACCTCCTCTTCTCCAAACTAAACATTCCCAAGGCCCTCAGCCTTTCCTCGTAGGGCTCAGTCTCCAGACCCCTGTCACATGGGGACAGGTTTGTGTAGTTTCCCTGTTGCTGCTTCCTTTCTGTACAGTGCAGCAGTGACTGGGCTTCCATACAGCATGTGTTGACAGCATTTTTTTTAATGCATGGTTTAATTGTGTTATATTGATTCTAGCAACAGAGCCCATTGTGGTAAGAAATACAATGGGCTCTAGCAGCAAGGGCTTGAGAGTTCCAGCTCTGTGCTGACAGCTCTTCTGCTGTCGTAGAGATTGAGAGTCTTGACGTTGCTGTTATAACATTATGTATAACAGGTTCACGGAATTCCCAGCTTTCATGTAAAAACAATTAAATTTCTAGCCCCCTCATTTGCCAGAGGGGCTAGAAAGGAGAAAATCTATCTCTGCAACATAAGGGGTTAGAAACTTGCCTTATAAATATATATATATATATATATATATTAGCTGAAAATTTCTATCAGTATAGCAGTCTAATGATATTCAATTGCTTGATCATAGATCCAGAGGTTTTTTTTAATGCTTGGGTTTTTTTTAATGAAGGACCTCATTGGCCCAGGGGATAGGGGGAAGTCCACTGTCAGAGGACTGGGGCATGTAAACAGTGGGAAAACTTGCCACATGGAAGCCCTATTGCCTCTGTGCTGTATTAGCAGCCACGGCAGCAAGAGGGGGGACCACTCCAGCCTGTCCCCATTTGGAAACTATCCAAGATTCTGAAGGCTTTCTCTTGACACCTGATAAAATTTGACAGTGGTAAAGAGATGCTACTTCCTTTCTATTCTCTCTAACAACATGATCTTCTTTGATTTTCTTCCTCCAAACTGCTAGGTATATGCAGCGTTTATTGCTATATTGCTTAGTAAATTATTAAGCAGACAGCTTCATATGCTATTATGTCAATGGCAGTAAATATCTGTACATCTCTTAGTACCGAGGTCTACAAATTGTGAGTAATGTGGAGTTGCTATTTTGGGAGGTATTTTTTGTAGGATCTGACTGGCAGTATGCATGTGAAGAAAACAAGGATTCCATGTCTCCTGCCTCTCTGTGTGTACACTGGAGTAGTATGGCCAGTGTGGTGTAGTGGTTAGAGTGTTGGACTAGGAGCTGGGACATCCAGGTTCAAATCCTCAGCCTGTCATGAAAGCTCTTGGCACTCTGGGAACAGGTTCATTCCCATGAGGCTATGGTTGCCAATCTGAAGAAGCTGAGAGAGAGAAAGATTTGTGGACAAGACTTTCAGAGACCCTCTAGAACAGTTAACAACAACAACAACAACAACATTTGATTTATATATCGCCCTTCAGGGCAATTTAACAACCACTCAGAGCAGTTTGCAAATTATGTTATTATTATCCTCATGACAATCACCCTGTGAGGTGGGTGGGGCAGAGAGAGCTCTGAGAGAGCTGTGACTGACCCAAGGTCACCCAGCTGGCTTCAAGGGGAGGAGTGGGGAATCAAACCCGGTTCTCCAGATTAGAGTCCCGCACTCTTAACCACTACACCAAACTGGCTCCACTTCTGTGCTGACAGCTCTTCTGCTGTCGTAGAGATTGAGAGTCTTAAGGTTGCATGATGCTAAGGAGGAAGGACATGATCCCTTAGAAGGTGTTGCCAAGTAGGCCCCCTCCCCTGCTTTAAAGCCTGCCATGAACTGTGTTAAAGTTTCCTGCGTTACTGTTTCACTGCTGCACAAAGATTGCTTTGCACGTGTGTGCTCTGATACACGTGTCAGTTTCCTGCCTGCGTGTCAATTACCCTGCTGCTGTAATAGACTGTGTAGTTTACTGACTCCATGTTTGGATAACTGCACAAAGGACTCTCTTTCTGGGCAGCCCTGCCCTGACCTGTATCTGGAATTCCCAGTGTGTGTTTGGACTCTGTTACAAGTGTGCCCCGTGCCTGCATTGCCATCTGCCACGGACCGTGCTTGTTCCCTGCTTTGGACTGTGTTTTAAAGTGCTGTTTCCCCCTGCCTCCATGGAAGCCTGCCTCATATGGGCCCAAGCCGCTGCTAGCAGCCGGGCGCCTGCCGGGGAAACCTCCAGCGAGCCTGGCTAGGCGCTCCCTGGTCAGTTCCCGCCTGGAGCCTCCCGCGAGCCGGTCCCCGAGCTTGCCCTCGCTACCGGGCAGCCTGCTATCCAGCCCCAGCTATGCCCAGCCGGCATCCATGTTCTCAGGCAGCCAGAAGACCCTGGGAAGAAGACTGCTTTGGGAAGCCATTTCGGCGAAGCGGGCACACCACGTCCGCAGCGAGAGCCCCTCGCCCCGCTCTGCATATCTTAGGAGCCGCCCCGGAGAAGAACTAAGTGCCGACCATCCCAAGCACTTAGAGAATGCATCTCAAAGAAACCTCCGCATTCCAGAGCTGATGACATCAGGACAAGCCCTGTCCGCTGGAACATCCTTTCAGCCCACTTGGATTTCCCCCTCCCTCTTTTGTCCCCTCTTCCTGAGGTGTCACTTATCACAATCTGATTACCAAAGTGGCCCATCCAAGCCATTCAGTAGCCCATCAGACCCTTTGTTTTAATCTGTGAGAACCACCAAGTACAGCACCAGCCCCCGGGTACGTTTTGGGGTATTTAAGCCGGCCTCTCAGACCGCATGGTGCGCGTGCCATCCTATCCAGAACCCCTCGCTGTCCATCTGTGGTCCCAGTGCTGGCATTGGGCCACCCTCGCTGCTGTGTCTCTGCTTCGCTTCAGGATAAGTGAGTATTCCCCCTATCATCGTTGGGAACCAGCTAATGCGAACGTCTCTGTATTTCCTACTCTGTATTTCTTAGATCTTGTATGTTCTCTTGTATGCTTGTGCAAGTTTAGGCTTACGCCACACTGAATACACGTGTTTGGAACCTATTTGTAGTCTGCCTCTTTGTCACTAGAGTGTCTGGGATCGGGACCTCCGTATACATAGGTTATGATCCGCGCTTAATTTTAAGTTACAGACTGCTACAGCTAATTCCCCATTATAATAAAGAGCAGTTCTGGTAACAAAGGAACCCCTTCCTTGGATGACAGACCAATAGCCTCTCATACTGGGGATACCCTCAAGGGTTAGGAGGTGGAAGTGGGCTTTTGATAGTAAGTGATTTGATTATCAGGAATATAGATAGTGAGTTCTGTGACAGGTATTTCTACTGTGTGGTGACTTGTCTGCCTGGTACAAAGGCTGCAAACATCACTCATAGTACACAGGTTGACAGTGCTCAGGAGGAGTCAGAAGCTAAGATTCGTTAGGCCCTGGGGAACTTTCTGGGGCACGCCAAGGCTGTACAAAAGAGGTGGGCTTTGCTTGGACCAAAATGAAAGTACCCCATGGGCACTTAATGTCCCAAAGGTGGCAGAGCAGCTTTTAAACTAATCCCAGGGAGAAAGGTGACAGGAACTGGGGAACCTCCAGTTTGAAACAAGTCAGTTCAAATGGACAATAAGGTAAACACTCAGGGTAAGATTGGATGGAGCACAACAGAAATTGGGAGTAAGAGTAAGATAGTGAAGGAGGGCACTGTGAGGAGACAAGATGAGAGTTGTTGAAGAGGGAAATACATTATAGGTATCTATATGCTAATGCTTGAAGCCTCTGAGCCAAGATGAGGAGACTGGAGTACTTGGTGCTAAATGAAAATGTAAATATAGTGGGTGTCTCAGAAACATGATGGAATGGGGACAATCAATGGGAAACCATTCTCCCTGGATATGAGCTCTATAGACAGTACAGGGAAGGATATGTTGTGGAAAGTGCTGCTTTGTATATCAAAGATGGCATAGAGTCAAACAAACTAGAAAACATCCGAGGAATAAATTTCCCAACAGAATTACTATAGGTGGGTGGAGATATCAGGCCCTAGTGCTGGTGGTGGTGGTGGGGATACTATCACCTCCGTGATCAAACCCTTGAGGCTGACCTGGAGGTAGATAGGAAATACAAGAGGTGACTAAACCAGGTAAGGTTGTAATACTGGGTGACTTCAACTACTCTCACATTTACTGGGTAAACATGTGCTGAAGTCATGCTGTAGAAATGAGATTCCTAGACATTCATCGATCACTGTGCATTGGAGCAGTTGGTCACAGAGCCAACAGAGTGGGGATCAAGACCTGGTGAAAGATTTACTGGCCAAGCTACAAGTGACGAATGACACTTGTAGTGATCCAGTGGAGCGCAAATGGAGCACAAGTGAACAGGGAGGAATACACGTGAGTCTGTTCACTTGCTGTTCAAGTGTCATTCGTCACTTGTAGCATGGCCTGTAGATATTGTTGCAGCAGTTGGGAACAGTGGCCACAATGCTATTAAGTTCAGCATTTGTATCAATGGAAAGTTACCCCTAAAGTCCAACATAGTAAGATTTGATTTCAAAAAAGGGGACTTGACAAAATTCAGGGGAATCGTTAAAAGGAAGCTGAAAGGGAAACACAAGAGCATCAGATCCCTAGAGGATGCTTGGGAGTGATTGAAAACCTCAGTAACTGAATCCCAGACAGGAGTTATTCCCCTGGGTTAGGAAAGGTACTGCCAAGACTAAAAGAATGCCTGCATGGTTAATGATCTAAGTCAAGGAAACCGTAAAAAGCAAAACGGCTTCCTTTAAAAGGTGGAAGATTACCCCCCAATGAAGTAAACAGAAGGGACCACAGGGTCTGGGAAAAGAAGTGTAAGTTAATAATTAGATATGAGAAAAGAGAATTTGAGGAGCAGTCATGGTATAAGAAGATGGATCCTCTTATGTATTAAGCAAATGAAGTTCAGTGTAGGTAAGTGTAAAAGGTGACTGGAACAAAGAATCCCATCCTTAAGTATATGCAGATGGAGTCTGAACTTGCTGAGACTGAAGAGACCTTGGGGGTCATAATAAATAGCTCAATACAAGTGTCAATCCAGTAGGCCTCATAAATGAAAAAGGCAAACTCTATGCTGGGGATTATTAGAAAAGCGATTGAAAATAAAATAGCCAATATTATAACGCCCCTTTAAAAATCTATGGAGCAGCCTTTTTTGGAATGTTATGTTGTAGTTCTGATCACTGTATCTCCAAAAGGACATTGCAGAGCTGGAGCACCTTTCCTATAAGGAGAGTCTGGGACTTTTCAAGTTTAGTAAAGATCCAATTAAGGGTGGACGTGATAGAGGTTTATAAAATTATGCACAATGTAGAGAGAATGGACTAAGAACTTTTTCTCCCCCTCCCAAATTCTTGGTCTTGAGGATATGCAGTGAAGCTGAATATCTAGGCAGTAGATTCAGGATAGACAAAAGGAAATGATACTTTACATGACTGATAACTAAAATGCGGAACTTGCTGCCAGAAGATGTAATGATGGCCATGGAATCACTGTAAATTCAGAGGCTATAAACCTCCGAATATCAGTTCCAGGAGGCAACATCCGGGGGCAGCCTCCGCCTCTATGCCCTGTTGTCTGACAGGTGGTGCACACACAAGTGACATAGGAAGGGAGGTAACTGCTGGTGGGTCACTGTGCGAGACAAGATGCAGGACCTGAGGGACCACGGGTCTGATCCAGCAAGGCTCTTCTTATGTCTTTAAGCTTGCTGGATGACCCTGGGCCAGAGACACACTCTCAGCCTAACCTACCTCTCAGGGTGCTTGTGAAGACTGTCAGGCTTTGGCAGGAGCATAGCTGCACATGGCATCAGTGTGCCTGAACTGCGGCCCTTGGCCATGGATAGGGCCTGCACAGGACCCCACTCTGTGGAAGGAGGGGAGGTATACATCACCCTTGCTCCCTCCCTCTCGCAGGCCTGCTCAACCTGTCAGGGTCCTTGCGGCATCCTTCTACTTCCAGCCTTCCACAGCTTCCACCATCTTCGCCTCCTCCTTGCTAGTTCTTCCCTCCCCCTCCCCCCTGCACAACCCACTTCCTGATCCTAACTCACCACCGCACCCTGTGGGAGAACTTCCCTTATATACCTTTACCCATTTCCGGCTCCACCTGCTAACCACACCCCCAGCCCTCTAGCCATGCCCCTGGCTCTCCTAGGCAGTCACATCTGTGGTTGTTTTGCTGTCTACTTTGGGCAGCTGCACCTGTGCCTCCTTTGCTGGCTGCCGGGCTTTCTCTGCTGATTGCTTCAGCCACACCTGTGCCTCCTTTGCTAGCTGCTGGGCTTTCTCTGTTGATAGCCTCAGGCAGCCCCACCTGTGGCTGCTTTGCTCCTAGCTTCACCTGATCCTGGCTAACCCCTTCTAGCCTGCCTGCAGGTTGGGGCACGGCCCTTGGTTGACCTGGCTGCCTTTCCTTCCCTGCTGGTAAGGTTGCTGGCTGGCTGTCCCTGCTTCCTGTGCCCTCTCCCTCTGGTTGAGTCCCTTCCCGGATGTCCTTGCTCTCCTTGCCTGGGCTCATAGCCTCCCACCAGAGGGTGGGGCTAGCTAGCTTCCACCTGCCCCGTCTGACCCTCTGAGGCATGGGAGCTTCTTTCCCTCCCTCTGGTGCTGGTGGGTTCTGGATTTGGGTGTACGTTGGGGCAGCCTGAGCCTCAGACCCCAGACACAGACAAAATTGAGGAGAGGACAATGAAAGCTGCTCTAGGTCTGCAATGGGGAGAAGAGTGGAGTATAAATGAAGTAAATAAATAGAATGGCAAAGTGAAGTCATTTAGCACAGGCAAGTTTAGAGAACCCCTCCACACAAAAGCGTGGTTTTTACTATAGAAATCTGAGAAATTCCTAGAGCATCATGTAATGTCCTCCCTCTCTTTTGCTCCCATTACTCCATTGAATGGCAGTGATAGCATGGATTCTGAGGGCTGCCAGCCCTAACTCACATGCTTGCACCATATAGCTTCATCTTTCTGATGATAATGACATTGTAAAATGCTCTGAACAGGCATTAAGTTGTCCTGAAGGGTGGTATATAAATCAAATGTTGTTGTTATTCAATCTGATGCTTTACATGGGGGGGGGCTCTGCACAGCAAGCAGAAATGAGAAACACTGAGTGACTAATGAGGATAGCCATGCTGGCAGAGGGAGGGGGAGAGAGAAAAGACAAGGAAGCACGTTAGTGGGGAAGGGGGTCTCTGACTTACCTATCCTATGGTTGTTGTGGGTTTTCCGGGCTGTATTGCCATGGTCTTGGCACTGTAGTTCCTGACGTTTTGCCAGCAGCTGTGGCTGGCATCTTCAGAGGTGTAGCACCAAAAGACAGAGATCTCTGTGTCACAGTGCAGTGCACTGCAGTGTTACCTATCCTAGCTTGTTCCTCACTATGTTATATACTCTGGTTCTTGAATTGTCTTCCTGGGCATCTTGGTCTGCTTCTCTAAATGCTGGTCTTGACACTGGTGCGGTCATAACACTAGCTCTGGATGTCACATGAATTCCTGTCATGTGGTTGGGATGTCATTTGACTTCCTGTCATATGCTTGCAGTTCAGTAGGTCTCATGCAGCAGCCTAAAGGTGAAAGCAGGGTCACAGGTGAACAGAGAGAAGACAAAATAATATAGTATTTTTATTTATTAACTTCATTTTTGACCGGGTCTCCCTCCAAGGAGGTAGGGTAGGGTAAGAAACAGCGTGACTGGATAAGCCAGCATGATTGTAGAACAGGGTTTTGAACCTGGGTCATCTTGTTCCTTGTCCAAATCACTATGTCAGTATCTTGAATTCCTATCTCACACTGACTCTTTATTAAGCAATATATATATATATTAGGAAAATAATCTATGATCCATCAATTAAATCTGTATTAAAAATCTGAATATTCAAAAATACTCTCGCCCCTATGAATGACAAGAATATTTTTCCACAGTGCATAATACAGTTCCAGTTTGAGCACTTGCTTAATGTTTTGAATAAGGTGTGGAGGCTGTTTTAAACTTTGAAATATCTTGCACTAGAGTATAACACACCCACCATCTTTGAATATGAATTGTATTATACAATATTCAATTTTTTTCAGTTTGTTTCCATTGCTGCCTTTGAGTCTTATGCCTTTGAACTTCTAAGTGTTACACAAGAAATATGTCAAAGCTTCAGTGTTTAAGTGGCAGTTCAGCTATTTCTAACCCCCTCAAGGAATCACTTATCTTTTTCTCTTTGAAAATATCTAGGTTTCTAGGACCCAAAGCCAGTGACAATTTTATAGGTTAATTTGATGCAGGTTGGTTACATTAAGGAAAAGGTAAAAATTAAAACAGCAGCAAGGAAAGGTAGCATGATACCTAATGACACATTCTCAGCATTGCTTTAAATATATTATTAAGTCTTTAACATAATTAACCCACAATGAGGAAAGAGGGTGGGAGCAGAATTACAAAAAAATGTAGATTATCGTTCCCACATGTATTTTAATGAGTTCTTTTCTGCAGAGCAATAAAAGGTGATATATACTAATTAACTTAATTGTAAGACAACTGCAGGGGTCCCCAACGTTTTTGAGCTTGTGGGCATATTTGGAATTCTGACAGTGTGGTGGGGCGCAGCAACAAAATGGCTGCCATAAAATGGCTGCTGCAGGAGATGAAGCCAGCCACATAATGGCTGCTACAGCTTACCTTCAGTCACCATGAAGATCCTTGTGCTGTGGAAGCACTTACTGCAAAAGCAATGTTTTTAAACATCTGTACAGCCAATCAATATCCCAGTGGCCAGTCATAAGCCTTGCTTTACAAAAGCCCCAATTGGCCCCACCCACTTCCTAAAAACACTTGGTGGGCATTAGGGTTGCCAGGTGCCTGGTTTTGGCCCAGACGGTCTGGTATTTTGGGAGACACTCCGGGAAAAACATCCCTCAAATACTGGACACCTGGGTTGGGCTGGGAAAATGGCGTGCCAGCCTGGGCTAGGGTTACCAGGTCCTCCCACCCCCTGGGTGGGAGTTGTGAGGCCTGGCACCTACCTGCTATCCTGTGGTTATGTGTGTGTGCTCTGGGAAGTGATGTCATCACATGGGCCGCAGGCCACGCTGGGAGCACTCTTGTGCCAATTTGGGCCCAATCCAGACCAATCAGACCGCTGCAGAGTGTGGGAATGCTGCTGCAAGTTGGGCCCAATCCAGGCCAATTCAGGCACAATCCAGGCTGATTTGGGCCTGATCTGGGCTGATTTGGCACAGGAGCGCTGCTGCGCTCAGTAGTGGCCTGATCCAATTTGGTCCCGACCTGGGGGTCAGATCATGCTGCTGCGGTGCACGGGTGCGTGCCGCGCAGCCTAGGAGCACACCCCAGGAGGTTCCCCCCGACAGCCAGGTAAGTGGGAGTGGGGGAGTGGCAACCCTAGCCTGGGCATCAGGCCAGCCTCCTGCACCTGTGTGGACCACTCAAGAGTGGTCAACCAGTCATCCCAGGTGCCCAGCCGACATCCTGCATCTGTGTGTCACAGAAGTGGCCTGCCACACTGAGAACCAGGCTAGCTTCCTGCAATAGCATGGTGCTGCCCAGGAGCTGCTGGCCAGCCAGCCCATACTCTCAGCCAGTCTACTGTGGCTGTACGGAAATGGACTGCCACCCTGGGTGCTTGGGCAGCCTTTTGTAGCCACACAGCACCACCCAGGAGTGGTCAGCCAGCCCGGGCAGCCTCCTACAGTGGTGTGATACATCCCAGGAGTGATGCCTGAAAGTGAGGGGAGTCAGCATGATGACATCACTTCCTACAGTGATGTCATCATGCCACCCTGGGAGCAGGCTTGCATTGCATGGACAAATGGTAAGTTCCCCTTTTCCGCTTCTCCCCAGGGTTTGGTATTAGGCCGGACCCCATCTAGCAACTCTAGTGGGCATGAGGAAAGGTGTTGGTGGGCGCAATAGTCCCATGGGCACTATGTTGGGGTCCCCTGATCTACTGAATTCTGTTTTGTTAGACATTCCTACATTTCTGCTGAATGAACATGCAGGGTGGGAACAGTTCCAGTTACTCTGGGTTTCATTTGATTGAAAAGGTTTATCCAGTCCCAAAGGACACAAATTATGGTGATATTTTTAATAGGATACATTCCTGTCCACAAAGGAAAAAGAGAGTATATTAAGGTATTATACGTATAGGTAATTGAACACCCATCAGGTAGTTACTGCTTTCTGCCTCAACTGCCTTGGGCTAGAATTTGATCTACTTATGTTTTCTTCAAAAGTAAATAATCCTTGCCCATAACACTAATGGTTTATGTTCAAGAATGCTTCCACATGGCTGATACTAATACCAAACCAAATTTTATTTATTTATTTATTTAAAATTTGTATTCTGCCCTCCCCGCGAGCAGGCTCAGCATGGATAACAACATATTAAACAATTCATGTACATTAAAAACAACATATTTAAAACAGGATGGTGGACAGCCTTCACAGGAAGGGTTAAGATTTATACACCCCTTTTTCCAGGCAGGTGGAGGCCCAGCCTCAGCCATATGCCTGGTGGAACAACTCTGTCTTACAGGCCTGGCAGCAGACAGAGCGTTCCACCAGGTGGGAGCCCAGACCAAAAAGACCCTGGCTCTAGTCAAGGCTCGCCGGGCCTCCTTGGGGCCAGGGACCACCAACAGCTATTTGTCCCCTGATCAGAGGGTCCTCTGGGGAATATATGGGGAGAGATGGTCCCGTAGATACGCTGGTCCCAAACTGATCTTTTAAATTTTTATCTCCTTCACTTTAACAGGATGGCACTGAAGAAAACTGTTGTGTGTCAAGGTGGTTTATGGCCCACTGCACTGAGTGGTTCACTTGCTCACATAATATGTTTCAGACTACTCAGCACATTTTAAAGGCTTTTTTATACTACAGAAGAGATAAAGATGCCAGACCTCCCGCTGTAGTGGGAGACTTCAAAGCATCCGAGTGCGTCGCCTGCCTGAACCTCAGGTGCCAGTGGGGGAATGGGTGTGTGTGAAAATGGAATGTGTACTAGTTTCATGTTGGCATGCTAATGTCACTTCTGATAAAAAGCAGAAGTGACATACTAGATGCTCTAGAATTTTAAAAACTCTATGGTAAACCATACATTTTTTTAAATTCTAGAGCATCTAAATGATGTCACTTCTGTTTTTTTCTGGAAGTGACATCCACCTCCAGAAAACCCACCAAGTTATTGCTTGAGGGGCAAAGATGTCAGCTTGCACCAGGGAACATTTTACCCTATATCTAGTCTCCCTAGCCACTGGTGAATGTGTGTGTGTTCTTGGATCTGTCCACATGCCCCCAAATCCGTTTGGACCTCTTCTCTTCACCGTGAAATGCTGGTTGTTTTGCTGCTGCCTCCATGGACCTCTATCCTCGAGAATGGTAACTATTGCCTTCCCTGGAACTGCTTTCTCTCCCTTTCCTTCCTGATTTTCTCTTAGTTAGCCTCATATGTGTGCTGTTTGTGGTTTTTTGTACATTTGCCCTTTTATTTCTCTTTTAAAAAACCTTTCCAGTTGAACATCTGCCTGGCTTATTTTGAGAGTTCTCTTAAGGGAATAATCCCTGAAAACATAGGTAGAGAATCCCGGTTACCCTCTCTTGCTTGACTCCTTTAAGCTAATTCCCCCAACTAATTAGGAGACTGCCTCATCCCCCAACTTTTTCCAGGGGTTGTTGGCAGTGGCCTGGCAATCCTAAAAAGAGAGAAAACATTTGCTATTGACTGAAGTGAGGAGTGCTTTTCATATAAACATTTAAATGATAAATAGCATTGTTTTATTCATTTAAAAAGTTTAACCCATTTTCTCTGACGTTCAAAGTAATTTACAAAATGAATCAAAATAATAATTATGATATAAAATGCCCCCCTTTTCCCTGTGTCCAGTATTTTTGCAGAGACCATTAGGCAATCCTACATACAGTCCAGTCTTCAAAGCAGCCATTTACTCTGGGGTAACTGATCCCTGTTATCTGGAGATCACTTGTAATCCCCAGAGATTTCCAGTCCACCCCCAGACATTGGCAAGCCTATTTAGGATATGTTTAGAGTGGAGGTCCCCAACCTTTTTGAGCATGTAGGCACCTTTGGAATTCTGAGACAGGGTAGAAAGCACAACCACAAAATGGCTGCCATGGAAGGCAGAGCCGCCACCCATGCAGAGGAAGCCCAAGTGCAGGAGAGAAGAGGGTAATTTTTTTAAAAAAATACACTGGGAAAGAGGAATGAGTGGGAAAATCAATACTATTTGGCAACTGCTGTCAAAACAACACTATTTAAATGTACACAGAAAATCAGATTGCTATTGGCCAATCAGAAACCATGCAGAGCAAGAAACCTACCTAGCCCCACTCACTTTCTAAAAACACTTGGTGTGCACCAGGAAAATTATCACCAGATACCACATTGCCAACTTCACCATGCTGGGGATCCTGGGTTTAGAAAGAAGATTCGTCATTACTTCTCATCAAGTTCTGATGGGGGGAGAAGCACCACCTCTTCTAGTATGAACCATTCTTAGATCTTCCCAGTGATCTTGATTGGCCATCCTGTCCCCACAGCTGTATCAGTTCATTTTTTAAAGGTGTCAGTGTTTAGTAGATAGTTTTGCAAAGGCATATTTAACTAAATGGCTTCTTCATTTTATTTTCTTTATGGAAATACAGAAGCATAACTTTAAAATAATTTAGTGAATTGGTGGGTATTGCCAAACTATTCTGCAGTTTTCTTCAGAGAAGAGTGTTCAGAAATTCTCTGATGACATCTATTAGACTAAACCTGTTACTAGTTCAGCTAAAGCAATGGTCATTCATCCAGTATTTAAATGCTAAAATTGCTTTTCTTCATTCTGGCAGAACAACAGGGCTAGTTTGAAGGGGGGGCACCATTAGGATGTAAATGTCACATCAGCTTCAGAGAAGACTCATAATCTGGGCCATATACATTATGTAAGGTCTCCATGGTAACAGTTGCTCTGAGGGGAAAACTAGCTGTCTGCAGTTTCCACAGAAACTGCTCCCTGCTGAGACAGGTGCCTTGGAGGAAAGGGAAGTGAAAAGCAATAAAGAGTCACAAGGTCTTTGCAGCGCACATACATTTCAGCAAATGCCATTGTGCCTTGCCTCTGTTAATATTTATGTTAATTTTAAATTGCTAGACGATTGAGTTGCCTGTATCCTGTAACTTAAAACTCTTGGTTTCTTTGGCCTACGGAGGAGGTTTTGTTGCTTGTGGTTTGGAAATGCCACTCATCCAGAGAAAACTGAGGCTGACCCCTTCAACTTCAAAGGTGCTGCATTGTACAAATTGCTTTGCATGGGAGCATTAGACTGGTAAATAGGAATGCTTCTACTTACCGACAGCAAAAGGGGAATATTGAGATTGGGGAGGGCAGGGACTCTGTCTAAGTCAAGATTTTTTTAAAAAAGAAAAACAAGATGGGACCATAAATCTTTTATTTATGATGAAATACAAAGCCAACGTAGGCATGTCCGTTTCATGCGGTTATTAGCTGTGTTAATCTGTGATGATGGAACAAAATTCAAGTCCAGTAGCACTTTAAAGACCAAGAACATTTTCCACATTATAAGCTTTTGTGAGTCAAAGCTCACTTGGTCAGATAGACGTGTGTGTGTGTGTGATTGTGGCCCTGCATTTAGAGTGTTAACAATACTTGCAAGATTATATTAGCATAACCCTTTCATTGAAACAAAACAGCACCAGTTTATTTCTAGTTCAAAGAGGGATATTTGGTGACGTCCGCTGAAGGCTTAGTGTTGGCATAACTGCAGATTAACATGCTGGCTATTTCATCTTCTCCTGTCACCCCATTTCCTCTTCATGGGGGGGAAAAGCCTGACGTGGTTATTAAATCTGGCAGCTGGGCATGCACATGGGAAACAAGCGAAGCTGAGTGTATATAGAAAATTCTGAGTAGCTTTCAGCTGAGCTCCTTTTCGCTGCTTCGGGGCTTGAAAGGTGGTTCAAAAGGCTCTTTCTTTCCTTTGTAATCACTAATCGCTGGATCAGTGGGCAAATATCACAAACAATTGCAAATGTAAGTATTCCTGGCTTGTTTGCTGCTTTCAGATTACCAATTAAGGCTGGGCGGGTTTGGTTTGGTTTTGTTTTTAACTTCAGTGTTTGTTGAAAGAGGAATGAGATGAAAGGCAAGGGCCAACTTGAGCAGGACTGTTAATTTGCAATACTGAACTGACTTTCAATGAAGCAATTAAAAGAAACAGATTTTGGTTGCCGGATGGAACACCTAGTTGGGTTTTGAAGTGGTTAGAGGATGCTGGTTCAGGATGAGAAATCAGGAGCCTCAAGCTATTTTGACAGGGTTGTTTTTCTTAATTGTTAGACCTAGAAAGAAACTATTTATTCCTTAAAACAAAGAGATTTGTTGTTGATGATGATCTGGAATCCCTAGCTAAAAATGTAAAACCAGAACTGTAACTGAGGAATTCTGCAGCAGCTGTTTGGGAAAAGCTGAAGCAAACAGCCATTGTGAGAGATGCTTAAACCCTCATGAGAAGCAAAGGCGGGGGGGGGCATCATGACCATGGAATGGTGAGCAATTGCTGTTTTTCATTAAGCCTTTCCCAGCGTTTATAGAGGTTGATATTTGCCTGTGAGGAGCGTGAGTGTGGAATAATGGTCCTTGGGAGAAGAGTGAAGTTGCACTTGCAGGTTTCTCTCAGTGCTGCTTAGCTGCAAAGATTTTTCCTTCAGTTATAAAGTCTGTACCTGATGGTAATGTGGTGTTTGCAGTCTTCTATATAAGGCTACAGCAATGGGGAGAGATTTCAGCTTGCAAAATCTTATTACATGTGAAATAAAATTTGCAGACAGGGACAATTGGTGCAACTGGTCCTGTCTGTCCTCAACGGCATGAGAAATGTCTGCCATTTCCAGTTTGTTTGAGTTGTCATGTCCTGTTTGTTTTACAGGATGTGTTATTTACTGTGGATTCAGACATTGCATCTGACCTCTGAGCTGTGCAGTAACGTTATTAGTTCAGATCTTTCACATGCTTATAAAATAAGGGGACCTTGAAATGAGGAGGACATCACTTCAGGTGATTTTCTAAAGCATGGTTAGGGTACAGGCATGTGCCAAGGGTGTTTGCATCACCTTCTGCCTCTGTTCTTGTGCAGATTCTCTTCTCCATTAGCAGACTGCAATAACCATCTTTTGCAGTGATGTCTCAACTAGGCATCGATGCTTACCGCTAACTTCCAGATCATGGTTTGATAGCCCTTTCTTAGACATCAGAGCAAATAATGGTGATCACAGGTTGGAAATGGAGGTGGGAATCCATGTGGAAGAAAACTACACAGATCTGCAGCACGTTAAGATTCAGCCTGTGTTCTGCCTCAGAAAGCAAGAAAATAGATGCATTCCTGGTTCTGCTGTGACAAAATGCTGCAGACTCTGCATTAGTATGTGTTTGGGTGGGGATTCTGTTCAGCCTCTTCTTCTTTCATGCTGCAGCCACACCCAGTTTGACCTCCTGTGAAAATGGATAGATTTGGTGATAGTTGATGAGGATTTGATTTGATTTCCACAGGATGATTTGACAACGGTCATAACTTCTGAGTTAAGGACATTGCAAATATGATAAAATGATGATGCGCTCAGGCAGGAGAAGGAGGAGGAAGTTTAGTCTTCAGTTTAAGTAATCTAATAAAAATTAAACTAGATTAAATGCTCAAATTTAGAAATATTGCAGGCAGTTCATTAGGGTTTCCAGGTTCCCTTACCCTCCCAGTGGGAAGGGAAGGGGACCTGGCACTTACCTTATCAAATTCTTCATGCATGTGCAAAGCTCACATGCGCTCCTGGCACAGCAAGTTGACATCACTTCTGGGGATGGCATCATCACATATGGCCCAGGAGTGCTCCCAGGGCCTGTGCAATGACATCACTCCTGGAAGTGATGTCACCGTGCTGGGAGTGTGGGAGGCCCATTCCCGCACCTTTCCCCCCACCAGCCAGGTGAGTAGGGGCAGAGGGAGGAGGCTGGGAGCGAGGGATTCCTTGCCTCCACCAGGGAAATAGGAACCCTGGGTTAATTCAGAAGAATATTCTGAAACAATATTAAATTTAATTTTGATAGTTGTTGTGGGTTTTCCGGGCTGTATTGCCGTGGTCTTGGCATTGTAGTTCCTGACGTTTCGCCAGCGGCTGTGGCTAGCATCTTCAGAGGTGCAGCACCAAAAGACAGAGATCTCTCAGTGTCACAGTGTGGAAAAGATGTTGGCAGGTCATTTATATCTACTCAGGAGGGGTGGGGTTGAGCTGAGTCATCCTGTAAGAGTTTCCCAGGGTGTGGAATGCTAATGGCGGGAGGCTTCACTGTATCCTGAGGAGGTTCTTTTGCATATGGATTGGTGCTTGATGTGCTAATCTTCTCTGCAGGGCTATTGTTGGGTGTAGAGTGTTTTGTTAGCCTGGTGTTTTTCAGAACTGGAAACCATGCTCTGTTCATTCTTAAGGTTTCTTCTTTCCTGTTGAAGTTTTGCTTATGCTTGTGAATTTCAATGGCTTCCCTGTGCAGTCTGACAAAGTAGTTGGAAGTATTGTCCAGTATTTTGGTGTCCTGGAATAAGATTTTGATAGTTTGTACATGAGGTTTTTGGAAGATGGTTTAAACTTAAAGCATTTCAAAAGTCCACACAAGATCTTCTTCCTGCATTGCTTTATATTATATCAGAGATCTGCAGTCTATTAGTCAGTAGTTAATTACAAAAAATAGGGTATTGCTTTTCATGCAACCTCCTCTTAGCCTAAAAACCTGGCCCATAATTTTAAATGAACATGGACTGGGTATGATTACTCAACAGTAGAGGTGGGCACGAACTGAAAAAAAAACGAACTGTGTGGTTCATGGTTCGTCCCATTTCACGAACCAGGAACTTTCACAAACTTGCCCCAGTTCGCAAACCAGTTCGTGGTTCGTGTGATTTAAATACCCCTTTCCGTGCTGCTGCCAAGTGGCACAGAAAGGGGCATTTCACCCCCCACCAGCTTGGATCAGCTGCTTATTGGGGAGATCCCCGACAAGTAGCTGATCCAGGGGTTTGAATGCCCCTTTCTGTGCTGCTTGGCAGTGGCACAGAAAGGGGCATTTCATCCCCCACCTTCACAGAGGCACGGAAAGGGGTATTGGGCTTTTACATGAACCAAATGAACTGGCAGATCAGTTCATGCAAGTTTGTGGACAATGTGCTTCCATGAACTGCTGGTTTGCGAAGCATGAACCGGCCCAGTTTGTGAGGAACTTTAGTTCATCTTGCAGTTCGTGCCCATCTCTACTCAACAATAAAGGAAAAGCATTTTGCATATGTTCAGTTATACTGTGTTACTACAGAAAGATACAAATAGCACCTTAAAGACAAAAAGATTTTCAGGGTATAAGCTTTCAGAAGTCAAATTTCCCTGCATCAAAGCTCTTTCACTCTTGAAAACTTATACCCTGAAAATCTCATTGGTCTTTAAGGCCCTATGGGACTCGAATCTTGCTGTTCTACTACAGACCAACATGGATACTCACCTGAAATTCTGCTACTATTTGGTTTCTTCTTTGGTAAAATAGGTTAAGAAAAATTTCTGCAACCTATTCCCTACTGTGTTGTTTATTGAATGTCCCAGCCTTTGACAAATTTTATTTACACAATGTAAACCCTATCCATCTTGAGTCCCAGTGAGAAAGACTGACTGCAGATAATGTAAATAAAAATAAATAAAATAGTCATTCTGCTGTTTTATTGCTCTAAGCTTCTTCATAATGAGACTGAATAGCAAGCTGAAAGTCTAAATACTCTCTTGATAGTTTAGTTCCATTCCTTCAATAAAGCAGTTGATACATATTTGGAAAGAAAAGAGAGGAAAAGCTCAAATTGCCAATTGTCTACCTCTTGTTCCACTTTTTTTTTTTTTTTGCTTTTGAATTCTACTTGGGCTGTTGCCACCTCAGTTCCTGGGGATCTTATAATAATCTAATAATAATAGTTAATAATAATAATAATATCTTCTGATCTTCTAGCCCCTATTCACTCATGCTACTTAGTCCAGTCAATTGTTAAGTCCAAGAAATCATTCTTGTTTCATCCATCTCAAATTGCTGCAAAAACAAAAGCCATTTTCACGTGTCGTTAACATCGTGCAACATCGCACAACGCTCACGGAATGGTGGCATCTTTGTGGCGTGATTTCTGATGTTACCCCGTCATGATTCTGTTTTTGTGGCATAATGATATCAGAAATCACACCATAAAGACTCTAGCGTTCCATAAGGGTTGCTCAATGTTGCATGACATTAACAATATGTGAAAATGGCCAAAGTCAATCAGACTCATTATGGACTTATTTGGTCCACCCCGTTCCTTCTTGAACACTTGGGGAACCTTTCTAAGGACAGACCATGAGCCGCCTTCTAGCTGATATGGAGCTCTCTCAGTTTTTTAGGGATAGGGCTGGGACTCTCTACCTCACGGAAAATCTCTTCCCCCCCCCCTTTCCAAAAGACGGGAGCTCATAGAGATGCCACCATCCAAAAACCACTTGCTTCCACATCACCTGAGAGCGCTCACCAGAAAGCACGCTGATTGCTTGCTAGTATCAAATAGTTCTGCCCAGGGTTTTTTTCTGGGAAAAGAGGTGGTGGAACTCTCAAGAGAGAAATGAGGGAGAAACACACGGGATTCTTTGAAATAATATTATTTTCAAGCACTATTGCTGAGTATTTTCAAGAGGTGCCAGAACTCCGTTCCCCCGCGTTCCTCCTGGAAAAAAAGCCCTGGTTCTGCCCTAGGAATTCTACTAGGCTGAGTAGCACCAAGGAGATACAGCCCTAATACTCTTATACCTGCACGCATAAAATTGAATAGGTTTTAATTATGTTTTCCAATGCAAAGGATTTTGCTATAGAGATAGAGGCCCAGATTACATCTACATTAGATTACTGCAATGCAGTCTTACCGGGAGGTGCCCCTGAAAAGTACTCGGAAATTGGTGTAGAATGTTGCAGCCAGGATGTTGATTGGAGTGGGTCTTAGGGGCCATTTCACTCTAGTCTTGGCTCATCTATACTGGCTCCCAATTTGTTTCCAGGCACAATTCAAGGTGCTGGGGTTGACCTTCAAAGCCCTATATTGCTTGGGACCAACACACCCAAAGGACTGCCATACCTACTGTCTCATGTACCTTTCTGACCACTTTGGTCATCTTTGGAGGCCCAGCTTTGGGTGCTCCTACCTTCTGAGATTAGGTGGGTGGCAAACCAGGAGAGAGCCCTCTGGGTCATGGAACTAGGTTTTGGAACTCTCTCCCTAGGGAGACTCGTCTGTCCCCTTCTGTAGTCATCTTCTGCCAGTGGGCTAAGTCTTTTGTTTTGTTTTATTTGGTTTGGCATTCTGTAAGTGATCTTTCCTTCCTGCCCAACATTTTAATTGTTGTTTTTATGTTTTTGTATGTATTTTAGATCTTGTTTTAATTATTTCAGTGAAGTATTTCTTGTTGGTTTTAATGGTTTTAAGATGAGACTTTATTATATGTTTTAATTTGTCAGTACCTTGATGGTTATGAGGGCAGAAAGGTGGGATAATGCATTTTTGTTAAATAAAAATTAACAGATCCAGACTAAATTGGTAATTTCCACCAATTCCCCCTTCCTGCTTCAGACTCCCCCTCCCAGTCCCCCTGGAAGGAGTATTTCATGATGATCAGTGGACTGCAGTGTGAGGAAGGAGGCAGGGAGTTTCTGTGTCACTGATGGAAAATTTCGTCTGGATCCATAGATGATAATACCCAACGGCAATGGAAGTCTTATTTTATTTTATTTTTAGAACATTTGTTTTAAATATTAAAACTGAATTTAAAGTTTTGTGTGACACTGATCTTTTTCAAAAGTGCCCACAGAAACAGAGATTTCATCTAGATCCCTTACCAGCCATTTTCACCCATCCTCTGGAAAGAGCCTAGAGTTCCAGAGAAGTGCCAACCAGCCCTGTTTTCCCCACTCCACAGTGTCCAGTTCTTCCTCCACAAGCAGCAGCCCAGAAAGTGCCCCCTAGCCTTAGCGGATGGCCACAAGGAGCTTGCTGTTTTCCTTCCTCCCTTCACAGGGTGAGGTGAGATGGGTCTGGCCGTCCGTCTTCCTCTTCCCCTCATTCCCATATTGGAGGATGAGGACAGCAACTGACTGTTTCCTGCCCTGTCCTGCCTTAGCAGTAAGGGTTGAGGAGGGCAGGTGCTGCAATGCTACACCTCCAATAAGTGGGAGGGGGCAAAGAGGGCACTGCCGCACTGTGACTCTGGTAAAGGGGGATGAGGAGGGAGGGGCAGTGACATACTGCACCTCCAGGAAGTTGGGGAAGGGGAGGAGGAGAGTTGTTGCAGTGCCACTTCTGCTCACCACCTCACCACTGCTGTGGCATGGAGGCAAGTAGGACAGGCAGCAGCTTCCTGCCATGGTGGTGGGTGGTGGCTTCTTGCTATGCCTTGGTGTATGGGAGGGTGAGCCAAAAGTGCTGAGGTCAGCCATGTACTATGGGCCCTTTTCAGCTGTGGACTTACAAATTTGGCAACCTTCTTCCTTAGAGGTCATGTACAGATCAAACACACATTTTCCTCAAATTTGCCTTTGACGTATGGCTGATATGGTTCTCATTGCATTGTTATAAGGTCATGAGAGCCTGTTTGGAAGCCTTCATGTTCTGACATGCATACTTTGAAAAGGGGCTTTCTGGCAGGTGGTGCACACACAAGAGAGGTAGGAAGCGAGGTAACTGGTGGGTCACTCAGAGAGGATGCTAGATTAGATGAACAATTAGACTGATCCATCAGGGTTGTTCTTATGTTCTTATGAGGGATGGGGAGGCTACAAAATGCTTACATAAAAATGATAGTTTCAAGTGTGTAGTCATGTTGGTCTGTAGTAGAAGAGCAAGATTTGGGTCCAGTAGCACTTTAAAGACCAACTGGATTTCCAAGGTATGAGCTTCCAAGATTCATACTCCCCTCCACTCTCTACTTGGATTATAAGGACTCCTTCCCTTTTCCACTCCTCATATCTGACTCTTGAAAGCTCATACCCTGGAAATCAAGTTGGCGTTTAAGGTGTTTCTGGACCTAAATCCTGCTCTTTTGCATCATGATGGGTTCCTTTGATTGCTGAAGTTTAAAAACTTCTGCTCAAGATTACAAAAACACCACAACCTCTTTGGCTTCCTCTCCATACCTGGACCCCCATAGCTAGTTCCGTTGTCCACAGACATGCAAGACCTGATGGTGCAAATGTGCCACAAATTTGCCCCAAGGCACCTAATGTTACTATGAATACAAAATCAAGTGGGAAATACCAATAAAGAAAAGGCACAGACACTTTTCATTGGCTTGAGGCATGTCGTTAAGTCTTTGGAGTATCCTGGACTTGGCTGTTACCAGAACTGCTTTTTATAATGGGGGAAATTAGCTTTAGCAGTCTGTAACTAAAATTAGCGCGGATCTAACCTATGTTTACGGAGGTCCCGATTCCAGACACTCTAGTGACAAAGAGGCAGACTACAAATAGGTTCCAAACACGTGTATTTACTAATAGTGTGGCGTAAGCCTGAACTTGCACATACACACAAGAAAGCATACAAGGGCTAGGAAGTACAGAGTAAGAAATATAGAGACTTTCGCATTAGCAGGTTCCCAACGTTGGTGGGGAATACTCACAATCCTGAAGCGAAGCAGAGACACAACAGCGAGGTGGCCCAATGCCAGCAGTGGAGCCACAGAGAGACAGCAAGGGGGTCTGGATAGGATGGCACGCACACCATGCGGTCTGGGAGACCGGCTTAAATACCCCAAAACGTATCCTGGGGCTGGTGCTGTACTTGGTGGTTCTCACAGATTAAAACAAAGGTTCTAATGGGTTACTGAATGACTTGGATGGGCCACTTTGGTAATCTGATTGTGATAAGTGACACCTCAGGAAGAGGGGACAAAAGAGGGAGGGGGAAATCCGAGTGGGCTGAAAGGATGTTCCAGCGGACAGGGCTTGTCCTGATGTCATCAGCTCTGGAATGCGGAGGATTCTTTGAGATGCATTCTCTAAGTGCTTGGGATGGTCGGCACTTAGTTCCTTCTCCGGGGCGGCTCCTAAGATATGCAGAGCGGGGCGAGGTACTCTCGCTGCGGATGTGGTGTGCCCGCTTCGCCGAAATGGCTTCTCAAAGCAGTCTTCTTCCCTGGGTCTTCTGGCTGCCTAAGAACATGGATGCCGGCTGGGCATAGCTGGGGCTGGATAGCAGGCTGCCCGGTAGCGAGGGCAAGCTCGGGGGCTGACCCGCGGGAGGCTCCAGGCGGGAACTGACCAGGGAGCGCCTAGCCAGGCTCGCTGGAGGTTTCCCCGGCAGGCACCCGGCTGCTAGCAGCGTCTTGGGCCCATATGAGGCAGGCTTCCATGGAGGCAGGGGGAACAGCACATAAAACACAGTCCAAAGCAGGGAACAGTCACAGTCCGTGGCAGATGGCAATGCAGGCACGGGGCACACTTGCAATAAAGTCCAAACACACACTGGGAAGTCCAGATATAGGTCTGGGCAGGGTTGCCCAGGAAAAGAGTCCTTTATGCAGTTAACCAAACATGGAGTCAGGGAACTACACATTCTATTACAGCAGCAAGGTAATCAACACGCAGGCAGGAAACTGACACGTGTATCAGAACACACACGTGCAGAGCAATCTTTGTGTAGCAGTGAAACAGCAATGCAGGAAACTTTAACACAGTCCATGGCAGGCCTTAAAGCAGGAGAGGGGGCCTACTTGGCAACATGGCAACACTGTGAAAACTGAAAACCCATAGGAGCTAATGGATTTGTGACTTGGCCTAAAGATGAAGTTTATAGCATTAATCAGTTAATGCTTAAATAGTAGTAAGAAAAAACCCAAGCTATGAAGCTTAAACTTGGTAAAGGAGTGAAATTAACCAGTGGCCAATACAGAGTGTCTGAGGACACGCCAGGATCTTGTATCATTTAGGTGGGCCTGTAAGACAGATGTTCTGCCAGGCCAGGCATATGATGGAGGCTAATTTTAGCCCATCATTGCCGAGCCTTCCACCAGTCTCCCTCTACAAGGGGTATGGAGAGTCCACTCCCGCTGGTTGCCCCAAAAGGGGCACCGTATTTTATCTGTTTTTATGATTGATTTTAAGTTGTATTTTAATCAATGTTGTACCTTGCCCTAAGCCTGCTTGCAGGGAGGGCAGGTTAAAAATAAAATAAATAAATAATAAATAAATAAATATTAAACATGATGCAATATTAATGTTATTTGCTTGAATTGCAAGCAAAATTCTGTTTGTGTACAAATCATCACTTGATCTTAAGTCAGTTTTGTCATCTTAAATTTCCAGCTACATTCTACATTTCTTTGCACTAAACCTCTCCACCAACATGTCCATAAGCTACAGGCTACTATATCAGTTTGATGATGTGTAATTATATAATTTTAAAGTCCATAAATAAAAATCAAAATGATTAAAAGACAATTATAAAGCCCCATAACGAAACATGTGACATGGCTTCTGCATGTAGGGCTAATTGTGATCCCTACTCGCTGGGCCTCATCAGCCATGAAATATAGTACTTAGGAATCAATAATTATTGATGGGAAAGAAGCAATTATTTACAATGTAATTACTGAGATGCTGGTGGCAATTCAGTTTATGCTGACCTTGGTACTTTGGGCGCAGAAAATAAATAATGCTCTCTAGTTTATCATGTCCACTGGCTCTTCTCCGAACCTGTGAACAAACAAGAAATTGAGCTGAGGATATTTTTAGCATGCTGCTTTTTAATAGCTAGTGTTTGTGTTTCTTGACTGAAGCACAGCCATTTTTTGTAGAATCAAAACCTGGATATCTCTTGTATCCTTTCTGTGTTTTGTGCAAATTTGAGAGCTACTGGGAAGATCTCTTATAGATACTTGGTGGAAAATTAGTATCAGTATTGCCAGATTATCAGTCTGGATTCCTGGTTTGATAACCTCAAAGCTCTTGGGTTTTGTTCAGTAATTTTGTATGAAAATCACCAATTTTAGTTTCTTCCTTTCCCCATTCTGCTTTCTGTCAGGAAGAAATAACCTACATTTAAAGAGGAATAAGGTTACCTCTTTCTTCTGTCTTTTTTTTTTTTTTTGGAGTTAAAACCACAGCCTGGTCTTCCTGTATTCTATTCCAACCCCCTAGGAGAACTACGCACAATGATAAAAGTAGAAGAGCTGAATCAGACAAATGTTTAATCTAGTTCTTCTGGTTTCCCCCAGTGGCTAATCCGATGCCCTGACAAGGCGTAGAGGCCCTGTAGTTGCCTCTGGACGGCACTGGTATTCATGTTCCTGAACGCAGAGTTTCCATTTAGTCATCATGACCGATAGTCATCAATGGTCCTATCCTCCATGAGTGTGCTGAATCCTTTTAAAGTCATCTCAGGTTAGTGGCGAATGCTGCATGCTATGGCAGTGAATTCCACACTTAAAGTACTTGTTCAGCAGTTCAAGTCAACAGACTGTCCCCCAATTTCTGCTGTTGTCAGTATTCCTGCTGTGAGATGTCCAGGACTCCCTTCTGGACTCTTAAGTACTCTCCTGTGCCTTTGCTGGGGTAGCAGCAAGCGGGGGCGGGGGGGGGAACACCTCCAGAATTTTCTCCCTCTTAAGTTTTTCATGGGTGTGGTCATGTTAGAAACTGCTACTGGCTGTACTGAGGGACACACTAGGTGTGACAGCATGCAGTCTTGAATGTGGCACCTACCTTTTGGAGCTAGTTGCTTGTTGATCATTGAACATCGTAAGATCGGGAATTTAATCATTACCTTTAACAACGTATGATCAAATCTCAGAATTAAAAATAACAACAACAGAAATAGCAGGTTTGTCAGGGCCTGATTTAACACAGAACCACAAAGGGGAGAAAGGAATTAACTCTTACATCCTTAAAAGGTTTTGCTGTATCACAATCAATTGTTACTCTTAGGAAGGAAAAAAGATAGGTGCCTGTCTTTTTCTTTCCTTCCAAGGCTACAAATAGCGTGTGTAGCAGCATCAATTTCAGTGAGTGAAACTATGTGTGGGGGGAGTTATTTACGCAGCTGTGACGCTATTTTAGAGGTATATGGTGACCATTTAAGCATTATTTGTGGTTCGGTTTCTGTATAGCTGAGTTATTTCACTGAAGACAAGCTTTTACATTGACAGAACATTATTTTATATTTTCTTCTTTTCACTCTTGAATATACTGTCAACCATTTAAAAAGGCTGGTTTTTCCAGAAGCTCTGAGCTAAAACACACTTAAGCTTCACCCCCTTCCAAGCTTCTTGGATAGTGTTAGTTAAAAGCATGGACCGCGCAATTGGAAATCCCAGTTGCTTTAGATGAGGGATGGTTGCCTAGATTTCATACCAGTTTGTCTCCTCTTCGTGTTATTCTGTACGCCTGTCTCCCTGGGGCTAAATATATGAAACAATGAAAAATACCACCCATGACTGAAGTGCCAGTCCTGAAGCCTGAGTAGCGAACTCTCATCTGGTGTGTTAAAAGTTGTGATTAAACTGGTAAAAAGGTGTATTGGCTCACCTGGGTTTAATCCTTGGATGCATGAGAAGGAAGTATCAGTTTGATTAGGGTGGCAATATTTAGAATAATCAAACTATTTTCACAAACTAGAAAGAAATCCTGCTTAATCAGACAGAAGATTTTTTAAAACTATCTTAATTCTAATAGAAGTACTTAGAAAAATTATAGCAATGGCAAGCATCATCTTAGAAGAGCCATTCTATCTACTCTCACAAAAGAAAGAATGCCTCTTCTAGGATGATTCCTGCTGTGCATCCTCTTTAAAAGCCTCCTCTTTATATTTTTTTCATTTATAAATGTATGCAGAGCATTCTAAGCTGATATGAATAATCAACTGAGGTGTCTGTAAGGGAATTACAGGCCTTATTTGAACAAATGGAAGCAGTTGGCCTCTTGTTACGCAAGCAGTAGTTTTGCTATGGAAGAGGATTGTCAAGGGTGAAGAGGATGCATGCCCCCCCCCCTTCCATCCACATCCTGCTCTGCAGAAGACAACTTTAGCAGACAATAGATTGGATTGCTGCAGGAGAGCAGCACCTGCAGGATATAGAGATTACACAAAGCTCCTCATACTCTATGCCAATGGGGAAGCGGGTTCTGTTCTAATATGTACCTTCCTTTTATCTCACTAGCTTTGTTTCTAGTGCCGCAAACATGTAGGCCAGGGAAGGGACGAGAGGAAGTCTATCCAGGAGAGGCTGTAGCAACATTTCCCCTCTATACAACGTATCTAATGGAACATTTAGAATGCAGTAGTCCAAATGTATTATTTTGGGAAGAGGGTTGTGCTGGACTGGGGTTTGCAGGTGTCTTGGCAGGTTGGCGTTGTTTTTGTTTCCTGTATATGGAAAATATATGGGAAAGTACATTATGTAGATTTTGATTTTTGTATATCAAACAAACACTGCAGTCAGGCAATTTCAGCTGAGGAGGAATTGATAAGTAACACAAATGGCATGTGAATGGTACCAGAAACTCCAGATGACATTTTGCAAAATAAATGCTGAAAGATTCGATTGTTGTGGTTAACAATTGCTGGTCATTAGCCAAGCCAAGCCCTGGCTCTTTCACCAAGGAGTAGACAGTGGAGTCTCTTTTTTCCCACTCAGCATGCCCAGTTTTTTTCCATAGATGCTGCGTGCTTTCTGTCAAAGTTATAACCATTATCAAATGGAACAGCCCCTTGCAGACAGAATGCAATCCACAATTATAGCCTGTCACATAATGACATGTCACATTTATGACATGGCACATAGCACATCGTACACACACACACACACACACACTGTTGTTCTGTATAATTCAGTTTGTCTGATTACTTATGATGTAATTTCATGTAGATTTGCTTAGAGTTTTAAACAGAAGTTCCAATTAAGATGATAAGCTCATAAGCATGGTGTGGTTTGCGCCTGGACACTGGGAATGCCTACATCTGCCACCATGCAAATGATGTCACCAATAGCATCCATGTGTGCAAATGGGGAGAAATGTGCCCAATTCATATTTGAAACCAGTCAGAGGTGGGCATGTGCTTTCCTGACACCTGAGCCTCCACTCCATGGTAGAATTTTGCTACTGAGCTGATATCTGAACTAACTCATATTGCCAACAGAAGTACTGCGGCTTAGACTAGACATCGTGACTTTGATTAATTGGGATTGAGTTTCCAGGTTTTCCAGGTCCTATTCACATCCCCCATAGACACATAGGAGCTGCAGGGAGCTGCCTTTTAATAAGGCACATTCTGCTCAGGATAGGGTTGCCAGCCTCCAGGTAGTGGCTGGAGATCTCCTGGAATTACAACTGGTCTCCAGGCCACAGAGACCAGTTCACCTGGAGAAAATAGCTACTTTTGGGGATGGACTCTATGGAATTATGCCATGCCAAGGTCCTTTCCCTCCCCAAATCCCACTTTCTCCAGGTTTCTCCAGGTTTCACCCCCCCCCCCCCCAGATCTCCAGGAATTTCCCAACTTGAAGCTGGCAACCCTAGCTCAGGACCACAGCCTTCCCATGCCATTTGCTGGAGCTGAAACAGTCCTGGAGGATATTATTTGCCCTCTCTTGGATCTGCAGCAAAATGGGGCCAATGATGCCTACTGGGCCATTTTGGCTTGGGAAAACAGCATGGGGGAGGCAGGACCCCTCCTCGCTGTGGTCCTGAACAGATCTGGGCCCCTGTGGCTCTTCAAAGGCAGTTCCATGCAGCTTTTGGGAGACTGCTGAGAATGCCAATTGGATCTGGGTTAGCTCATTCAAAGCCATAATGTTCCACCCTGTAGTTCTGCTTTCACTCTATTCATATGGCATGTAAACTTCTGGAGGTGACAGGAGGAGGAAGAGACAGTATTGTTATCATAGCCCTTCAGGTCTATGCCAAACAACCTTTACAAGGCTGTCAACAGCACAGAGGGCCCAGAAGTCCTCTTACTCCCAGGCCACTTTAACATTCAACCTCCAAGAGAAAAAATACATAACAAACGAGAGGTTTTTTATTTTTTAAAAGATTTTTTCTTAATTATCCCTCCAGTGTAAATCTAAAATCTGCATTATTCATGCTGAGCACCAGCCTGCCCAGATAAATAACCATATGATGGCCAGAGGAGAACCTCAGCACCCCCCCTGTTCCATTTACCCTCCGAATAGATGCTAGCTGCCAGTGCTTCAGTGTGAAACATTTTAAAGGAACATGCTGCTTCTAAATTAAGCATATGTAGGACCACCTCCTAAATCATTAATGGTTTGGGGCTGGCTATGAATCCTTATTTAAAATTTAGAGTATGCATGCTTAGATTGAGGAGAAATACAATGTAGCAGTTAACAGAGAAGATGCTTTCTTTTCAGTCCTTATTTTGATTAAGCTGCAGATAAAGAACCATGTTTCCAGTTCTTCAAACACTGAATCCCTCCAGATTCTTTATGAGATCTTCCATTGGTCAGAACAAAATGAACACAAAAGTAAACACTGTCATAGGACCCTGATCAATGTATTTATAGCTAGGTCTTGAAGAATGTCGTTTTCATCTGTGTTCCTACCCATTGCATTGTGTTGCATGTCTTTACCAATACAGCTATATAGTAAGTTAAGCAATATGTAGGTGAATGGCCTGTTTACTTAGAAGTAGACACTGTTGCTTTCACGTAAATGTGCTTCCTGAAGTATGTAACAAACCAAAAGAAGGCAGTACGACTGTATAGACTTTTAATCAAATGATTCTCACATCCATGCTTCACTCACAAAATTATACTTTCACTTAGACTAATGCCATAATCCCCTTAATACCATATAAGCCAAAGGCTGTAGATTACTTGTTTATGCTCCTGAAAGATTCAAGTCAAGTCATGGATACATCCTACCATCAAAACTGGCATGGCGCTAGCTGCTGGGCGACTGTGCAGAGATCTGGTTCATCCTGACAAGACTGTCTTATCCTGATATCCTGCTGCCCATCTGTAGCTGGCTAAAATTAAACATCCACAGACTATCTGACAATTCTCCCATGTGGCAGGAGGGAAGAAAAGCCTTTTGGAAATGTGGATTGGGTTGCCCTGAAAAGAATCTTCACCCGTTCAATGGAATCAACAAACTTGATTGATTAGATGCCACTCATAGGACAACTTTGGTCTTCCAGAAGTTGAGCATAAAAGTTAAAACACAAGTTTTCCCACCCCCAATGTGAACATCAATGTTGCTTTCGAAACTAGCATGGCAAAAATATGGCATCTGTATGCCAGGGCAACCTGCATTTCTGTTTGCCACATAGCTTTTAAAAGTGTACAAGCCCTGGCAGCAATAAAGTAGCATCCTTCCTTCCTTCCTTCCAGGAAAATATTTTGATCCCACAGGAAAATCCATCTTTGACCATGGAAAGGCTCTTCACAGATTTTAAGAGAGCAACTGATCTTTCCGAAAAGATAGCATGGCCCCTAGCTCTGCTACAAGTACCTGCTTTTTATTTTAGTACAGAAGTCCAAGTTGAATGTTGCTGTTGGTTTTCATTTAGTACACCTGGCAAACGTGTGCTTTTCCTGCAGTGATGATTTGTACGTTCCTCTCTTCTAAGCATTCTTGTCCTATTCAGCGGTGAAACGACAGCCTCTTGTCACTCCCCCACGCTCCTCTTCTTAAGAATGAAACACAATATCTTAACCAAACAGCCGCTAAAGAGGCTGATCATTGGCTGCCGTTGTCCTCTGATAGGGCAGTCCCGCCTCTTCAGTTGTGCTGACAAGCTGTTTATGTTTTTGCAAGGCCACCCTTTAACTCAGCCTCCTGAGGGTTATAATGGAGCCAATTGTCTGAATGCTGCAGGGAACAGCTTCTTCTCCTCAGAGACGCTGGGATTCAGTCCCTGGAAGGGCAAGATGGAAGGCCTGTAAGTAAGCTTCTAACTGTGCCTTTAGGGTTTGTTTGTTTTAAATTTATCTCAGGGTTTTTCAAAAATTCTCATTTAGCAGAGCTGGTGAGAAGTTTATGAGTTAGAGAAGTTTGGATGGAGGCAAAACATTCCCTCCCCTTTGGAAGGAAATACTCCCCTCTGAAAAAAAGCAGCTACTTTGTATGCGGAGACATGCTCCTGAAGATTTCTCTATTCATACTTCAAATGAGTGAGATCATCCTAGAGGATAATAGAAGCAGAGACGGAGAGAAACCAGCAGGATAAGAGGAACAGGACCAAAAACTAATGAAAAGGTCTAAACTTTAGAAGAAGAGTTGTGAGTTAATTGGCATCAATTGGTTTGCGATTAAAAACGTATCAACACTCTGTAATACGTTCAAGGGTATACAAAGAGAAGGGAGGTTGTAGGACATAAAGTATCCTTTATAAAACTGTAGACATATAAGAGATGGCATGTTGTAAAAATCAGTGCTTTAGAAAAATGTTGAATTGGTGTTCTGGGGTACCAAATTTATTTCTAATAATAAAGTGTTCATTGTCAGCAGATTGAGAATACCTGTTTGCCTGTGATTATAAGACACCTGTAGTTTCATGGAGTTTAGATTGTGGGAGTAGGTTAGGTTTAAAATGTCATAGTTCTCTGGAACCCTAAGGTACTTTTGAAAACTTCATTAATTTTGCTGTGCAAATTCTGGCTTTTAGACATGATGTAAAGTTAACCAACATAGATAAAATTGTTTTATAAATACTAATGACTTGAAAACAGATTTGGCATCTTTCCATTTAATTTAATTTCTGTGGTTTTGCCTCAGTCTTCCCTCCTCCCATTTTATCCTGACAAAAACCTTGTGAGGTAGATGAGGTGAATGGTTCTCAACTTTTTGTGTATGGTAAACTACAAGTCAAAATTTACTTGGTGTGGTGACCCATTCAGGGCTGATCCAAGGTCTCTTGGGCCTCCCTAGGCAGACTATGACCCTACTGCCCATCTAATCCAGCATTCCATTTTCTATGGTAGCCAACCAGATATTTTTATCACCAGCAAACATCCCACAAAAGGTACAGCTGCCCCCAGGCAAGTGACATTCTGAAGTACACAGCCTTTGCATTTGAACAGGTCCCACCAACACTCCAGCATTTCCCTCCTTTTAGCTACTACCGTAAAGTTACTAGTTGCCTGACAGATTTCCACCCCCCCCCCCTCGTTATTGTTGCAAAGGGAAGTGGAAGGTGAGAATCCGAGAAGCTGACAAGGAGGATGAGGAGATAAAGAATGATGCAAAGGCAGGAGCGGCCATTAGGGAAGGCTGGCCAGCAACCCACTTCCAAAGGTTTCACTACTCACAGGTTGGGAAACACTGGATTAGGTTAAGAGAAAGTGACTGTCCCATGGTCATTCCAAAGGGGTAGCTTTGTTAGTCTGTTGGACCAAATTAAAACAGAAGTCCAGTGGCATCTTAAAGACTAGCAATATTTATTCCAGCAGGAGTTTTCATGAATCAGAAGTCATTTCCTCAGATGTACCATGATCAGCCAATAAATTTACAGCAACCATGGATTCTAACCTCCCCAGTACTGGTCTGAAACACTAAAACACATTGCCAAGTTGATCTAAATAGCTTCCCGCTACCAGCATTAATTGGGGTTTCTCTGCCCCTAAATCCTAGTCTCAAAACTGCCCTCTTCCAAACAGAGGAAGGTGAAAAATGCCTGCTGCAACAAGCAGTGCCGAAGCAGAGAGGAGCAGCGTCCACATCTCCCCCCCTCCCCCAATAATGCTCCCCTTGCTGCTGCCATGGTCCCCAAATGCCATTCCTCTGCTGTTGAGCCTATACAAAAGCACAGGCACAACGGTGATCGGGGGGGGGGGACTGCCCACCACCCTGAAATATTTATTTATTCATCTGGATATTTATATCCCTATTTTCTCCTCGTTATAGACTAAAACATCTTTCATCCTTCTGCCTTGCTCCATTTTATCCTCAGAACAACAGCCCTGCAAGGTATGTTAGGCTGAGAGCAAGTGACTGGCCCAAGATCATCTAGCAAGCCTCTGTGTCAAAGTGGGGACTTAAACCTGGGTCTCCCAGATCCTAGTCCAATATCAATCACTATACAAAGCTGACTCTCTCCCCCCCCCCCAACTCACTTTTCTTTCCCTGCTGAGCTACACTGTTAGGCTACAGAGGAAAGGGGGGAAATCTTTCAAAGGGCTAAAGGGGGGGATTGCAGATTGCAGCAGCAATCTGCCCTGTGCCATTTTCAAAGCAGAATTTATCCCTGCCCCCTCCTCATAATGGCAACGAGTTTTGCTTTGAATGGTATTGTGGCAGCTAATCCAACAGTTTTGATTTTTCTTCAGATTAAAAGGGGAAGCCCTGGGAATGCCAAGAATTATGTTTGGAATGAACTTGATGTCATGCCCATATTGTTCTTTTAATCCTGGGGATTTCTGCTTTCCATGCAGATAAAAGTCCTCACGTGGAAGCAGCCAAAGATATGATTCAGTCATTCAATTGCTTTCATCAGGTTATACACAGCAAATAACTTTGACAACTTCATTGCCTTGCCTTGTTTCTAATTTTACTGCAAAATCCTTCCAAACAGTGTACTCTACAATCCACAAGACACCAGGGCAAGTCTGGAAGAGCAGATTCCTATGAAGGGTTGCCATCTTTTGTTCTGTCAGGGCTTCTCTGCTTTTAGCAGCAGCTTTGCAGCTTGGCATTCAATAATTGTGTCCTTCTCTAGCAGGATGTCATCTGTTGGATTACCTGAAACCTAGTTGTTGAAGAAACAGGAGTTCCCCAGTAAAAAAAGGTAGTAACCCAAGAGAAGGAATTTTAAATGTCCCCCCCCCCCCCTTCTGAAACCCTGGCCGTTTTCACATGGCCAAAGCCTCCAGAAGATTGCGCAAAACTCATGGCACAAAGCATCTTCCTAGTGCAATTTCCCGGCACGATCCCATTTAATGGCACAATTTCTGACGTCATCACGCCATTAAAGGGGATTGTGCTGTAAGTTCCACGGCATCTTCCGGATGCTTATGAGTGCGTGTGAAAATGGCCCCTTTTAAGAATGTTACTTACGCTATAATATTATCATGTAAGGAGCTGGAAGGATATAGATCTTATGAAAGAAAGATCAAAATGATCTTCTGAGTGAAAACATTTGTTTTTGTTACTGTGGTTGTTACTTATATCCGAATAAAATCCCTAGCCATTGTTCATCTACCAACGGCAACCAATTTCAATGTATGCGTAAGGAACAGACATTTTATTCATTCATTCCTTGTTCATTCTCTGACTGTTTCAGTGGAATTTGTATATAGTTGTCCCCAGGTGGTCTCTCATCTGAGGGATTTACAAAACAAGACCTGTTGAGCTGCTGCAGAGGAATGGGACCATTCGCTTGGCCGTTTCAAACTTCTGTTACTGCTACCACTAGAAGTAGTATTTAAATATTTATATTGACAAGAATAGAGACTGAACTAGAAAAAAGAATCTGATAAGGGCTGTTTCACAATCCAGTGCCGGCAGCAGCTGGTTAGCTTTATTTAAAAAGCAGGATAGAATTATATTTTTAAATGTCTGGAGTGTGATGCTATTAATATATGTTGGTAAAGTAGTTATTTTCACTTGAAATGTGATCTGCATTTGCAGCAATATAAGCTTGGGACTGGATCCCACGGAGTGCTTCCGGGGATGAAAAGGTTTCCATGACTGAAGCGTGACTTTCTCACCTCTCTGCTTCTGCCCCTCCCCCAAAGGTAGCATTTCACTAGGCGTTTGGGGCTGCTGCAAGAGGAGGAGGTGAAAGAGTCACATTCTGCAGTTATGGTTACCAATTGGCCCAGTAAAAGAAGAGTCCTGTCCCTTTAACTGAGGCTTAATCTGGGGAAGCTTTTCATGGTAGTAATCAATATCACCTGATAAATGACCATGCCATTAAGTTCCATTAAAGAGACAGGACATTTTTCTCTCCAGGCAGGTGTGGTAGCCTTAGTGGAAATGTCCCATAGGATCCACCCCATACATTCTAATTTCATATATGGAAAATTGAAAAAAAAAAAAGAGAGATATGCATCACTCGGGAAAATAGCTAAAGCAGCATCTCCCTCTCTGGCATGATATGCTACAAAAATCTCCAAAGTCCCTTGCTGTACTAAGTGTTTAGCAGACAGACCCACCCTGGGCCAAGCTACATATAATACTGGAGTTCCTGGATTAGAACACATAATTTGGCTAAAATTTATCCTGGTAGTCTAATCTGGATCAGGAGGGATGTAAATTTCTCCCTCCATTTCTTTGATTAGAAATGGCCTCTTCAGGCTGCTCTAAGTCCTGATGGTGGGGGGAAGACAGATACAACAAGGTTCCTCCCTTTCCCCCATGGGCACTAATAGGGAAAATGGTGCAGGGGGGGATTACACTGCCCTTTTCTAGTTCTTCAGACTAATCCTGCCCCTCCCCCTGGCTGCCTCAGGCCAAGTAACATGTTGGGACTCCCAGTCATGGAAATCCATTATCCCATGTAGTTTAGCCTTATGGAATTCTGCAATTCACTCGTTGGCAACATGGAAGTACAGGCCTCGGAGCTGGGGGGTGGGGGTTTCAACAGAATGCAGTTCTGTTTCTCCAGTCTAATGCCTCGCTAAGGTTGCCAGGTCCCCTTACCCTCCCAGCAGGAGGGGGGAACCTGGCACTTACCTGGTCAATCCCCTCCCGGACAGACCCAATGATGTCACTTCCAGAAGTGACGTCATCATGCCTGGCAGGAGCATCCCTGCTGCATGATGGCCCGGGAGTTTTTTTAGCCTCCCAGCCAGGCCGGTTCCCTAGACCTTTCCCCCACCACTGCTCCCAGCTGGAAACACTACTGTCAACTGGACAAGGGGCGGGGAAGCCCTGTCCCTTTAATCAAGGTTTAATTAACGGAAATGGCTGATTGAGAAGCTTTTCATGGCAGGAAGTTGAATAACCTCATCTGGTAGTTGCTTACAAATCAAACTGATATTAAAAGATACAATTTAAGGTAAGGTTGGGAACCCTACTCATGGCTAGCTTCCTATTTGGGGTGTCCTAGAGGAAAAGGTTTTTCTCTTTTAAAGATACTTTCTGCGCTCCTGGCTGTGTCTGCCTTGAATAAAGGCAGCAGCTGTGAGGACTTAGCCTTAATACTTGCCTTTAGCTTTCACTCTTGTTTTAAATTGATTGTGGTCCTTTTGGCAAAAGCAGTCACTTCTGTTTTTTGCAGAGGCTGGTCTCTATTAACCAGTAGTAGCCCATGAAGCCGTGCATCTCACAGGCGGCAATCAGTGCAGGATGTCCTTTCATTGTAATGGGGGAAATGCATTTTGGAACTCGATTACAGAAAAGGCCAGTCTGTCCTAGTTGTGCAGCAACATGACCAAAGAAGTTGATAGTGCTAAGGAGGACTGAAGGCCCCTACTGGAGTGCCTTTGCCTGGCCAAGATGGTGGCAGGAAGGAGGAAAACCAACCTCCCAAGCAATCAGCCTGGCCGTTTCATTTCTACAGCAGCACCAGAGGTTTCAATTAAGGCCTACAAGATGATGTTTTGGAAGGAAAATTATTCCCACCCACTCACTAAAGCTACTGCCATTTATATCTTAAGAATAGAGGGGTCAGTAGGGTAACCCCCCACCTCTCCACTGCATGTCCCTTCCTTGAAAATGTTGCTGTTGTCCTTGGGCTCTATTGTGCATTAAGAGCAGCTGTTGGTGGCTCTTACCACAAAACAATAAAAACACTTGGGGGCTGTTTACATTTAAAATCAGACAACAAGAGACTTCTGGATTTTTCAGTGGCCTCTGCTGCTTGACAGCTCCCAGGTAACCAGAACAGAATTTAGGAAGACAGAAAAACTGACTCTTCTCAAGATATAAGAAAACTTCTGTCCCAGTTTCCAGGTTCTCTTTCCTTGTCAGGAACGAGACAGCAGCTAGGAAGGAATTCCTTTGCCTTCTGTATTATCTTGACCCTTTCTGTGCTCTTTGTTGATGATATTCAAGATATGTTGAAGAATCTCTTTGCGGAGGAACCCAACAGCTGCAAATAAGTGTCCAGGTGCTGACGCGTTCAGAATATGTGTCAGAACTTGATAAATAGTGTAGCTGTTATAGATGCACTCATCCCAGCTCTGTAAAATAACTTATAGAGGGAGTTCATGGATGCGTGTTTATTGTTCATTTTCATCAATGGCTTATTTAATTTATTTAGTTTTTTTAAATCTCACCATTTCCCCCAAGGAGCTCAGGGCAGCACACACCAGTCTCTCCATCTCTATTTTACCATTACGATAACCCTGTGAGGTAGGCTGGCTTGCATGTTCAAGTGAGATTAATGAATGAAAGGCCACAAAAAAAAATCACCTCACATTACCTCAGACACAATATTAAAGCAATTCACACATTTGGTTGACAGTCACTGATTTATTCAAGCTTCATTCAGATATCATGGCAACCAACATTAAGCCTGACTATGAAGAAACATGGGTTGTTGCCAGGCTTCCATGTGATCCACGCTTCTCTCCCCTCATGTGGAGCTTTCTGAAGGACTCCTAGTTTAAAATTAATTCTGTTTCTGGCATGAGTCAACCAAAGTTAGTCTTCTGTTTCCCCAAAACTGGGATATTGAACCATTTTATACACTGGTTTAGTTCTCTCAGGGAGACATCCAGGAGCACGCCCAGCCTCTTCACCACTGGCAAAGTTGCCAGTGGTGTCCCATCCAGGGCAGGGAGCTGGATCCCAATATCTGGCAGCCCCCGTCCCAGCTGCAGGACCTCCGTCTTCACTGGGTTCAGTTTTAGCCTTCTCTGTTTCAACCGTGCCATCACAGCCTCCAGAGCTCTGGCCAGATTGTCCGGGGCCATGTCTGGCCGGCCGTCCATCAACAGAAAAAGCTGGGTGTCATCTGCGTATTGATGACAACCCAGCCCAAACCTCTGCACCAACTGGGTGAGGGGGTGCATGTAGATGTTAAATAACATCGGGGAGAGTATCGCCCCTTGCGGAACCCTGCACACCAAAGGGTGACGGGGCGATAGATCTCCCCCGAGCACCACCCTCTGTCCCCGACCCTGGAGAAAGTAGACCAGCCACTGTAAGGCTGTCCTCCTAATCCCCACGCTGGTGAGGTGGCTGGCTAACATGTATTCACTGCAAGTTGTGAATAGGCTCTTATTAATAAATGAATGTTCTTTTGAGCACATCTATCTGTGCTACATCAACCTAAAAGCAGGAACCATAGTTATTTATTTAACACAATTTATATCCCCCCTTTAGTAAAAAGCAAAAGCTTTCAACAATCTTAAGAGAAATCAGAGGGTTTTTTATTTTCAAATAAAATAATATAAAAAATTATGTCCTGCCTTTCTTTCCTCATAAGGGCCACCAAGGCAGCAAACAAAATAAAATATTCATAATAAAATTACATTTTAAAACAATTAAAACTAAAAAAAAACAAAGACTGCATTGAGGCTGTGTTGAACCATGCAATTTCTGAACAAGTTTGGAAATTTGTACTATTTAATTGGATAAAATTCTCATTATATCTTTAATTTAGGGGAAATATTTTTCAAATGATACATTTGTGGCATCTGACCCCTTATAAGCTTGTAAAGATTTGTAAGTCTTGTCTTGATAGATGTTGGTATTGCAAAAAACCTGAAGCAGATTTTTTCCATATGTGGTGGCTTTGCCCAGGAGATGTAGCATATGGGGCAAAATAGCTAGTTGTTTGAGTAAGAGGTTAGGAATTGCTATACTGCTATCACTTGAAATATTCCTGTATTATTTCCAATATTATGATATTATCTTACATTTTGTAATTATCACTAGATTGGTTTTGCTAGACATTGGAAGAAAGATTCATGTCAAGACATTAAAGACTAGCTTGATAAAATTAAAGAGGCTTTAATTCTGATTAAGTTATTTCTACAGAGAGGAAAGAACTTGGAACAAATTGAATCACTACAGAATCTCTGCATATCTCAGTGTGAATGCAATTTGTAGAATTTATAGCATGTAAATTTGTAGAATTATAATTTTGCAGAATATATGATCTTGTGATTTTTAATGGTTAGCATCAATTTGTATGCTGTGCATGTTTGCTGAAAATAAAAACGCAAAGTCATAAAAACAACAATTAAAATATTTAAAACAATTAAAACATTAGGCACAAAGGAGAGAGCACCAAATGAAACATAAAAGTCTTCATCCACTGGTGGAAGATGGCAACAGAAGGGGACAGATGGATCTCCCTGGAGAGCCAGAACTTTGGTGCCTCAACTAAAAAAACACTCTCCCAGGTCACCACCCACCTAATCTCAGAAAGCAGGGGCATCCAAAGTTGGCCTCAGAAAATGATAGCAGTTGTTAATTCATAAGGGAGTAGGCAGTTCTTCAGGTATGTTGGTCCCAAAGCAAATGTGTTTCTGCAGTGGCAGTCAGCTTTGACTTTTTCCTATAGGAAACAATGGAATGGCTGAAAGCACCTTGGTCAGGGGCCCATAGAATTGGACCCCGGGGCCCAATCTTCCTGAAACGTGGGAGGCCTTTAGAGAACAATCAGGAGTAAGCTCCCTACGAATTTGGTGAAGTTTTATTGAAAAATGACCACCCTAACCTGCCCCTGGATAGATTTCCCATATTTTTCTTTGGTGCACAACTAGAAGCAGGGAATGGTGACCTGCACTTACCTTGCCAGTTTCTTTTCTGCCATTTATACTCTCATGGGGATCAGCACAGAAGGTTGGCTTGCTGATCGTGTTCCTTGTTTGGCCACTTCCAAGCTCCTGTGCGCAAATACTTTAGCAACTGGGACCTTCTGAACTGTGTCAAAATTTCCACATGGTCTGTGTGCACCAGGCCAGCTGGAAGAAATAATATTGTGATAGTATTCCCTCTGGCAGTCCTCATGCACAACCTGGGTCTGCTGGGTGATCTGCTCAGGGAATGTGGTGTTTGTACGTTTCATTCTTCCCTGTGATTACATCAGAATGTGAATCCGAGCAGCTAAGGCCAAATCGGAGGGTGTGCAGAGTTTGTCTTTTCCACTAAACTACAGTCGTCCTGGCACTTTGACCAATGTAAAAAAGAAAGAAAGTGAATATGCTGTAGGCAGTCCTGCTAGGTGATGATCTGATTGGATGGCTTCTAATTCCCTGCATCCCAAATATGGTGGAAAGGTGTGGTAAAGAGCACTAATGAGTGCTCTTCTATTCCTGATGTGACTTGCTAAATGTAGGGACGTAAATGCTGATGCAACACTGGAAGTTGACCAAAGGCTCATAAAACAAGCCATAGATCTGTTTTAAGAGTGTCTGCAGGAATACTTATTTTGCACTGGTGGCATTTGTAAGAATCAGGCAGGCTTTTAAAAACAACAGTAAGAAATTTAGCCAGTTATTGGATATTGCCAGCCTTTCTGTGGTTCCAGAAATTTAGTTTGTGGGATCCTATGTCAACTGGACAAAGTGCAGCTATCGGCTCCATTAACTCCTCTATCTTTAGTTCTTCATGAAAAACAGATGTGTGAATCATCCGGAAGGTAAATCACAGTAAATTGACTGACATGTAGAGGTCTGACAGAAAACTGAGGATTAAGAAGAATCAGCCTAAAGCTATACTGGTATTCCTCTTTCCCTCTGGCTATTTTATTGCATCATTGGTATGTGTCAAATGGTGATGGTGATTTAATTCAGAAATATCTGAGGGGATAATGTCTTAAGATATTGTACATCAGCCATGCTGTGGAGAAAAGTTATTTGTAAGAAAATTCTTCTGTTGCTTGCACTTCAAAACTAACAGTTAATGTTCTTTTACCACCCTCTTTCTGAATACTGAACATTTACTATAACTCCTTGCATTAATTTTCACTAAGAAGTGTTCTGTGAAAATGGGGAAAAAACACTTTTGCTGAGATTTTTTACAGGCATTCTGCTGTGTTGGTATTAGAGTGTGAAAGAGAGAGAAGTGGAAAGCAGCCCTTTGCCAAGTCTGTTTTGGGAGGAGGCTGAGGTTGGCCCTGCGTGAGGTCAGAAGAACTAGCTGACACTTTGAAAGCTTTCCTACCAGATGGTTTTAACAAGAGGTTTTATTTTAGAATTTCAGCTGCTACAGCTACGAACATTTAAAGCACTTACTCTTTCTTCAGAGTTCAGAATGCCTGCTAGAAGACTGCAGAGAGAAAATGCATTTTGCTCAGCTTTCTCTGTGTCAGAAATTGGCTGGAAAAGTTGGCTGTCAGTGCCCAAAGAGATTGTGGGACGCTGCATAAGCAGGAAATACAAGGGCAAAGAAAAACCAATAGTTCCGGCTGTTAAAAAATAATCCTGAGCTAGTGCCAGATATTGTACACATTACATTACAAAAAAGTAACAGAAAGACAATATTTTTTTCTTGCCAAAGCTTGCTCCTTTTTTTTTTTTTAACAATCATTCGTGGTTGACCATTTTCTGTTTTTTAAAAAACAACCAAAGGGGTTTATTTTATTTTATTTTTTGATAGTCAGAAGACATCCATCAGAGAAGGTAAACCAGCACCTTGATGTTAAATTAGCTTCCCCTCCCCCCGCTGTATGAGTCCAGAAGTTGTTCTATGATTGTTGAAAATTCTTAGAGAAGCAGTTGAATTTATTAATAGTACTTGGGCAGCTTTGTCTTTTCCTATTTATTCACTGGCTTTTGGATTGTCGTGTCAATTGTTGTCTTCTTAAATATTACTCATGATAGATTTTAGAATTGTTATAAGCATATATAAAGGGTATGAAGAAAAAAGAAAGGGCTTGTGGATTGTCAGTTTGGATAAAAAAGTTTTGAACTCTAATGTAATCACATTGCAGAGTAGAAAAAAGCAAGAATCCAGTAGCACCTATAAGACTAACAAAATTTGTAGTAGGGTATGAGCTTTTGAAATTTTGTTAGTCTTATAGGTGCTACTGGACTCTTGCTCTTTTCTACCAATACAGACAGATTAACACGGCTACCCATCTTGATCTATTCACATTGCATAGCGTTACTGTAGTTTATGAACATAGGATATAGTCTTTTTCTAGTAGTAGTAATGTTATTATAAACAACATGAGAATTTCTGGTACTCGTCATCATCATCACTGAATGCTGATAATCTTTCCATGGGAGATTGTCATCATTTCTTTTGGACAACTATGTTGACAGTCCCTAATTGTTGGCATTCACAGTGCCATGAATTAACTGCTTTTGTTCTTCTGTTCTGGATGAAATCTTTAGGAATGTAATTTTGAGAGAGATTTGTGTGGTGCCTTTTAACAATTTAACATGTACAGAGAGAATGTATATTTATGTGCCACTTGTTACTTGAAGCCGATTCAAACGTTAATTATTGATAACCAGAGCATGTGAAACTGCTGTAAGTCTTGCTACTATATAACTACTGGTCATAGGATCAATTTCTTTTACCACATAATTAATCCCTGTCTCTGGGAGCCAAGGTTGGACGTTATAAGCTTGTCACAGACTGCCTGCTCTGCTTAGAATATGTTGACACACTAAATATCCTATTGAAGTTCCTCAGTAGGGTTTCTGGGTAGCCCTCACCTCCCGTTGGGAGGGTGAAGTCCCTGGCACTTAACTTGTGCCGGGCATGAGGACTTCTTTGTGTGTGCACACCCTGAAGCTGGCATGATGATGTCACTTCCAGAAGTGATGTCACCATGCCAGCTGCGTGAGCACTCCACACAGGGCCAATTCAGCCCATTTGGGGCCCAAATCGGTTCCAAATGATGTGCAGGAATGCTCCCGCAGGTGGCACAATTATGACACCCAGAAGTGATGTCACTGTGCTGGTTGGGAATGTGCGCATAGCGCACACTCCTGAGGTACCTGCCAGTGGCAAGCCAGTTCTGGGAGCTTACCCCCTCCCACCAATCACTGGGTGATTGGCAGATGAGGGGGCAAATCCCTGGGAGTTTGCCTGCCACCAGTGAGCACCTGGGATTCTGGGAACGCTATTCCTGAATTATGTTAGGGGAAAGCTATGGGAGGGCCCTCTTAAATCCATAATTCTATGTGCACTTACTAGCCTAGTATATATGACAGTGGCAATAATATGATAGTGTTTGGCTTCTGATAGTGCAAGTGTCCAGAGACAAGAGGTTAGGTCAAAGCGGGAAGTGGTTCCCTGAGAAGGCCCGTGAGATGTCAATGGCCAGGAGGCTGGCTGGTAGAAGGTCCAGTTGGAGTCCCTGCCATCTTTCGTACAGGCAGCCATCATGATATACTTAGCCCCATGCTCCTGCTGCTATAGTTGCATCCAGTACCTGTGGCATAGGAGGGTAATTAACGAAGGTTCTCAGCGACAGGATGGGAGCTGCAGTGCTATTAGGCACTAGGTCTAAATCACATTAATCTCAGTGGTTCTAAGTAAGTATGCATAGTGTTTTGCACTGAGTTCCCTGTAAGTATTTCCATTTTAGGTGAATGCATATTACTTTTCTTTTGCTAATGAAACTCTAAAAAGTGAGATGACAAAAAATAAGAGCTAATATATTGAGAACTGTGCAGCAATAGAGGCCTGAGAGTTCAGAGCTTTGTGTGTTGCTGGGAGATCTATGAATGGAGTAACTAATTTTTTCCCCCTTGAAAAATAGGCGTGCAGGGGTGAACAATTCTAATCACAACCACGGTGCAAGCAGGGGTTTAAGCCTCCTATTACTTTGATCAGCATCAGCGCTTCTTGCACCCCACACATGATTTTTCAAGAAAAATGCTGGATTTTTCATTCATGAAACTCCCAGATGTGTATCTTTACAGGAACATTCACAAGTGAAGAGGTGACTGTCATGATAAATATAGAAACTAAGTATAGTATAATCTTTTTGGAAAGATGCTTTAGCATAGATACATTCAAGTATAGCTAAATTAAGACATGGGCTAATCTCAGACATGTGAAATATGTCTCATGTACACTGGAACTTCCTGTTCTAGCCATCTATATCACTGGCTGAGTTTACAAACAAGGACTCCTGATATTTTGATACTTTGGTAACTAGAGACAGAAGAGGATATAAAAGGTTTTTGTGTTGGCCACTCCAGAAAAACAAATTGGAGAACAGTTGAGTTAAGATCACCTGAATGCCCAGTATACAACGTTTTCAAACTATGGGTTGAGTCCAGCTAGCTTTTCCACTCAGTCTCAGTTAATTTTTCTCCTTATTATAGCCCCATCCCACATGGCTTTTGCCCATGCAGGTCCCATGATCCCAGTACAGCCTTTTGAGACATCAAAGGGACCTGTGGCAAACCTGCTTCAGTCCACCAAATCGATCATTAATTCCATCTTGCAAAGTGGAAACCACTTTTAATTAGTTACTACATTTTCCCTCCCGCTCCCACTCTCCCTTTCTTTTTCTTTCAAAATATAAACAAAAAAAATAGTGGTGGTGCTGCATGTGCAACATCATGGATCACAACAAGGAATCTTCTGAGTACTGCTTACAAATTTAGCGAATGCCGTGTTACGTGCCACAATGACGGAGCATGACATGAAACTGGCACTAAAACAGATCAGGAAGTTTGTCAGTAAACATTGTCAGCTGTCATGCTGAGGGTTGGGATGCTATATTATGTTATGTTATGTTATGTTGTGTTAATTATTATATTAAAATAACCCTGTTCAGAGTAGAACCTACATGACTGGACTGGGTTATCATCATGACTGTTCTTCAGAGATTCCAGAGCACTAATGTACCACAGGACAAGAATTACTAAGTCTAAACACAGGTCCAAATTAAGAATATGGTGCTCTTCAACTCAGAGTTTCTGCTTGGTAGCAGGTGATTTGGTGGACCGAAGCAGGTTTGCCACAGCTAGCCCTTTGATGTCCCAAAAGGCTGTACTGGGATCATGGGACCTGCATGGGCAAAAGCCATGTGGGATGGGGCTATAATAAGGAGAAAAATTAACTGAGATTGAGTTAAAAAAGCTAGCTGGACTCAACCCATAGTTTGAAAACGTTGCATCAGGGCTTAAAATCAATTTAACTAGCATGCTACCGATCACGTGATTCATGATACAGAATCTTGATTTCCGTGACCACATTAGTTGGAGAGCTCAAATAGCTTTAAAAAATAATAAACTGTCAAAACTGCATGACTCCATGCAACTACAACTCGGGAACTGCTTTGGATTCCTTTGGTACGGGTGATGTTTGCTTTGCATGCCAAAGGTCCCAGATTCAATACCTGGCATTTGCAGTGAAAAGAATCAGGGAGTAGGTAAGTTGCAGGGTAGACCATACCGAACTTAATAGAGTAATGCTCTGACTCAGTATGAGGCATCTTCCAGTGTTCATGGAGTGTTTTCTACCAGGCAGAGTTTTCCACTGCTTTCTAGGCACAGAACTAATAACATGTAATCTTGCCAGAGGGAGAGGAGGTTAGGCGAATTCACAATGGCTTCCTTTCATAAAGACGCTGGCAGCTGGATGCTGCAACTTTCTTACCTTATACCTAGCTCATCTGTGGAAGTAAGAGCAAAACCCTTAATAGAATTAGCCCACACCAGCCATATATTTCTGGAGTCTTTCCCCAATGATTTTGGATGTGAACACTATTTGAAGGCCAAGGGAATTCTCCTATAGAACGGCAGATCTTTTTGTGTTATGTTTCTGTTTTGCAAGACTTAAAAAGCATGTGTGGTCACTGTGTGTAATAGGTAAGTGTGAAATTGTTCCCATTCTTAAAAAATACTTTATTCATTAATATAGTGACTGTGATTGTTAAGTACTGGGTCTACCCAAAGTTAATCTTAATTAAGTCACATTGATTTTAGTAAAAAGAAAAAAAGGAAAGAAATATGAGGACATTCTTAATGCTCCTTCTGACATCAGTGATACGTTCACCATAATCCTCATGTTTAATCAAAAGCGAGGCCTGATGAGTTCAATGGCTGCCCTGTAGTAAGTTTGTTTAGGATTTCATCTTTAAAAGTGACTGGATCATATGTATAGTTCTCCTGGTATCCCTATGTTCAGTCCGATTATTTAGAAATGTGCATAATTATCAGACCTGGTCAATAAGTAGTAAACGAGTACTTTATATGTAAGAGCTGTTCAAGCATGAAAGTATACACTTAGCTTTAAGTTACTTTGTTTACTCATCATTCTTCCCAATCCACTCCTTTCCTGCCACTTCCAGGATAAACAGTCTGTACATTTTCAGTGTGGACTGTGGCTAATAGGCTATATACATCCTGGAAGACCTCTCATATACTCAGTCTTTACTGGTAAAACAAACAAACCCTTTCTTTTGGCAGAAGACAGACCTCACAAAACATACATCAGATTTCATTAAAGGAAAATATAGTTAAAATGCCACACAGGCAACTCCCCCTCCAAAGCCAACATTATCCTGGATGTAGATGCATTGTGGTCCTGCTACTTTATCAACAGAGACCCTAAAGGTTGCGGGCATATTGTTCTAGTTTTTTAAAATTATTATTTGTATAGTAACCTATGCTCACGTGAAACTGAGAGTGTATCTACACAAGACGGCATGTGTTCACCACGTGTAAGGAGAGGCAACGTTAGCTGAGAAGCATGGTTTTAAAAGACAAAGGCGGTGATAATTCCTCAGAGGGTTTGTTAATTTCATCTTCGCCTCCCAGAAAACTCTGTTAATTTCACCTCTCCAGTCCAAAACAGGGTGGGATCACACAACCAGAGGGCAGCAAGGAATGGAAATGGGCTGGAGCTGCCTTCCAGAGCTGTGCTTGGACCTGGAGAGGTTATAAAGGGCTGAAGTTTCCCTTCTGGCATTTCACAGCCCCTTCACACAGCTCCAGTGTATAACAAAGCCCTGCTGCCGGCTCTGTCTTTTTAAACTACCCTTCCCAACTACCATTGTATCTCCCGACATGTGTTCTTCATGTGTCAGATGTCTCACAGAGAGTGGATTCCTAGTTAGAGAACTGACTAATAAATAGGCTGCACTTAGCTCACTGAATTGTACATTTGCAGGGTGGAGGGGGGGCGTTACCTATCCATATTTGTTTTAGTTTACTTCTTTTAAGCAGTGACAAGAACAAAGGACGCCTTGAAGCTGAAATATGATAGTACATAGATCTGTTTATTTTTCCATTATAATTGTTTTGTTATTTAGTAACGAATTGGCTATTGAGGAAAGGCAAATAAGTCAGTTGTAATTTTTTTAAAATTTTGAGTTGGCAGGAATCTTACTGGCTACAGCACTGATTCACAGGGGGTGTTTCCCTCTAGATTAGTAATGCCTTTGAAAAGAAAGTCCTCAAAACTGTTTTTAACATAGTGGGGAGGAACTTCACCCTGCACATATTTAGCAGAGCGACTTCCTTTATTATATCCTCACATATTTCACACATTTGTTTTTAGAAGGGTTAGGACAGGAGTAGATTGGCCCAGGGCTCATTTCGAGGGGGAATGCACAGGAACACAGTTCCTCAAAGAGGTCACATGTCAGGTGGTCCCACCCACCTGACTCTCGGCCATTTTGGGCTTGTTTCGGCCTGGATTGGGGATTATTTGTATAGTAACCTATGCTCACGTGAAACTGAGAGTGTATCTACACAAGACGGCATGTGTTCACCACGTGTAAGGAGAGGCAACGTTAGCTGAGAAGCATGGTTTTAAAAGACAAAGGCGGTGATCATTCCTCAGAGGGTTTGTTAATTTCATCTTCGCCTCCCAGGTGATGTCAGGGTGTGTGACATATGCAAATCAGTTATACTAATGACACACTTCTGGCGATGGCAAGAGGCGTGGCATATGCTAATGAGTTATGCGAATGAGTTCCTCCAGCTCTTTTTCTACAAAATGACCCCTGGATTGGCTGTTATGTGAATGGAGACCTCTCCTGGTGGACTGATGACCTCCACCACCACTCCCCGAGCTGGACCGGCCCGGTGGCAGAGGTGCTTTGCGTGGCTTGGGCGCTGCACAAGGCAAGGGAGGCGGCACTCAAGCAAGGCAGAGTCTGGCCATTTGAACAGGCAGACTGCCTCTCCCTCTCCCACCCTTTGGGGCGGGGGGGGAGGTAAGGGCATAAGGCTGGGTCAGGATGGAGAGGGGCATTATCCAGGGCTTCTTTCCCCTGCCCGAATGGAAAGGGTTGGGTTGAGCACGGCTCATTCGAAAATCTGTTTTAGAATAATTGGCTGGTGACTAGGGTTGCCAGCCTCCTGGTGATGGCTGGAGAGCTCCCGGAATGACAGTTCATCTACAGACTACAGAGATCAGTTCTCCTGGAGAAAATGGCTGCTTTGGAGGGTGGCCTCTATGGCATTGCACCCTGCTGAGGCCCCACCCCTCCCCAAACCCCACCTTCCCCAGGCTCCACCCATAAAATCCCCAGGAATTTCCCAACTCAGAGCTAGCAACGCTACTTGTGAGTTATTTTTTTAAAAATAAAGTCTCCTTCAAAAATTACTTCTCTCAGTTCCTTAATATGCTGCGCTCTTGTGTATTGCATAGAAGCATCACATAAACTCTTCATTTAATTGAACTGTGTGTCTGTGTATTTTTCTAATTCCATTTGTGTAGGAGCAGGTGTGAGGGGAAAGTGCTTTGTGCTATCTTTCTTATCGCTTTGCCTGTTCAAGAGTCTGAGCCTTTTAATTGAAAGTGGGACATAGTTGGCTTATATCTTGAAGATAAGTGAGAACCCACGTATGCTTATGTCTGTAGCAGGGCTTTTTTTCTGGGAAAAGAGGTGGTGGAACTCAGTGGTGGAACTCAGGACCGCACAATGATGTCACTTTGGGTCAGCTGGAACAAGGGGGGAGTTTTTTAAAGTTTAAATCGCCCTCGGTGAAAATGGTCACATGGCTGGTGGCCCCGCCCCCTGATCTCCAGACAGAGGGGAGTTTAGATTGCCCTCTGTGCCGCCTGGCGGCACGGAGGGCAATCTAAACTCCCCTCTGTCTGGAGATCAAGGGATGGGACCACCAGCCATGTGACCATTTTCAAGAGGTGCCGGAACTCCATTCCACAGCGTTCCCACTGAAAAAAAGCCCTAGTCTGCAGGAATCATTTTCCATACATCAGAGCTTGAATTATCTGGACCGGTTTGTTCTTTAGACACTACACTTTGTAGTGCATGCTGGTGTGGATTATGGAGGTTGACCTGCTTTGTGGATACTGGTGAAAAGATGGGTCCTGGGGTTTTTTTTGGCAGTGATGTGCATGACTGGCAGCCCCTTCTAATATTCTTGTGTCACACAAAATACATCTTAGGGCATCTCCTTCAGCAATTGCACTTTTAGTGGCTGTCTATTGACTGCTGCGCCAAACATGGGGGAGGAGGGTGGTGATGTTTATAAAATGAGGGGCGACTTTCCTCCACTCTTATTCTCACTGATTTGAGGGCAGGTTGTATTAAAAATTAAGGAGACACATTGCGAGCATGCACTCACATGTGCCTTTCGCTGTTGCAAAGGTGCCATCTCTAGATTGGTCCCTGCGCCTGCCTACTAATCCCGCAACAACATTCCAGAGAGCAAATTCAATGGGCTAGTCCTGAGCCTTGAAACAGCTGATTGCTGCTGACTAGGAACAGAGGGGGGGGGAATCCACCCAGCGAATCTCATTGCAGCTCTGTGCTGCATCCCTATCCCACAATCCCTTGCATGCTTTGCTGCAGTCTTTCAGCACGGGCTGAGTGAGAAAGATGTGCTAAATAAAGATTGATTGGTTGTAATCCTTTGGCGGGGGGGGGGGGTGGAATCTCCCACTTGTCAGTGACCTGGGGTTGGGGGAAATGAATGACTGCTTGACTGGGCCTCTGTTCATTTCCTCCATTATTCTCTCCATGGGATAGAGCATTGTTAACCTAAAGCAAGAAATGTGCTGAATCCTCAGTATCGGCAGACTGTGCATTTGCAGGGACCCTTGAGTCACACGTGAGGCTTTCAAACTTGAAAGTCTATTACTATAATTATGGTTGGCTCGTTTGGACTACTGCAGGACACAGCTCCATCCTGGAGAGGATTTTATATTTGGCACTGTATTGATTGAGCTCTTTTGCTGCGGAGATGGGTACGTCTCTTAAGTCCTTATGTTTGTTCTGTATTGTGCCTGGTAGCTAGAGGGTTCGAGCGTTCCTTCCTCCCTGTTGTGGTTCCCTCATTTTTAAATATGATAAATAAGTAGATTATGGTCGTTTGAAGATGGGGGGTGCTGCATGCTTTTGGGGCTAGCTCCGTGCTTTAAACAATAGAGGACCAAACTGGTTCAAAGATTAAAGGAAAGATATGCATAAAAGGGAAAATGTATCAGAAGTGTATGGGTTTTTGCTGATTTTTAAAGATACATGTTTTTAGATAAGGGTTTATTTTGACTACGGGAGTAAATCAATTTTTTGAAAGACTACTTCTCCCCAGTATTTAAAATGGCATGCTTTATGTATATTGGATTCTGCCTCTGAAGCAACATTTATTCAGTGGTAGAGTTCCATTGTAAATGTTGCCACTGTTAATGTACATATTAGACCGTCTGGATTCATTGGGCATGGATTGGACCCTCTGGATTCTGCATATTGTTGATAGTTGGTTGATGATTCAGTCTGTTCTTCCAGAGTCTAATCACAGCTCTGGATGTGTGGAGTACTGCCTTTATTTTAAAATCCTATACATTGTGACTATGTTACTATTCATGATTTTTTACATCTTGGCACAGGCAGTAGAACCATAATTTTGATGCAGGTAAAGATGTTTATAAAAATCATATAAAAGACTTGCTTGAGCCCCAGTGGTTTGTCTTTTAGGAGCTCTCTTCCAGATGGGTGTGGCTGCACACGCTGAATTTTCTGCGTTAATAAACTCTCGCAGTTAGGGTTCATTCATTCACTCTATGCACAACGTACAGATTTTCTTCTCCTATGATCTACTGATGCCTTTGAGTAGAAACTAAGAATTGCTATTTTTACACACATGTATCAGAAAACTTGCAAAAGAAATGAGGATGATGTCATTTTTGAAGCCTTCTTAATGCAAGATCTGACCATTTACCAAAAGACGGTCAGTGTTGTAGCTCCTACTTTGGATTGGGCTTAGCCAGCCTGACTCTGTTAGAGAGGAGACTTTTGTTAAAATGGTCAGCATTTATTTAGGATGACTCTTCTTGTAATACTAGTATCACTCTGTCATTTTTCTTAAATTTGATTCGTTTGGGTTTGCAATGAATGATAATATAGCTGCTTTAACCCTTTCTTTGTCTCACACCCTTATCAGTTCCAATCAACTGTACTTTGATTATTTATGTCCCATTGAAGTAACTAGGAAATTGTGGTACATCTCACAAAAATTAAGAATTAGTACTTGCAAGATTATGCATTCAAGACATAGAGAGTAAAAGGGCTTGGATCCAGAAGTTTCAGTTTTAACTATTCCTGGGACTCATTGTGTGGCTTTAGCAACCCACAGGCTGTGATCCTGTGCCAGCTTCTTTGGGAGTCAGGCCCATTGATTCAGTTGAACCAACTGTTAAGTAGGTCAGGCTGCAAACTGGGAAATAACTCCCACTGAGTTCAAAGGGAAGTGTGTATAAGAATGCAGGTGATGAACGCCCACACGATTTACCTTTGTTTTATCTATGAAATGGGAACAGTAATACAGTAATAAAATGGTTGCAAAGAGAATATTGTAGAAAAAAATCACCAGAATTAGTTTAAAGGTTTTGTAAATTATTAGTAGTGGTGACAGACATTCAAGGATATAAAGTTTGTCGTTTAATGCATGCCATCTTGCAAGCTATTGTCTAATTGCTATTATACGTTTGATAAAGACCGTTCTCTTTCCCCTGAGTCATCTTGATAGAAAAGACATATTGGAACCAAATATGTAATAATAATAATAACTGCACTTATATACACCTCTTCTAGACAGATTAATGCCCCACTTAGTGTTGTTATTATCCCCACAATACAGCTGGGAAGCTGGGACTGAGAGGAGTGGCTTGTCCATGGCCACCTGCTGAGCTCATGGCAGTAGTGGGATTAGGAACCAGCAGAGTGCTGGTTTGCAACCCAGCCACTTAACCACTATACTACAGCAGCTCTCTATGTATATAGTTTTGATTTACATGTCATTGCCTCCTAGGGTGACCATATGCAATAGGCTTGCCATCCCCCTGCCCCAGCCTCCTGTCCCATGGCCCTCCTCGCCTGGCCAGTGTGGAGGGAAGGCATGGGGGGGGAGACCCATGTGTGCATACTCCTGCACTGCCCCATGATGGGGGAGACCCATGTGTGCATGCTCCTGCACTGCCCCATCGCACCATCATTTTATAAAATGATAGGGGAGCTGCAGGTTATGCTGAAACCCAATTCCATAAAAATTGCCCATTTGGAGGCAATTTCTACTGAACTGAGCTTCAGTGCACCCGTGGCTCCTCCGTTGTGCTGGAGAGTGATGTCGTGCATGGGAGGTAAGTTCCCTGTTGCCCCCCAAGCCCTTGCACCCACACTTTTGCTCCTGGACCCCCTGACAACCCAAATGTGCAAAGCAGGACATGGCTCCTCTAGTCATGTGGAGCTGGGGATTTCTGGAGGTGCAGATTTTTCTAAATTCTTCACTTCATCACAGACTGCACCTAGCAAGAATCCCCCTTTATTTGTACAACCCTTAAAGATACAGGAGCCCTGTCATCCAGTTGCACCTGGTCACCATGATGGGTTGCTAATCTCCAGGCCAATCTCCAGCCTGGAGGTCTCCTGGAATTGTCTCCAGAGATCAGTTCCCCTGGAGAAAATGGCTGCTCTGGAGGGTGGACTGTATGGCATGCTACCCCGGGGCCTGCCCTCCCTGGCTCCAGTCTCCAGGAATTTCTCAAATGGGAGCTGGCAACCCTGTCACCATAAATATCAAGCCCAAATATATGCACTGTGTGTTGGTCACTGGCCGAGGAGGTGAAATGAAATCCTGCTCTCAAGGCATAGTTGACTTATGGGGTTTTTATAGCAAGCGATTCACAGAGGTGTGCCATTGCCTGCCTCTGCAACTCTGGCCTTCACTGGGGGTCTCCCATCCAATTACTAACCAAGGCTGACCCTGCTTACTTCTGATATCTGACGAGGTGAGGCTCTCCTGGGCTAATGCTTGCCAGGGGTCTTAGTCCACTGGTTTTAAGTTACAGTGTTTTAATTAAAACTTGTAAGCTGCTTTGAGTGATGAGGAAAGGTGATATATAAACAAACAAACCAACAGAGTACCAAGAAGAGTACTCTCATTCATTGGGCTCTTCCCTTTTGAAAGGGTGATGCCCGTGGATCTTATCTGGCGTGGGTTCCTGAATGTCAAAATTCTTATAAACGCAGACAATCCTTTCAAATGTGTGGAAATGGTGGGTGGAGGCAGGGGGCGTGGTTTCAGGTCCCCCTCCATGTGTTCATTCTACACAATCTGTCACCTGCATGTGGCTAATGAGAACACAACATTACTCATTTTTTTAAAAAAAGTGGTTGGATCCTACAACGACCTTCCACTGAATTGGATCGTATGGCCTTTTTGTGCTAAGACTTCCTTCAATGGCCTTTTCTAATGAATAAAGCTTCTCTTGATGGAGAAGAGTCTTTCTTTGCTGAAAGAAGGCCTTCTCCGTCGGATAAAGACTTAGTGGAAGGCAAGTCAGAAGAGCCGACGCTATATCTTTAAAACTGCAGTATATAGTAGCAAATTATATGACTAAAATTATGGATGAGGAGCAAAATCCAGAATGTTGGGTTTAAAAACAGATTTAAAGATGACTCCTGTATATATACTTCATAGTATGTATTTCCTGTATAAAAGTGTGCTGATTCTGCCTGCTTTTGTTCAGAGTTAGGCAAGGAATTATGAAGCTCACTGAACCCCGGTGGGCTGACCAATGGAAATCTAGTTTCTAAAATAGCCATGCATATTCTTATCCTTGCAACCGTATGTGGAACAAAACTGCTCTTTACATTAAATGAAGATGACTAAGTCAGGAAACTGAATTTTGCATCAGTATAAATTTATGTGGTTTCACTATGCTGTACAAACCTCCTTTTGTAGTCTGTGTTAAATAATATTGGCAGTATCATTTCTGGAAAAAAAGCTGCTGGTTCGCAGGCTAGCATGGAAGCTATGTGCACAGAAAGGCTTTTTTCAGTAAAAATTGCTCTGTGGCTGAGTCTGCCTGAGTATTGAGATCTTTATCTGAGTCTCTGCAATGTGTGTTCTTAACTTCTGAAGTGAAGTGGTGACTGAGATGGACAGGGCCTTCTCCATTGTGTCCCCCACCTCCAACAGTAGAATGACTTCCTTCTAACTTGCTGCCCTGGAGTTTTTTTGCCAACTCTGGGTTGAGAAATTCCTGGAGATTTGGGGGTAGAGCTTGGTGTGGGTGGGGTTTGGGGAGGGAAGAGACCTCACTGGGGTATAATGTCATAGATTCCCAACCTCCAAATCAGACAACTTTCTCCAAGGAAACTGATCTCTGTAGTCTGGAGATGAATTGTAATTCTGGGAAATCTCCAGGCCTTACCTGTAGGTTGGCATTGCCTGGAGCTAAGCTTCCAGCACCACACAAAAACCTCACTGTTTTCTCAGGTGTTTATAAACTGTTTAATGTTTTATGGTTCACACCTTGGGGACCTGAGTTGGGTGGGAAAGTGGTGTCGAAATTTTTAAGTAAATTACGTGTGTGTGTGTGTGTGTGTAAAGCGCCCTCAAGTCACACCCAACTAATGGCGGCCCCAGGCTTTCAAAGCAAGTGAGAAACAGGAATGATTTGCCATTGCCTTCCTCTGCAGAGTCTTCCTTGGTGGTCGCCCATCCAAGTACTGACTCAGCTTCCAAGATATGTTGAAATCAGGCAATACCATCTCACCTTCCCTCCAGTAAATACATATATACATTTAATATGCTGTTAAAGAATGCATTTTCAAAGTGGGACGTAAGTGCTCATGACTGCATAAGAATCATGTCATGCTTAGCTCTACTTCCAGGGCTGGATCGGTCATTTAACATACAGGGAACAGTCCTGGGACTAGGGCTGCCAACTCCTGGAGATTTGGGGACAGAGCCTCAGAAGGGCAGAGTTTGGGGAGGGGTGGGAGCTCAGCAGAGGTACAATGTCATTCTAGAACAATATGTTATACCATCCTCCAAAGCTGCCATTTCATCCAGGGTAACTGATGTCTATGTTCTGGAGATCAGTTGTAACTCTGAGGGCCAAGCTACAAGTGTCAAATGACACTTGAACGGCAAGTGGATTGAGTGGAGGGCAAGTGAACAGGGAGAAATACACTTGCCGTTCAAGTGTCATTCGTCACTTGTAGCTTGGCCCTGAGAGAACTCCAGGCACCACTTTGAGGTTAGAATACTACACGTGAAGGATACAAGTTAACTATAAGTTAACTATGGACACTATTGTTCTTTAATAGCGGCTCGAGTTTTTGATACATTTGCTCATTGTACTTGTGATTTATTCGTGTTTGATTTAAATTGACATTGATAGATGTTGAATGACTGTTCAGCTTTATAGCCAGTAAATCACATCTTCACTATTGCTGATTCCACACACGTTGGATAATGCAATTTCAATGCACTTTAGCAATCTTTTGGAAGTGGATTTTTTGTTTCACACATGAAAAATTCAGTTCCAAATGATCTCCAAAGAGGATTGGAAGTGCATTATCCAATGTGTGTGGAATCAGCCCGTATGTATATAGATAACTTGTATCCTTCATGTGTAGTATTCTACTCTCTTTCACATCAGTCCTGTGTGGAGGAGCTTCCCTTTTATTTTGCCTTACCACTTTGAGGTTGGTAACCCTATCCCAGTGTGCAGTCACCCTGGAGGGTGGCTTGCAGTTAAGAGCAAGCGGAGCCAAACCCTAGGAACTCCGCTAGTGGTGCAAAGGGAAAACCTATACACTCAGGGCCAAGATAGATGTGATGGCATCCCAGGGCCCAACCTGCGGCCACTTCTGCCATTTTAAAGACTAATGAGGCAATTTATAAACATCGCAAGGGCATGATCCTGATTAAGCCTGCAGCTTGGCAGGATGAGGCACTCTTGTTTCTCCTCGGTGTGCCTTTTTGACTGCTGTCTGGGGTGCAACCATTTTGGCACTGCCAGTGATCCACCAGGTAATCACTCCAGGGCCTTTTTAACTTCCCAGTATACCCTTGGCACATAGGGTTGCTAGATCCCCAGGGGCCAAAGTGGAGGTGCTGGGGGCTGGGGGGCAGTAGGGAATTTCCCTCCCTTGTGCATGCTCTCACACTCCTCCTTTGTGATGAAAAATGACATAATTTTCCAGCAGGTCAAGGATGCTGCGTGTTGCCCTTGGAGGCAATTTTTAATGAATTGGGCTTCATCATGACCGGCAGCTCTCCCATTGTATCAGAAATGAGGGAGTTGCACACTGAAGCCAAATTCATTAAAAATCACCTCCAAACTGGTAATTTTTAATGAACTAGGCTTCAGCACAACCTGCAGCTCCCCCATCACACTCATTTTCCAGTGTGATGGGGAAGTGTGGGAGTGCACGTATGTCCTTCTCCCCCCAGTGTCTTTCCTCCCACCAGTCAGGAGAGCGTGGGGGGGGCAATAGGTAAGGGGATCCACAGCCATGAGTGGGGGTCTGGCAAACCTACTGCCACTTGTGCACAATTCTAGCATTAACAGAACACTGTTGGAGATAAACTTCACTGCCATTTTGTTGAATGAATGCTGCTTTTTATGCTTTTTATTCTTTTCTCTACAGTTTTATGCTGCTTTATGCTTTGATGCTTTAAAAGAATTTTTCACACTGTTTTTATTGTCTTGTATAGTTTTAATTGCTTTTAATTATATGCTGTATTCTCATTGGAATTCTTCTTAGACAAAAATCTTTGGAGAGTGTAATATCCAAATATATTTAATAAATAAGTGTGTAGAGGTAAGCAGCAGTTGCTCGGTGGTTGAAGGCAGGTGATGATTTGAACTGATTATGGTGTAATAGGTATAAGCCTGATCAGTGCCTAGATGGGAGACTGTAAAATGCTATGGGAGCAGAATATAGATGTAAGCAATGAATTTTAAAATAAACTAAACCAAATTTGTAAACGTTATCTGATGTGATGTAGTGTAGCATTTCTTCTCAATACATGTTGAGGCTGCCATTTTAAAAAGCATTTTCCCTGTATTCTCATTCTAATAGTCCTTAAATCAGGATTAGGCACATTAGAAAGAAGTTTACTTTTTAATTGCTAAAGGTTTTGTTTGTTAAACATTTTACAGCAGTGTGCCGGGTAAAGGAGAACGGGACCCACATGTCAGTGGTCTAGGATGGCCAGTGAAGGCTCCAACATCCCAAGTCCTGTCGTGCGTCAGATTGACAAACAATTTCTGATCTGCAGCATATGCCTGGACCGTTACAAGAACCCCAAAGTGCTCCCCTGCTTGCATACTTTCTGTGAGAGGTAAGGCTGAGTTCTGTTCTCCAACCAAAGTGTTTACAATTGGTTGGTCTCTTTGGACAGTCTCCATGATCACTTCCCCAAAGTCTAGAGTTACATTTGATCAGGGCTTTTTTTCTGGGAAAAGAGGTGGTAGAACTCAGGCATGGAACTCAGGACCACACAATGATGTCACTTTGGGTCAGCTGGAACAAGGGGGGAGTTTTTAAAAGTTTTAATCACCCTTGGCAAAAATGGTCACATGACTGGTGGCCCCACCCTCTGATCTCCCGACAGAGGGGAGATTAGATTGACCTCCAAGCTGCTGCGCAGAGGGCAATCTAAACACCCCTCTGTCTGGAGATCAGGGGGCGGGGCCACCAGCCATGTGACCATTTTCAAGAGGTGCCAGAACTCCGTTCCACCACGTTCCTGCTGGAAAAAAAGCCCTGCATTTGATTTACAATGAACCTTGCATCCCGTTGAAAAGTTCTCCTGGAATATAGAACTAAGTTTAATGAAGGAGAGGCTAAAATGCCCTGGGGCTTTGAAGAAGAGTTGGTTCTTAAGAAGGAGGCAGCAAAGCTAATCTGGAATCTCACTATGAAATTTTGGTAACCAGTTGCAATGTTTATTGCTTGTGTGCAGTACATTTACAGAGAGTACTACAGCATTAGTGATTTCAGTCATTGAGAGCCAGTGTGGTATCATGACTAAAAGGACTAGGAAGCCCCAGGGCCAAATCCCCATGAACCTTACTGAGTGACCTTACACCAGCCATACTTTCATTGTTAAACTATCTTATAGGGGGAAATGGCATTGGGGGAGGCCATATACTCTACAGTGAGCGTCCAGGTGGAATGTTCTGTGGAGTTATAGCTGATCTCCAGGCTACAGAAGTAAGTTCCCCTAGGGAAAAATAGCAGTTTGTGAGGACGGACTTTGTTGCCGCGCGTCACTACTGAGCTCCCTTCCTAAACTCTGCTTTTCACAAGTGCCGCCCTGAAATCTCCAGGAACTTCCCAAGCAACGCTGGGCCTTGGAGGAAAGGCAGCCGGAGCCTGTTCAGCCAGTAAACTGAATCTTAGAGCAGAACCACAAGTGACGCCTGACACAGGTTGTACACTTGTCAGCTTCCCTCAAGTTTTGATGGGAAATGTAGGCATCCTGGTCTTGCAGCTTGGCTCTCTGACTGCTGTCCAATGGACTTTTCAACTGTCACTTGTCCAACATTCCGCCAAGCTGCCTACATTTCCCATCAAAACTTGAGGGAAGCTGACAAGTGTCCAATCTGTGTCAGGTGTCACTTGTGGTTCTGCTCTCTGAATCTAAATATGGATCTGTGCACTTTCACTAGGAAGTTAAACAAAAAATGTAATTTGAGGCAAGTATATCCAGAATTGAGGGTTTAGTGGCAAAAAAAGTTTTCATTGGCAAAAAAGTGTGTTGTTTCCATAGATGTACATCAGTTCTTTTGGGCCAGGGCTCTTGTATCTTTAACACCTTCAGGACTGACAGCTGTAATGAGTGATATTTTCTATGACAGGAAAAGCTACACAGGAACAGAAAAAGGCTGCAACCCCGCCTGAAACCTCCCACCACCATTTCTGCCCTTGCGACTTTTCCCCTGCAGGTTTTATTTCATTTCACCTCATCGACATTGTTTCATGAGTGTTTAAATGTAGTACCACTAATGACTCTATTTTCCTAGACATTTTTTATATATTCTATTTGAGGGCATATTATTCAGAAATTTTGCCTGAAGTGCAGTCCTGCATTTACTCCTCCATAGTCTAGATTAAATTCTTGGCATGCCATTAGAAACCCTCAGTATTTGCAGTTATGGGCCAAAAGCCAAAACTGGGCTGAACACAGCCTGCGGTGACAGACGCACACAATTGTCTCACCACAGGCTGACACTGCTGGAAGTCAACACAGGCTGGGCTATTTCTGATAGCCATTACAGGCTGATGCGCGACTGAGAATTAAGCTGCTTTGGGAGGGCATCATTGTCTGGGAAGCAGGGCAAAATTACGAATAATAAATAATAAGATCAGGCTCTAGGGTGCTGAAGCAGAGATTATTCACATTTTAAAAACATTGGTAGATTTATGCAGTAGTGGGCGGAGTCCATCTTCAAAATAATGATATTAGTTTGGTCTAGTGTAAACAAAATCTCAGAAATGTTGATAGTTGTGGACTGCCCCAGAAGAAACTCCTGGAGACATTTCTCTGAAGTGCTTGACAATGTGCTATTAGTCTTTTGACCTTCCCCTTTCTGAATAGAGTCCTTCATGTCTGTAGAAAGCTGCTCCTGGAGATGAGGAGCTCTTCCAAAGGTACATTAAGTACAGCATAACAATACAGAGCAGGAAACAGTGATTGGCAATCCTACTATACACCTCACTCTTCTGTGATATGCATACACAGATGTACTGAAGAAGCTCTTTGAATTTCAGCTAGGTCATGCAGTCCTGTCCGCTGATGCTTAGCACACTGTAAAATACTTTGCACACCGTAAAGTAGAGCCTGTTAAACCACTTCTGAAATACAGCCATAAAAATGGGTCAGATCTAGCGATGATTTCCACTGATGGAAGGGATAACCCTCACTGAAGAAGACTTTCTTCACATCTCTCATTCTGTTGCAGTTCAAAATGCTCCCCCAAATGCTGCTCCTGGGGAACAGAGAACCCTAAAGAACATCATGAGGAGTTAGCTGGAGACCTGCAGTGGAAGGGGAGAATCAGAGTCTCTCTACACAAGACATCTTACACGGGGATGCTCAAGCGACTTACTTTCTTTATAATCTTATATTCAAGTGTACTCTGTAGCCCTAGCAGTGCGGGTATATCCTCAATGGAAGAACAAGTGTAAGATCTTTCACTTGACCCTACTTGTGTAAGATGACTTGTGTAGAAAAACTGTCAATAAAAATCACTGTCCATTCCATTAGTGGAAATCTAATGTTGGATCCAACTCAGTGATGTGACACTGAACATTCCTACTGATGTCTGTAGTACTTCACAATTTCCCACCAAGCTTTTAATTGTTGAGAAGAGAGAATTCCAACAGGTATAGCTTCTCATACGTGAGAAAGAAATGATGTACTTGCCAGAATTCTCTTTTCTACAAGGTACCCTTTCCTCTTCTACCTTTGGCTCAAGATGTAAGACATTCTTAAACTACAATTGAGTTAATATTTCATGTGATCTAAAGCTTCAGTTGCAAAGAGGCAGTTTTTTGCAGAGAGAAGTTTAAAGTAACATGAGAGGAGACATCATTATCCCTTCATCTCCTCAGGTCCTTAAAAACAATGTGGATTGAAGATGACACAGCAGGAAAATGAAAGGAGCATACAGATGCTACAGGACAATAGTTTTTAAAAATCATATTTACATCAGAGCTTTGAAGAACAATTGTTTAGACTTTCTCCATCTAACTCCCTGTGTTGTTGACACTCTTATGTAGCTAGATTCTCAGTATGCACTTCCTGTAGAATGTACTTTTTAAACAGATTAAAGATACCGTATTTTCCCATCTGACGGGAGTTGCAAAACCTGAAACAGTTGAACAATGCTAGCAATGGACTCCGTCTTTCTCCTATTAATAAATCTGATGGCAGATTTTCAAAAAATCCATTCTAATCTCAGCTCCTTCCCCCTTAAATTTTCTTTTGTTAGGTGCCTGCAGAATTACATTCCAGCCCACAGCTTGACCCTTTCTTGCCCAGTGTGCCGCCAGACCTCCATCCTGCCGGAGAAAGGGGTTTCTGCACTTCAGAATAATTTCTTTATCACCAACCTGATGGATGTCCTGCAGCGAACGCCTGACAACAGCATTGAGGAGTCTTCCATCTTGGAGACAGTCACAGCTGCTGCTGCTGGGAAGCCGCTCACTTGCCCAAATCATGAAGGAAATGTAAGTGCAACAATGTCCTGTAATACTTACCTGCAGGGGTCATTTCGTAGAAAAGGAGCTGGAGGAACTCATTAGCATAACTCATTCGCATAACTCATTAGCGCCACGCCTCTTCCCGTCACCGGAAGTGTGTCATTAGTATAACTGATTTGCATATGCCACACCCCCTGACTTCAGCCATTTTCAGCCCCTTTTTGCCATTTTGGGCCCAATTTCGGCCCTGAATGGCCAGGATTGGGTCCGAAACAGCCAGAATAGGTGATAAGGGGCACAAAATGGACAGGATCGGGCTGCTGCTGAGTGGGAGAGTGATCCACCACCTGTCAGAGGCCCGATTCAGGCCGTTTCAGCCCCAATCCAGACCGAAACAGGCCCAAAATGGCCGAGAGTCAGGTGGGCAGGGCCACCTGACATGTGGCCTCTTTCCTGTGCGTTCCCCCTCAAAATGAGCCCTGCTTATCTGTAGTTTGGTGACCGTCTGCACCATCATCTGTGTTTTGTTAGTGGTTGGGTAGAAGATTGTCCTTGTTTGTACTTTCTTCTTTCCAGTTAAAAAGAAAGAATAAACGTTCCAGTTATGATCGTGTGTTGTGCTGAAGTGTTATGCTACTAAGCAGGAGGTTTAATCATGGCCTGTTCTGCACGGTGAACTTTACTTTCTGTGTAATATGGATTAGATCCAGTTTATTCATTGGTTCTGGCCCCATACTGCTTTGATTCTTTAATTCTACACTTTGAGGCGAACTGAAATAGTGTCTGTTTCTTATTTCTGCACTAGAAAAATTTGGCTGCAGGCAGACTCCATCAGTTTCCTCAGATGATGGGCTTAGGACAAGTCAGTTTCCTCAGCTGAGGAAACTTACAAGGGAGGGGGGATGGTCATTTTTATATGGCAGCAATATTACTGTTTAATTTTTTTTAAGCCAAACCAGAACGGACTGAAAAGTACAGGAAGCACAAATAAACTTTAAAATATCAAGAGGGATTCTGGGCTGTCTGCAGAGTTTTTGTGTTAGCCATGTTACAGCATTTCCCCGCTGGCAGTTGCTAGGGTTTTTTTTTCTTTAAGGCACCAACTTTGCAACATTGCTATTTAGTATTTTTTTTTAAAATGCAGGGGAAAAAACTGGATTGGTTGCTGGTCAGCCAGTCAGGATGCAGGGAATAAAGGGGAGGGCCAGGGTCAAGCCTCACACTGAAGAAACCATTCTGCATTTCAAAAAAGCCTTTGTTTGACTTGGTTAGGGGAAAAAATCAAAGTATTTGCTCAGGGAGAAAAGTTGCAGAAAAGCTGGGGAAAGATTGATTCTGCGGCAGATGCAGCCTTTCTCCATGCAGAACATTAACAAGACTGGGAAGCAGTTTGGAGACCAAGGCCGAATCCACACGATATTGCGCACTCCCGTTTCAATTCCCAATGGGAAGTGGCATTGTAAAAAGCCCGTGGAGGCATCAAGGGGTGGGCGGGTGCCATTTTTATTACAGTGAATAATGTTTTACTGCCGAAGGACAGCCTTGGTAATTTCCGATAAGCGGACTGTGGCTGCAAAGGTTGACTTCAGTTTTTTTTTTTTAATTTAAAATTATCGGTATAGCGAAAAATCGCTATCCTATAAATATAGTTGAGCGGTTACACAGTAGTATGTGGCAATTGGCCATGCGAACACCTGTGTCCCACCAATGTCCGCAATCTTTTTCAGTGACCCATTGTGCTCTCCTGGGGCTCTCTGATCAACAGAAAATGCCACTTCGGTCTCGCATGGCCTGTGTGCGATGCAGCGTGGTGTTTTCTATGAATCAAACGTATTTGCAATACAGCGGAAAATCGATATAGCGGAAATCTCTCATTACATTTTAAAAAACGTCATGTCATCATCAGTGACGGCGGATCTATACCCGCCCCTTATCCCGCTTTTCTCCCAGGGATGTGAACAAAGCATAGCGCAATGCTGACTCAGTAAGAAAGGGAATGTGAACACCGCCGCGGATAATATGGGATAGAATTCAGCGCAATAAATGTGCAGGAAAACTGGAAGGTAGGGAAGTGTGATTCGGCCCAAATCAGGGATTTTGACCATGTGTGCAGAACTCTAGAGAAAAATCAATGCACAACCGATGAAAAAGGCCCATGAGGAAAAGACCTATATGGCTTTCTTGCTATTCAGCTCAGAGGTTAACGCTTTGCGGTAAACTACATTTTTTGCATATGTTTTACTGGAAGGGGAAGCAAATCGGCATGACTTGGAAAGTGAATGGCCTCTTGCTTCTTCCTATTGTACATTTATACAGTTGTTGAGATGCTTCCTCCTCCACCATTACCACATCTCCTATTTTCCTTGTGTGTAATTCAAACCATAATATATTACATTTACCAAGCAGGTGGCTTGCATGTGGTGCTAACAAACTGAACTGTATGCTGTAGGGGGGGGAAATCAGGTTTCCCACCTCTCCTTGACATCTGATTGTTAGTTCATCTGACTACAGCTTACATCCACACATCGTTGGATATTGCACTATTGTTATGCCGTAACAATCATTTGCAACTGGATTGGCTTGCCTGCATGGGATAATCCAGTTGGGAATTATTGCTATAGCCCAATGATAGTATAATATCAAATAATTTATGGATGCAGACCAGAAAAACAGTCTTTTCTGACATCAGCCATGATGCTCAGTTAGGTATGATGCAGTTCAGATTAAACTTTATACTACCTAGTGTTATCTTGCTAGTTGCAACAGTCATTGGAAACAGCAGAGAAAGAGTCTGCATAAGCCACATGTTCTAACAAGGGACCTCAGGAATAAATGGAGCTTATAGCCTGAATTATTTCATCATTCCACTTGAACTGGCAGGTTGGCATTGCTGCGGGTACATCAGTTGGTGCTCTGTTGCCTTTAGACTGTGGCAGCGTAATGTGAACTACATTTGCAATTGTTGTTTCTAATTATTAGGAAGTTTTATATACAAGTAGAAATACAATCCAATGCTTGGCACAAGCTGAAATCTTTAAGTGTGACATAGGTAATGTAGCTTATGAGTAATTTGGCAAAGAGGAGAATTTCAGAATTGCATGGATGTTAGCAAAAGCTCGTTGATAGTGATCTCCTCAAAACATTTCGTGCTATTTCTTTCACTGTTCTGCTTGCAGAGATAGAAATAGAAAAAGACCATATCGCTCAAAACAGAACCTTCTGATATTCAGTTGAAAACTCTGACTTTTATTGTCTATGGATGCTAGATGGAATCTGTTCAGTTCTGAAATCCTTTGCTTTGGGAAATATAGGCCGTTTTCACACTGCTTACCAGCCACGGAACATCACACCAAGCTCCTGGAACGACAGCGTCTTCCTGGCGCAATTTCAGCGAGTTCTTGCATGAAATCGCGCCAGGAAGACGCTGTCGTTCCGGGGGCTTGACGCGATGTTCCGTGGCCAGTAAGCAGTGTGAAAACGGCCATAGTGAAATTATTCAGGGTTATACCTGAAATAACTGCTGTGACTGTTTTAGGACCATATCTCTTTGGTGCCACGTAACCAACTGGAATTCCTAGGTTTGAGCTATTCAACTCCAGCAACCAAACTCCTTGTGTAGGGTGGGGGCTAGGCCTCTGCAGTGATCTGGCAGTTAGGTGGCTGTGAGTTGCAATGACTTTGTGATCTCCTGCACTTTGAGAGTGAGGGAAATTTATTTTATTTTAAAATAATATTTATATCTCACCTTAGACACAAGGCGGTTGATTCCATCCCTTTTCCTTGAGGGAGATCATTCATGTGCCTATTCCTAAAAAAAAGAGGGCTCCATTTTATTGTTAGCTTGTGCTTGCCTGCTCTCTTTTGTGACTCCTTCATTGTTCCTGTGCATAGGAGTCCTCATTAGGGAAAAAAGTGGGATATAGTTTTAGGTGTGTAGCCATGTTGGTCTGCAGTAGAACAGCTGGATTTGAGTACAATGGCACATTAGAGACCAGGGTGTAAGCTTTTGAGAGTCAGAACTCTCCATATATGATATGGGATATAGATACCTAAATAAATGTTTTTGCCTGTGCAATAGTTTCTGTGTGCTTTTGCCCAACCAGGAGAGGTTTGGGGATTTAGTTTCACATTGCTGTTGTAAAATTGTTCTATTTTGATTGGAAAATGTCTTCCACATGGGGAAGGTCACCTTTTGATCCATCCGTGTGTGTGTGTATAAAGAACTAAAACTTCTTCAATTAGATGGGCCTCTTTGTAAAATGAAAGGATGCAGCATAGGAGTAAAATGCTTATTACGGGAAAACATAGATGAAAAGCTTGCTTCTCTTCTTAATTTGAAAGAACTTCTTGGCCTTGCTGGATCCTGTTGTAATTCCCTTTAATATGTTTCTGCCTAATTGGGGTGGGGGGGAGAACTGCTCTCTCCTTCTGTCTCTGGTAAACATTAAGCAGAACAGATTACTCCCTTTTAAAACTGTGAGTGCCAAAAATATGGCTCTCATTATATCAAACTTGATGTTGCCGTGTTCCATATTCAAGGGGAAGTCTGTACTATTTTAGGCATTTTGAGCAGTAATAAGAGTCTTAAAGTACAGGAAGTGTCAGAATTATTTCAAACTGAATAGTGGAAAGATGACAGCTACAAGCATGGCTGTGTAATTTCAAGTAGTTTACATTGTATAGGCTTGTATTTGTTTATGCTTATAAAAATAGTGTGTTTTCCAGCATCTTTGTTCATAAAAAATAACATCTTTAGAAGTCTGTATTAAACATTAAATTTTGATGCTCCTTGATATTTTAGTAAGATCTGTCAATTGCTGGGCAGCCCACCTGGTTCTCCATGTCTCCATTTTATTTTCACAAGAACTTTGATAAAGATCATGCCCCTTAGCTCAAGATCAGCCATTGAGATTGATTCATGATGGAAAGGAGGTTTGAACTCAGGCCTTGCCAATCATAGTCTGACACTCTAATGACTACACCATATTGACTCTGAAATGTAAATATTGATCACAGTCCAACTACAAAAGGGGATTCAGTATGTAAAACAACTAAAGTTTGATGAACTTTCAAAGACTGAGGACTAATAAAAGTTAAAGGCAAATAGACAAACCACTATTCAGTTCATTCCTGTATTAAAACTGGGATTTAACGTGTCCAAAACATTTGTATTTGCTGTGTTAGGAGTAACACTGGACATTGTTCTGGTTATTCTGGGCCAAAACCAGCGCAGACTGTCCCCTCCTTTAATTCCGTAAGTTGTAGTTGTGGTGCTCTGAGTTCAGGATTTCAAAGCGATGTGATCAGAGAGACTCTGCGAGTGTAAAGGAGAAACTAGTATTATAAAGCTGATAACTATTTCCTTTCTTGCTCCCAGAATGCCTGAGGTACAATCTGACACTAGCTCCATTTTAACTCTGCACACCTGCTCAGCATTTTTCACAGGATGCTGACAAAACAAGGTGTTATATTCATGATCTGACTGAGCTATACGATCCCCTCCAGTTTTTTGTTTGTTGGTAATATCCAGCCTGATGAAGAATTCTGATGAATTCAAAATGTGTACAGTTCTGTGTTATAGTGGTTGTTCCTAATAAAAGCTATTATGTGGTTTTGTTTTTTGTTTTTCTCCCTCTTTGTAATCAGCTGATGGAATTTTATTGCCAGTCTTGTGAGACAGCCATGTGCCAGGAATGCACAGAAGGAGAGCACGCGGAGCACCCCACAGTACCCCTCAAAGATGTAGTAGAACAACATAAAGCTTCACTTCAATCTCAGCTAGATGCTGTCAACAAAAGGTATGAAACTTTCTCTGTAATACTCAGTATAAAGTTTATGGCAGTCTGAAAACAAAAGCAAAACTGTTTTCTAATTTAAGCAAGCTTGTTTCTATGCTCCTCTCAAAAGAGGTGCTTGAGGAGTTATTGAATATTGGTGATGGGAAAGGAAGAGTCAGTGCCTCATGCTTCCTGTTACCTTTGCTTCCACATATTGTCGTGACACCTGAATGCAGCCTGTGGCCATATTTGGGCATTATGGCAAACTTGTTGTCAGGCTTGTGTGCCCTCTTCTTCCCTACCCTTGCATGTTGAGAGCAATTCAGAGCTCATGGTTTAGGAAGCCTTGTCTGAAAGGGAAACTACACAATACCCATGGGCACATGTTGGGTCCTGCAAAGTTCCCTGAGAAATAGGTAAAAGATAAAAGTAGTCCCCTGTGCAAGCACCGAGTCATTACTGACCCATGAGGGGACATCGCATCACGACTTTTTCTTGGCAGACTTTTGTTATGGGGTGGTTCGCCATTACCTTCCCCAGTCATCTACACTTTACTCCCAGGAAACTGGGTACTCATTTTACTGACCTCAGAAGGATGGAAGGCTGAGTCAACCTTGAGCTGGCTACCTGAACCCAGCTTCCGTCAGGATCAAACTCAGGTCTGCAGCTTACCACTCCGCACCACAGGGCTCTTTAACTACACTTTGTAAGTGTAGACTTACAAAGATCAGCTGCTCAATGAATCGCTGGTTTGAAATCATTAGAGCAAGTTCCCTTTTTATTCTTTTTGCAGAGAGCCCTGAGCAAGTGAAATTGACCTACCTTCATCAATTTCATCTCCTAGCAAGGGGTGAAATTGACCAGCCTCCTCTTAGCTAGGAGGTGAAATCAATGAAGGTCGGTCAATTTCACTTGCATAGGCTCTCTGCAAAAAGAATAAAAAGGGAACTTCCCCTTCGTGCTTTCAAACCAGCTATTCCTCGATCCTGCGATGGACTTAACATCTACAAAAAAAGAGGAAAGAGGAGATGGGAGGGGAGATGGAAAGGAGGAAAGAAGGAGCGGCTGGATAGACAATCACAGCGAAGTGAGAATTGCAATGGGAGTGGTTTTCTCTCTCACTTGCAAAATGCCTCAGCTTTTTTTCTGCCTCCTGTTACATCCTCCCCCACCCCTCAGCTCCTGGAGGAAAACCTGAGCTGAGCAGCTTTTTGAAAGGGAGAGAGACTCCCTGGCAGACAATCTCATCGAGCAGCTGTTCTTTGTAAGACTACCCTTCCCAGGGAAACTTGCGGGACCCAACACCTGAAAAACACATGTTGAACATCTCTTGTAGTTTGACTCTCATTCATTGTGATATCTAAAAGCAGGGAATTAGATTGGCCAATGGTAGGGGACACAGTGAACTACAGTTTTTAGTCAATGTGCTCAGAGAAAGTGTTCATTCTAGTTGAATCAGGCAAATTGTGTGGAGATTGAGAGAGAGTCTGTGTAAAAAAGAGCAAGAGTCCAGTAACACCTATAAGACTAACAAAATTTGTGGTAGGATATGAGCTTTCATGAGCCAAAGCTCATTTCTTTAGTTTCTGTGTGTTTCTGAAAGAAAGTTAGCCAGCCAGGTGATCCTGGTTGTCAGTCTCTCTGTGTCTCAGAGAAAGGATTCTGGCTAAATGAGGCAAACTGTGTATGTGCCTGAATTTGTCTAAGTATATCTGAGTGAGAGACTAATCTCTTTGTGACTGAGTCTTTGAATATACCTTTAAGAAGATATAATTATTTTTAAACTACCAAGCTTAAGAATTATTCTGAAACCAATATGCTTATAAGAAGTCTGCAACCGTCATGCTTATATTTTTATAAATAAATTCTACTTTTGCTTAAGCAAAAAAAAACCCTTTCCCCCTCACAGCTACCCTCATGCACTGTCCATTCTGTCAAACTACCTTTTATAATAAGCCTTCCTAAAGTTAAACTGAGGAGATCTAAGGAAAAAGCCTTTGGTGCCAATGGGAACTTTTGAGGCATTCAGGGAAGTAGCAATATGAAAGTCACACGAACACAAAAAGGAAGGTGCTCTTGAGGTAAAAGTTTGGATAAAGTAGAGAACACCTGAAGCTCTGTGTGAGTAGAAATAAAAAGAATGTTTGTTGTGACCAGAGCCCTCCTAAGGTATATGTTTAAAGTAAAGTAAGGAGGAGCTGGATTAAAAGTCCAAAGGCAAAGGTTTAACAAGGTTATAACGACAAATTTTTAAAAAGGAAAACCATTACACCTTTCATTAAAGTTCTGCTACTGAAAATAGATTTGTCATATGAATTCAAAAAGAAGAACTCGGTGGTAATGCCTTTGAAACCAACATTCATTATAGTTTATCTTCCTCAGGCTTCCAGAGATAGACTCTGCACTTCATTTCATATCAGAAATTATACATCAGCTGACCAACCAAAAGACAAGCATTGTAGATGAAATTCATTCCACTTTTGACGAACTCCAGAAGACATTAAATGTCCGCAAGAGTGTACTGCTTATGGAACTGGAAGTGAATTATGGCCTTAAACATAAAGTAAGACCTGGTTCTTGTCAGCAAAATGCTCTCTCTTTTAACTATTGGTGCTTCTGGAAGGAAATAATATCTTAGATATCATCTGAAATATATGAAAAATGGCTTATTTGCAATATATGTTTAATTTAACTGTGCATTTTCTATTTTGGTTTTGATTATGTAGAAACTAGTAACGTTTGCAAACAAACAGCTTCAATCACATTGCCATAAATTAGTTTGAAAGAAACAGTAATTGAAAGCAGTTTTTAAATGTACAGGCAGACCCTGTTGGATTCCCAGGGAATGTATTAATGTATCTACATAACTGACAGTTTTGAAAGCTGAATATTAAACTATTGTCACAATTCATGGTGAATGTTATCATCTAGTTTCATTAGTTGTAACTTGTAATGCTTTAAAAAGCAACTGTTAAAAATGTTAGTTCTGTATTAGATAAAGTTAGTGACAATACGGCCAACTGTGAACATATAAAATCAGACAGCTATTACATTCTTAAGCATGTCATTTGTATTCTTAAGGTGTGTTAAAATCCAACTGCCTGCCATATTATTAGCATTATTAGCCTTCCCTTATGTGTAATGAAACAAAAAATACTTATCTGAAGGATAAAAATGTGTATCCTTCATTTAAAAACTATTATTTATTTTTCAAAAATTCTTCCTGCTACTTGAATTTAGTTCATTTAACCCATAAATCATTATAAGCCCATAAAATCCCTCAGGCACTAGGGAGAAATGCTAACCATGGCGGACTGAGTCAAGGAAAATAGTGCCGTTGTACATGGCACTAGCAAGCATGCATACTGTCCTTTCCACATGGAATACAAATACATTTTTAATGTGATCTTTCCAAAAAGATCATACTGTCAGGTTTAAGATAGATGATAGAAAAGTGGAGGGGGTGGGAGAAGAGACACAATGATTAGAGGATAGTATCAAGGTTTATATAGTATAAAGCCTGGATAGCTGCCGTCTGGGGAGGGTTCCACAACCATTTCCCATGACTCTGTCCTTGCGATGACCATTTCCTCCCCTTGCCACCGGAAGACCTTTTTAAAGAATTGGCAGCTGAATATTATTACATCAATATAACATTATAACAATAAGTGTCTCAGATTCTCTAAATTCCTAGCTTTCAGTTTTAAAAAAGTAAGGCCATTTCCACATGGCTTGCCTTGTTCCGGAAAACAGTGAAATCTTGCACGAAATCATGCGAGAAGATGCTGTTATCGTGCGAAATGACGCTGTTATCATGTGAGAAGATGCGATAATAGCATCTTCTCGCAAGATTTCACGTGAGATTTTGCTATTTTCTGGAACAAGGTAAGCTGTGTGTAAATGGCCTAAGTCTAGCACCCTTTGTTGAGGAAATACAAGGGGGAAAGCATATTTTCCCAACAAAAGGGGCTATAGAGACCTTTTTAAAAATGGAAGAGGGGAATTTAGAGAACTTGAGTTGTTTATGGTTATAATGTTATATTGATCTAATTATTTAAAAAAAAAAAAGTACCAGTGGCCCAGAGAAGGGGAGGCAACTACTTTCAAGTATCTAGGGTAGAAAAACTGTGGGGAAACCTTCCATGTGGAAGCCCCATCGCTGCTGCGTTGTATCAGTAGTTGCAGCAGGACCATCAGTAAGATTTAAAAACACTATTGAGTAGGTATGATTGTGTGAAATAAATGTTAACCAAGGTCATTGTGCATTCCTTCCATTGAACATCCTTGGGTTTCTTTTCTGCTGTATATCAGTAATTTTTAAGGTAGTAAAGAACAGAGAGCTTGGATGCAGTCCTATGCATGGGGTTTTTTTTGTGAATAAGTCCTACTATTAAGTGGGATAATTACCAAGAAACAGGATCAGGTTGTTAGACTAGTTGTTAAGTGTTACGGAACTGTGATTATGAAAGCATGGAAATATACATTTCTAAACTTCTCTAAACTGACCTGTGTAACTACACCCATATAAATTGTCTTCCATCATCATTTGTTGGACTTCTTAATAAAGAACAAGCTAGGCTAGGCAAGGCTCAGCTCTGCCATAAAATGCGTCTCGGAAGTCCTGCCTGCCTTCTCCCAGGAGGGTTATATTCTTGCCACAATTACTAAAATTGGGTAGTGGCTAATTGCCACTATTTTGCTTCGGAGAGTTGGGCCAGTCACACACTGGCCAAATCCACACTTACCCGGCACAGCGCTAAGCAGGCGGAGTGAGAGCATCTTTCTGGCGTGTTTTATGATGTCATCGCGCCACAAGAGCGGCATCATGATGCGATGATGCCGTAAATCGCGCCAGAAAGACACTCTCACTCTGCCTGCTTAGCGCTGTGCCGTTAAGTGTGGATTCGGCCACTGACAGATTAACCTGCCTCTCAGGGTTTCTTGTGAGGAAAAAAATGGAGGAGAGGAGAATGATGTAAGCTGCTTTAGGTCCCCATTGGGGAGGAAGGCGGGGTATAAGTGAAGTATTTTTTTTTAAAAAAAACCTGAAGAGTACTGTTTAGTTGTCCTGTCTGTACGCGAAGTGAAGCAGAGAAATGTTCAGCATAGCGTCTTGCTTAAAAGCACATTATATAACTCTGACAGCTTCCAAATTAAGCGACTTTCAAAGAATTCCTATTTGAGCTTCCTGGTTCAGTTTTGTAGGGTATCCACTGATGCTGCTCAGTAATCTTTAAAATGTAGCTCATCAAATTGAGCATCTCCTTCAAAGCCACGGCAGACACTTCCAATTGTACATAACTAATTTATGTGTACACTGCTTGCTTTGTAACTTGAATTATCCTGTCTAGGCGATAGACAACCATGAAACATTGGTACAACCCCTCGGTCACTTTGATTACCCTTTCCAGCGCCTTTTCCAGTAGTACAATGTCCTTTTTGACAGGCGGGAACCAGAACTGTATTCCAAATGTTGCACTTCATAGTTTTAGACAAGGACATTACAATGCCGGGCAACATGTTTTCAAACTCTTCCCTAATAATCCGTAGCACAAATTTTGCCTTTTTCACTGCCACATGCTATATTTTTTATGTTGGTTTGGGCGGAGTATTCTGTACACATGCAGCCTCAAAGATGGGCAGATTGCTTCTCCCCCTGGCCAGCTTGGCTCAGGAAAATGACATGAGGGATGAAGACAGGAGCCCTCCATTCCCCTGTGCTGTCATCCTGAGCCCAATCAAGCTCCTTATAACTTCAAAAATGCCTTTCCCCACAGCTGCTGTGTGACTGCAGGGAAAAATGGAGGACAGGAGGACAGGAAAATGATTTGGGCCTGAGGAACCTGGACCAATCTACTTGAAAAACATATCATGTTGTTTGGCCCTCTGAGCCTACAATTCTATTGATATATCCACTATGACTCCATTCTTTCCTGGTTAGTCAATTTAAAGTTAGGATTTTTTTTATACCAGTGTGCATCACTTTACCCTTACTCGCTTTAAACCTCACTGGCCAGCTCTCTGGCATCTCCAGTTAAGAGATCTCAGGTAGAGCTAAGAAATCCTACTGTCTGAGATTTTCGAGTTCTGCTGCTAGTTCAAGTAGACAGTACTGGGCTAGTTGGACCAGTGGTCTGACTGCATGTAATGCAGCTTCATATGTTCACATGTGGCACCATCATTGTGTGTTATCCTCTGTCCAGGTCCTACAAACGCAGCTTGATACCCTACTGGAAGGACAGGAGAATATTAAGAGCTGCAGCAACTTTACTGCCCAGGCACTCAATCATGGAACCGAAACTGAAGTCTTACTGGTTAAGAAGCAGATGAGTGACAAGCTGAATGACCTTTCTGTACGAGACTTCCCACTGCAACCCCGTGAAAATGATCAGTTGGACTTCATAGTGGAAACAGAAGGATTGAAGAAGTCCATTCATAACCTTGGTACTATTTTAACCACAAATGCCGTTGCATCAGAAACGGTGGCCACAGGGGAAGGGCTGAGGCAGACTGTCATCGGACAGCCTATGTCAGTTACCATCACAACCAAGGACAAGGATGGTGAACTCTGTAAAACTGGGAACGCTTACCTCACTGCTGAGCTGAGCACCCCTGATGGGAGTGTAGCAGATGGAGAAATACTTGACAATAAAAATGGCACTTATGAATTTTTGTATACTGTCCAAAAAGAGGGGGACTTTACCCTCTCGTTGAGACTGTATGATCAGCATATTAGGGGCAGCCCCTTCAAACTCAAGGTAATTAGGTCAGCAGATGTATCCCCTACAACTGAAGGTGTGAAGAGGCGCGTGAAGTCTCCTGGCAGTGGCCATGTGAAACAGAAGGCTGTAAAAAGACCAGCCAGTATGTACAGCACGGGCAAAAGGAAAGAGAACCCCATTGAAGATGACCTAATCTTCCGAGTTGGTAAGGAACGCGCCTCTCTTGTAAATTCAGGGGATGATGGTGTTTGATTACAGTCAACTTATTTTAGAATTAGCATTTTAGAATTTTAACATTCAAGCAGAATTAATTCAAAGTGGAGTAATGCATTTTCTTACAAATTATAGAGATCATGTTACATGAGAAATATCCAATGTTGCTACACAGATCAAGGCCACTGTGCAGACTGAGAGGAGGTTTAACCCTTTCTCTGTTGCCATTTTTGCAGTAGAAATCAGCCCCTCACCCCCACATCCCATGTTGCCATTCACTCTGATAAGGAACACAAAACACAACAGGGACTCAATTTTTGTTTCCCACAAGAGCTGATAGTAGCTTGAGGGAGAAAGCTCTTTTCTACCAGAAAATAATGAGCAAGCAAAGGGTTAACTTCTTCTTTTCCCAGCACGATGGCTTTGTTCCAAATCAGGCGTTCCCAGTGGCTGCTATCTAACCTTTTAAGAATATGTCCAGACAACTGACTGCACGTCTCACACTTAGCATGTAGTTCACTGTAAGGGATCCACAATAAGGGTATTGTTTATGCCTTTCATACTACCTGTATTACATCTAGAATTCAGGTTTCATTATACAATAGCTATATTGCAGGTCTAGACAACCAGCAAATACTTTGACCATTGATTTTCTCTATAGCATTATTACAATCTGTTGGTGCTGTGAAGTTAATGATTCATGCAGTATGTTTCAAAACAATGATCTGAATTTAATGCTGCTCTGAAATCATTGTTTTATGTGCAAGCAGTGGAAGATGTCATGCGTGGTTGCAGTTCAAAGTCCTGAGATTTTAACTCCAATGTGAAAACACACAGTTCATAACTTTATTGATTTTTGCAAGTCATAAAGGCTGAAGAGGGATAACTCAGCAAATGGTGAAGACAGCATCAGTCAATAGTAAATAATGCATCATTAACCTTGTAAGGATGTAATTAATTAATTTATCAAAATAATCATTATTTTAATATATTAATCAAAATGTCCTGGAGGCTTATATAAAATTAACATTGGTGCAGATTTTAATGACTGATGTGCAAGAGTAAATTAAGTGCTCTACGAAGCTACTTGGAGAATCAGTAGTAGTCTAGAATGAAAGGGAAGAAGTGTTCTACACAAATCTCTTACCACTATCATTGACTGAGTAAACTGAGGCTCTATTTTAATAATAAATAATAAGAGTGTGCTTATATACTGGCCTTCTGAACAGATTAGTGCAACACTCAGAGCAGTGAACAAAGTCAGTGTTTCCTACAATACAGCCGAGGAGCTGGGGCTGAAATGCTTGCCCAAGGCCACCTGCTGAGCTCATGGCAGTAGTGGGAGTTGAACCAGCAGAGTGTTGGCTCGGAGCCCAGCCATTTAACCACTATGCTACAGCAGTTTAAATGATCTGTTTGGCATTTCATTCATATAAATGTTCAGAGCACAATTGTGTGTTTCAAGTTCAAATTTCAGCTTGGCACTGCACTTGAGCGAAATACAAAGTTAACGTGGTCTGTGCAAATATATAAAAACTAGCAACAGAGTACATTGTGTTGAAAAATACAACAGGTTCTAGAAAGGTGATTCAGTGGCCTCCTGTGGCAGGGCCTTGGGAGGGCTATGCCTTTGCACCAGGCCTCCCTGCTGCCTCTGTGACTGCTGAGGGGCCATGGGAGGGCCACGCTGGGCCCTCCCAAACTCCTCAGAGGCCTGGCATAGGTAGTAGGGAGGCCCGGCCCAGCAGCACAGCCCTCTCAAAGCCTCATCACTTACCTAATCAGTTTACCTAATCATTGTATCTAATTCTGAACTGGGTCCTGGAGTGTGGATCAAAAAGCAACTCAATAGGGCAATTGACAGATGTTACAGGATGTCTACAAACCTATGGGAAACCCCAGGTTAGTAGAAAAATCCAAAATCTAAAAAAAAAAAAGAGGGTTAACCACCCCCAAAATAGAAGCATTATTTGTAGCTTTAAGAGATGAATGTCCATTCACAAGACTACGTTCTGAGTAGACCTGGGCACGAACCGCATTACGAACCAAAAAAACCCACGAACCACCCAGTCTTCCGTTTGCGATCCAGCGGTTCATGAACGTCCATGACCAACGAATCAGCGTTCGTTAGAGGCGCAGTTCGGTGCATTCTTCCACGGTTCGTGAAGCCAGACAGTCAGGCACCATCAATCAATTCCCTTGGAAACGGAGCCGGGGGAATGCCTGAACTCTGTCTGCACTCCTTCTGTTGCCCTGGAAACCCGAATGGAAGCCCAGCTTACCTTGATCGGCAGGTCTTCCTTCCAACCATGTAGCTGCAAAGTGGTTACAACCTCGGAGAAGACACCCGGGGGAGGGAGGGGGAGGAGTGTTCTGTAGCCATGGGCACTCCAGTCTCATCCCTGCAAACCCTGATAGGCAGCTCTGACGGCCAACCACAGACCTCCTGTGTTGCTCAATGGAACCTCAGCTTATAAAAAGCAGTGGGCTCCCAGGCTGGGTTTCACTTTCAGCGAGCAGTGGAGTGTGACAGAGCTGTTGCTTGCTACTTGCTAGCCTTTGGAGAGAGAGACGGAGAGAGTTTAATTTGAGCTTGTATCCTTATTGCAATCTTGACCAAACTTGGGTAATGGCTGGAGGAGAGCTTGTTAAACACTCCCCGGGAATATGGGCTCTCTAATTCCAACAGGGGCTGTTCTGACGCCCATGAACCATGAACCTTGGACCGGTTCGGCAACAGGAAAAGTTCGTTGCGGTTCGCTGGTTTGGGTTCGTCATCGGCACTGAACCACGAACCGCCGGTTCATTAAATTTTTTCGGTTCATGCCCATGTCTAGTTCTGAGATCTCAGTTTTGGAAGTTCCTAGGCAATCACAAAAATATTACTGGAGCCTTTCAAATCTTTGTTTTTTGTCAGTCGATGCTTGTGGAGAAGAGAAGGAAGAAGGAAATGGGAACAGAAAACGAAGCTGAAGGAGGAAACAACAGAATAACATAGTTTGGGAGAAAAGAAAAAAGGAGAGCCTGCCAAGAGAGGAAAGGAGAGAGAGCTAAAGAAAAAAGGCAGATAAAAGTGTGGGTGGAAGGGAGGGAGAGAGAGAAAGAAGGAAGTAAGAAAGGGGAAAGGCTATGGGATTGTGGGGGGAGGAAATAGTGTGGGGAGGGGGATACAAAAAGAAAATGAGATGCCCCCCATGAGTTCTTGCAGCTCAACTCCCTGTACAGTGTAGTAAAGGTAGCTTATGTGTTGTGGTTAATTTTCATGGTGCTATTGCCTTCTCTTTATCTTCCCTGCTCTCCATTCAAGGTGGCATTCCGTGCTTGCTTGCTTGTGAGGGTGCCATGCTGAACTCAGTGGAGTTCAGATCTGTATTAAAACACAGATGATAATACAGCAAAATTCAAATAGTGGGGAGAGAAAAAGTGAGATTGAAAGAAGTGTCAAAGTGTAGCTTGATGAACATGGAGATAAAGTATATACATAATGGTTCTTAAGGCATAAGTATGAAGATACTGAAGTTTAGTCTTAAACAGCTAATATCATCTTGCTATTTTTTCATCATTAGACAATGTTCACTCTGACAGCAAATCTTTCCAAGAAAGTTCTTATTCATATTCATTCTTCTGTGCAGTCCACACTGGGACTGCGCACACATAAGCCAGTCAACCGGAGAAGTTTTTATTCATCATTGTGTCTTCTGCACAGTTGCCCATGTGTGACTGCACAGAAGACCACTCAATGAACAACGATTACAGATAAGTGCGGTCCTGTGTTCATCATCATGTCTTCTGTGCAGTCCCCATGTGTGCCTGCACAGAAGACCACTTGATGAACAATAGTTACTCTTCTCTACAGCTCTGTTAGGGGACCACTTCTCCCCGTCACATGTTAGCTCATTTTCCTGCCTAAACAGCCATGTGACCACCCAGGAGAAGCGATTCTTTCCCTTCAGTATTCTTAGCTGCCATGAAGAGAAGAACCTTGCTAGTGACCTCTGTTGCTGTCCTTTATCTACTGTCTTTTGGTTTGAACTTATTGGAGTTAGCCTTGACTTCTCTTACGGTTGGTGATTTGGATATTATTAGTTATTGGAACAGTTTTGACCTGGATTGGCTTGACTTCAATATTGGGTTCCCTTTAAATGTCTCAGAGGGCACTCTTTAAGAAATGTACCAAATATGGTACAAAAATGCCCTACGCTGATGAGCATGATCTCTGCCTTCTATGTCTGGGAGAAGGCCACAATGTTGCAGTTTGTAAGTTCTACCAGCAATTTACCCCTAAGGCCAGAAACGAGAGGTCTCTCTGTTTAAAGGTTGCATTGTGGGAAAAGGTTCTATCTGGCTCAGATCCACCAGTAACTAAGTCATCTGCCTTGAAGAAGCATCCATCTAAGGCGGGATCAGTGTCCTCCTCAAGGTCACTGTTGAGGTTGGATCCAACAGGCAGAAAATCTCACTCTCCGAAGCCTCCCTCAGATCCAAGCCAACCACCACCTAAAAGATCGAAGAAAACCAAGCATTCAAGGTCTTCTTACAGCTCATCAGAACCAATCTTCAGTTATGGAGATGGAGGTTGAGGTAGTCATTCTGGTCACCCCGAGAACTCCCTCGCCTCACCTGAATTCTCTAGAATGGTCTTTCTCCAAGGGGAAGGCTGAACTCTGTGATTCAGGGATTCGCCACTTGGACCAACCTGAGGAAGAGGTCTGGAGGCTGTGGAAAACACTTAGGAAACAATTCCTTAAACTAACAGATTCTGGAGAGGGATGCATTTTTCCAACTTCTGTCTTGGTATATTACTTTGTAAAAAGTATATATGAAGGGCTGCTATTCTCCCAGGGGTGGTGGGCAAGCGCCTTCCCTCAGGCTCCAGGCCCTGCGAGGCCGCTTTGATCTAGTCAGAGCAAAAGGCAGAGGTCGGCAGCAACATTTCTATAAAAACCATAAAGATGACCAGATTCTTAGAGCTTCATGACCTCATTTCTGGTGCAAACCCGTGTCATGCATTATCACATGACGTCCCTCCCTGCTCTCCAAAGGCTCCTGCAGCCAAGCTGGCAACCCTATGTGTGTGTAATTTTTACTTTCTTTAGGGAACAAACATGTCTAAGACAAGTTCCACATACTTTTTTATAAACATAGTATCTTCCCTTACGTGTATTTCCTCCACCCCCGCAGGAGTCTTCTAGTTCTGAGAACTTCTGTTTACAACGTTGCGTTGTCTAATGTTGATTCTGAAAAACGTCCAGCTGTGTTCCGTAGATGGAAGGAAGAGGCAATGTGCTTCCAACTCTTCAGCTACCTTCTTGCCATTTAGCTGAAAGGCATAATAATGCCTAATCATAAGCATATGCAGTCAGGTTTCCTGTGTGCCCAAGAATGTCACTTGGAACTGAATGCATAGGTATAAATCCAGTTTGGACAGCCAAAGTAGTGAATATGAAGGTATGCTCTTTAAGGGGGAAAAACCTTCTAAAATCTCATGGGCTGTGCCTGTAACTGTCACACTTTAACATAGCTGTTTGGATCCCAGCCGTAGTCAAGCAGATATGAGGGACAATTTGCACAAGTTCTGAGCATGGGGTATCTTGTTTATTGGTTTAGCTACTTGTTTGAAATGTTACAAAATTCTCCAGTGTGCCAGCTCTTCTTTTGGCATTGCTGTTCAGCGCAAAAATAAATTGACCTTATGCATCAGCAACCAATTGGGGCTCTTTGAAGAACTATTCTGTAGACAACTTGTGTGAAGTAGTAGCATTGAAAGGTGTAAAAATATATGTGGTATAGCATCGTTGCAGAACATATGGTTGCAGGGCACAACATAAACTATGGATTGTTGGGTCTTATTTACAACTTCAGAATCAAAACATCTTGGAACTTAGTAGAAGTGCAAATTGAAAATCCTTTATTACTTTTCAGAGTGGTAAAATAGTTTTGCAAAGTAACGTATTTCACACTAATTTTTTAATTAGTTTACATTGCTTTAAAGGTTTGTGTTTTTGCCAGTTTAACTGGGTATGGTGTATTGGGCAACAGGCAAGCATTAACAAGGTGCACTAGCCTTTAACAGTGAAATCTCAGAATAATAACATTCTATTTATATACCACCCTTCAGGAAGACTTAATGCCACAATCAGAGCGGCTTACAAAGTGTGTTATTATTATACTCATGACAATCACCCTGTGAGGTGGGTGAGGCTGAAAAAACTCTGAGAGAACTGTGATTGACCCAAGGTCACCCAGCTGGCTTCAAGTGGAGGAGAGGGGAATCAAACCTGGTTCTCCAGATTAGAGTCCTGCAGGCTGCTACTCTTAACCACTTCACCAAACTGACTCTCCTAAACATGATCAGAAATTCAGAGGAGCCATAGAATAGATACCAGAGCATGAAAGACCTGCATAATGTCCTTTTGGAAGCTAGTGTATGAAAAACAAGAATAAAATAAATATGTGTGAAATGTGATATGTATAATATACACTCTATATGAACTAGCAGGCCAGTCCCTAAAAGAGGTACAACATTCCAAATCCATTGGAATGGATTCTAATCTCATTGATTTTAATGGGTTTGGAATGATATAACTTTGTTTAGGATGGCACTTTTAGTCTGTTACGATCACACAAAAATACCTTTAAAACCAGGTGCCTAAAAGGGTTGGGATGGGATAGTTTGCAGTCATTTACTTGACTGGTTTATACTGCCTAACTTGGTTTGTCTTCAAATCCCTTTCTAGGTACCAAAGGCAGAAACAAAGGAGAATTCACAAATCTTCAGGGAGTAGCTGCATCTACAAATGGAAAAATATTAATTGCAGACAGCAATAACCAGTGTGTGCAGGTAAAGTGTCTGTTTTTTTAACTTCTGAGTTGACAGATCTTTGTGGAAGGATCACAAAATTTCATGAAAATACGAATGAAGCACACATACTCCTGAAACACTAGAATTATTTTTCTTGAAACACAACAGCTGTTATGATTCATAGTGGATAATGCTACTCATGGTTACTTCTTTGTTAAAGCTGAGAGACAGTTTAAACACTGTTATGTTTATTAGTTAATACTTCGTTTGTTACATTTGTGTACATACTTGATTGGCTTTGGAAAGGCAGCCATTTTAGGGCATCGTCTAATTGCAGACATGCAATTTGAATGCATTAGGAACCGCTGAATGGAGGTGCTGGGGCAAGTGTGTATGTGTGTGATCTCTGAAACTTCCTGTCCTTAAAAGTAATTGATGCTGCCAGGGATTCACAATGCCTCATTATCCATGTAAAGAGAGATAGGGGGTATGGCAACCATTGCTCTCTGTTCATGTGCTGTAGTCCTTCTAAAAGCAACAAAAAGCCCAGTTGTAGAGGGACTGTGACCCAGAGGTGAACCATCTGAAGATCATGGTCCACGGATTAAATACCACTGCTATGGACGGTATTATTATTGTTATTTATAGTCCTTCTTTCTCACTGAGTCTTAAGACAGATTACACAGTGTAAAAGAACATGATCAATGGCTGGCCAGTGATTATCCATGATTGTTCACCACATAGACTTATGATGGCAAATATGCACACCAAGCTCCATAATGTGGACTAGTTCACCATAATAAACCACTGTGATGCACAAAGCTTTGCATTTGCAGAAGTCCATATTCTCTGTGCTTGCAAGGGATTCCCCATGTTAAATGTGGAATATTTCATTGAATAACAACAACATTCAGTTTATGTACTGCCCTTCAGGACAACTTAATGCCACACTCAGCGTGTTTTACAAAGTGTGTTATTATTATCCTCACAACAATCACTCTGTGAGGTGGGTGGGGCTGAGAGAGCTGTGATTGTCCGAAGGTCACCCAGCTGGCTTCAAGTGGAGGAGTGGAGAATCAAACCTGGATCTCCATATTAGAGTCCTGCCACTGTTAACCACTACATCAAATTGGGGATGAGGATGAGGAGTCCTTATTTATATAGAGGGCCATGTATCCACTGAATTCTTGTGAATACTTGTCATTGATCCTGTCTAAATCATGAGAATGAATGGCTACATTTTATGTTAAAGCTGTTTTTTAAAATTCTAGCTCTTTTCCACTGATGGTCAGTTCAAGAGTCGCTTTGGAATCCGGGGAAGATCTCCTGGCCAGTTGCAGCGGCCCACAGGAGTAGCTGTGCATCCTTGTGGCGACATCATTATTGCTGACTATGATAATAAATGGGTTAGCATCTTCTCCTCTGATGGAAAATTTAAGGTATGCTTAAAGCCCTAATACTTCCCTGAGATTAAAAAGGAGCTATTGTGTTTGGGAAATAAATTGCTAACGTCTCAAAGTGATTGTAAAATATATTCAATCTCATATATAATTGTTCTGTCCCTAATATGTGGACAGTATTTTGAGGCACATACCCAGTTCTGTGCCCAGATTATATTAAAATACCGATTTATTACATGAGGTTTCTGAATTTTTGTTGTTTGTGTGTTTAAAAGGAAATGTCATCTTGTATTCTATAGACAAAAATTGGATCTGGAAAACTTATGGGACCAAAAGGCGTTTCTGTGGATCGCAATGGACACATCATTGTTGTGGACAACAAAGCATGTTGTGTGTTCATCTTCCAGCCAAATGGGAAAATAGTAACCAGGTTTGGAAGCCGAGGCAATGGAGACAAACAGTTTGCAGGTATGCTTGATAGGTATTGGTACTAACTTTAGGGCAGGAGGAGCAGGCTTTATAAATTTTACAAAGAAAATAATACACATTCAGACCACTTTTTTTGCTTATGATTGAGTATCATTTCAGCATGTCGGTGAGGCTGAAATGTTTGTGCTGCACCCCCCCCCCATTGTAGCCATACGGTAGTAGAAAGAATTGCTGTAGTCAAGATATAAGCATTGTCTTTAATATTTGTACCTCGTTCTATAGAGAATGAATATCATTGTTCCTAACCTGTGCTTCACACTGTCAGTGAATATGAGATTCCAAAATAATACTCTCCGCTCCTTTCAGACATGTCCTGTTGAACGCAGTGGTGCCATTGCTAATGTTGCAGTTACTCTTTAACCAGTCCAGTCAATAAAAACATCCATTCTGTGCCAGAGAGTATATCAGTTTTGATGAGACACCGTCCTGTGCCTCGAAATGTTTCAGACCAATGACCCAAAAGAAAATAGGTCTTACTAGATTTTCGATATTTCCCATGATTTCTCCAGGCTTATTCTGTAGAGATACTCATCAGCGCTTGGCTACTTAGAAAAGTGAGCAGGCTTCTATTTGCATATTTCTATTTGCATATTTCTATTTGCATATGCAGACACTTTAATGGAATTGCACTGCAAAATCAGGCATACAATTGCAACAGCAACTTCAACTGAAAATAGATCAAAAAGTAATGTTATTCATGCTCATACTACTTGCAACATGTAGTTTCATGTCTTTTCCTCTTGTGTTTTTTTTTCTTTCAAAACTAAACTCAGCTTGCTCTAGCTGAGATGCCTTTTAATTCTGGTAAATTTTCAGCTCGGAGTCACAGTCTTTGAGCTTGTTTTTCACCCCATGATAGAAAAGTACTAAGCCTCTGTATCTTTCCCAATGTAGTTGAAGGAGGGGGGAGCTTTGAGGACCATGAAAAAAAGCTAAGCAATTCCTCTATAGCCCCCTTTCCTGTAGCCTGACTCACACAGTGCTGAAATGTGTCACTGTTTGAGCCTTGGAGTAATCTATCCAGTACTTTTCTGTTTTTATCATCCATACTAGTAGGATCCAGAATGGTTTCAATAATACCTTTGACCCACATTGCAGGAGGATACACTTTAGAATTGTGTGAACTTTGCTTTAGACAGGAAGAATTCTGTACAACCAAACTGCTGTCCTATCCACTCCAAGTCATTGATTGGTTATTATCTGGTTTTGGAAGCCTAATGTTGATAATTGACCATTCTGATTTGCAATTAAAAGTTCTTTTTAAAAAAATATATATTCAACTTATTTTCAGAGTAAATCAACATAGTTGTTTATATGTATAAAAGAGACCACATCCAAACAGCATTAGCCAAACCACACCAATCTAGAAACAAATGTTACCTTAAGCAGACCATGGCTGTTTCCACACAGCTTTCCTTGTTCTGGAAAACAGTGAAATCTCGCACAAAATCTTGTGAGAAGATGCTGTTATTGCGCGAAATCTCTCGAGAAGACGCTGTTATTGTGATAACAGCATCTTCTTGCATGATTTTGCTGTTTTCCGGAACAAGTTAAGCCGTGTGGAAACAGCCCATGTATCTGCTTTTCCTTCCAGTTGTTGATCAGGATGTTTGTGTCTGGGATGGAGGAAAAACTTCTAGACAGAACCATAGGCCACGTTCAGATGTTGCACTAAGGCACACTTAGATTTGCCACAACAGGCATAAACATGGTTTGTTTGTAGGGTTATACTGGTCCCTCTAGCTGTCCCTTTAATAGGGTGGTCCACACAGCAGTGCTTTCCACTGGAAGGCTCATTGTCACTGGTTGCAGTGCTAGTAAAAACTGGGCTTCCATATGATTGGTTCCCCTGGCACACTCCCTGCCACTATTCTTCCTATATACCACCAGGGGATTCTTCAATTAATTCCTCCATCCCTGATAATTGACGTATCATTCTATTGGTATATTAATATGTCACTTACCAGAAAAAAACCTCCACAATAAATCCCATAGCAGAGGACAGTGGGAAGGGGCAGGGAGGAGATGGCCACTGTGGAGACAGGCGCAGGGAAAATGGCTGTTGTATAGGCAAGACCAGGAAAATCCTACACGGCAACCATCCAGACTTTGCTGCAATCATTTCCAAATCTTGACAGCAAAGGTGGTTTGGGAAGGATCAGAGAAAAGCAAAGGAAGCACGAAGAGGTGCAGGAATGAACCGCAATGCTGTGGGAAAATGAAGGAAAAAATACTTCCCAACAACACTGAACCCAGAGCAAATAACCCATGTGGAAAAGGTTAACATTACTTTCATCTCCAGCAAATGCCAGGTGATGTTATTTATCTCCATGCCATAAAAAGTTTCAACTGTCCATTTCCACACATTCATTATGAAAGATGTTTTTCTCCTGGCCAGTTACCAACTGTACTTGTTTGTCATGCCAACAGACTCCAATCTCTCCTTCTCCCCTTTCTATGTGGAACCAAAAACAAATTCCAATTGCCTGCAGCAACTGAATGCAGGTGCCTGGATAAATTGGAGCTTATTTGCTCCTCAGAAGCAAAGGTTCCGAGGCCAGACTAGATGCTACATTTGTCATGAGTCGAGGTTCCCCTGTCAGGTTTACAGACAGACGAGGTCTAAAGCACTCCAGCACCCAATTTGGCTCGGACGTGTAGTGCAGGAGGAGAAGCTTCACCCCCCCCCCATGCCATTTTGCCAAGCCAAAGTTACTGCAGGGAGCACTATTTGCCTTGCTGTGGGACCCCACATGCTGCAGCAAACAGGGTTCCTCATGGACGTTTTAGCTCAGGAAAATGGCTCTCTCCTTCATGCTGTGCTTAGGCCCCAGAGCACTTGGGAATGTTAGCTCCTTGATGTCAAGTCAGGGAATCCTGACTGGACTCTTGGCAGATGTTGTAATAGCTCAATCCTCCACCCCTAGCCTTCCTCTCCTTGCTCAAAAGTATCCAACAGAAATTGCAGACATAATATCTAGCTTGGCCCTAAGTCAGGATTCATCTCTAGTTTAGAATCCTGGCTTAAGGGGAAGCAAATTCTCATTCATCTAGGCATCTAGGCACAGGCATTATGGATAGCTGGAGCTTGTTTGGGGGTTTCTTATGAGAAAGGGGGAGGGCAAGGGAAGCAAACGGGCACAAGGGCACAATGAACAAGGCACATTCATGTGCACTGTGGCAAACTGAAGTTTAATTGGGGTTCGATATGATGGATGAATGTGGCGATAGAGACATACTCCTGCTCTGTGCCTTGCCACAATTTCTTAAGACCTTGTTGAGTTAATAGTATAAGAAGGATAAATCTTTTTGTTATTAGAGTTGCAAAACCCTGTGAGGTGGGGAAAGAACAGGCTGTTAATTTACATGACAGATGAGTTTTAGATGAGTTTTAAAATGAGTTATTACTTTATGCTGCACTAAAAATGAACATCTATATAAGAAGAGCCAGTCTAACTAGTTTAAATCTAGCTAAGTAGCTAATTTTAATTTATTGTTCCCTAAATTAAATGTACTATTGCCCAAGTTCATTTTGCTGCTTTTGTGTTTGTTGCTGATTATATTCTTCTTAAGGTAATATCTCTTTGTATACTGGAAAGCTTATCCACTGCAGCTTTTCCCTTTGAGCTTGGTTCCCTTCCTGTTTCACTGTTAATGGAATGATTCAAATAGAATATAAACCCTTGAGATGAAATCCACATTTACTTAGTAGTTATATTTTCATAAGCTTCAGCCAGAACTGGATATTCAGTGGGCAATGTGCATCTCAAAAGTTCTGCTACAGTTTCTCCACTGGTGGGTTCGGTAGTGTGAAGAATCTATAGCATGCATCTTGAACTTTAAAGATGACTGGAGGTGGTTCTGGAGGGAAAGGTATCTGGTGTTTAGCAGTACAAAAGCAGTAGGCAGGAAGTCAGATATGTGTGTGTGGGCTGCCAAGAATCTAGTTCTAAGCTTTCATAGTATCATTCTATCTTATAGTAAAATGGCTGCTCTCATTGCGACTACAAAAACAGCAAAACAGGTCATCCAAAGAAAAAGGTTGGGACCTCACACACTCAAAAAATGAGACAACTGAATGAGCACCAGGAATCATGGAATGTTGAAAAATAGTCCAAGAAAAATAAAGGGTGAGGGAGAAGAAATCGCCCTTCACAAGCCTCTGAGACATTCCTGGAGGTGGAGACTTGGGGGGATTTCCAAACAGTAACCTTCACACCCTCCTCCTGTGATTCCTTGTTTACCATTCATATTAAAATCCTGAGATGTGTTCTTGAATTCTAATTGGAAAAGTATGTCTTTAAAAACAAGTCTTTATTTTAAAACCAGTATTTTTCTTTACTACGTACTAGCATTAAAAAAGAAAACGAGGCATTCCTTTTGTTGATTCAATTCTGAACTAGCAAGATGAGAACTTGAACATTTTCCTCTGTGTTCTTGTTTGTCCAGCATCAAAACTTGCCGGCACACATCCCTATCCTTACAATTTATAGTCTTTACTTACAGACAATTCATACAACGAAGTCATGTCCTAGGACTATAGCAGTATAATATGTACAAAAACAGAGGTGTAGTGGGAGGGATTCACAGTGCAACTTGTGGTTGAAAGCAAACAGCTTTTCTAACTTTGACTGAACTTCCTTCTAGAAAAATTATCACAAAAAGAGAAAAGCTAATTACTTGAGGATGATTTTTTTCTAGCACAATTACATAATCTTGGATTTCATATTATTTACAAGCCCACAATATCCTGCTGTTTAAGTGGGTACTTTTTCCTATATTTCATTTTTATTTAACGTGTTAATTTCTTTTAATTACTTAGCAATGAAATCAGTTGTTGACATAATTTTCCATAATATGATCAAGGCTAAACTAATTACAATATCAGAAAAAATTACTGATGTGCATCACCAATTTTGATGAGAAGTTTCTAAAACGCTGAAGAGCTATGCCATATTCACTCATATCACCATGATATGAAGCACTACATCACAAACTGCTTTTGAAATTATTTTTCAAAATGCATTGCCAAACAGCTTGAGAAGCTTCTATTCAAGAAGCAGGAGTCCAAAGCTCACTTGAACACACAGAAGTAATTGTGTATTTCTTTGGATCCAGGCTGCTGCCTGGTAAGGACAGATCAGCCTTACAAGCAAAAGATGCCTTTCATTGAAATAAGAGAAGGAATACCTGTTTGTTTCAGATCTAGCATTTTCCAACCAATTTCACCTAATTCTCTTCCTTACTATAGCTCCTGTCCCACATGTCTTTGTCTAGGTAGGTCCTATGTTCCCTAGAACAGCCTTTTTGGGAGGTCAAAGGGGATCTCTCTCCTCTCTTTTTCAACAGTGGAAAAGTAGGTTGAATCCAACCCATTATATGATTAAACAGACAAAACATTAAAATCTGAGATACAAAATTAGGGAACAAATTAGAGAAATAATATGCACAATGAAGACCCCCTTTAAATTCCACAGACATTAACTACAACTACAACCAGGGCTTTTTTTCAGCGGGAACGCGGTGGAACGCAGTTCCGGCACCTCTTGAAAATACTCGGCAATAATGCATGAAAATAATATTATTTCAAAGAATCCTGTGTGTTTCTTCCTCATTTCCCCCTTGAGAGTTACGCCACTTCTTTTCCCATTTTATAAGAACAGTCCGCTGAACAACTTTAAATTGTTCCAGAATCAAAAGCAATTCTTTTATTTTACAACTAAGAAGTTCATTGCAATGATCTAATTCATTTTCCCCTGCTTGTTACTGATTAATTCTTGTCTGTTGCAGGCCCTCATTTTGCAGCTGTCAACCACAATAATGAAATTATTATAACAGATTTCCATAATCATTCTGTCAAGGTATGACATAGTAAATTCCTGTTAGTGGATAGAAATTGTTCATATACGTTCTCGTGAAAGAATTATATGTTCAACTTTAGATGTTACTGAATATGGAGATTGGATGGGTCATTTGGTTTTCCTATTTAATTCTTGGGTTGTGTTGGTTCGAGAAATTGTTCTATATAGCAGATTTCTTTGGGCCATTCCATACCTTCATTTTGAGATTATAGTTAATCAAGGGATGCATTTAAGGCTTGGAGAAACTTGCCTCTGATGGTTGTGGTGGTAAGGTAATGAAGCTGTTTCTGACCTGGTTAACACTGCAGATTTCTCACACATCACATGCAACTGGCATGACTAACAATCATGCACCTTATATTTTATATTCTATATGGGAAGCGCCTCGTTTCTAGGAGTTTTGCAATGAGTCGTGGTCCTCTATGGCAGGAGATTTATGCCCGTCGTATTTCCTATGCAGGAAATGTGTCCATGTGAGCTAAGCTCCATATGCAGAGTTAGGCAGTTCAGACATTTTCAGATTTGGGACTACCTTAGTGGAGGGGGCACATAGATTTCGATGGCAGGGCATGATTAATTGCAAAGTTCGAAGCTTTATTATTGTTGGTTCCTGCACCCTAACCCCACTTTTCAAGACCCTACCCCCAGGGCATGCCCCCAACTCCTGAGCCAAAAGCACCCTTCCCTCTAGCTCTGGGTGCCATCCCTGCCAGCCCCTCCCTGGGCCCTCATTAGCCAATGATTGCATCTATTGTGGCACTGTTTCCAGCCACAGGCTCCCTGCTAGCCCCGCCTCAGACTTTGCAGCCCATCTGCTGCCTGTTTAGGGGTGGCTCCTGGTTGTCATTGGAGATTGGAGACAGGACTGCTGTCTGGTCTTGAACTACCCTTGAGGCTAGGAGCATGTCAGTGCCTCAGCCAATCCAAGTATCATCGTTCCTAGCCTGATGCCATGAGATGATATTGGCCTAATATCTGGGACTCCAGCGGGCATCTTCAGAGCTCCTTGCTGGGGTTCAGAGCTGCTGATGCTGGCCCACTGCTACTCTGGGCCTGAGGTGCCTCCTACCTCCATCCCAGGGGGTAAGTCGGGTGCCCTGAGACATCTGTGGGGTCCGTTGTCATGGGCTGTGGGCACATCAGTAGACTGGGCCCTGGACAATGGTTTTTAGATATGTTGATCTGGTGTTACAATCTGAATCTTCTACTACAGCAAAACATTAGTGTTTCAGCCATACAGTTATACCTATACAGGCAGGGACCCATAAGAAACTCAAAAGGAAATCCCCTCATCAGTTCCTGTTTTGTCCTCTGACTTCTGATAGCTGTCCCAAGCCACCTTCCTCTTTCCTTTCCTCCAGCTACCATCATCTCACAGTTAAAACAGCAGTCAAACATTCATTAAAACTATAATCATCATCATCATCTTCATTAATAGTTCATCCTTCTCACTGAAATCCAAAGCGGATCAATCACAATGTGATTGAAAATACAATACAATCAACAGCTAGGACATTCACTAAGCAAGCATAATAATGAACAACAGGACATTTAGTGAAAGAGATACAATAGGGTATGGTAACAGAAAATTTGGAAAATCAAGCATTAAAGCTGAGCACAGAGATGAAATCTTTCTGAAACAAAGAATAACTAAGTTACTTGGCATTTTTAGCAGTGTGGAAGCTCCCTAGTACGCACATGTCGATATCAGCAGACAGTACCCAACAGAGTAGTGTATAGTCCCTGTCCCTACCAATGCACCTCTCTGAGCTACTTCTTATGACACAGCCCTATAATCTAGGTAGAAAGCCCTCCTGAAGAATTCAGTTTTGCATAGTTTGTGGAAAGCCAGGAGAGTGGGAGCTTTACTGACTTCCTCAGGCAGGCCATTCCGTAAGGTGGGGGCTATAACAGAGAGAGGACATACACAGGCAACTGTTGATTTTTCCCGACTGCAGGGTAGTATCTGCAGAAGGCCCTGTTCAGGTGAGCGAAGCTGCTGTGATGGAAAAAAACCGAAAGGTGGTCACACAAATATGAGGGGCTGAGGCCATGATGGACTTTGAATATGATAGTCGTTACCTTGAACTGAAGCTGGTAACTGAAGGGAAGCAACTGCAGAATGGAAGTCATATATATGCTTTATCTAGCTCCTGAGAGTAAATCAGCTGTAGCATTCTGACCAGCTGGAGTCTGGCCTATGTAGAGTGCATTACAGTGGACTAGTTTCAATGTTAGTGTGCAATGAATCCAGGTTGTAAGATTGGCCATGTAGGGGCCATCTTCCAGGCTAGTCTCAGTTGTGAGAAAGCCTTTTTTGCAGTTGCATTTACTTGCTTCTTTAGTAGCAGTGCTGGATCTAGTATAACTCATAGGATCTTAACTGAGTCAGCCAAGGTCAACTGAATCTCATCAAAATAAAACAGCCAGCAAAAACAGCTTAAAAGAAGAAGAGCAGGAGCTAAGCTATTGTCCACCTGAGACCACCTGAATGCTGCAGAAAATTCTAGGAAGGGCAAGTTGTCTTTCTGGGAAGTCTAATTGCTGTTGTTAATCATTTCATTGTGTAACCCATAATAAGCTTCTGATAAACCCCCGAGTTACATGTTCAACATAAAAGCAAGGCAAACCTATATGCAAAGCAAACCTATGTGCAAGTAAGAGCGGGACCACAAGTGACGCCTGACACAGATTGGACACTAGTCAGCTTCCCTCAAGTTTTGATGGGAAATGTAGGCATCCTGGTCTTGCAGCTTGGCTCTCTGACTGCTGTCCAATGGACTTTTCAACTGTCACTTGTCCAACATTCCACCAAGCTGCCTACATTTCCCATCAGAACTTGAGGGAAGCTGACAAGTGTCCAATCTGTGTCAGGCGTCACTTGTGATCCCGCTCTAAGACTTCCTGCTGATAGCTATGTTAGGGAAAGGCAGTCTTAAGTTTTGTAGCTAGCTGAGGGAACTGTGTGTGTGTGTGTGTGTGTGTGTTTATGAGAGGGAGAGGGAGAGGTATAGTCCTAGATCTGGCAATATTTTTCTTTAAAATGCTTGCTATAAATTTCCTCTTTGGATAACATTGTTATATTTCGCATGTCTCACCCTATTTCCCCCCGAAAGCAAATGTCTTTTAGCTAAGTTTTAGGAGGGGCCATGGCTGAATGATAGCGAATCTGCACTACATTAAAAAGTTCCTAGGTGCAATCCTTGATATGTCCAATCAGAGGGCTCGGGTAGTAAGTAATATGAAAGACCTTGGAAATGCCAGTCAGAGAAAACAAGCTTGATAGACCTATGGTCTTTCTCAGTAAAGGTAGCTTTCTGTGTATGTATGTGTTCATTAACATATCTGAGGACAGTAATTGTGCTTCTTTTTCAGGCTTGTAACTTCAAGCAAGCACAATATAGTGTAATATGTAACTTGATTTTTTTTTTTTAAATTCCTACAGGTATTTAACCAGGAAGGTGAATTCATGTTGAAGTTTGGGTCTAATGGGGAAGGAAATGGGCAATTTAATGCACCAACAGGAGTAGCTGTAGATTCTAATGGAAATATTATTGTAGCCGATTGGGGAAACAGTCGAATACAGGTATACAAAACTTTCTTTTTCAAGTCAGTTGGCTTAATATGATATGTTGCATGGCTAGTGTTCCCCTCCACCATTTTCTGAACTAACTCTCACACCATCTCTAAAAAGTCTCCATGAGCTCTGTAAGTGCTAATAAAATTGTGTGTTTAGTTGCTAATCAGAGCTAGACAAAGATAGTTTATATTAACTGGGCTAATGATTTGACAGAAAGCTTAAGGAAGTGCAGTGGAGTATAGACAAGACTGCCAAAATAGTCAAGTGTACTTAATGGAGAAAATACACAAAATAAGAGGTTTTCACACATTACCTAGTCAACATGTATAGTCTCCGTGATGCTGAAGATGTACAGAATATCTGTTTAAAAGCATATACATTTGATTGGGGTCTATTTGTCTTTAGGCAATGTACAAAATTGATGTGGGAGCTATGTATCAGATGGACAGTGTATAAAATGTGTTAAGTCAGTACATATTCTCTGACATTTATTAATGATAAGCCACACTAGTGATGCTATCCAAGTCTGTACCCCCAGTGGCTTGTAATGCTTACAAACATTACAACCTTGAGTTTCTCTACAACTGGGATTCCCTCTGCTTCTTTTCTTCCTTTGCTCCTCATCTTACTCTTAGGCTCACTTATCCATGGCAGGTGGAGGTGGATGGGAGAGGAAAGTGACTTTGTGTCTCCCCCCACCTCATCTGTTTCCCCTCCCAGTGCCTCAGATGCTGTTTGGGAAATGTAGGCAGCCAACTCCAAGCCTCTGCAGACTAGAGAAGAGGGGGAAATGGACAGGGTGGAGTGGAATTCTTTCTTTCCTCTTGTTTGCCTATTTACCTGCTTGCAGCTGTTGCTGTGACCTCTGAAAACTCGGTACTCAGGGGGATAGTTGGGCAAATGATGAGTAAGTTTAGAGCTCTTCGAAAGAAAAGGAATTTTTATTGAGTTTTCTCCTATATCACACACTCATTAGACCCTTTCCAGCTCAAAACTTAAGTTCAGCTATCCCTGGGCAATGTGTATAACAACCTACTGACTGTTTCAATCTGTATACATTCTCAGTGTCTTCATAGGCACATGCCCAGTCAATGGTGGTATACCATGGATTGGGCATGTGCATTCACCAACCACTTTGATTGGCTCTGAGATATATATTGTTTTTTCTTCTCTTTCATTGAACTGAACTAATTCTTTCTTTGCATTTCTACAGGTTTTTGATGGAAGTGGATCCTTTTTATCCTATATAAATACATCTGCTGATCCGCTTTATGGTCCCCAAGGCTTGGCCCTAACTTCCGATGGCCATGTTGTAGTTGCTGACTCTGGCAATCACTGCTTCAAAGTCTATCGATACTTACAGTAGCAGTTGGATCATGCTTAAGAAGTTACTAGTCTCTGAGGGCCAATCTAGATCTTTTTGTGTAGGATGTCTACTTTAAATATTTCAATTTTAATACGAATGGAGTCTTCACTTTTATGTTTTATTTCCAAACCTACTGTGTTTACATAGGACTTGCACCTCATATGTTCTGCACTGAACTCATCCTATGGATTAATAAGATCCTCCCCCCTCCCCCTGAATTCATGAAGACAGTGGAATAATAGACATGTAAACTGTGGCTTGTAGATCAGGCATTTATGTAACTGACTAATTTTTCTGTGAGGGGCGGGGGAGCTAAATGATTTAAAGGGGTTTATTTAATATGTGAATGGGGAGCTCTTGTTTAAAGCTTCCAAATTTGAAAATTGTTACTGTTAAGCATTATTTATCTCAGCAGGAAGTCTGGGAGTCTTTTAGACCATGTTGTTATAGTAAGTATTACATTTGTAACATTCTTCCTTCTTAGCAACTGTAGTAAGGCGTTTCTTTTAGTAATAAAGATATATGGTCAAGTCACTCAAACCCCTTACTGTTCTAGCTGTCAAACCTTAACACAGTTTAACTTTTAGCACTACAAGAATCAATGCAAACTTCCTGTTTGATGTGGGATTAATATACATGTGTATCAACTTCCCTACTGCTCAGTGTGTTATATAGATTTTCTAGAATCCTGATGCTTCTATGGAAAGACACACAATAGGGATATGTTACTGCAGACATTGTAGGATGTTCTTGCCATGGGCTTTAAAAGCTGCCCATTTGGTTTAAAAACAGTCCAATTTTCACAAAGGATAACAAGCTGCGCAAGTACCCCATTGGAGGACTTACCTTGTACAACCAAAGGATGTTTGGAGGTTGACAAAGGTTGGGGTGTGGCAAGGGTTACCAAAGCAGGGTGGTGGTGTTTTTAAAAAATAAAATTCAAACAAGGTTCAGTATAAAAAATAAACAGTAGGGCAGCTCCTTAAGACTTAGTGAGCATGAGATAGGACTAAATGATGTTTCAAAAGCGATTCATAATTTTCTCTCATCAAGAATAAAGAATGCATGTAGATTATTTGTACATCATCCTTTCCTAGAAAAGAATATTCTGCGTTCTCTCTCTCCCCTGTTCCCCAAACGCATATCTGAGATGCAGGCTGTGCAACTTAAAATTCTGGGAACCATACATATTTTGACGACAAGATTCTTTTCTTCTCTAAGTTATGCCCAAGAATAGTAACGATCATACATATATTTTGTATACATGTTACATAAAGTGAAAAAATACATATGCTAGCAATGTGGGATCGTACTGCCCCCAGCCTAGTACAAGAGGACAACTGGTCAGCATAGTTCCTGTCATTGAAACAATCTTGCATTTCTCCTTTGTTTTTGCTTTGCTCAATCATGTTAATATCTACCATCATGCAGAACGGAAGGTGATTCATTTTGTAATATTTCAGTTCAGCCCCATCTCAAGTTTATAAATGGGTAGAGCCCAATATTTTGCTTCAAACATTCTTTAATTAGTCCAGTAAGATAATGTTGGAAAACTAAGATACTTGCCTAGCTGGCCCCAAGACTTTAGCTGGAAAATTGATACATCATATTCAATTAAGGCAGCAGAATGAATTTTTTCATGCTTTAATTCTTTCTCTGATAGTCAAACAGAATAGTTGTTCTGTAAAATTATCTTCTTAAAATGAATCTAATGTTACAGTTCTTAGATGAATAAAGAACTATCTGACGAGGCAATAGTCACTAGGCGCAATTAATCTTGGCCACTAAACCACCTTTAGAAAAATTTACACGTTTTGACAGAAATAATATCCTATTTATGATTTAGATGTATTTCTTAACCATGTAAACAACAGCAACAAACATTAAGCTGTCTAGTAATTGTATAATGTAATGCGACTCTCAGACTGTTAAGTATATTATTACTACAGACTGAATTCTGTGCACATTGTCATCAAATCCAGTTTATCCTTAAGATGCTTTTTAGCCTTTATTAAAAAAAAGTCCTTATGTCAAGAAAAATATTTGCAGGAATTAAACATAGGTACTGAACTAACTCATGCACAGTGCAGTCCTAAACTGAACGACACCCCTGTAAGCCTACAATCGAAGGGTGTAACCTTGTTTAGAACAGCACTGACAGTGACCTAAGCAGGGATTCGGGCTTCTGTCCACTATGCTTTTGTGCACTCCAACATGTTTAATGGAACTTACATAGAAGCAGTTTTCAGTGATTTATTATGAGGAGAAGCATCAAAACCTAAATTGTTATGAATTGAAACCAGGAGACCATTTCATGCATGCTGTTGTGTCCATGCATTCCTTAAAATGTTTTTCTAAAGTTACTAACTTTAACAAGTAACAGTAATGCTATTGTAACCATACTACCTTCACTTAGATTTCAATTTTTGCTTCTTTCCTTTACAGCAACGCCTAACATGTGTTAAAGGTGATGTGGCCTTCCCTCCAATACCTTTAGGTCTTGGTTCTTCTTTGTTGAATTGTTAAGGATTTGTAAAACAGACACAGTGATGCACACTATTGTAAACTGGGGTTAGTTTGGAGTCCTCATGAATTGGAGATCTTTGGAAGACACCTTTGAAAGCTCTGCAGCAGGGCAAAAACAAAGTGATGAAGATCACATATTTCTGTCCATCTATGAAATGCAAACAGCAGGTTCACATAGCCTCAGTTTCCCTCAAGGCCAGGCAGAGAAGCAAGAGGGGGTTTAAGCCTGAACTTGCACTTATTATAAGTTTATAATAAGTTTATAACTGAAACTGGATTTCCCGCTAACAGAGCTGGTTTCAATTATCAAAACTGAGTGAAAGGCAAAGAGTTAAACCTCTTTCTTCCCTGCATGTCTGAGGCAAACTGAGGCTGAGCCAACCAATAGTTTGCATTTTATGTACTGACAAAGATGTGTGGTTTTCATTAACTTGCTTTGCTTTTAACAGGGAGTATTTGAAATATTAACGTGAAACAATTGGGTTACGGATCTCCATTGCATAAAAGTAATTCTTAAAAAAAACACTTTTGGTCCATACCAGCAATTATGAGAATTGTAGTGTTTGCCTTACTGAATTAATATCGAAGGTTAGGCACATGTAAGTTACATCCAGACTTGCTGCATTGCCAAGCCTAGGACGCAACCGCACTGCAATTTTAAATTAGATTAACCATCGCAGGTTGCTCAACATTTTTTTTAGTAATTTTACTTTCTGTTGGCAGTAGAGAAATTTCCCTTGTGGAACATCAAGATGTATGCATGTGTTTGTTCAATGGAGACATTTGCTGAAAAGAATCTTAAAAATACTGCCAGGAATTCATTGGTTCGTTTTTTGGATAAATTATAAACTGTATATTGAAGGTTTTTTTAATTGTAAAAAAGAAAACTGTTAAATACTAAGTTTTTACTCTGACTAAAGTTGCAGAAAAGTAACAAGAAAAAAAATTGTCTCATGTTGTTGACCTCTGCAGAGAGAGCAGAGCTTTCAACTTTACAGTTATTTTTTTCTTTGATAATTAAGGATCTAGTGTTGCCATAATGAAAACAAGTGCCCATTATGTTATGCTTGTTGTGTGAGGAAATGTTTGTTTTAAGGATGGCAGCAAGGTAGAAAATCATAATGTTCACCAAAAATGCTGATGAAGAACTGTGAGCAGTGATTCAAAGGGTCTGTGTTTGAAGTATGTATGAAAAACATTTATACTGTAGAGCAGAATGAATCCCAAATGGTGATAGCTTCTGATGAATGTACAACACTCAAGTGGATGTTTGTGAGCAACACAGCCTTAACCCTGATAGCTTGCTTCTTTGCTTTATGACATGGGAATGTTCCATAATGTGCATCGTGTATTGTATATCCCTGCGCTAGAAATCAAATCAGTATGTTGTACCTTTCCAGTTCTTGGAGCAAATGATTTTTTTGTTTTGTTTTGTACATTCCATCTTTGTATGCAAGTTTCATATGTTTGGTGTAAATAATGCTATAAAGTCTTGCACTCTCTAAAAATGATACTGAAGTATCTTATTCATTTATTTTTTTCCCCCTGTCACATATCATGTGCAGTTAGAAGAAATATAAATTCTGTCTAGTTAAGGCTAAGGGTGAAAGCTATACATTGAAGAGTATTTGTGTGTAGGTTTAGCTTCATGTGTGCCATGGTAGTTTTGATGCTTTATTTCTGACAAAGGAAGCTTTAAAACTTACTTTGTGCTGGAATGACAGGAAACTCCTGAATGAAATGTGTTATCTTTATCATGCACAAAACACAAAAATATTAAAAATAAAAGTGGTTTCATCTTAATTTTCAGAACGGAAGACTTTATTTTTGACTTGTCCCATTGTATTCATAAATATGTCTTATTCAGAGGTACGAGAAGAAAGCAAGGGCAGAAAACAGGAATCATTATAGTGCAGGCCACAAAATCAAATCTAACCAGCTTTTCCCCCAGGTGAAAAATTGAAAAACTGGTTAGATTCAATCCTGTCCTCTTGAAAGACTGTGCTGGGGATCACGGGTCCTGCATGGGCAAAATACACATGGAACAGAGAGCGTAGGCAACTGGATGAGATTAAGCGAAAAGTGACTGGATTCAACAAAATTTTCAACACACATGCATAAAAAGGGTTTTTTTTAGTTTTAAATCTGTTTTCCTGAGTTTCTTCATTCTGAGTATTTTCAGTGCTATTGAAGCAAACTCAATTCTAAGATCCAGAGGAGTTAGCCGTGTTAGTCTGTAGTAGCAAAATCAAAAAATTGGTTAGTCTTAAAGGTGCTACTGGACTCTTTTTGATTTTTCAATTCTAAGAGCATCTAAGAGCATGCTGCCATGATGCCTGAGAAAATTCTGCCATGTGGAGGCTGTGTCCTTCCCCAAGTTTCTGCATCTTTTAAATACCTTCTACTGCTTTTGCTATATAGCTTGCGTTGGCCCAATAGATAAGAACAACTTTACTTTAGAAGGCAGTTTGAATGTTACATCAGTCATCAATGTAGCAATTCATACTGTTTTACAGTGTTGCAAATGTTTGTGAAGTACTTTGAATACTGCACCGCATTATTCAAAAGTTAACTGCAGTATAGGTTGCAAAACCAAATCTGTAAATGAGTATAATATGCAAGCCTCTTATATGACATAAAATTTCCAGCATTCTATAACTTAACTGTTCTCACACTTTCAAAAGCATGGGGCATATATATATGCCCCATAATAAATATATATATATATTTTAAAGCAGATTGGGAATTTTAGCCAACTGATGGAATGATGGAATGATTTGCTGACATGCTTTGTGTTGACTTACAATTACTGTCTACTTCTTTTCCCTTACACATAGCTGCTGTTTGAATATTGCCTAGATTCTTCTGCTGTTTGAGCCAATCCTTGCTCATATGCTGTGCACACTATTTTGTTAAAAGTCACAAGACTTCTTTTTAATAGATGTTCTAGCACAAGCTTTTGGGAGCTAGAACCCACTTCAGATACATTTAGTAAAAACTTCAGCCCCAGTAATGCACCTATGCAAAACTCAGAAGCCTACCAGAGAAGCACAATGAGAATTCACACAGTAGCTGCAATTCTCAGGACTATAGTCCTACAGACACCATTATTCTAAAAAGTGACATCCTGACAAGCCATTAAATTGCTAGAATATGATGCTTACTCAACACGGCCACTGCACTCTATTCAGTTAAATGGGCAGAAACAGGTTTGTAGATTTTGGAAACAACTCCGGTTGCCGGGGTCGGGGGGCGGGGTTAAATAAAATCGTAAAATTAAGTAAAATCCGGATGAAGCATAAAGAAAGGCTAGAACCGCCCACACGAGCCACAGAGGTTCTCAACAGCACTTTCGGCTTAAAGTTGAACTGGCTTTTTGCTCTTGGTTTCCACCATAGATTCACCAAGGCCTAGAGCGAAAGCATTTCTCACCGCGCAAAGAACGCAGGCCAAACGGTAGCTTCCCATTGTCTAGGCTGTGTGTTTGCTCATCTCTATGGTGGCAGGGAGGGACGTGAAGAGAAAGGCGGAACCCGCGAGTTTGGCCAACTGTGCCACCGTGCGATTCCCCCCGAAGGGCGCCAGATGGCGCTGCGAACTAGGAAGTGCGGCGAGGTTTGATTTTTGCGCGGCATTTTCCCCTCCAACTCCCGCCTGGAGCCGCTTGAGGAGCGCGATGGTAAGCGAGCAGCGCCCGCCTGGGTCTTTTGGCCGTTGCCGGGAAGCCTCGTTCTCCTGCCTGCCGCCCTCCCTCCTCAGCGCTGGCGTCGTTGAAAGCGCGGCGGCAAAAGAGGCGCGTTAGGCGGGAACGGCAGAAAAAAGCGCGAGTGCCTGAAGGGGGATTCCTCTCACGGGCCGCCTCTGCTCGGGCAGCGAGCCCCTTGGAGGGCGAGGGTCGAGGGTCGGGCCGCCTCGCCAAAAGGCTAGCCTCAGGGGCGAATGTTTGGTCATCATGGCAAAGAGGACGCCGCTTGGTTGCCAACGGCTGGGAGAGAAAATGCTCCGCCCCTTTCATGGGGGCTCGATGGGATGAAAGTCTTCAGCGGCTCTTCCATACACCAAGTCTTCATTAAAGGGACAGGACGTTTTTCTACCGGCCTGTTGGCAACCATGCTTGTGAACAATGAAGGCCCGTTGCCCTTTAACTTCGTGCAGGGCGGGCCTGGGATACGCCCCAGCTATGCAGTTGACTTTGCACAGAAAGCACCAAGCAAGGAGAAAGCTGGTGTGGCAGGAGAGGAGTTCCGCCAGTTCTCTTTGCTTGTTGTGCTGGTTTTCTGTTTGCAGGGAGTTCTTAATATAGGTCCTGAATAATAGTTGTATGTGAATTTTGAGGTCTCTATTCCTGCAGGGATTACGCCCAGTTTGGGGCATGACTGGCATACATGAGGAAGCGGGCTCTGGCCTTGCCTGACCCAGAAAGGCCGTGGAGTGTGCTGCTTCACCCCTGTGGCAGCCGATGTGTAAAGCTGAGGGTTTCCCCAACAGACCAAATAGCACCCCACACACACACACACTTTTTCAGTTCTGGAAAATGGCTAGGAGAGGTTGAAGCCCCTTTTCCGTATCTGCTGCAATAGTGATTTGAATTGAGAATTGAGGATAACCCACAGATTCCTCTGTGACTGAAACACAGGACACTGGATGGGGACCCTGGCCCCAGCTTGCATTTTCTGTTACGTGTGAATTTTTGCCCTCTCCATCTAAAGTACTGTAGTCTTCCTGTGAGGCTGGGACAATACCCTGTGGCAAGCTTCGGTTACTGGGAATGTACTATTTACTAAAAGGGCGGGGGGGGGGGGGCGCTGACAAATTTTTAATGTCTTTGCAACGGCTGGAAGACATTTCTGGGGTATTAAGGTAATTTAGCTTTCCATATTTATTTACTTGCATCTGTATCCTACCCTTCTTCCAAAGTTTAAAATGGTGTATGATATTTTATCTTCTTCTGCATTATCCTTGCAACAACCAAGTGGGCTGAGGTACTTGGACTCTTAACTTATTTTGAATACTTGTAGTTGCAGCCTATTAAATGAAGTGTTAAACTCAAGTGGGTGTAATTCATCTTTGGGACATTAGTGTGAATCCCACACGCTACAAATGGCTCTCAGGTATCCTCACATTTACATATATGTGAAAGAGAGACACAATCAGGACAAACGACAGAACATAAATTGCCACTGTCTTCATGGTGAACTTGTAGCTGGTCGTTGCTGGATGGGCTTCCCTCTGACCCAGTAAAGTGATGCATAGTTTGGTCAGGGGGAGCCATCTAGTGCAGCATCCATGATGGCTAAATAGAACTTCCATGTTTAGAGGCTGTATAATTGAAATTTCTGGGAGTCAACAGTAAAAGAATGTTATTACCTCCATAGTTGCAAATTTTCTGTAACATCTGACTGGACAGTGTAAGAATAGGATTTTGCACTTTTGCTTGACCTAGCAGGCCTTTTCTTAAGTTCGGCACTAGATACATAAAATCACACTTCTGTTCACTCTAGGTGCAATCCTTTGCACATAGCAGGGCTTACTCCTCAGTTTAAATATTTGTAGGTTCAGGCTGGAATAATTGTTATCCTTAAACTAAGATTTAAAAACCTGCCTTGTTAAATCGTATGAAGGTGCACTGGTGAGAGCCAGTTTGGTGTAGTGTTTAAGAGCAGCAGGACTCTTAATCTGGAGAACCAGGTTTGATTCCCCACTCCTCCGACTGAAGCCAGCTGGCCAGTCACAGCTTCTCGGAGTTCTCTCAGCCCCTCCCATCTCACAGGGTGATTGTTGTGGGGATAATAATAACATACTTCGTAAACCGCTCTGAAAGGGTGTTAGGTTGTCCTGAAGGGTGGTATATAAATCGAATGTTATTAATATTATTAGTCTAGGACTCTGCACCTGACAGTGGCCAGCTACATGCCCTGCGAAGGGGTCATGGTGGTAATGGTCAGCTCTTGTTGTCTATGCTGACATCTGGTAATTGGTGAGCTCTTGTCTTTACTGTGACAAGCAGCTCTTATTTTTTATGTATCTGTCAACTCTTCAAAACTAATTTAAGCCACAGTTGTAACATATTACATTAGATTGGTAGAGGGAAGATGTTCCCATAACTTAATCATGATTATATACCTACAGTTACAATATTTTCCAGTTCTGGGTTTTTTGGCTAGGTTCTTGTGCTTTTAACAGTTGCACTAAGACATTCAGCATCTGAACCTTTACGTATTAGGGTAAGGGCGGTGATAAAAGGAGTTTTATTTGCTAATTCTACTAGTTACACAAGTACTAAACATAGAGGACTGTGCAGAAAGTTTGTAGTCCTATAATGTCCATACAACTATAATTATGAGCTTAAAAGCATCCTTCTTTTTTTAACTCTTTAATCATTGATTCTGAGTTCTTTAGAGGTAACTAATTTGCATTAAGCCTTTAGCCTGGTGGTATGCTAAAGTTGCTTGCCCACTAGTCACAGACAGCAAGATCCTGGTTTTTATTTAAGCTAATAGCATCTGTTAAAATGTTCTTTGCATTTCCCACAACCTTTTGCCATGGCGTAAATTATCTGTGAGTTTGACTGAAATGTACAAGATGTTGTAAACTTGTAAATAATCTTCTCTGTGCAGAGACAGTACAGTTGCAGAATATACCTCCAGAGCCTGCAGGAAACAGCCTGCAGATAAGCTGAGATACATAAATGTGTGGTTGAAAACCACTGTTGGAAGAGGTCAACAAACACTCTTTAGACACATTGCCAACTGCTCAGCTAGTTGCTATGCAGTTTAGTTCTTGAGTCTTTACGCCTCTTACTTCTCATGGTATTCTGATAACCACAAGTAAAACCACAATAGGTTAAAAGGTGTATGTGTGACAGTATTGCCAGAAAAATTTAATAGCATTTTTATGTTAGAAAATACTGCATTCTAACACAATTTTAGGTTAAAACTTCATATTCTGTCATATTTATGTAACTTCCTTACTCAAGAGACTGATGTGAGGAAAATGTTGTTCCAGCCAACTAAGGAAGGGGAAGGGGTTGGGTTTGTGTGTGGCCTGCGGAGTGGGGCCAGTGGCTTCACAGCACCAGTCTAGGTGCACTGCATGGGATGTGGGCAGGCTAGGGTTTATTTAAAGCCTTCTGCCTAGTTTGATGTGAGGGAATAGGCAGTGACTTCAAGTCAAGATTTTGTTGACTGTAGTTTGAGATGCTTCCAGACAAAGTACTTTTGACTTCATATGAGAGCCCCAAGGCTTTCATAGTAATATATTCTTCATGTAATGTGGGTAGTAATTCCCGAGGAGAAGCCATATTAATCTGTTGCAGAAAAAATGAACAGGCGTCTAGTGGAACCTTAAAGACTTAAAAAAAAATATTCCAGCATAAGCTTTCATGGATTGGTCAGATGCAGTGAATCCTTAGTATACTGTCGTTTTATGTAGAAAGCAGGAAAAAATAGAATCAAGGAACTTTGCTATGCAGGCAGAACAAGTTGAAATATTATTACACGCAACTCCGATTAATCAGGAAAAATACTGAGTCCTTAATTAGTTTTGCTAAGCTAGTTAACACCTGTAATGAATGCAGAGTCCTAGGCTTTGCCAAGACAGTTATTTCTTATAATAAGAAAATAATCCCGCCCCCGCCAGGTCAACTAGGTCTTGTAATGTCTTCCTCACTGTAAATGTTTTCATTGTTGTAGGTAGACGATACAGGCATCATTGGACGTATTTTCACATGACGTATTTGTTCATGCATTTGGTTTGTTTGAGTTGGTAGCTTGCCACCTCAGAAATCCACCTCCACAATTGCATTATGGTTTCCCATGATTTTTTTGACCTGTGGCATTCAGAATGTATGCATAATACTTTGGAGAAGGAGGCTTACTGTACTGGTTTGTCATAGTGTTTTGGTTCCTAACAGTCCTCATTCTTTCAGGTAATGTACCCACTGTGTTGATGGTTCCTTTTTCAAAGTACTGGCTCCTGCAACTTCCTTTAGGAAGCTTAAAATAATTTAATGGGTAAGAAACTTCCAAAACACCAGGGAAAGTTTTCTTTAAAAATAATTTACACAATGCAGTGCAGATTAACATTTGCAATGACTAGTGCTCATGGGAAGTACTCTTGCCATACATCACATCACCAGCCAAGAATGTGGTAAGTATATCATCTAGATCAGGCCCATCTTAGCAAAACATGGGACTCGCCAACGATTACAGGTGTGTCATGTCAGTTGTCTTCCATGCTTTTTGACCAGCTCATGAGTTCCTGTCATCCTTCTTAACAGAAAGAATCAGCACCTTTACCTACCTTATCTGGATCCAGCCTAAGAGTGAGCACAAAAGCATATTTAATAGACCAAACTGTTGTGATCTGAGAAGTATACTGAAATTTCTCTTCCAGGTAAAAGAGGTGTATGCTGCAATGTACACAGTATATACTGAGGAGTGCTTATCAAAAAAGATGTAAAATATAATGCATAAAATGTAATAGCTATTTCCACATCATCTGTAATCTGTTCTCTGTTACGTTTAATACAGAAAGAAGACTGTACATTTTAAAAAGCAATGGTATTTGATTGCTTTTGCACTACTTGTGCACATTTGACATGTCACAGGGCAATAGTGCTCAGCCTAAGCAGATTTTTTTTTGTCATGCATACTGAAATGAGAGGCAGCTGTGCAGTGTAGTCTGCATAAATGAGCAATGTGTTTGAAATGTGGTTTTTCTGGGGCTGGGATAGAGATTATTGCTTAGTGCACTCATGTTTGTTTGTTTGCTTATTAAAACACAGGATGGATTATATGGAACGTCCCATGAGGGACATCTCTGCAGAGATAACAAAGCAAGAGGTTAAATTTGACAGCAGTATTAAGATTGTTAATTTTCCCCCCATTTAGTCAAAGAAAAGGGGACTGAGTGTTGAAGAGAAGAGAGCTCGAATGATGGAAATATTTTTTGAATCAGTAAGTAGCATTTGCTATTGCAAATTTTCATGGGTAGTTACACAGTGAGCATGTTTTAATTTGTTTTGTTTTGTTTTGTTTTCCCTAAGCCTCTGAAAGAAGCAGTTATAAGGTTTCTGCTTAATAAGCGCTTCATTGACCAAGGATGATGTGGCCACTTACAGAACGGTTTCTAATTTGTCTTTTCTGGGAAAGGTGATGGACTGTGTGGTGGTTCCTCACTAATGCATCTGTTTTCAACCCATTTCAATCCATTTTGAGGCCTGGCTTTGTTTCGAGTTAGATGGGATAATTGTCAGCAGCATTTGATTTAGTAGTGTGACGGTCCTGACCAGCTCCCTGGTGGGATATTCTAACTCCTCACTCGGGAAAACAGCCCTCAATTGAGCAAGTGAAATGCAGCCCAGGTCAGAAGCTGGACAGAATAATTCCTTTGTTCCCCAACCCCCATTAAGCAGAATTTGGAGCCTTCCTTCTGGTAGCTTGCCACCACTTCTTTCTTCTTTATGACTTCTGCACCTTTTCCATAATGTGCTTTTCTATAATGTTAGCTGGCAGCCAAGGCCATAGGTAGGAATCAAGGCAATATGTCTTGACTCTAATAAATAGACAACTTTATTACTACAATATACAACTCTAGCATAAATACAGTTCTAGGACTAGAATGCAGACTAAGAAAAGAAACGTAGAAAAGTTGCTATTCAAGACTTACGCATCCTGAGCATCTGCCTTTTCCTCCTTATCAAGACTTGCAAATGGGTGTATACATGGATTGGATGCTGGTCCTTATGCATAACTTCACGCACAGCCACACAGGGACACACACACAGCACACAGAAGAGACAGCTCCTTTTCGGGTCTCTTCCCACATTTGTCAAAAAAGCCTTTAACCAATCTGAGCCTTTTGTTCTGGAGCCCAAAAAAGCCTGTGGGGCCTAGCTTGCCCAGTTGTGATGTGTTAACATGTTTTCACCCTGGATGTAAAGTCAAACCTATCTGGTTCAGTTAATTTGATGAGGCTTTTCCCTGCCTCAATGTCTTCTTGGAGCTGGTCAGTCACCATAACTGCCGTGCCCCTCTGTTCCTCATTCAGCACAAGTAGATTACACTATGTTTGTTAAAATATGTGGTAGGTCTTAAAGGAGTAGCTCTTTGGAGGTTTCATTCTCTTTTGTTTGGACATACAGTTTCCTCCAGAGAGGCAGGGTCTATAGTAAGAGATTTGGGACCTCATTTTGGATTGTCTCAAGGGCAATTTTGTCATTTATGATTGTTGTGAGGATAAAATGAGGGAAAGGAGGACTATGTAAGTCACTTTGGGCTTCCAAGGAGAAGAAAGTGGGGGAATAATAAAGAAATTAAGCACAGCCATCTCATTTGTGAATTAGCACCTTGAGGCCATGATCAAATGATCTATTTAAATTTGTTTTGCTTAATCCAGACAATAAAGAGTTGTCCTGGGCCCTGTGTTGTTCAACATCTTTTTAAATGACTTGGATAAAAAAACAGAGGGGATGCTCATTAAATTTGTAGATGTTACTAAATTGGGAAGGATTGCAAATACAGTAGAAGACAGAATCAAGATTCAAGGTGATCTTGACAGGCTGGAAAACTGGTCTAAGACTGATAAAATGAATTTCAACAGAGATAAATGTAAAGTTCTGCATTTAGGTAGAAAAAAATCAAAGGCCTAATTATAGGATGCGGGAGACTTGTCTTGGCAGTAGTACATGCGAAAAGGATCTGGGGTCTTAGTATATCATACACTGAACAAGAGTAAGCAGTGTGATGCGATAGCTAAAAAGGAAAATGTGATTTTAGGCTGTATCAACAGGAGTATAGTATCCCCAGTTTAAGAAGGATGTTGACAAGCTGGAACGTGTCCAAAGGAGGGCAACAAAGATGGTGAGGGGTCTGGAGACCAAGTCTTATAAGGAAAGGTTGAAAGAGCTGGATATGTTTAGCCTGGAGAGGAGGTGACTGAGAAGCGATATGATGGTCCTCTTCAAGTATTTGAAGGGTTGTTACATAGAAGATGGAGTTCTTTTCTGTTGCCCCACAGGGTTGGACCAAAACAGTGGGTTAAAATTAAAGCAAAAGAGTTTCAGGCTAAACATTAGGAAGATCTTCTGACAGAGAGGTTACTCAGTGGAACAGGCTTCCTCAGAAGGTGGTGGGTTCTCATTCCTTAGAGGTATTTAAGAAGAGGATAGATGGCCACTGGCAGCTATGATGATACTATGATTCTATATGAATGTACACAGATCCGGAGAGGGAGGGCATGAAGGGATGAACCAGTGTGAGACTTATGGCTGATTCTCACACGTCCAGGGTAATGCCGGTTGCCACTTTGGGGTCAGGAAGGAATTTTGGCTAGGTATTCTGGAGTTTTTTTGCCTTCTGGGCATAGAGCAGGGGTTACTAGGGGAGGTGAGGAGGGATAGCTGTGAATTTCCTGCATTGTGCAAGAAGTTGGACAAGATGACTCTGCAGCAGCGCCAGATCTAGGTGCACGGGCGCCCAGGGCAAACCTTGCCTGGGTGCTCCGCCCACGTGCAAAGCACCTGCGTGCTCCCGGCACTGCGTGATGACGTCACTTTCGTGACATCACGCAGGGGCGGGGGGCATGCCCGCCTGCACGGCAAGCCGGCCACTCCAGCGCCCAGTGAGCCGTGGAACTGGCAGCAGTGCGGGCATGCGCTGGGGCGGCTGGCTGGCTTGCTGTGAGTGCAGGACCTCCCAACCCTTCACTCAGCCACCCGTGCGGCAAGCCAGCTGCCCCAGCGCACGCCCTCTAAGAATGTGAGCAGGACAGCACACAAGAGATTTGTATGAAGTGCTGTAGAATTGTTTTATTTGCAAGGGTAGTCAGTGGTATTTGAGCTACCAGCATTTTGTTGGGTTTTAAGTATGGATTTTATTTTAATCCTTGTTTTAACTGCTCTCGAGCTGCAAAGAGGTATAATATATATATTTTAATAAATAAAAAAGTGAACTTGTGCAGACATGGCTCAGAGTTTGCTGCAAATTGAATATGCATCCTACAAGTTCCTGTGGTGCTACAGAATATCTTGGAACGTACTGTCAGATTACACATGGAGATGGCAATGCCAGAAACAGCAGGAGCGCCTCAGATTTGCATGTTGTTGCTAGTGTGGTGGATGCTTCTTGAACTTAGCAGGCTGTCAGGTTGAGCCAGCCCAGCTCAGCCCTGCTGTTGTGAACACAAAGGTTGTCTAAACTGGTCTCTTATTTTGGTAAAATGTTTCGAAGTTTTTTCAGAGATCTGTGTGTAAATACTTCGGATTTGTCTGGAATCAGCAGAGTGTACCGCAAAACTCGTTTCTGGAAAAGAACTTTCAACTGTTTTAGCTTTTTAAAAAAACTGTACGTGAGAGCCATGTGTTCTGTTGGAAGTTTTATTTGCTGGCTGGTAAAGGGTGTGGTAAAATAGCATTGACTAGTTTGAACCTAGCTATGCTTTCCACCCAACTTTGGTAAACACATTTCTTGATTACTAACTGCCAATCAAGAAGGGTTTACTTCTAATGCAATACTGGACTTCCCATTCTGAGTATAAATAATACAATTAAAACAAGAAAGTATTAAATTTGGTTTCTCATTTTCAGTAATGTGTATTGATATTTATACATATCAGGTACTTTTTAAATATAACATAATACAGGCTGCTGAAACCTGTATTTTTAAACCCAACTTTCCAATATACCTCTTGGAGAACCTCCTTTTTTTTTACTTTCCATTTGTGAAACAGAAGCAAGCAGAGCTAGAGATATATTAGTTAAGTTGAACAGGGAAGAAAAATACAGTGACGGGTGCATTATGAATCACTGGGGTCAAAGTGGATGAAGAGAAGCATATCAAAACACTACCACTCCAATAGGCTAGAAATATTAGAAAGATGAAACTTCACAGGCTACTTAGTAAATGTGGCAAAACTAGTAAAAGAAAAATCTAAACAGAGGGGTTTTTCCCCCTTTTCCACTGGGACTGAATCGAGACATAGGCTTCCCGTCTCATTACCAATGCTAATTTTTCCACACCTACTACCCTTCTGCATACCCCACCCTATTCAATCCACTCTCCAAGATATAAAGATAGATGGATTAACATCCTAGCTATATCTGAAGAAGTGAGCTGTGGCTCATGAAAGCTCATACCCTACCACAAATCCTGTTAGTTTTATAGGTGCTACTGGACTCCTGTTTTTGTTTTTTTTCTTTTGAGACATTTAAAAGGTTCATGCAGTTCAAGACCTCCAATCACTATTCTGCCTGAGAAGAATCTAGCTCTTGACTACATAATAGCACAAATTATTGAAGCAGTTCTGGAAATTTCTTGGAATATTCATGTCGCTGCTAGAAAAGTGTAGGTCTGAGTGGATCAAAAGGCAAGTCATCTTGCCTGTGCAAGCCAGAAAAGTGATGGAGTTTCTCGTGCATATTCCAAGTGTCGATTCTTTGCTGTCATCCTGAATCTGCAAGTTCTGTTTGCAGAGTATAGAATCCTAGGCTCTGCTAATTTGTCTACCTTTCTAGTCACCAAATGTTTATAATGATGTGCTTGTCATATTTTGTGTGTATTTTTCTTTTTTTTATCCAGAAAGATGTGTTCCAGTTAAAAGATATTGAGAAAATTGCTCCAAAAGAGAAAGGAATCAGTGAGTATTTTTTCCCCAAGTAATGTGGATTGTCAAACCCTAACCAATGTATTGTGACATAAGCTTTACTGAGATGGAGGACACAATTGCAGGTTGCAATATGTAAGATTTTTGTTTTTGAGCATTTTATAAACAAAAATTGCACAATATGTCCACTTCTGTAATAACTTATAAAACTAAAATCTTATCATCGTGTGGAAAGCTAAGTGTAATGCAAATAATTGTTTAGGTCCTGCATACTAAAGAAATCATCTGTGCACTAACTTCCTTTCACAATATATTAGACGAATATACTTGTCTTGATTACATCCTGTGTGTGACAGGTTAGATGGCAGAACTACACATTTTCAGTGATTGCCCCACCATTTTGGAATTTACATTTTCTGCCAGTTATCTAAAGCTTGGCCAACATTTAGCAGTATAATATAATATAATATGATATTTGCCTGGCTGATAACCAGAGATAAATTCTCCATTTTGTGAAGCATCTGTGTGCTTCGTGTTTCTCTCATTTTTTTAAAATTATCAGTGATGTGCTGAAGAAATGAATAGTGTGCGCCAATCTACTATTCTATATGCTTATCAAATAGGTATAATGTAAAAATAACGTGTTGAATCCCACTGCACATTTCTGCTGATGGGAGAGTGGGCAATTGTTTACAGTTCTCGTAAGAACAGCCCTGCTGGATCAGATCACTGGTCCATCTAGTCTAGCATTCTGTTTCACTCTTTGGTCAGTCAGTTTCCTGGAGCACCAACAGACTGGACCATAGAGGCAAAGGCCTTCTGGTGTTGCTTCCCGGCATGGGTATTCAAAGATTTACTGCATATTGAGATTCCCTTAAGTCACAATGACTACTTAATCATGATGGACCTATCCTCCATGAATCTGTCTCTCTTAAAGCCTTCTGTGCTTCTGGCTGTCCACTGACAGCTCATTTGACAATTTAATGACTTATTGCATGAAGAAGTACTTTTGTCTGTCCTGGATCTGTTCCTCATCCCTGATTATCCCTGAGTTCTCTCTATACACTTTCTCCTCCTCATGCATAGTTGTGTGAAATTCCATCATGTTACTCCTTAGTCATTTTTTCCAAGTAATGGAAAAAGAGCCCCAGGCTCTTCAGTCTTTCCTCATAGAAAAGGTGTTCCAACTGCTTAATCATATTGATTGCTAGAGAGGCTGGCTGGGCTGGGAGTAGGGGGCACCATGCTTCAGTGGTTCTGCTGTTCCTGGACCAACTGATTCCAGAATGTGGTGGTAGGAGACTGCTGCTTGGTCCTGTGGCATTCATGCTGTGGTGTCTTGCAGGGTTTCATCTTGTACCCCATGCTATTTAAATCTACATGAAACTGCTGGGAGAGGTCATCTGCAAATTTGGAGTGAGGTGTCACCAATATGCAGATGACACCCAGTTCTCTTTCCCCTTAACAGCCAAGCTAGGTGGGTCTGATAATTGGGTGGACAAGGGCTAATAACCTGAAGCTCAATCCAGGCAAGACTCAGGTGATATTGGTCAATGGAGAAGCGGCTCCTCGTCCATGGAGCACCCTCCCCCTTGAGGCCCACCTAGCACCTATTTTATTCCTTTTAGCTGCAAAGTCAAAACTTATCTTCTAACCTAGGCTTTTAATTAAGGATTTTATCTTACCAGCTTTTAAATGGTCTGCTTCTGTTTTATGGATAGTTTTGTGCTGCTTATGTCCAATTGCTTGTTTTTGTTTCTTATGTTTTTTGTTTTATATTGTGATGATTTTAATTATAAGCTGCCTCAAACAGGACTCTGAAGAGGTGGCATAGAAATATCCTAGAAAAATAATAAATAAAATGTGGTGTTTATGACTTCAACAGCTGCAATGTCAGTGAAGGAGGTCTTACAGAGTTTAGTCGATGATGGTATGGTGGACACGGATAGGATTGGGACTTCAAATTACTTTTGGGCTTTTCCAAGCAAAGCTCTTCATGCAAGAAAATGTAAATTGGATGAACTGAAGAATCAGGTAATTCAAAGTTGATTTTCTACATGTCTAGTAGTTATTAGTATGCTTGAAGACAAGTCAGCTCCCAAATAACATTTCTTTCCACCTGTATTCATTCATTGGATGATAAATGCTAATTAAATAGATTAATAGCTGTTGTGTTCTGGGTTATGTAATACGAGCCTGTTGGCCTTTACTTTTGAATATTGGTTTCTCTCTGTGTGTGTAAGTATATGATATTGTGAATGTGAATGTGAAATTGGTTATAAATTCTAGGTTATGAACTTGTTCTTGTTTGCCTTAACATGGTTAAAAGCAATAGGGTTGGAAAAAAGTTCTGAGCATTTTCTGTTCAGTAAAGTGTTATGTGCCTGGAAGAGGTGGTGGTAGAGTTGGAGAGCATCTACTTATGGCCCATTCCTGATCTTTCAGCTATGAATAAGCAAAACAGCTGTAGCAGCACTCTAACACAACTATTCACTGAAAGAGTTCCAAAAAGCAAAATGAGGCAAAATGAGGCAAAACTAGGAAATGAGGCAAAACTTTTATTTTTTTCAATCACAACTATTGGTCCAGCTAGTCAGAAAGAATTACACCATTGATAGCTTAAGCTAACTTGCTTAGTAATTCTGTTTTTACATAAATGGCCACATAGTGGGAAATATAAGGAGTTCTATGGGTTCCTTTCAATAAACAGAATCCCGAGGGCCAAACTACATGATGTATCTGGCCATGAGTCAAGTTAGGTGAACTCTGACTAGACCTTTTTCCCTGCAGCCACACAGCAGCTGTGGGAGAATTATCCAAATACCAGTAGGCCAAATTGGATTGGGACCATGGTGCCATGGAAGGAGGAGATCCTACCTTATCTCCCATGTTCTTTTTCTGAGCCAAAATTGGCCCAAGGGGCACTCATTTGATATGCAACCCTGCAAAGAGGCAAATAATGCCCCCTGAGCTGGTGGATGGTGGGTGGGCTGGAGCCCTCCTCCCCAAGTACCATGGTCTTGATCAGGGTGGATAAAAATCAGTTTTTTAAAAAAATCAAAAAAGTTGGATTTTTTAATTTAAATTGGATTTTTCTAATAATGTTTTTTGAGGAAAAAATCTCTCTAAAGATAGTTTTCTATTTAAGATACTTTATAGTCCAAATATATTGTCGAAGGCTTTCACGGCTGGAGAACGATGGTTGTTGTGGATTTTCTGGGCTGTATAGCCGTGGTCTTGGCATTGTAGTTCCTGATGTTTCGCCAGCAGCTGTGACTGGCATCTTCAGAGGTGTAGCACCAAAAGACAGAGATCTCTCAGTGTCACAGGGTGCTACACAGTGGTATAGCACCAAAGACAGAGATTTCTCACTGTGACACTGAGAGATCTCTGTCTTTTGGTGCTACACCTCTGAAGATGCCAGTCACAGCTGCTGGCGAAATGTCAGGAACTACAATGCCAAGACCACGGCTATACAGCCTGGAAAATCCACAACAACCATTATAGTCCAAAGGTTATCATCATGAAATAAGGATTAGTTTTTAATTATGTAGCATGAGGCTGTATATTTCATGCAATGTTTAAATTTTTGGTAAATGAATTCCGTTAATCCATTCACAATGTCATGCTCTTCCAGAGATTTCTGTAAGATTATTGGGCAATTTTTCTATCTGTCAGATGCTTGGTTTTACAGTTCTCACAACTGTGAATTTGTGTCTGCAGATATCACATGTCTCTTCTTCACAGCAAAAAGGTTATAAAATAAACATACACAGTTGAGAAAAAGACCTTAATCCCATTGTTCCTTTGCAAATCTTAAATGCTAAGTGTGAGGAGTCTTTAAGTAGAAAAGAATGATATGTAGAAAACCATGACTTAAATCTAGTCTTACTGACTAGTGATTTAAATCCACCCTGGTCCTGATCCAAATTTGGCCCGGAGCTGCTTGGGTAAGCAAGTTCCCTATAGCTGCCATGTGGCTGTGGGGAAAACAGCCAAATATATTGTATGCTTTGTCCCTAAGAGTCACACTGAATCAATGCAATTAATCTTGTGATCTCTGAATGTCATGTCTGTGCCTCATCCATGCCATGCTTAATGCGGACCTGTTGTTCTGAACCAATGTTTCAAGCTATAACTTGATGTCATATTGCCAGTGCCATAACTTTCCTTTCACAGGCTTATTGAAGCTCCAGGTGCCTTATCTAACGGACTGTAGAAACTTTCAGTGCTTCTGACCTTGTATACTGCTCACTCCCATGCACTGCTGTGTCTCAACTTTGATCTCTTGCTTTCTCAGTGTCTCGACTTGATAGTACAAATATGTGAGACGTTCTCAGGACAAGTTCGCGCCAAAAGTCCTGTTTTACTGTTGGGATGGGGAAGGAGCAAATGTGTGTGTTAAGAGGAAGGATTTTCCCACAGATTACTATTCCTGTCAACCTGTTCTTACTACTTAGATGCTTACCTTGCTTCTGAGTAATTCTATGGAAATATCTGTGGAAATGATCTGATTTCTGAATAAAGCCATTTAACCAAGAGCCTGGATTTCTTGCTACAATGGTACAGAGATCTATCTGCCGTAGCCTGTCATCCATAACCTGACACTGAAATGGAAGTATTTTAATTACTTGCTCAGAAATATCTGTTACCAATTCATAAATTTCTCATAACTGCATAAAATCAAATAATCCTAATACTTCTCTGCAGTACAAGGCCATACAGTGACAAGATATGCAGAGGTGAGGAGAAATCTTCCAGAATCATATGACTTGGAAAATACAGGATTTTTTATACAAACTGTTTCACATATATAGACTGTGATCGTATGCGGCATATATATATAATACTCTTTGTCAACCCCCAAGTAGAACGAGAAAATTCAGTTCTCTAATAGTTCATTGTGTCCCAAAGATGGATATAGTAGTTCCTGGGAAAGCCCATCTGAAATGTCAGACTGAGAGTGCTTGTATTAAACCTGTTAATGGATTTGTTAACCTGCACTTCTTGAGTTCGAACATATTGATAGCATATTGAGTAGATCAAATTTAAAATGTTTTAAATGAATGAATCCAAGACCATTTTTTTTAGTTAATTGTTAACATTTATTTGACGTTTATCTAAATAGAAAAGCAACTTTCTGGCTGCTTATTGTCATTGCTTTCAGGGACCACTTTCTGATTGGATAGCTGCAAGTTGGTGAATCTGCCATAGTAAGCTGAATGCAACACAAGAATAGGGGAGACTAACCCGGTTAGTCAGCTCAACAAATTTACAAGGACTGGGAATCAACCAATTAACCAGTTCACACTGGTGTTTTAGTAACAAGTGCAAGTGCAAGTAATGTAAACAGTGTACAATAATAAATATTCAAAGTCCGTATGAGCAATACATAAATAGTCCACAGTGGGAGATCCAGAGGTAGGAGAGCAGTGTGCCAAGGTGCCAGTTGAATAGTTCACAATCCACACAGCCGAAAGAAAGAAAGAAAAAAAAGCTTAATTTAGATCAAGCATTTGGGAATACTATTAGTATTCAGTACTACTGAAATCCAGGTCAGATTCTCAGTTTGGGTCCGGTTTAAAGTGGGAATACCAAATATATTTGGCCATTATTCCCTATGGGGAAAAGTGTCCAGGGGGTGGGGTTGGTGGCATTTTTAAAGCAAACCACCAAAATTGCTGGGAACCTAGTCCTGCCTGTCCACTAACCCCCCCCCCCTCCAAGTTTCAGGAAGATTGGACTCAGAGATGCAGTTCTATGGACCTCTGAACAAGGTGTCCCCAGCCACTCTTCATTGTTTCCTATGCGGGAAAGAGTTCCAAGGCTTTCCAGGCAAAGAAGCCTTAAGCAAAGGAGCAATCCCTGGCCAAAAGCCACTTCCCAGTGCAAGCTGAATCAACAAAGCCCAACAGAACCAAAATGAAGCAAGAGAAACCCACCAGAACCAAACTGAAACAAGGGGACCAATATCATGCCAGAGAATCCCACCAGAACCAATGGCAACCAGGAGAGTGTCAGCAAAATCAAACTGAAGCAAGCCCAGCTGAACCAGTGTCACTCAAACAACCCAGACAGGTGGAACCCAGGGTCAATGCAAGCACAACAGAAACACAGAATCCCAACAGAACCAGTGTCAAAAACCCAAACTGAATCAAGGAAGGACACTGTTGTAAGCTCAACAGGAATCAACAACCAATATCAGACCATTACCAGACAAGTCTGGGAAGCCTGCAAATGTGGGAAGCCTCACTAATTCACTCACTCCCCCTCTCTCCTGCCTCACTCCCCACTCCTCTGGGGGGTTGGAAAGCCTTGGAAAGTTGCTAGGGGGGGATAGAAAAGGGCTTGCAAGGGCAGCCACATAGCTTTAAAAAGGCTGAATAGATTCGTGTTTATCTAGCATTGATTTATTCAGTATCCTGATTTTATTCAGGATTCTTTAATATTATTTGGTATACCCAGATAATATTGGATTAGCAATTATTCAGTATAATTGAGGTATATCAAATAACGCAACCCTAGCTGCTAATTCAGAGGGAACAAATGTGTTCCTGCTTCATGTGGAGATGGGAGTTTCTTTTTGTTCTGGTTTCAGCACTCTTTCATGCAACTACTGAATATCAGAAGGCTGTTGGCTGTTCTTTGATTAGTTATAAGTTTCAGATGGCCAATTGCTGACAATGAGCTAATTGGGTTCAACTGATTTAACTTTATATGGTATTGAATTGTAGGTTTGATTAAGATGATTCCGTGATTGCTACAGAGAGCCAGTTTGGTGTAGTGGTTGAGAGCGGCAGGACTCTAATCTGGAGAACCGGGTTTGATTCCACACTCCTTCATTTGAAGCCAGCTGGGTGACCTTGGGTCAGTCACAGCTCTCTCAGCCCCACCCACCTCACAGAGTGATTGTCATGAGGATAATAATAAGACCCTTTGTAAACTGCTCTGAGTGGGCATTAAGTTGTCCAGAAGGGTGGTATATAAATCAAGTGTTGATGTTGTTATGATTTCACTGCAGATGAATTTGAATCTTAGGACCAAACAATGTTATGTTTTTAATGAGTTGGGACTGGGTTCCCTGGAATTTGAACCATAGGGCCAAACTAGATGGTATGTTTCTGGGATGAGTCTGGGTTCCTGGGACGCTGATCCCTTTCCCTGCTGCTGCAGTCATTTTAAAGATCAGAGGGAGGCCTTTTTGGCTTGGAACTGTGGCATGTGGGAAAGAAGGTCTCTTACATCTCTCACCCACACAATTTTCAGGATTTTTAGACATTGAAACAGCCCCAGCAGGGAGTTATATAAATAGGTTTGGAGTGGCATGTGCTTAAAGTACTGTTGCCATTCATCTCATGTCCAAGGGCTTGCACCATAATAGTATCCAACTATTGTAAAATAGTATTTTCTTATACAAAGACATTACTTTATGTAAAGTGTGTATATACATACTAGTTGCCCTTTGTGTTTGAGTAGATATAATAATAATTTATACATAGCAGTTATAACTGCATGATGCTAAAAACTTTTGAAAGGACATGCTCTGCCTGCAGGCCTAGCTTAATTCTTCAGGAAGGTTATTTAATTGTATTTCTCATCAGAACATGTTTTGCAGCATAACAAAATGTTCTAATGAGATGTCAAGTGATTGTATCCCTTTCTATTTGAATAATCACTTCAATTATTTCTCAAATGATATTACGGTAGACATGATGCTGCGGTAGACATAGGAATCATTATGGACATGTTCTTCTTTTTCATGGAGTAGTGGCTTTCGTTATAACTGCCAGAGGAAGGAATACAGAAACGGGAAGGAAATACTGGTACCCCTGTTGCAGTTACACCTCTACTACACCTCCACCATTGGAACAACATCTGGAAATGAATTGGACTCTGTCTCATTAAGACTTTGGTCTTACATAAATTTATATACTCAAGGCTCTAGCACTTTAGCATTGTAAGCATAGGTCACTTTAAGTCTACGTTTATTCCTATGGTCTGCTGTTAAGCTTGTCTTCCATAGGACTTGTGACCTTGCAGATGCATTATAATAAGATGCCTTCGAGTGTTGTTGTGCAGCCAGAAATTACTGTACATCAAAACTTGAATTAATTTGCAATACTGACTGTTTCTTTGTATTTATTTCTTGATACACTGTACATATACCAATAGAGTTTATTTCACTTTGTTAGTAAGGTTTTCACGGTGCATTTTTTTGCTTGCTTTTTTACCCTTAAAAAAACTGCAGTCTGAGAGGGAAACTACAAGTTACTGCTTCCCTGGGTTTTAAAACATGTCTGCTGACACCACTTTTAATTCATGTGTAGTTTTTTTTAACACAAAGCCACACGGCCCCCCTCCAGAGCAGGCACGCAACGCTACAGCTTTACTCAAGTGGGCTTGTTGACTGGCCAGCTCACCCAAGGAAGATGCAGAAGGAAAATGGTAACCTGCTGTCCCTCTCCACACCTCTCTGATCGTAAGGTGGACACAGGGCTGCCTGCCATTTCCTAGCCTAGCGTTGAATCCACACGCAGGGAGGGGAAGGCTCAGACTTGCCGTCGATGCCGCTTCTTTACAAAGGAGCCAGGGAGAGGGAGGGCAGGTCAGGCACACTGGTACTGGAGGCATCTATTCCCACCCCCCATCCCGGCTCCTTTTAGTTTGGAAAGTTCCCTGAATCCTGTCAGTGTTCACAGGAACTTGTGCAAGGTCTGTATGCTGGGCAGAATCTGTGCTTTCATTTGGGTGCTTACATAATGCACATTCCCTTTCCAGGATAGTTTCATGCTCATGAATTATTCAGTGCTATTCCTTAGGAACATTTCAACCCTGTTTTTCAAAAGAAAATATTCAAGGCAATTCATAATTCAAAATCTGTTCATTTTTCTACACTGAGATTGCCATGTGAGAACCCCAGGCACAGCAAACAGCCCAGCAGTCTCTTGCGCCTTGAACAGGTTTAGTGGGTGTAGTTAACAGCAGGGAGACAGTGGTGGAGCTTGCTTGCCAGGTTGCCATCTTCCTTCTATGGAAGGAGGCGAGAGCAAGAAGAAAGCAAGCCCAAATAACTAGGGCTGCCTTGCTGCATGCCTGTTCTGGAGGGGCCTTCCTGCCCTGTGTTAAAAAAAACTACACGTTAATGAAAAATGATGTTAGCAGACACGGGTTTAAAACCTAGGGAAATTGTCACTTGTAGTTTCTCATTTATGAGGTCTGTCCTTTCCTCCCCATGCAAATTTCAGGATAACTAGCTACTTCTGATTTCTCAGCAAATGATAGTTTGCCATTAACACCGGAACAAGCAAACACACATATAAACAGTGCTTTGATGTTGCTTTCAAACTCTGGTTTGTTTATTATTAGTTAATTGCATTTTTATTTTGCACTTCCTGCAAAGAGATTATGGCAGCATACATTGTTCTCTTCCTCTTCCATTTTGTCTTGAAAACAGCTGAGGTTAGGCTGAGAGAATGGCCCAAGGTCACCCGCTGAAACCCAAGAATGGAAGCCCTTATATCTTAGACAAAATCTTCGAGTTTATTCACATGTTCAGATACAGCATAGAATAAGCTCTTCAGCCATTGGATAGAGGAATAATTAAATACTCCCCATATAAATACCTCGCCCTAACCTGGAAAGCCCAGATGAGCCTGATCTCATTAGATCTCAGAAGCTGAGCAGGGTCGGCCTTGGTTAGTAATTCGATGGGGGACCTCCAACAAAGAACAGGGTTGCAGAGGCAGGCAATGGCAAACCACCTTTGTTAGTCTCTTGCCATGAAAACCCTGCTGGGGGGGTGGGGTCACCATAAGTCAGCTATGATTTGAGGGCATTCTCCACCTCAATATAAATACCTCTTTGCAGATGGAAACCTAGCCTGTAATGCAGGAGTATTGCCTACCCTTCTTCCTGATGTTCTAGCTTTCCACAAATGCAGTGTTTACATGAAGATAGCATCAGACACACAACCCCTCCTCCCCTCACTTGTAAGCAATAGGCCTGTAATTATTTCCTTTCTTAAAGTGAAATAATGAATTATTTAAGCACTTCTGAACTACTCTTTCATATTCTTCTAACATGCTTACAAATTTCAGTAAAGTCATTAGTCAATGCATATGCTAAAGTAAGTTTTTGCCTATGTGCAGTCAAATTTGTGCTTTAGGTAGGTAAGGAATACTTTTTACTCAAAACACCTCTGTCTGGTACTCACACTGGTTCAGCAGCTACTGTTAAAGCCTTACACTTAGAGGAATTGCTGAGCCGCACCCAGAACGCTTTGGACTAGCACTGATGTCTGACTCATCTGCACCCAGCCAAGAAAACAAGCCTCAGTGGTGTGGCAGAGTGACTAAAGCTGCACACATGCTGACATTGCAAGTAAAATGCCATCCTGTGAATCTGGAGATGCAAGATGAGATGTAGAAAATGTTAGTAAAAATACCTGACTTCTGTCTCTGTGGTATTTAATGAGCCTTTGACTGAAAAATTTATATAGGACTTACTTTTCTTTGCATCAGCACAGAAAACTGTCACAAATTTTCATTTATAACTGAGAACATGGAGGCTGAATATTAGTGACTTGGCTCATCATTTCCCAAAGACTCCATGGTAGATCCCTGGTAGATTAGATATTTGAACCCAATTTATCCCAACTCAGGCTTGTCCAGGAATTAATTACACTTATTTCCAGCAGCAACATCAGTTGATGCAGATGGCCACAGGCCAAATTAAGTCAGCATAAATAATTGTGGTGAGTTCAAGCCTTGTTTTAATTAGACAGATTCACCTAATAACTGCCTGTAAACCACAGAGATGAAAGGGATCAAATGTATCCACACCCACCATATTCCCACAGATTACCTTCACAAATCAGATTATAATGTGAGCCTCAGGTGGAAGTACCACATACACTGTAAGAAGTGTGCTTGGGAAAATATCGCCATATAACTTACGCAGCTGAGCCAAGCCACATGCCAAAGAAGAAAGGCAATCCCTTTCCCTTCCCAAACAGGCAGTCAATAAGACCTGGAGGAAAATTCCTTTGCAGTCCTAAATATGGCAATCAGTTATAATCTGAGTATGACCAAAACCTATCAGAACTCATTCCAAGTCAAATGAGGGCTCTAAAAGTGGTTACTTGTCATTATAGCCACATCACTCCTTCAGGTATTGAGGGACATAATATGATAACCATTCAGTGAGTGAACTAAATAGATTGACTGGGTGTTCATTTTTTTTCAGTAAGTACTGTTATGTGGGGTAGTTAATTGAATGCCAGGCCTTGGGCTATGGAAACCTGAGTGCAGATATTTCTCAGTCACAAAGTTCATGGGTAATTATTTCTCAGTTCAACTTGTTTCACAAGGTTGCAAAAAATAAAACGTGTGTTTTGTAGCTTCTTTGAGATGTGATTTGCTACTGAAAATGTGGATAAATATAATGGGAGGATCTTGAAAGACTATATAGTATTTTATTTTTGATGCAGAATAGACAATTTGAGCCAATTCTTGCAACATACTTTATTTAGGAGATTTATATGCCACTTAACAAAGTGACTCACAAGTAGAAAGAAAACCATAAAATAATAGAAACACATTCTACATGATCACAAAGTGCATAAAAATACAGAAAATTAGCATCTGTAGTGAAATAAGAATCCTACGTTCCTGTTCAAGCCTGGGAAGAACAATTGTTCTGAATTTGTAAATGAATTCAAGTTCAACAGTCTTGTGTTGCAATCTCCTCTTGAAGCTTCTCTGTTTGAGGACTGCCACTCTTAGGTCAGCAATGTAATGTCCTAGAAGATTAAAATGTTCTCCCACTGGCTCTTGAGTGTTGTGATTTTTAATGTTAGATTTATGTCAGTTTATTATTTTGCATAGGGTCTGACCTGTGCGTCCAGGGTAGAGTCGACGGGCATTGCTGACTCTTGATGTCATATGTAACGTTGGAAGCTGAACAAGGGAATGAAGTGGAAGTGGTAGGGCTGGTATTGTAGGTCTGGTGATTGTGTTGTTAGGGTGAATATGGGGACAGATTTGGCATCTTGGTTTATTGCAGGCCCTGATCCCAGAGTCTGTGGTCACATTAGGAAGTGAATTATTGTGAATGAAAAATTGTGCTTTTTCCTGTTCACCTTAATCAGGAAAGCCTTCCACTTTTTAAAATAAGCCTTTTTGCCTTTTATGGATTCTTTGATTAACCAAGGTATCCATAAAGGGGTTTCTCAATTACATTTTTCACAGAGATTAATTTCGCAAATAGGATATGTCTGATGGTTAGGACTTGGCTGTAGTTATTTCAGCAATGTTTTTAATGTGAATTTCAATATGTTTCTATGCCATATTTGGAAGATGGTAGGAATGTTATAATTTGAAAGGCTATTATAACACAGAACGCTTGTAATTATGTCCTTTATGGTACTTTTCTAGGCAGTGCTTAGATGAAGGTGTGTTTTTGTATACAATCATCAATTGTATTGTATACAAAACATCAATACAATCATAAACATGCTTACTTGAAAGCAAGAACAATAATTTCATAATGTAATTCTGAGCATGAATTTTATCATTGCACAATTGTAGATACATTTTTATTATGCTATATCAGGTTTGGGATTATATTTTGTTAAAGCACTTAATATATTGAGAACTGTAAGACTAAGATCCAAGAAACAGATTTTCCTTGTTTGACTTAAAGGAAAGCAGTGTTGTAAGAGAGAGACTGTCTTAGGACATCTTTTTGAATGGCTTTACCATAAAAGGCCATGTGGCTTGATAGGGCTCTATAAGTACTTGCCAGTGAGTGAACCGAACCTTAGCTATGTAGCTTGAATGATATGTTGTGAAATGTTTTTACTCTTGTGCTGGACGACTGAATAGAAAAAATACTTTGTAAGCAGGCAGTCTAGAAACACAGTGTAACTACCCATCCATCCAGTAGACTATGCAGCGTAGGCATGGTGTGATTCTAATATTTCAGCTGGGCAACTTAGGAGCACATAAGGCATGCTTAGCCAAACATGCTTTTTCTTAGTCAGTTGTTTCTATCCAAATGACACTGACTTCTAAGTAACTATGCATATGTTGTTGCACTGTTACAAGCTGATTAGTAAGTGAATTTTTAAACCTAAACATTTTAAAGAATAAGACTAAAGATGAATATATGGGTGGGGGGAGGCTGCCAAAACAAAGGACTTTTCTGCGCACACAACTTGGCAGCTGATCCCCAAACTCAGGAATCAGTTTGGATGCAGTTCTTCCACCTGCCCTCCTGTTGCATTTTTATAGTTGTGGAATGGGTTTATTTTGTTCTGCATGTGCCTTAAATAATCAAGATTTTTAAGTGAGCATGTTGTCATTGTCAGTGGTTTCTTTGGTGGCATCACAGCACCCCTTCTTATTTTTTGTGCATGCTTATATCACACATTAATATAAGGGCTGAATTTTAAAAAATGATTGAAAATGAATGCAAGAAAAATCCAAAAATGGGAGCAACTCCACCACCCATTCCTAAGTTCCACCCTCTTCCTCAGTCCAAACTGGAGACCGCTGCTGTGGCTGACCCAAAGGCAGGAAGTAGAGTGGGAGGGACAAACAAAACCAAAAGAAACATGCATGAGGAAAAAGAGACTAAAAATCAACTTCCAAAAAAACTTCGGGGTAAAGTGGTCTCAAAAGAACCAGAAAAAACCTGAGGGAAAACCCAAAAATCTGAAGTGAAAACTAAAGTCAAAACAGCATGCAGAAATCACGGGATAAAGCAAAGCAGTATGGGGCCAGAACCAACGGAAAAAAACTGCAGAAAATCCCAAACTTTTGATTGTCTTAAAGTTTAAGAACAGGTGGTATCAAAGAGTGATAGTCAAAGGAGGTTTTCAGGGATAATGGGAAAACTCTTTGCTTGGCAACTTCTTGCAATACTTGAAGAATTTGTGCTATAATATCAATTCATAATACAGATCTAAGTATCTGATGTTGTTACTCCAATCATATCTATCACCAGTAATATGAAGGATGATCTTGCCATAGTGATTCTCTCTCTCTAACAAATCATCATGTCCATCAGTAACTTATTTATTAGTTGGGCTGATGAGACAGAGATACTGTTGGTTGTAGTGCCCGTCCTGTTGCCACAGTGTCGCCTTGCCTGAGCTGACTGGGCTGGCATTGAGTGATTCTGCACACGCTGGATAATGCACTTCCAATCCTCTTTATAGATCATTTGGAACAGATTTTTTTGTGTGCGGAACAAAAAATTCACCTCAAACGATTGATAATGTGCATTGAAAGCGCACTATCCAACGTGTGCGGAATCAGCCATTGTCATTGTTGGTCCCCAGGTTGGTAAGTGTTGCAGGTCGCTATTCTGGTAGTTTAGGATTTCATGGCTGCCATTACAACATGGCCCTCTCAGTGTTAGCATTGAGTCCTGCCTGAGTAGCTGGACATACTCTTGGCCTGAATTTTTCTGCATGAGATTGGTGATCTGAAGGTAAAGCAGCAGAATGTGACTCCATTGTGGAAAGATGGTTATCTGGTGGAGTTTGGTCTAGTGGTTGCACAGAATATATGCAGGGTTGGGGATCGACTAGAATGGCCTGCCACTGAAGAATGGTGGATCCAAATGGCTTTCAGATGTCTTTGTGGGTTTTTCCAGCTAGTATGGCTGGCAGTTTTGTTCATGAATTAATGGGCGTCTGGAATTGGGAGATCACATGTACAATAGATATAGTTGTTCCCCACATGCCAATGTGGTATAGTGGTTAGAGTGTTGGGTAGGATCTACGAGACCCAGGTTCAAACTCCACTCTGTCTTACAAGCTTGCTGGGTGACCTTGGGCCAATCACACCCTCTACTTCACAGGGTTGTTGTGAAGATAAAATGGAGGAGAGGAGAATGATGTAAGCTGCATCTAGTGGTCTTAACTGTGTAACACCTTCTGTACATCTTCCTGTGAAGCAGCCCTTGAGTTACTTTTTTCTTTTTGTCACTTTTGTGTTATGTGAACAAGTTAATCCAATTAAGGTCAGTCATATTTCACTCAGAGTGGTGTAAATAGGAGTTCAAGAGATTATGAAGTACTCTCTACTTTAAAATACTGTGAATAGAGAAAGAGCTTATGGAACAGTCACATCTTGGTTAGATCCTTAGATCCTGCTTTATTGTATAAGAACAGGTCTGTTTTGAACTACATACATTTCTTAAGATTAAAAATTATCAGGTTGAAGTCAAATGCGATGACAAAATGTTCTTCTCTTCCTTCAGTTATCAGAATATAGCCAGAAGAAAGAGAGTTTACAGGAAAACATTGAAAAATCAAAAACTGGACGCCAAGATACTGTAAGTACTGAATAATTTCCACAAGAAACCATAATCTGAAATCTTCTGGATATTAACAGTTGAAGGCGCATGGGCGGGGTGATATGTTCTGTAAGCTATTCCTTATAAGACTGCTTTCGTTAGCACTGGTATACTCCAAAAGGGTGGGGGAAGCAGTGCCGAAGGCAATTGAAATTGTTCTTTTTTTATTTTGCACTTAAAATAAATAATGCCACCAATCATGCAGGGGTAATAATTCACTGGCTCTAGTAAATGTGCAATGCAAATGTTTAGGATGAATATAATATTGGAACAAACTGGTACATGAAAGCACATGTGCACCCTGTGCTATGACCCCCATAAATGATTGGGGTACACCGTGCCTATTGTATCAGTATCTTAACTACAGATCTTGGTGTTGCGCTTTTAAAAGCCTATTGTGACTATGTTGTGTTGTATTGCAGTTGACACCATTAAAATAATAATGTTTAATTTGGGGGGATTTTTCAAAATATGATCCTAGGCAGAACGTGCTGCATTAACAAAAGAACTTGCTGCCCTTCGTCAGAATAAAGACCAACTGAAGTCAGAAATAGAAAAATACAGAGAGTGCGACCCAGATGTTGTTGAAGAGATCCGTAAGAATTGTCCAGAATTGTTTTACTATGTTATATATTTAGTCCACATGTAACTACTGAAAATGAGCTGTACAGAAGGTGTTAAACAGTTAAGACCACTTTTTAAAAAAAATCTTAATTGTGGTGGACAGCAGATGCCTGGAAGAATAACTTGGCACGTTGTTGGTGTAATGATAAACGTTAATTCTTGGAGTACTTTTGGAAAAGTGCATGAAAATTCAAACTTTTCCTGATCCAACATGATGCAGTGCTTAGAATTCTGGATTTAAATATAGAACTACACCCCACCCCCAATATGTGGAAGCAGAGCTTTTTTTCTGCTGGAATGCACCGGAACGGTGTTTCAGCAGCTCTGCAAAGTAGTCACATGTTCCGGTGGCCCTGACCAGCTGAAGAGCAGGGGTTAAAAGAGATTGTTTCTGCTTGGCAAGCTGTGGGAAAGGAGCTCTAATCCCCGCTCTTCAGCTGGTAGGAGGGAGCCCCAAACTGCTTTAAACTGAAGCTGAGAGGAAGGGGATTCCCTTCCTCCCAGCTGAAGCTGGGGAAGCCCCAAAAGGGCTTTAAAACTTCAGCTGAGAGGAGGGAGATTCCCCCTTCCCAGCTGAACCCTCCCTCCCTTCCTTCCTTTCTCTTTCCTTCTTTCCATGTCTTTCCTTCCTTTTCTTTCCCTCCCTCCCTCTTTGTTTGTTTGTTTTCTCTCTCTTTCCTTCTTTCCCTCCCGTCCTCCCTCCCTCTTTCCTTCTTTCCACATCTTTCTTTCCTTCTTTCCCTCCCTCCCTTCCTCCCTCCCTTCCTTCTTTCCATATCTTTGTCTTTCTTTCTCTCTTTCCTTCTTTCTTTCCCCTCCTTTCTCTTTCTTTCTCCCCGGGGGGCAGCCAAACTGTGCGCGATGACGTTACTTCCCAGAAGTGACATCATCGTGTGCTCCCAGGAGCACGTATGCGCTTTTAATGCGTGCACGTGTAGTGATGGGGCACCACCTGTTAGGTGTTGCCCCGGGTGAGAGTTCCCCCACCTCTTTCCTCAGAAAAAAAGCCCTGTGTGGGGGGGTCACGGACTTGTCCTGGGAACTGATTTTTCAGCCTGACCTCCTTCATAGGGTTGTTGTGAAGCTAAAATTTGTCTTCTGAAATCCTGGAAAGAAGGATGAGATATTTGACAGCTAATAATTGTAACAGAATAGGAATGCTGCAGATTCAATATAATTGGTTGTTCATCTACTTCCACTGTCAGACAAAGCAGCGTTTGCTCTCTAGCACGCTTTGATATGCCTGCCTCATTCTTGTAGCAGATTTGTGTGACTGTGTTGTTGTTGTCTGCTGTTTCTGTTTTTTTCTTCATAGTATAGGTTCTCTTGCTCAAAATCCCAAGTAAACCAATGATATTAACTAAAATGAAATATATTCACACTTTTTGGTAGCTATTAGGGGTATGCATTTAGAAAATTTTCATTGTGGTTTCCTATCTGAAATCTGAGTGAAATATTTAATGTGATTGGGTAGTTTTCCATTAGGGTGTTGCTGGGTCAGGGTTGAAATTTGTCAGTTTTCCCCCATTCATGATTTTTATGGCTGTTCTTTTCAGTGAGGAAGGGGAGAGGGGACCAATTGAAGGTTCTAGGGCAGCTGTTTTTGCACTTACAGAACATAGTCCTTCCTCTAATCTAAAGAAGGCCTAAGTTCCAACAAAGGGGGACGATTTTACAGACCCCCAAAGTAGGCGTCTCTCTGTGCAACCACACTAAGTTCTCCCTGCTAAATCCTAAGGCGGCTATCAGGACAGCAGGCAGCGAGCAGGAGAGTTTCAGTCAGCCACCAGTATTTAAAAAAACAGAGTCCTGTTGGCATTCATTTCATTTTTCTACTCTTACAGTGACTGACAATAAAAAGATACCTTTCCACTGAAAACTCTGCATTTGCCTTCCTTCCCTGTTGTGGTTTGTTTGTTTTATTTTCAGAAAGTAAGGAAGGCTTCTGTTGCACCCTCCCCCAGTCCCCCAGCCATCTTTGCACTTTCACTATTTCCTACGGGGGACTTCTGGGTGTGGGGGCTGAAGGTAGTTTTCAACCAAATGTCACCAAAATTCCAGTGGAGTATCTTGTGACTGTTCTTTAAAGAACCCCCAAGTTTCAAGCAAATTGGGCAAAGCGTTCTAATTCTACAGGCCCCTGAGCAATCCCCCCCCCCCCCGCTTTTCTGTTTTCACAAGAAAAATGCGTCTCCAGCCCACAAGGCCCAGAGAAGAGAGAAGGAGGGGGATGGAGAATGGCAGCTCTCTTTGGCATTGGCTAGGGATGCTCTTTGTTCCTCCCTTGCAGTGATCTGATTGGAAGATACATATTCAAGTGAAATGGAAGCTCATGCTGCATTGCTGGTAAATGCTGGAACGCGAAAAAAAGGCATGGATTTCTTGAGGGGAGGGGTTTTGTTACTACCAAGCAGCCACAACTAGCATTTCTGTTCCTGAGAGACACAGATAAGACCCAGAAACATTTTTTTTGTGATTTTTAAGGCTTGTGATTTTCATTATACATACCCCTAGTAGCTACCTCACACATCATTGACAGGGGGATGGTATAGGGTAAACCAAATACCTGTATCTTCTGGAAATACACAAGTATATGAGGCAGCCATTTTAAAATGTGTTGTGTGACTCAATCAAGAGTGTACTTATACTTTTTTCTGTTTTTGTGTGAGAGCTACTTTCTAAGTGTTGCCTTTTGGAAGTGTTTATGGAAGACAAATTTTAACCACTGTTACTATTCTCTCTTCAGTTAAATCCTTGCAACAGATTATTTGTATGCATTAGTTATATAACCTTTGCTTTAACCCCAGTAGGAGGCTTTCTGCAAAATGAAGGAAATGCATAAACATCGTTTCATGTGCCTTTACTCTCAAGAATGGTGCAGATTTATTTTTTTTTAAAAAAGTACTGTATAGTTGTGCCTCCTCTATAGGGCTTCATTGTTAAAACATTAGATCTTTGTGAGCCTATTTTCTTTCTTTCTTTTTTTTTTTAAGTCTGTCAAGTCCCATCAATGCAGGCTTCCCTGTCCCTTATGGAAAGGTCAGACTGTCAGATCTCATCAGTACATAAATAGTGTCTCTCCAAAAAGTGTCTGATAGGGTTTGTCAGGACTAAGTAACAAAAGACTTCTGTCAACTCCACATAAATACATTGTCTGCAACTGTGCACCAGGCTTAGTTGCTCTGCCCCGCACGCTATTGACCTCTTTGGTTTTTTGTTTAATAAAAGAGATTTTGCTTATTGCACAGCTCCACAGTCAGCAGTCAAGAGATTGTAAATTTGCTGCTTGTGTTTTAAACACTTTCTTTTCTTACAGCTGCAGTTCCAAATCATTTCCATGTATCCCCTTCTCAGATTTGTTGTATGGACAATAAAACAACATGGGCAGAGCAGCTTCTCTTGAGGATCTCGTAGTAGCAAAAGAAACAGCACAGCTGGCTTTGTTTCCTGTGCATCAGAAAACTGGAGGGAGGGGCTTTCTTCCCTGATCCTATCCAGAGCAGTTCAACAATTGAAAAAATGGGTGCTGATATAGGCATTGTGTTTTCAACGATGCACTGCACAGCTTGTTTAGTTAGGAGATCTCTATGCTACCTCTCCAGAGTCCACAAGTTCAGTATTTGGTATTGTCGCAGGATTTATCTGGCTTTTAAAATTGATTTTCATTTTTAAAAGTTGTTGTCCTGTACATTTGCAACAATTAAGTTCCATCAGGTAGTACTTGGTAAAATAATTGAAGGCAGATTAGGAGTTTCACTAGTCAATGGATGAATGTTTTTGGTGATCTGTATTTTTCTCCAATGTACAGCATTTTGCAAACATTTGAATTTATTTGCTGAGTTTGATGTTATTTCTTATTTCATGTATCTTATAAACTTGACTGTTTTGGTTCTGAATCTAGGCCATATCAGCACAGATTTTAGAATGGGGATAGGTGAAGGAACACACTACATACAACTTTGATATTGGTGCTTTCCAGCTGAAATTCTAGTACTTTACCCAACTTCCACAAATATACAAAATACATCGTTATGCCTAGGAACAGCATATTTGTATAACGTGTCTCTGACACAATGGAATGCATACACGAGTTGTCCTCGCACTTCTCATTGTTGCATTCATGTGCGCACACACGCACGTTGTTAAAAAAATAATGGAAATACTCTGCAGGTATTTGTACCGTAGATTAGGACATTCTTTTTGTGGTAGTTGTAGTATATTAAATATATATATTAGTATATTAGAAATATAGAAAATATTCTACTTTGTTTTTAAATTAAACAAAGGCTTCACTGTAAACTGACTCACGTGCAGGATGTATAAGAATGAATGTTTGGAGGGGCAAGGAGGAGAAAAGCAGGAAGATACTGGACATCCTTTTTCAGTGCAGGGCAGGGTGCATATATGCATTCAAATATCCAGTGAGCCAAGATCTTGATCTATAGAAATTGAGAGTTTTTGAGTTTCAAGAGGGTTTGCTTGGAAAGGGAGCCAATCATGAACCCCAGTAGTGATTCAAGCAAAAATCCAAAGGAGAATCTCAAGAGCAAAAGCATATGAAGCAGGACTGAGTGAGGACAGCAATTAGACTTTCAAAGCCATGATATAAAGCTGAGAATAATTTGGAATGACGATAGAAGTTCATCATATAGATGATAAAAGAAACAGAAGTTTGATTTGTCCCAAGCTGGGAGAAGCTAAGGTGAAATCGGAAGCCTTCTAGTTGGTATGGAGGGGTGGGGGCTGAAGCAATGAGGAGCTGCAACCAGGAAAGGCTTTTGCTGTGTAAAGCTTTCTAAATAAGGAAAGTAGGAAGGAAGGTTAGTTGTGGCAATGAAAGAATGTTTTGTGTTGGTAAAATGAGTTTAACATATGCTATTTTAAAGGTACCTGTCTGAGAAGCCTTTTAGGACATCTTGCTAATATTGGTTGAACTAACTCTATCAGAAGTGCATGTTAGATGCCTGCATGCTGGATGCGTGCAGTCTGATGGCTCATTCTGGACCATGCTACTTCTTGTTTTGTAAATGTAGCAGCGCTTTCTGCAGCTCTTAATGCATTTGATGCTTTTCTCAAGAGTTTGAGGTTCCTGTTTCTTAGAAGGCTTCTTTTACACCATTTCACTGTAACTAGTCTTAAAGGATAAAATGCTAACAATAATGGGTTGGATCCAGACTAAATTTTCCATCAGCAGAACAGAAGGTTCCTGCATCTCCTCTCCCAGTGCAGCCACAAACCATTGCTCCTGGGAGACAGCAGACCTGAGGAACAACATGAGGGGGACCTGCAGTTGGAGGGGAAATTGGTGGAAAGCTAATTTTGTCTGTATTCAGCAAAGTATTCACATGTTTTATCCTGAAAGTTCAAATGGAACTTATTTTTCAAATGGAGTGTGCAAAATCCTATCTGTTAAATCTTCAGCACAGGGCAGTAAAGTCACTGAGGGCTGGAAATGCTGTCTTTTCTCATTACCAATGATATTACTCAGCTTTTATCTCTGTAATGTGTTGGGGGGGGGGTGTATCAACCTGGCAAATGTGTTGAAATATTTTTAAAAATACTTACTGTGAAATGTTATAGCATTGTATATGGGTACTATGCTGCTTCAAACCAGAGCTTCCTCCTTTTGAACTTCACAAGGCCTCTTCAGTTTCTCTTCCCACAAGCAACTTCCTACTACACTCCACCAAACTAACTCTACCTGAGACTTGAAAAAAATGCAAAGACAATGGTTAACATTCTAATGCCTATTAATGTGTTGACTTAGATTTCCAATTTATTTCATAACTTCTTTTAAAAACTCTCCTATCTGGGTACGCCAGACACATCCAGTGAAACTTTTTCTAAAGAAGTATTTTTGCTGTAAAATTGCACACACAAAATTGCACACATAAAATGTATATCTGCAATTATATTTTCCTGTTGGTCACTTGCCCACCCACACAGTATCTTCTCCAATTCATAATGCAAACACACAAATCGGTATGACAAAAATTGATATACTCAGGGGATTTGTAGCGTCTTGTGGTCTGCTAAAAATGCAAGTTTATTTTATGCCCATTTGGAAACTTACAAAGTGTTGGCAGTATGGGGTTTTTTGTTTTTTATTTTTTGTAATTGTAGAAATGATTCTCTACAGTTCCTCTTTTTATGCCACAGAGAACTTAGCAGGTCAAAGCCCATTTCCCTTTCTGTTGAGGTAATTGTTCTTTTTTTTCTTTTTTGTTACACTCCTGAGCACAGTGCATTTGAGTGAGTGAGTGCATGCACTGTTAACTTCGTAAGTTAAGTAAGCCTTGTCTACAATACAGACTTTATATTACAATGAACATTTTATGTTGCTTTAATTTCTTACATCCATGTTCACAACCTTTGTACTGTGCATTGACCATTGTTAAAGAATAAGACTAGGCAAGCACTGGCAAGACAAAGGGCTGTGTGGGTGTGAGAAATATGACAGCTCTTTCAGGGCTTCTGCATGGGAATCTTTTGTGCACTGCAGAGTGGTGAAGGAAAGCTGAAAGACATTTGTTTTGCTTCATAAAATGTTCATCGTTCTTTACACTATTTGTGGATCTAGCACAGGCTGTGTCGTTAGAAATATCTTTGGTATATATTGGGCAAAAGTATATCTTTTTAAAAACTTTCCTTTTTGACTGTCCTCTTAGAACTCACTAACTTCACATTATAGTATGTTTTTTTGGTCATGGAACGTGAAGTTGCTAACAGTATGGTAATGGTTCGCACAATGCTGGTCACTTTGGTCACTCAGGAATTGAAAAGAACGTGTGAACTAGGAATGTACTGATCTTTGTGCAAATGAGTTTGTTAACATACCATAATTTAAGGTTGTGACGGTGATCTGATCTGAGCATTAGTGCAGCAAACGACCCAGTCTTGCAAACTACAAGCAGCACTTGCAGCGTCAGCTGAAAACAATCGACTTGCTCTCTCCATTGCAAAGCTGCAAATAAAATAATCAACAGGTCTCTCGGTCCATCTTTAAGCAGATCTGACTCAGATGGTGGACCCATTATACATTACATTATAATGTAAGAGGCAACATGCATGCCTGAAAGCTAAGTATGTGCAAGTGCTGCTGTGCTGCCCCCACCATTTCCAACCTTCATACTCTGAAGAATGGCTTGGGAACAATTGATCTGATCATCAGTAAATCAGAGAGTGCTTGCTTCAGCAGCACATATACCAAAATTGGAATGATACAGAGATCTGAATTTGCAGGTCTTCAGATTGTTCCCTGATGTGACCTGCCCTGTAAGTGAGCTCACTGAATTTTCTTTTACAGGATGTTTTAACACAGGGTGTAAAATACTATAACTTTTTCTATCTCATTAGAAATTTGGGCAAGGGGGAGGAGACAAAACTTGTAGGGTGTGAATGCTACAGAAACCCCATCTCTGTTCATTGTCATTTTTCTGACCTGTGGTTGGAGACAGGTTTGTGGCACATCATAAGAGTCTGCCGTTCCGAAGGTGATTTGGGGTGGGGGGTACATCTTAAAAATGCTCTTTCACTTATATAACATTGTGTATAAGACGTATTTGTTTGCATGTATCACCCTGCTGATACATTGTTTTCTACTGATGTAGTATTTTCTTCATTATATTCACACTCTATATCATGCCGAATATGCTATGCACAGTCAGAGTTGGGCAATCCTAGTCCCTTGCTCATTCAGTGTCTGCATTGATTGCATGTCTTTTTGTATGTATGTACTGTTATCAGTTTACACTGTGTAGTCTGCACTAAGTCTGAAAAAGATGGACTACAAATACTGTAAATAAAAAATAAATATAAGGATTGGTTGAATATTAGCTGAATAGTAGTAAACATTTCTGAGCCCATAGAAAAATAATCATGGTCACAAAAATGAAGTTTTAAACCAACCTTTAGGCATGTGATTCAGTAATAGCTTGTTTTGATTCTCTTTTTTTCCCCCTTTTTTTCCAGGACAAGCAAATAAAGTAGCTAAGGAGGCAGCCAACAGATGGACTGGTGTGTCTCTGTTTACATTCTTTAGAAGCATTCTTGCCCCTTCTTTGACCATAAATAAATTCAAAGGAAGAAGCAATAGTTCATAAGCTTTTAAAATAAGCTTTTAAAATTGTTATATTTTTGCCTGAAGAGAAAGTTGTTTGGCAGCTAATTAGTTGATTATTGTTCATAAAATCTTTAGTCTTTCATGAACTGTGCCATTGGCATTAAAAACAAAAAGCCACACACATAGATAGATATAAACAAAATAATTCTAGTTTTCGTAGATTCATTAGTGAAAACTTACCTGCTTTAAGCAGCGTCATTACCAGATGGATAATTTCATTTTATCCACTGCATATATATAAAAAAAAATACTGCATATATCAAATAGTTCACCTTATAAGTAATGCACAGTCTTATCAGACTCAAGCCAGTAAACACTGAGGACATGATGCCTACCTTTTTAAAAACTCGATTGCGCAGTAGTTCCCAGGTCATGGCAAATTGTACATATAAGGCAGCTGCCTTGTGCAGTTCTAAGCTGGCTTGTGCACTGTCCACATGTTGGAGGATTTGTGTGGCATGCTAATGGTCACAAGTGCTTCATGTGAGAACTTCATGTGCCATGAGCCACAGTTTTCTTGTATGAATCAGCTGCTATTTGCCATGTTCTTAAGTACAACTAAAATCTGAAGAAGTGGAAAAGAAAATAGGCACAAATGACCTCTTGGACAAGCCTCTTTACCACAAATGGTACAGATTATGACAGTTTTGTTGAGCCGTTATTTTTTCTCATTAAGTGATTCCATGTGATGTCATTTTAAGAATGGAATGTGTGTTTAATAATTAGAGGCTAGGTTATGCACTGTTTTATCCATGCCCTGAGCTTTTCTTTTGTGAACTTCCACCTCTGTTATAAAGTATAATACAAATATTGGAGAGTTTCCTTGTAAGCTTGGGATTTGACAGTATTGAGGAAGCTTTTCATGTAACAGAGGTCACATGGTAACCAGGTTTTTCAATGGAGAAGTGGGAAAAAATGAGACAAGAATATGGTCAAGTGTAGGCCGGCTCTTAATACCATATTCTTATTTTTAAAAATTATAATAGTTTAAATAATGGAATGGAATACTTAATACTTCTCAGATCCATATTTCTTGAAAGCAGAATTCTCTTTTCTTTTCATTAACCTGTTTCTTCACTTTGCCCGCAGATAATATCTTTTCAGTAAAATCTTGGGCCAAAAGGAAGTTTGGATTTGAAGAAAACAAAATTAACAAAACATTTGGTATTCCAGAAGACTTCGATTACATTGACTAAAAGTGGTTAGTAAAGATGGCAAATAATACTATTCAGCTGGCATTATTTTTATTGTGCAATTTCCTTTTTCTAAAAATTTGATTGTTACTTGTACTTTGGTAAATAAAGTCTGGAAGTAGATTTTCATTGTGGTTTTTCTTTTCCATCCTTGAACCTTCCAAGTATTCCCTATCAAACTGATAGCTAGTAACAGGGAAGTTTTTATAATAGTTTGTAAAGTGTGCTATAATTCTTGATGTTCATTTTTCTGACTTCATGACATAAGAAAATGAGTGGTCCAGCCAAAAATAGAGGAATGCTGGGAAGCCATCTGTACTCAAATAATATTTGAAGAAGACCAAAGACCCATAGCATCATAAGACTTTTGGACTATAAATGACACATGGTTATTTTATTTAGTACTGTTTCACAGAAACCCTGGGTTCATCTACGGTCTTCCTGTGCAGTCCCACATGGGACTGCGCATGCGCAGGCCTGCCGATACCGGAGATTTTTATAGCTAAAAGCCACTAGGGGGCGCTCCCGCCTCCCAGCGCGCATGCGCGGCCGTCTTCCCGCCGAAACGGCTCCTAAGAGGCGGAGCGCCCCTCACATACCCTCAGTTTCTCTTTTGCCGCCGATCGTTGAGGTTTACAGCTTTCTTCGTTCGCGATGTCTGAGAAGGCCTTGTTCAAGCACTGCGAGACCTGCAATCGTAAGATGACAAGGTCGGATGGTCATTCCGTTTGTTTGTATTGCCTTGGAGAAACGCACAACACCCAGGCGTGCAAGCATTGCCGCGCGTTTACCTCCAAGGCCAGGGCGGAGCGGGCGGACCATTTGCATGCCTCTCTCTGGCAGCGCGCGATGTCTGTCGAGGATCCTCCACCAAAGTCTTCGTCGGCTCCGTCTGCATCCTCTCGTCCTGAGGCATCGGTTTCCAGGACTCCTCGTTCCCAGCCCTCCCCGAGTCGTTCGGAGTCGAGGCCCGAGAGGATCCCTTCGGTTCGGAGTTTGTCGGAACCGACCGTCTCGGTTCCGAGATGTTTGACGAATCGACCTCCTTCGACTTCGTCGGCCATCCGGGCTTCGCCGGTCCATAGAAGCTCGACCCCGTCGGCTCCGAGGTCGACTTCTCCGATCCAAGCAGCCTCCACGGTTCCGACGACTTCGGATCCGTCGGTGAAATCAAAGACTGCTCCTGAAAAGAAGAAGAAGAAGCATAAGCATTCCAGTAAACATGACAAGGCGGTGTTAGAAGGCCTACTCACCTCTCCACCGTCGGTTCCGATCAGCTCTACTCCTGTCCAAGTCGAACAGCAGGTAGAAGCGGGTGATCACCCACGGTCCAAGACTCCTCCGGACAGGGGGGCTCAGGAGGATGATGTCATACTCCTCGAGAAGCCTCTTACACCTTCGGGTCGGACCCGCTCGGCCTCCTACGAATCGGGCTCGGTTCATTCGGTTCGGAGTCGACGGAGTCGATCTACTCGTCGTTCCAGCTATCGGAGCCCACCTCGGTCCCACCGGAGCCGATCCAGGGAGAGTCGACGTCGAGATGAACCGGCGCCTCGTTATTGTAGTAGGGAGAGTTCTTATTACTCTGACCGGCATTACAGGGGTGCTTCACTGTCCCCTTCACTTCGTGTCGGTTCCGACGTCGGGTATGACCTCTCCCGTATGCCGTCGGACAGGAGTTCTTCCCGACCCCATGCTCGATACAGCGTCTCTCCAGTGTCAGAGTCGCCTGAAAGAGAAATTGGGCCGTCTGATGAGGCTTCGCCCACCGATGATTTTCGGGCCTATAATGAACTGCTCCAGAGAATGGCTAAGGCCCTGGACTTTGAGGTGACTTCTTCTGAGTCTAAGTTCACCGATAAGATATTACAGCATATCTATTCGGGATCAACACCTTCGATTGCTTTTCCCCTTATAGAGGGTTTTGCTGACCTTTGGAAGAAACTGCAATCTCGACCTGCGTCTGCTACAGCCACCAATCGAAAAGTTGAGAGCCTTTATAGGACCAAGGATGATGCTCATCCGTTCCTAGCGGTCCATCCTCCTCCGTCCTCACTTGTCACTGAGGAGATGCAAGCTCGGCCTCGCCAAGGCTCGATGTCAGCTCCAGCTGACAAAGTTAGTAGGAAGATCGATGCCTTGGGTAGGAAGTTGTATACTTCGGCTACGTTTGGCATCAAAGTGGCTAATTATGCCGCGATGATGGCGGCTTATCAACTCTTCTTATGGAAGAAAGTGGCGTCTTTCCTCCCGAAGATCCCTGACGACCAGCGCACCTTGCTTCGGGTCATTCAGGAGGAGGCTGTCCGCTTGTCCAGACACCAGATTAATGTTGGTAGGAGTATGGCTGACACTGCAGCAAGATCGCTCCTTTCCTCGGTGGTACTGCGCAGATACGCCTGGCTTCGCACGACCGCCCTGCCAGTTGAGACAAGGAACAGGGTTGAGGATTTGCCTTTCGAGGGCAACACCCTGTTCTCAGAGAAAACTGATGAATTTCTCTCTAAGAAGAGGACGGATCGGCTGACGGCTCGCTCGTATGGAGTCTTACACCAGCCGTCGCAGCAGTCTTCTCGCCCTTACTATCGCTCCTTCCAGCGTGGCAGGCAACACCGCTATCAGCCCTATCAAGGGTATGCTTATCAGCCTCGCAAGAGCTACCAAAGTCCACAATCTGCCTTTCCTAGACGAAGGCAGGGCCAACGTCCCAAGCCTGGCTCCCAACAGCATCAGGCCAAGGACCAGGACCAATTGCATAAGCAATTCTGACAATCACAGGGACCTGACCCCACGTTTGGGGACAGGCTGAGTGCTTTCTTGGATGCTTGGTGTTCAATTTGTTCCGATGTTTGGGTTTTGTCTATTATCCAGTTTGGTTATAAAGTTGAATTTCTTTGTTTACCTTACCTTCGTCTCCCTGTGTTTTCTTCTGACCCCCTTCGTTCAGAGATCCTGGGGGAGCTCTCGGCCCTCTTGCAGAAAGGGGCTATAGAGGAGGTTCCAGCTGCTTCAGCTGGTTTGGGATTTTATTCCAGCCTGTTTCTTGTGGAGAAGAAAGATAGTGGGCTTCGGCCTATCCTAGATCTCAGGGGATTAAACAAATTTATACAGATTCGTAAATTCAAAATGGTTACTTTACAGATGGTTTTAACCTTGTTGCCCCAACAGTCTTGGTTTGCGGTCCTAGATCTGAAGGATGCGTACTTTCATATTTCAATTTTCCCTGAGTACAGGAAGTTTTTACGTTTTGTTTATGGCCACCGTGTCTTTCAATACAACGTTTTGCCCTTTGGGTTGGCCACTGCACCTAGAGTGTTCACCAAGTGTGTGGCGGTGGTGGTAGCTCATTTACGCCTTCAGGGTTGCCAAATTTTTCCTTATCTGGATGATTGGCTCCTAGTTGGTGATTCTGCTGAATCTGTTTCTGATCAGGTGTCTCTCACTTTAAATTTATGTTTACGCCTGGGTCTGTTTGTTAATCTGAAGAAATCCAAGTTGACCCCGGTGCGTTCCATCCAATTTATTGGTGTAATTCTGGATGGGACTAGGGATGCAGGCTTCTTGCCTGCGGAGCGTGCTTCAAAACTCAAAAGGCTCATTTTGACCCTTAAAAGGTGTCGTTATCAATCTGTTCGATTTATCCAGACCCTTTTGGGCTGTATGGCTTCTACTACAGCAGTGGTCCCGTTGGCCAGGTTGTTTATGCGACCACTTCAGTTGTGGTTCAATTCGGTGTTCTCACCGGGCCGTGACTCTCAGAATATGAAGCTTTCCGTCCCAAGGGGGGGGGTGGCCTCCCTGGAATGGTGGCTGGATGACGCTAATTTGTTTAAAGGGGTGGAGTTTGGTTTTCGACAAACTCATCTGTCTGTTACTACGGATGCTTCCCTTTTCGGTTGGGGGGCTCATTGTGCGGGATCTTATGCCCATGGGTTATGGTCTGAGTCTGAACGTATGGAACATATTAATATTCTTGAATTACGGGCAATTTTATATGCGCTGATCTCCTTTTCAGATGTCGTGCGGAACAAGTCCGTTCAAGTCCTGACAGACAACACGACGGCGATGTTTTACATCAACAAGCAAGGTGGCACGGCGTCTGTGGCTCTCTGCACAGAGGCGATGAGACTCTGGAAGTGGGCCATAGCTCATGCTGTGTGGTTGCATGCAGTTCACATCCTGGGGGTGCAGAATTCCATGGCAGACCATCTGAGCAGACTCCACAGGGAGAATTACGAGTGGTCCCTTCAGGACAAATATCTCGCCCCTATCTTCTCGGAGTGGGGGACTCCGGAATTGGACCTCTTTGCGACAGTGGAGAATCGCAAGGCCCTAGCTTATTGTTCCAGAGGAGGAGTAGGCCCAGAATCAAGTGGGGATGCGTTTCAACTAAGTTGGTCGGGTCCCCTGTGTTATGCCTTTCCTCCGTTCCCGCTTCTGGCACGGGTCCTCAGCAAAATTCAGAGGGACAAGGCATCGGTCATCCTGGTGACCCCGTATTGGCCGAGGCAACCCTGGTTCCATTCTCTTCTGAGTCTCCAGACTCGATCGATCCGTCTCCCGGTGGTTCCCGACCTCCTGACCTGCGGGGGGTTTTTTCACTACGACATCGGGAGACTCAAACTGACAGCTTGGTTGATCAGACTGGGGGTGTTTTCTCCGAAGCTGTGACTAATGTTCTCTTGAATGCTAGACGTTTATCTACCAGGCAGTCTTATGCCCTTAAGTGGGAAAAATTTTCTGGGTGGTGTAGACGCGGGGGCCTGAATCCCTTTGAGTCCACCCTTTCTGATATTTTGGAATTTTTGTGGGAGGTGAAGCAGATGGGGTTGGCTAACTCCTCAGTTAAAGTGTATCTGGCAGCTATCTCTGCTTTTCACCCGCCGGTGGATAAGAAGTCTGTCTTTTCTCACTATTCTGCTAAATTGTTTTTATGGGGGCTGAATAATTTGTATCCCCCGGTGCGGGCCTTGGTCCCTCAGTGGTCTTTGCCCCTGGTCTTGACTCGTTTGATGTCCAAACCATTTGAACCCTTGGCTTCCTGTCCACTCCGTTTTTTGTCTTTTAAGGTGGCCTTTCTGGTTGCGGCTACTTCGGCCAGGAGGGTTGGGGAACTGGCAGCGCTGTCCTGCGAGCCCCCTTATTTGAAATTTCACCCTGAGAAGGTTGTTCTTCGTACGAAAGTTGAGTTTTTGCCTAAAGTAGTGTCACGTTTTCATTTGTCCCAGGAATTGGTTCTGCCAGTCTTCTTTCCATCTCCAGTTTCGGAGGCGGAGAAGGCCCTTCACTCTTTGGATGTTCGCAGAGCCATTCTATTTTATTTAGATAGAGTGAAACCATTTAGGCTTGACTCTAGTTTGTTCGTTTGTTTTGCTGGACAACATAAGGGTAAACGGGCCTCATCTCAGACTATTTCTAGATGGGTGGTCCAGGCTATACTGACTTGTTATTCTGCTGCTAACTTACCTTGTCCTTTGGAAGTGCATGCCCATTCCACTAGGTCCCAGGCGTCGTCAGCAGCTCTCTTCAAGGGTGTTCCACTCCTCGACATCTGCAGAGCAGCGACGTGGGCCTCGGCGGATACTTTTGTGAAGCATTACGCGCTGGACATCCTAGATAGGAAGGAGACAGCGGTGGGCACGGCAGTTCTGCACTCCATCTTTGAGTGATGCTTTGGCGTCACCTCCACCCAGGTATTTGGCTTTGGAATCTTCCCATGTGGGACTGCACAGGAAGACCGTAGATGAAAAACAGGTTTTACTTACCATAACTGTTGTTCATCTAGGTCTTCCGTGCAGGCACACATGCCCTCCCTCCTTCCCCGCTAACTCTCTTGGTATTTACCTTGCAGGGGGCGGCGAAAGAGGAACTGAGGGTATGTGAGGGGCGCTCCGCCTCTTAGGAGCCGTTTCGGCGGGAAGACGGCCGCGCATGCGCGCTGGGAGGCGGGAGCGCCCCCTAGTGGCTTTTAGCTATAAAAATCTCCGGTATCGGCAGGCCTGCGCATGCGCAGTCCCATGTGTGCCTACACGGAAGACCTAGATGAACAACAGTTATGGTAAGTAAAACCTGTTTTTTGATTATTCACATAACCTACATAGCTTTTTCAAGCTATGATTCTGGATCATGCACCAGTTTAAAAGTCAAGCAAACTGAAATTATGAGGTAATATAGATTATTTGGGGCAAAAACAATGCTGGGCATGAGCTTTCCTGAGATAAACAAGATATTGTAGAGTAAAATGCAGTATAACGTTTTCACTTAATTTCTGATACCACTCTGTAATGGTTTGCTTGTTTTTAAAGGTTTTAAAACCTTTGGCTTTGGACCTTAAGTTCAGCTCCTCCTTACTTTATGTTAAATTCATAGCTCAAGACAGCCCTGGTCCTAATAAACGCTCCTTATATTTCCACTCAGAGCTTAGTTCTCTACCCAGGCTGTTACCTCAAGAACACCGTCTCTTCTGTTTGGTGACCTGTATATTGTGGTCTCCCCAAAAGGTTCTCACTGTCACCAAAGGCTTTCACCTGAGGCCTCCTTGTTATAGATGGGAGTTTGACAGAACAGTCAGCATGTGAGGGTGGTTGGTGAACAAAATAAAAGATTTTTTATTTCTTGATCCAAAGTAGAATTATTTGTAAGTACATAAGCTTGATGGTTGCAGAGTTTTGATAAATGTATTGGTTTCAGAATAGTTCTTAAGCTTGTGTCAGGCTATGGAAAACAGGGTACATAGTAGCTGACTTCCCCCCTTGCAGCAAGAATTCCAAGCTCTCTTGAGTCAAGGTTGTTTATTGGAAAAATCAAAATGAAAGCGTATATATGTCCATAGATTCTACAGAAGCAATATAAGCGACTGGCTGTACATAGATCTCTTGCTGGGAATGACGTATGGGAGGCTTTCTACAAAGTTCCAGTCCTTCCCTGGGAGCCCCCCGCCCGCAGGACCCAGCTGGGCATAGTCAGTCAGTGGGAGAATAGGAGAGAACCGTCCCAAGGCCGCAGTGGTGAGCCATTCGAGATAAGCACGCTGTTCTCCCAGGAGCGAACTGTCCTATGTGAAAAACTACACACACACATTGAATAATTACAGCAAGACAAGAAAGATGGAAGGGCTGTGGATCACAGTCCTGACAGCTTGATGGTTTCACAAATAATCTCTTCTTAAAGGTATATTCACAGACTCAGTCACACAGAGTAATCTTCCATGCAGGTCTTCACTATTGGAATAAACTCCACACAGACATAAATTTACTCAGACCTTTCCAAACAGCTTACCTGACTTAGAAAGATCAATCTCTCACTCAGATATACACAGACTTTCTCAGGTGTACACAGAGTTTGCCTGACTTAGAATAATCACTCATATATATATATAGACTGGCCCAGACACACACAGTTTGCCTGTCTTAGAATAATTTCTCTCTCAGAAACACAGACATCAGGCTGCACATGGCTTGCCTGTTTTGACCAGAATGGAACACTTTCTCTGAGAAATACAGTCTCTCTCAGAAACATAGTTTCGTTGAAGTTGGCAGTATACTTATTCTCAGAAAGACACAGGCATAAACTGTCTCACAGGCTACATACAGTTTGTCTGTTCTGCCCAGAATGAACACTTTGTCTCAGCACACACTCTCAAAACTCCAGTTCACTTTGCCTCCCTAACTGCTGTCCAATCAAATTACACTCTATTCATCTATCCAGGCCCCCTCCTTTCCCTAGAAATCTGCATCTTAGCTAACAACATTTTTTTAAAAACTCACATTAGCAAGCAGAAATAAAATCCAAGCTATTTAAATGCAAAACATTACATGCGGTAATTGCATCCCATTGACAATTCCAAAGGGAAAAAATTGAACAGTGTAAATCAAAAGGCACAAATGCTGTACTGGTGCAAATACTTTACATTGGAAAGAGCTTTTTTCCCAGTGATAAAGTTAACACTATTTCCTTGAATAACAATCTTTCTATAAGACCTCTGCACAGTAAATGCAAATGGTTGGATCTGTGAACAGGAGGATTTCAGAGAACATCTCTTTATTCCTCCTACAATATTCTGCATTTCCCCCATCATCAAAAGAATCTGCCAGTGAGGGTCAGGAACCCCCAGAAAAAGAATGAGATGCAACATGGACGAAAGCAGCAAGAATCACTAAAGGGGGGAAAGGGGTGATGTCTGCCTCCCCACATTGCTATGAGGGGCCTGTTCTAGAGGGTCTCCTGACCAAAGGAACAGTTTTGGAGGGGGGATGCGGCTAAAGGAAGAAGACTTAGACTCCTGTTCATCTGAATCAATGCATAGTAGTTCTGCTCTTGTACCTTCATTATAGTAGTTGTTTTGCTTGCCTGGTTTTGTTGTTGCTTTGCTTCGCTTGTTTTGCATGAGAAGAGCAGCAGGAGTATGGTGAGAGGTCTAGCTGGAACTTGTGTTTGCTCTCCAGTACTCCACCTTACAGAGGTATGCAGGTGTGCATGCACAGTTTTAAGAATCTGCCTGTGTGGTGGGTTGCTCATAGATGCAAAAACACATGCCAGCCAATCTATGCTTTACAGACCAAAGATACCAAAAACGCTGTTTGCTATGCAGCAACAAGAAAGGAAGATAGAGGTCAGGACCAGGTAAGAAATGGGTGTGGGTTGCTAGTGGGTGGCCTTCCTCTTTTTTCTTTCATATGCATAGCTATACCATAAGCAGGTTTGGATCAGCTGGTTATTTCTTTATCTTCCTTGCTTCTGCTTCCTTATGCTTGAATGTAGCAAGTCTGAATGCAAATTTGGCACTTCATAATGCATTACATTTTCAAACCAATCTGTTTTATATGGGTCGGTTGGTAGAGATTGACTTTCAGCAAATTGAAATGTAGTATGTAACAAACTTTGAGAAATGGGGACTAATCTTAAAAACAGATTTCATCTCTGCCGTGGGCTTAGGCTGTTTCCACACAGGAGAGGAATGTAAAAACGCTCCTACCATTATAGTAAAGTGTCCAATAGCACCTTTAAGACTAACCAACTTTATTGTAGCATAAGCTTTCAAGAGCCACAGCTCTCTTCGTCAGTGGCTCTCGAAAGCTTATGCTACAATAAAGTTGGTTAGTCTTAAAGGTGCTACTGGACTCTTTAATATTTTGCTACTACATACTAACACGGCTAATTCCTCTGGATCTCCTACCATTATAGTAACAGCAGCAAGCAGCATGGGGGAAGCCAGGAATAGTGGTGTCTACCCATCTCTTTATGCTGCTATCTGCCGCCACCACCTCACCCCTTTCCCTCAATTACATAAACACAAAAGTAAAGACAATATGGAGATTGAATGGGAAGGGGGCACAACCACTTTGCCATAGTTATTAATTTATAATCTGCCATTCTGAGACTCCAAATGAATTACAAGTTAAAAGCGCTTTTACTTGCTCTCCCCCAAAACTAGAACTCAGGAATATCCAATGAAGTTGATGGGCAGTAGATTCAAGACTGACCAAAGGAAATACTTCTTTATTCAACAAGTAATTAAAATGTAGAATTTGCTGCCAGAGGATGTAGCGATGACCATGGGGATAGATGGCTTTAAAAGGGAGTTAAACAGATTCACAGAAGATATAAGTCTATCAGTGGTTATTAACCATTGTGACATATTTGAAGGCAGCACACCTCTAAATGCCAGTCCCAGGAAGTTGCATGAGGGGAAGGCCTTGACCTCTATGACCTGTTGTTGGCCCTCCAGGGTAACTCATTGGTGTACTATTTGAGACAGAATGCCAGATTAGATGGACCACTAGTTTGATCCAGCAGGGCTATTACATTCTTAACAGGCAGCTGCCAATATTACCCATTTGTAAGATTAGTACCTTTAGAAGCATCTACTTGGATAAGTGAAGGTGTTGCAGCTGTCAGGTCCAGTGTATATCTAAACTGTACTGACTCCATTTTCTAATGCTTCTAGTGTTTAAGTGCTTTCTTCCCAGGTGCACCAGTTCCCAGGCAGCATTCCCACCGGAGGCGACTGTTTTGTCTAACACCGTTCCACCAAGCATTGGCCTTGAAGGAGAGCAGCTTCCCAGGACTGAGAGATGTTGTTTTGAGAACTGTGGGGGGAGGCAAATCCAGATGGGTATTGTTACTTTGTACCTCATGCTTTGCCCTTCATTGGTAACAATGACTGTGTACCATCCTGAGTCTCCTATTCAGGACAGTGGACTATAATGGACCTTTTCTGCAGTAAAGTTTCCTTGTTCAATCAATGGACTCCTGTTTGCTTTTGAAAGGGAACCTGTAGGAAGAGCCTTATCTAGCCACAAGCTGACATTTTGTTACCAATCATGCCTGAGTCGGGCCCAGCGGAATCCAAGGTAGTCCCGGACAGGGATCCTTTGTTTGATCCGTATGCGTCCCCCGACAGTCAAACAGTGCAACCCCAAGAATCTCATGTGCCAGCCGGGGCTGGAGCTTCGACGTCTACACCGCCCCTCATCGACCTCAGCAGTGAAGGGACAAGGCCGACGGCTACCGCTCTCCCCTTGATCTCGCTACCCACCCCGTCGGAGTGGGGAGCCAGACCCCCGAGAAACGCGAGAGCGCAGGGCCGGAGGGCTTCATCCAAGAGTTTCGATGGACGGACGCCGAAGCCTAGAGACTGTCCCTGAGCTGGATAGCAGCCAACCGTGGCTGTTTTGGAACAGGACGGCCGAACAGACGGACGGGAACACATCTCGCCGCGGCGCCCTGAGTTGGGATTATTCGGAACTTGCCCCATGGAAAGAGCCAACGGAAGTTCCTGAACATAGTTGGGTGCAAATGCAAAGTCGCACCCATGCTGTAGATTCCGGCATCTCGGCGGTGACGGGCCTAGCCAAAGGAATTCTAGCAGCGAGATCACGAGTCGATCAAGGAGATCCTCCGCCTTGGGGGCCGTTTTCCCCGGTGAGTACAACCGAAGGAGGTTCCGTGATGGGGCAACCGGGTCCTAGCCGTATGCAACAGTTGGAAGCTAGGCTGATTGATATGGAGGAAAGTTTGGCTCATGCCATTCACCTAATCTCAGCGATGGGGGCAGGGGAGAGAATCTCACCTGAAGAAATGGCGGTACAAATCGCCACCCTCCAAAGTGTCATGTCCTATCCAGTGGAGGACGCCCCGCAGCAGCCGCTGCCTTCGGGAGAGGAGGAATACTATCCTGGAGAACCGGGAGAGTCGCCCGCGGAACTCCCTAGAAAAGACGAAACCCCGCCGCACGGGGATACTCCAGCTGAGGTACCTGGAGAGACTCCGACGGAAACCCCTAAATCGGACGGGGATCCATCTCCCAAGGAGACTCCAGCGGAGGAGCCTAGAGAGGAGGAAGAAGGGCCAACCCGTCCAACCGAAACGACGGTGATACCCCCTCCCGCTTCTCCAACGACAGTTCGGCCGGATCAGACGGAAGAGCCTCCGGCCCCTTCTGAGGAGGAATTACCGCAACGACCGCTAGAAGTGGTTCCCATTCAACAAACCCCGAGCGCCCCGACGCCACAAGACCAGCCTTTGCGTCCCAGAGACACGACGCTGAGAGGGGCAAGCCCGCGCGGCCCACCACCCATCAGGCCTTCGCCGCTGCGGCCCCTTCCGCTTCGACCGCAACTAACTCCTTCGCAGCAACCGATACGTTTGCCACTTGAGCAGCCCGTAATACCACCTCCGAACCAACCGGTGGGGCCTACACCACTACGACCCCACCAACCCGTCCCTCAGCGGCCGGTCATTACTCAGCCGCACCGGCCACCTCCACCTCAACCGCTACTGCCAGCACCTCCTGTATTGCCACCACCAGCCCGACCGAGATTGCAGCCGCCTGTCCGACCACGACTGCAGCCACCGGCCCAGCCGAGAGCACCACCGCCAGCCCAGCCGAGAGCACCACCGCCAGCCCAGCCGAGGCCGCCACCCCCGGCTCAACCGGTGATGCCGCCGCCAGCGCAACCAGCACCGCTACCACAACCGGGTCCCCCCATACCTCAAGTGCCATTGATGCTTCCGATGGACTTCTACCCAGCACCGGCTCCGAGGCAAGACCTCCCGATGGGTTGGGTGAAACTGGAAGCTACTTTTGATGGGGATCCCTCCAAACTGGGATTTTTCCTAGTGCAAGTCGTGCAATTCTTCAACCGGTGGGGACACCTCTTCGGCAGCGAGGCCAGTCAAATTGAACATCTCGGCTCCCGCTTACAAGGCAAAGCAGCGGACTGGTATGTAGGACTATACAATATCGGGGCCCCGGAACTTAATACTCTCCAGGGGTTGGTGGATGCTATTCGAGCGCAATATGAAGACCCCTTAGAGGAAACCAGGGCCCGAACAGAATTGCAAGCAATTAAACAGGGCAGCATGTCGGCGAGAGACTATATCACGAAATTCCGACAATTGGCCGCCAAATGCCCTAGGTGTGAGGAGTCCACCAAAATCATTCTGTTCAAGCAAGGACTAAACCCGAGACCTTCTCAACGTCGTGGCCCAAGGTAAGATCTTTACAAAATTAGACTTAAAAGATGCTTACTTCCACGTCCGTATCAAGGCAGGGGATGAGTGGAAAACCGCATTTAATACGCCCCTCGGACAATATGAATACCTAGTTATGCCTTTTGGATTGACGGGAGCCCCGTCTGTATTTATGTCCATGATAAACGAAGTTCTGCACGAATTTCTGTACAAAGGGGTGGTGGTGTACCTTGATGATGTCTTAATTTATTCAGACACAGAGGAAGAACATATTCAAATGGTACAAAAGGTCCTGGCCACCTTGATGAATAATAAACTACCCATCAAGTTGTCCAAATGTGAATTCCATAAAACCGAACTCACTTACCTTGGGTATTGCATCTCCCAAGAGGGTTTAAAAATGGATCCAACCAAAATACAAGCGATTCAAGAATGGCAAACACCCACCACCCGTAAAGAACTACAATCCTTCCTGGGTTTTGCCAACTTCTATAGAGACTTTATAGCAAATTTCGCCCGAATCACGCTCCCCTTAACAGAATTGTTGAAAACAAAAGATAAAGGGGACCAAGCTAAAAAACCCTCCTCCAAACTACAATGGACCTCCGATTGCCAAACTGCTTTCGAATGCCTGAAAAAGCAATTTGTAACGGAACCCATCCTCTCCCACCCCAACGAACAGTCCCCTTTCGTAGTGCAAGTCGACGCCAGCGATACGGCGATAGGGGGAGATTTACTGCAGAAGGGGGAGGATGGAAAGTTGCGGCCTTGTGCGTTCTTGTCTAGAAAATTTTCGGAGGCGGAAAGGAATTGGAATGTGTGGGAGAAGGAGGCTTTTGCAGTAAAAGCAGCCCTTACTAATTGGAGACATTGGCTGGAGGGGGCGCGATACCCCTTCGAGGTTTGGACAGATCATAAAAATCTGGAGGCCCTCCGAAGCCCACGCAGACTGAATGCCAAGCAATTGCGATGGGCGGAATTCTTTTCCAAATTCAACTTCACTCTAAATTATCTCCCGGGCAAGACTAACTTTTTGGCGGACGCCCTATCGCGCATGCCCCAACACAGGAGCAAACGGGAGGAGACTGTCGACACGGTCTTCTCGCCTACGCAACTTGGGGGCGTGGTGACTACTCGCAGTCGAGCCAAACAGCCCCTCCCGGCCAACCAGGAGTGGAAATCGAAACTTAAAACTGAGGTGGAAAAGGAGGGGGATAAGGCTCCGCGAAACAAACTGGTCCAATCCCCACAGGGGGATTGGCTAGCTGGGAGCAAGTTTTATGTCCCAGACAGCCTCCGGCTGGAGGTTTTGCAGCGCTGTCATGATGCTCCCACTGCTGGTCATTATGGGTATCTGAAAACATTGCATCTAATCCAAAGGCAGTTCTGGTGGCCGGGCATGCGCAAAGACATTTCCCAATATGTTAGTTCCTGCCCCGTTTGCCTCAGCGCCAAAACCAGAAAAGGAAAACCTCCGGGTCTCCTGCAACCATTGGAAACACCCAACAGACCTTGGGAAATAATATCTATGGACTTTATCACTGATCTACCTGTTTCAAAAGGACATAATTGCATTTTAGTCGTGGTAGATCTGTTCTCCAAACAAGCTCATTTTATTCCCTGTACTGCTATACCCACCGCTCGAAAACTAGCAGATTTATTTTTAAAACACATCGTAAAATTACATTCTTTTCCGTCCAAGGTGATTTCGGATCGCGGCGGACAGTTCGTTGCCAACTTCTGGCGGGAGCTTTTGAGAATGTTGAATATTGAGCAAGGCATCAGCTCAAGCCACCACCCACAAACCGACGGACAATCCGAAAAAACAAACCAGATACTAGAACAGTTTCTTCGTTGCTACATTAATTTCCAACAAGATAATTGGGTAGACCTTCTCCCTCTGGCCGAATTCTCATATAACAACAGTGTACACGCTTCAACTGGAGAGGCCCCTTTCAAAATTGTCTATGGAGCTCACTTCAATCCCTTCCCGTTGGACGCTCCCCCTCTCCATTCCTCTAATTTGCCAGATGTATCTTCGTGGTGGGGGGAGGCGGCGCAACAATGGACTCTTATTAAGAAACATCTTGAAAAAGCCAAACTGGATTACAAAAAATACGCAGATCGCCATCGTGTGGCCGAATGGGATTTACAACCTGGAGATCATGTGTATATTTCCACAAAGAACCTGAAACTAGCTCAGACAAGCCGCAAACTCGCTCTGAAATTCCTGGGACCTTTCCCTGTGCGCAAAATAATAAATAAAGTGACTGTTGCTGTAACCTTGCCCAAGAACTTACGCCACGTACACGATACGTTTCATGTCAGTCTTTTAAAAAGAGCTCCTACCGATGACAAGTGGCACATCAAAGCTCCACCCATTCCAACTTTGATTGACGACCAAATACACTATGAGGTGCAACAAATTTTGGACTCTAAACTCAAACGAAATCAGCTTTTTTACCTCATTAGATGGAAGGACTTTGATTCTGGGTACGATGAGTGGGTGAACTCTGTACATGTTCATGCTCCTAGATTAACCAAAGCTTTTCATACTCGCTACCCATATAAACCAGGGGGGGATCTGTTTTAAGGGGGGCAGAATGTCAGGTCCAGTGTATATCTAAACTGTACTGGCTCCATTTTCTAATGCTTCTAGTGTTTAAGTGCTTTCTTCCCAGGTGCACCAGTTCCCAGGCAGCATTCCCACCGGAGGCGACTGTTTTGTCTAACACCGTTCCACCAAGCATTGGCCTTGAAGGAGAGCAGCTTCCCAGGACTGAGAGATGTTGTTTTGAGAACTGTGGGGGGAGGCAAATCCAGATGGGTATTGTTACTTTGTACCTCATGCTTTGCCCTTCATTGGTAACAATGACTGTGTACCATCCTGAGTCTCCTATTCAGGACAGTGGACTATAATGGACCTTTTCTGCAGTAAAGTTTCCTTGTTCAATCAATGGACTCCTGTTTGCTTTTGAAAGGGAACCTGTAGGAAGAGCCTTATCTAGCCACAAGCTGACAGCAGCGAAGCATAGTCAGAGAAGTGGTCCTGCAAATTTGTGGGTCCAAGGCATTTAAGAGCTTTGTAGCTGATAACCAGAACCTTCAAATGAACTTGGTAACTGATCAGTAATCATTGGTTCATCGTCAGTTTCCTTATGCAGTTCCACATGGGATTGTATGTGTGCAGGCCTGCCGATTTTGGAGATTTTTCTAGGTTAAAATCATCAGAGGGCACCCTCGCCTCCCAGCATGCATGCACAGCCGTTTTCTCGCTGAAATGGACCCCTTAAGGAGGCAGGGCACCCCTGGTACCCTCAGTTCCTCTTTTGCCGCTGTTGCAGGAGGTTCTAGCTTCGTCGACTTGGAGAGTACCTATCTTTGTGCGGAAACATGTCAGATAAAGCTTTATTTAAGCGGTGCATTTCCTGTAATAGGAAGAGGACTTACTCCGATGGGCATTCCAACTGCCTTTTTGGCCTGGGCGAGACCCACAATACTCCGTACCTTTACTCCTAAGGCAAGGGCAGAACGAGCGGGCAGATTGCAGGCCTCCCTCTGGCAGAGAGCCGTGGCAGCCACGGATTCCCTGGCTAAGGTGAGCACACCTGGCTTGTCTGGTGTTACTGAGCATTCAGATCCTAAGCCTAGCGGATTGAAGACTCCGTGTGCCTGGCCTTCCCCCATCCCATTCGGAACCTTGACCTCCATCGAAACCACCAACCTCAGAACGGAGCAACCCTAGGGTTCGAAGTGCCTCGGAACCATCGGTACCAACCGTGTCATTGGATCCAACCCCTTGAGATCGAAAACACCTCAGAGTCATGTATCATCAACTCCAGCCGCAATGCACTCCTCCAGGCCAACCTCCTTCGTGTTTGCCTTGGATCGAACCGGATCAGCCCCCAGAACCGAAAGACCAGGAGGTGTTCTCAGAACGGAGACCCTCTTTGGGGTCTGACCTGAAGAAGAAAAAGAAGCACTCTGTATCTGAAAGAGAGAAAGCTGCCCTGGAGAGCATTTTGTCACCCCATCCATCCACTGAGGATCAGGGAAGTAGAACAGGGTCTGAACTCCCCAGTAAGAGAAGGAAAGAATTGAGCTACTGTTCCTCAGAACAGAGCACCTCAACCCCCTCGACAGGCTGGATAGAGGAGGATGTGATAATTTTGGATAACCCCCCTACGTTCACTGGGCGCTCTGGATCACCATCAAATAGATCCTGGATGTCACCATCTTCCCAAGAGGAAGGGGAGCTCCCTCGGACAGTGAGATCATCTGCCCGTCGAGATGAGCGTCTCTACATGAAAGAGCACTGGCAGCGAGAGGATACACTCTCCCATTGTTTCATTGTTTCCTGCTATTCTGACATCCCCCCCCCCCCGGGATCATTCCCTGTCACCTTCCATGAGAGCTTACTCTCTTGTGGGATCCAGGTTGACATCCTGACTTTCGGAAGGGGAAATCGAAGGGGAGACCTACTTCCCCAGGTCTAGTCCAAGTCCCTCCTCAGAGCCCTCACCTGATGAGGCACTTGGGACCACAGAGGAAGCATCAACAACAGATGACTTCCATGCTTACAACGATCTCCATATGGCGAAAGCCTTAGAAATTGATGTAACCTGTACTGAGCCCCGTTCCAAAGACAAGATATTGCAGCATATCTTCTCGGGATCGACGTCCAATGTAGCCTTCCCAATAATTGAGGGCTTCGCAGAGATGCTGACTAACATGAATCTTAAGCTGGTTTCAACGCCACCCGCAAACAAGAAGTTTGAGAGCATGTACAGAATGTGGGATGAACTCTGACCTTACCTTTCATTGCATCCACCACCTTCTTCCTTAGTGATGGAAGAAATGCAATCCAAGACCAGGCAGGGATTGCACTCTACCTCATCAGATAGAGAGAGGAAGAAGTTGGATGCTGCATTTAATATTAAAATTGCCAATTACTCAGCTATGATGGCGGAGTACCATCTACTGCTTTGGCACAAAGCCACAACATTCATCCCCAAAGTGCCTGAGGATCAACAGATTTACCTCAAGGCCATCCAGGAGGAGGCAGTACGCTTGTCTCGACACCAGATTAATGCCAGCCGTAACGTGGCAGATACGTCAGCCAGGGCACTGTTGTCAGCAGTGGTCTTCCGGAGATATGCGTAGCTCCCGAGCTCCTGCCTTACCCACAGAGATGAGGAACAAAGTAGGAAGGGACTTTCCCTTTGAAGGAAAGTCATTATTTTCTGAAAAGACAGATGAATATTTGTCTCAAAAAAGGAAGGACAGGCTCACAGCTCGGTCCTATGGGGTATTCCCTCAGCAGCAATCATCTGGCAGAGCGCAATATAAATTCTTTTCTAAGGGCCGCTCACAGCGCTTTCATCCTTACCAAGGGTATGCATATCAATCCCAATGTTCTTATCAGAGCCCACAACCCTCTTTTTCAAGGAGAAAGCAGAACCATAAGCACGGTTCTCACCAGCAGCAACCCAAGGATCAACCCCATGCTTAGAAGCAGTTCTGACTATTACAGGGCCCAGACCCTAAATTTGGGGACAGATGAATTTCATTTTACTCAGAGTAGTGTAACATCACTTCTTTTTTTTAAAATAGATTTTGTTGGATGAGGTGATATAAAATAGTTGGTTAATACATACATCTTCTCCAAATTAAACCTTTCTATATATATGTCCCCACCACTCCCCTCCCCCTATTCTCTGTTGACTTCCAACAACACTCGAACCCCCCGTTTATTCATAGAGATTATTATTACATTATATTGCAATCATATTATATTAACCATGGTAAAGATCTTAATATATATTCCCTTCGTTAAAGTCTTATTTAATAAAGTTTAAAATCCCTCCAAAGACCACAGTTGACCTTTAACATCGCATTTCTTTTCCAAATATTTCTTGAACTTCTTCCAGTCTTCCAAGAAAGTTTCTGGATCTTGCTCTTTCAGATTTCTAGTTAATTTGTCCATTTTGGCCATGTACAACAGCTTCCTTATCCATTTTTCAATATTCAGTACTTCTTCTTTTTTCCAATATTGAGCATATAAAATTCTTGCTGCTACTATCATATAATATAACAATATCTTATCATTTCTATTGATCTCTTCTAAATGTAAAGATAGCAATGACATTTCTGGATTTTTAGCAACATATTGTAATATCAAAGACATTTCAGCACATATTCTAGACCAGTAGTCTCTAGCCTTTTGGCAAGTCCACCACATATGAAACAGAGAACCTTCATGCTCCTTACATTTCCAACATTTATTCGATAACTGTTTGTTAGCTATAGCTATTTTTTTCGGTGTTAAGTACCATCTATACAGCATTTTATAACCGTTCTCTTTAATACTGGTACAAGTTGATATTTTTAAGGTATTTTTCCATAATTGTTCCCATGCTTCCATCGCTATTTCCTTATTACAATTTATAGCCCACTTTACCATTTGCACCTTGACTGTTGTGCGAAAGCCGAGTTGATTCTGTACGCCAAGTCCATATTTGCTGTTATTTCATCTTCCTCTTTCCCTAGAAATTCTGCCAATATCTTTGTCATCTGCTCTTGTGTGGTTTGAGTCTCAGATTCCTGAATGCCACGAAATCTTAACTGCTTTTCTGTCGCCTTACACTCCATCATTGCCACTCTTGTCTGCATCACTCGATTTTCATGTTTCATTTCTGCTCTTATATAATTTGTCTTTTGTTCTACCTGTTCCACTTTTTTAGTTGTCACTTGCAAATCTTCCTTTACTCCCGCTATCTTTTTTGCCAGTGCAGCTACATCAGCTTGAATAACATCTCTCATCTCTTTAAAATCTTTTGCCAGCATTTCTTGGATCTTCTGTAACAACTCTGATTCTCTGCCACTTTTTTCCCCAGTCCTTCGATCGCTGCATCCACCGAGATTTGCCATTCCTTATCTGCTCCTTTTTTCCTGGCCATTGTGGGGCTTGGTTTCAAGCCTCCCCACGTGTCTGCCCTTTTCCTCAAATCCGTGTTGAGTCGTTTAAACCTTGCCTTTTCTTAAAATTTCTTTAAAAAAGAAAAAAAAGTATTTTTAAAGTCCTAAATGTCGGGCGTTTTTTCTCTATGGTACCATTACAGCGTCTCTATGGTTTCTGGCTTAGCTTCGTACCTTACTTAAGATGGTGCACTTCCTGTTCCTGTTGCCTTCGTAGCCTCCCAGTAGTATATTTGTTTTGGTTCCTTTTTCCATCAGTCCTCTTCCTTTCACTTTACTGTCCTTGCTAGGAATCCAATTGTCTGCTCTGCTGTTAACTTCCTGTCTTGCGATGTTTCTCCAGTCCCCCCTCTGCTTTCTCACGCTGGTTATCTCAATTCTAACTGCAGTAAGTATAAACAATATTTCTTTTCAGATTTTCAGTCCATATTTACTTCCCCAGCGTCTTCAATTTTACTCTGCTTCTATTACTAAACATCTCTTCTTTTATATTCTGTCCATTATTTTATTTTCCCTTGGTCTTTTTACTGCTATTCCGTTTTTAAAAGTCTGATAATGATCTTTACCTTTGCCGATTCTGCGGGTTGTCTGTGTTGTTTCCTTTGCTTAATCTTTGGTAAAAGCTGTTGCTGAAGCTTGGTTCTGACGATCTTATGCCAATTTAATGACTCCTGAGGCACTGCAGAGATAGAAGCTCGCCCTTCTTTGAGGGGACCTCAAGGTGATGGTGGGAGTCCTTAATTCAGAACCCCCTCCTTCACCGAGATCTCACTCTCGGGGGTGCATAGCGTTCGAGCCCAACTTCTCCCTGAAGTTGGGGTGGAAACAGGCATTGAGGCACCGCGCTTTCCAAGAAAAACAGTGTCTCGGACAGCCCAAGTCTTAGGCTGCTTCAGACCGCCATAAATCCAAACCGGAAGTCCTCTGAGTAGTGTAACATCACTTCTGACAGTTGGGTTCTTGAGATTGTTTGTTCTGGATATAAAGTTGAGTTTTTGAATTTACCTTGTCTGCGACTTCCTAATTTTACCGACTCAGTGTTTTGGGGGTTCAGGTGAAACTAGAAGCTCTCTTAGCTAAAGGGGCTATTGAAGAGGTGATGGATCATTCCACCAGATGAGGTTTCTATTCCATACTCTTTGTAGTAGAGAAAAAAGATGGGGGTTTTAGGCCCATCCTAGACCTCTGTGATTTGAATAAATCTGTGATCGTGCGCAAGTTCCAAATGACCACATCACAGATGGTTCTGTCTCTCATCCCTCCACAGTCCTGGCTTGCAGTCTTAGATCTCAAAGATGCATACTTTCATATATCCATATTTCCAGAACATAAGAAAATTATACGCTTTACCTATGGTAAGCACATTTTCCAATACCGGGTTCTACCATTCGGACTTTCAACTGCACCTTGAGTTTTTATGAAGTGTGTGGCGGTTGTTATAGCCTACCTGAGGACTAAAAATTGCTGTATTTTCCCTTACTTAGATGACTGGCTCATCTTGGGCCATTCAGAGGAGGATGTCACCAGACACATTTCAGTCATCCTTTCCACTTGTCTAAGATTAGGACTGTTTGTGAACCAAAAGAAATCAAAACTTACACCCTCCAGAGTAGTACAGTTCATAGGCGCTCTACTGGATGGGGTCCAGGATAAGGGTTTCTTGCCTGTGGAGAGAGTTTCAAAGATTAAGACATTAGCAAACAGATTTAAACACTGTAGATTCCAATCTGCAAAGAATATTCAGACTTTACTGGGCTTTATGGCTTCTACTACTGCAGTGGTACCACTTACAACTTTGGTTTATTTCAAAGTTCCAAGCAGGAAGGGATACACAGGAGAGGAAGTTTAACATCCTGAGGGGGATTCTCAAGTCTCTAGACTAGTGGTTAGATGAAATCAACGTCCTTGAAGGGTTACATTTTGGTCACTGGACATCTGATATCACTATTACTACTGATGCATCCCACCCTTGGTTGGGGGGCACACTGTAATGGGGCATATGCGCATGGTTTATGGGATGTGACTGAACAAGGTTCTCATATCAATTTGTTGGAACTGAGGGCAGTTTTGTATGCATTTGACTTCATTTACAGATGCAGTAAGAGACAAGACTATCCTGATACTCATGGACAATATGACTGCAATGTTTTACCTAAATAAGCAGGGGGGCACGGCTTCAGAGACACTTTGCAGAGAAGCTGTAAAGATTTGGACTTGGGCCATGGAGCACTCGGTATGGCTCCAAGCGTTCATATCCCAGGCATGGACAATACCTTAGCAGACCATCTGAGCAGGCTAGGGGGAGACAACCACAAGTGGTCTTTAAAGGAATCCTGCTTAGACCCCATTTTTGCCAACATAGATTTATTTGCCTCCGAAGAAACTCACTTTTGCTCGAGAGGTGGTATAGGCCACGGCTTGCTAGGAGATGCTTTTCAGCTCCAGTGGTCCTCCCACCTTTTTTACATTTTTCCACCCATTCCACTCCTGACCAGGGTGGTCAGCAAGATTCAGGCAGACAGAACGTCAGCAATCCTGATAGCCCCCTACTGGCCAAGGCAACCCTGATTCCATGGATTAATGAGGCTGCAGACTCAGATATACCACCTGTCGTCGAACCCAGACGTGTTGTCCTGGAGGGGAGTACTGCACAACAGCATAAACAAGCTGAAACTGACCGCCTGGCTGATACGCCAAGAGACACTTTCTCAGAGTGTAACTCATGTGTTGCAGAATGCCAGACGGTTGTCTATCCGCCAATCCTATAGTCTGAAATGGGAGAGATTTAGAATCTGGTGTCAGGGAAAGTGCTTGAACCCCACCGAGTGTTCCCTCTCTGAGATATTGGAATTTTTATTAGACCTCAAACATGAAGGCTTGTCCAATTCCTCAGTTAAAATTTATCTGGCAGCAATTTCTGCCTTCCATCCCCCTATTGACTGATGATCAGTTTTTTTCTCATACTTCAAAATTGTTTTTGAAGAGGTTGAATAATTTGTTCCCACCAGTTAAGACTTTAGTTCCACAGTGGTCTTTACCTTTAGTCCTAACTAAGCTTATGACTATACCTTTCGAGCCTCTAGCCACTTGCCATCTCAGGCTGTTATCGATGAAAGTGACCCTTTTGGTAGCAGTTACTTCAGCTCGAAGAGTCGGGGAGTTGGCTGCTTTATGTAACGAACCCCCCTATTTAAAAATCCACTCAGAAAAGGTAGTACTTAGGACCAAAGTTGACTTCCTACCTAAGGTAGTTTCTAAGTTCCACTTGTCTCAAGAAATAGTTCTGCCAGTTTTCTTTAGTATTCAGTCTACGGATGTGGAGAAGGCTCTGCATACATTAGATGTGAGGAGGGCACTTCTGTTTTACTTGGACCGTACCAAACCCTTTCGGTTAGATTCTCATCTTTTTGTTTCTCGGGACCAAAAAAGGGAAAGAAAGCTAGTCCTCAGACATTAGCTAGGTGGGTGGTCCAGGCTATTTTGTTGTGTTATAAAGAAGCTAACCTACCTTGTCTGTTGGAGGTGCATGCTCACTCCACCAGGTCCCAGGCTTCATTGGCAGCGTTTTTGCGAGGTGTTCCAGTACTGGACATCTGTAGAGCAGCTACATGGGCGTCAGCTGACACCTTTGTCAAACACTATGCGTTGGACATCCTGGACAGGAAGGAGATGGCAGTGGGCATAGCAGTCCTCCAGTCTATCTTCCTATGACGAGACATCCGGGCCTCCACCCAGGTAATTAAGCTTGTTAATCTCCCATGTGGGTCTGCACAGGAAGACAAACTATGAAAAACAGTGTTGCACTTACCTGTAACTTGTTCATCTAGGTCTTTTGTGCAGGCACACACACCCTCCTTCCCCACTAATGCTCTTCTATCTTACCTGAGCACACGACGGCAAAAGAGGACTGAGGGTACTGGGGGCGCTCCACCTCCTTAAGGGGTCTGTTTCGTTGGGAAAACAGCTGTGTATGCACGCTGGGAGGCAAGGGCGCCCCTGGTTTTTTTAAGCTAGAAAAATCTCCGAAATTGGCAAGCCTACACACGCGCAGACCCATGTGTGCCTGCACGAAAGACCTAGATGAACAACAGTTACAGGTAAGTGCAACACTGTTTATTATCTGCAGAACGGATGTCACAAGCATGTTCTGCCTAACTTGATCATGGTGTTCTGCACTAAGTCAAGTTTCCATTTTGCCTTTAAAGGCAGACCCATGTACAGTGCATTACAATAGTCTATCCTTGAGGTAACCATAGCATAGGTTCAGATGGCCAGATCAGCGAAGTTAAGATTGGAGGGCATCTTCTGGGCTAAATGAAGCTGTTGGCTACCTTTTTTGCAGCTGCATTAACTTGCTTTTCCAGTAGTAGTTCTGGATCCAGGATACCCCTAGGCTCTTAACTGTGTCATTGAGTGTCAGCACAATGTCCTTCAAGATTTCAGCCTTTACAACGAGCATTACCTCCATTATGTCAGAAGCCAGTTTGGTGTAGTGGTTAAGAGCGCGGGACTCTAATCTGGAGAGCTGGGTTTGATTTCCCACTCTTCCACATGAAGCCAGCTGGGTGACCTTGGGCTAGTCACAGCTCTCTGGAGCTCTCTCAGCCCCACCCACCTCACAGGGTGTTTTGTTGTGGGGATAATACTTTGTAAACCATTCTGAGTGGGCATTAAGTTGTCCTGAAGGGTGGTATATAAATTGATTGTTATTATTATTATTATTCAGTTTCAATGTGTTTGCCCTTATCCATTTAACCTCAGCGGTAAGGCACTAGTTCAGAACCACTAGAGTTGTCAGGCAATTTTGATAAATACAGATCTGGATGTCATCAGCATGTTTATGACAGTCTACTCCAAATTCATGAATGATTTGTCCTAAGGGAGAAATAGAAATTGAATAGCATGGAGGATAAGATTGAGCCCTGAAGAAACCCACAAGACAAGCCCTGCACTGGTGACAGTTGGTCTCTAGCAACAACTTTCTGAACAATTTAAACCAATTCAAGAACCTTTAATTCCTACTTCTACCTCCAGGTGCCTCAACAAGATGGTATGGTCCAACACTGCTGATAGATCCAGTAACAGAGAAGCATGGCCCTTGTCCACATTCAAATGGAGATGATCTGCTAAACCCTCCAATGCCAACTCTGTTCCATAGCCTGTCCTGCAGCCAGACTGAAAGGAATCTAGAACAGGAGTCATCCAGAGAGACTTGGAGATATTCTGCCAACACTCGCTTTACCATCTGGCAAATGAAAGGCAAACTAGAGACCCAGTAATAATTGGCCACATTTTTTCTTTAGCAAGGATATTTTAAGTAACGGACAGATGACCACATGTTTTTAGTGACTAGTGGAAACTGCCCTAGGTCAGATAAGGTGCACTGTAAACCTACAGCATGGCTCAATGGGGGGGGGAAGTCATTTAAAGGACAAAGGGGAGATGCAGAGCTTCACCTCTTTGCAGTGGCTGCTGGTGGAGCCTCCACATGGATGCTCTGCCAACAGCCATCATGTAATTTCATCCTTTAAAATTGATCAGAGAAGGTTTAAAGGGACTTGGATGGGCCCATAAGTCATGCTTACAGTGAATGATGTTATTTGGACATGCTCATTGAATTCAGAAGTTTTTTACATTCTGTGCAGGAAAAACTCCCTTGTGGGAGGCAGCTTTACAGTATGACCTTGGAACAGACACTGGTGTTCAGTATCTGTACCCATGCCTGGCAAGGTTGTTATAAAGGTCAACACAGTTAAGAATATAAACCATTCTACAGATTAATGAAATGGTCTATGAATAAATTAAAATAGTTTCTACAAAACGAGATAAAAAAGTATACTATTCTGAAATTTTGATAAAATAATTTCAAAAATCTGTCCATTCTTATATTTAAAAAATTGCTTTTCTTGGAAGTTTTCCCCCTTTCCCTGTTCTTCCTGAGGTTGTTAGCAAAAATAGATTCCATATTTTCTTAATACAACATTAAGGCAGTAAGTTACTTGATTTCCATTTAAAAGATTTTTTAAAATTAATTCCTAATATTGTTTGGCAACAATATCTTCTACAAAGCCCAACAAAATGATTAAAGAGACAAAGGGTAGCCAAGAGATGGCTTTAATTACATAGTCAATGCTTTTAAAAAATTCCAAAACTGTATTGCACCCTCCATTTATGAGAATCTCATGCAGAATAACAGAACACTGAAATATAAGCGCTTGTGTTTCAGAATGACAGACAGAGACCATCGTTCTCAATAGGATTAAGCCTGATGAATAGACCTCCAGTGTGTGTTTACTTGCTAAACAGAAAATGGTGTGTGTGTGAGGGAGAGGCAGAGATCAGGGCAGCAGAACAGATAATTTTTAGTCCTTCCCATGTCCTTCTAGTTTCAGTTGGTTCCCTGGAACTGTGTAGATGCAGAAGAAATACAATGGAGATCTGTTCAAGGGCTTCATCTATTTTGACTGTTAGGTGGAAATGAATTCCATAGAATACAGTGACATGAACTTCCGTTCACTACCAGACTGCTAGTTAAAAAAAGGCACTCTGCAATAGATCTGTAGCAAGACTAATGGAGAAAATTCATTTTTCTGTCTCTTGTGGTTTGGTTGTACTATTGTCACATCCTATTCACATGCATTTCCTGTATGGCTTAACTAAAAATATAGTTTTAAAAAGGCACCATAAGGACTTATTTAAAATTCCTGTGTACAATTCTGGGTTACTAATAGTTTTTAAAAGACACATTAGTGAAGTAATGTCACAAGCACCGACTAAGTAAATGGAATAAACTGTTACCTTGTCATCTACAGCTGAAACAAAATTAATGAATTGAATTTATTTTGCTTTTATCTTACTGCAATGTGTGTTATACAAGGATTTCCCATGCCATTTCTGCAAACAAACAAAACAGAGATGTATTTCCTGCATGTGAAGAAATGTTTTAGTAGCACAGAATGGTTAAATGTACCTTCAGTTGTATAAAGAAGCTGTACACTTTAAATCAGATTTATGGAGCCCAATAGTACTTCTTCCCTCAAGCACTGTTTTCAATCTAGTATATTTTTTTTTATAAAAATTTTTTATTAGTGAGTATACCTTTCAGATTTAATACATACATTCACTTAATATCTAATTAACCCTATCCCCCACCCTTTTCCTCCCCGCTCCCTATTGACTTCCAACAGCTTTCCAACCCTTAACCCCTCTTATTACTTAATGAAATCCCTTACTCTAAGCACATTCTAATTTTTTTTCCAGATATTCTATCATATATGTCAAATATACTATCAATATAGTATACATCTTATACCCTTCAATATAGCAGACCAGTATGATATAGTATAATATATAACAAAAATCTTAGTTTAAACATATTCTATTTCTTTTAAACATATATTCTATCAAATATACTACTATCAATATAATATGTATTATAAAACCCCTACTGTGTGCCATGCCACCAATGTGGCACAGCACACAACACCATATTCCATAGTCATTATATAATATACAACCTGATCCACTAACATTATATATCATTTGTAGCATATATAGTATACCCCATTAATATATTTATTTAACTATACTCTTATTCATCTACTCTGAAAAGGAATTCCCCTAACCCTTATACTAGCTTAGATTATAATTACTTTCCCCTATATGGTAAGATCCCCTCTCGTTTTCAATCTAGTATTGTGACTGTCATAAACTCTTTCAAGACTGCACCGTATGGTTACTCTCATTTAAATGATACCCTGAGTGCCAATCCATATACATACAATATTTGCAACTGGTGCTACTATACAGATGTTTTATGCATAAGGACGGGCATTATAAGGTTAATGTGTGTTACACATGATTTTGACAGCAAGGAGCAGACAAATAATGTGCTTTGTGAGCGGCAAATGCATGTTTAAATAACATCTAAGAGTACTTATATGTCTGGAGAGGAAGGATAGGCAGCTTGTAGTTGCTGGCAGAAATAGCTTCTCAGAGGGTTTGTTAATTTCATCTTGGCCTCCTGAGGCTCTGTCAATTTCACCTCTCCAGTCTAAAACTTGGATCCCAACCAGAGAGCAGCAAAGAATGGAAATGGGCTGGAGCTGCCTTCCAGAGACGGGCTTGGACCTGGAGAGTTTAAAATGGGCTGAGGTTTCCCTTCTGGCATTTCACAGCCCCTTCACACATCTCCAGTGTATAGCAAAGCTTTTGTCCTGCTGCCAGCTCTGTCTTTTTAAACTACCCTCCCCAGCTACCATTGCATCTCTTGACATATGTACTTTATGAGTCCAATGTCTCGTGTAGAGAAACTCTTATTTTTATGCCATTTTCAATTTCATGAGATTTTTTCACAGAATGTATGCATTTGAATGTTTGTGAAGCAATAAATTAGCATTTATGTACATTCATACATTGTATGTATCAATGAAACATAGTATACAAACTGTGTAAAAATATGTACAAACATGACTTATCTGTGTCAGCAAGGAAAACAAAACTATTCTCGATAAGGAAAGGAAAAAGCACATTTGTCCATCGCTGCCTGAAAGAAACAGAAAGTTCCACACAGACATCATTCCTTTAACCAAGGGGTGGGCAATTGTTTTGGCTCGAGGGCCACTTTGTGGGAGCGGAGGTTAGCGGAGGGCCGCACCTTTTAAAATGATTGCATTCATTAGTTAACTTTGCATTTCAGAAAAGGTATAAATTGTATCATAAAAATCGATAAATATAAATTAAATAAAATAGTGGTAGTTTTATTCAATGTATTTATTGTGCTAATTTCATATCATCTATAGCTGCAAGCACATTTAATTTTAGAATCAGTTTTATCTCGGTTCAAGGCGGATTTTTCTGACTGTCTTGGCGGGCCACAAAAAACTCTGTGGCGGGCCGCATGTGGCCCGCGGGCTGCAATTTGCCCACCCCTGCTTTAACCTGTTACAATACTGTAAACTCTGAAGGTTTTACACTTAATGGCCAGTTTAATTCACACTTTTTCCTCAGGATGTACCTGAGTTGTTTCTAGCAGGAAGTATGCATCCTGACTATAGATATACCTGAAGCAGGTCGATGGCAGTCTGCAGTACAACAGCAAAACCTTGAGCAATCGTGACACTGGGCAGAGCTCCCACCAAGTTGCAGGTCTATGACTTCTCTAAGTCATATATATGTTTATTCACAAAAATGCATCCCTGGCAACAGTGCATCAGAGGAATTCAGGTTAGGGAATAATAAGAGTCTAATATACCATCTGGATTTGTTTTAATTATAGATGCAATTTAATCAGATAAATCAAAGGTTTTCAGGAGAGAACATTGCAGTATTTGATGTTATTTGCTTGGATTCAGCATTCTGAACTGCAAAACTGCACTCAATTTTGAGTAGGATTCAGATATTGAGATTCTTGGCCACCCTGCTCCTTGTTGCTGGAGTCCAAGCATTTGCATGCATGTGTGTATGCATGCACTTATATTCCCATTTTCTCCCCAGTTGGAACTCATATCAACTTAGAATATTGTTCTCCCTCCATTTTCTTTTGTGGTCCATTGGGAGTGGGTCAGTCTTTACTATTGAGAAGCAACTCCTCTTCAGTGCAGGGTCAGTCGATCTGATTGATCCCGGAAGCAGAGGGGCTTCCTCAGCTCTTCAGTTTTTCCTGGCTCTGTTTAAGTGTAGGATGTCAACTGCAGTGCTCTGTCAAGCACAGTATCCCCCCCCCCAAAAACGAAGGCAAGAGGTCGTGGAGAGAAAGGAGCTCGCAGGGGAAGGAAGGGCGCTAAGCCCCCCCTTCTCTGGCCGTTTCCCGTGCTGGAATCAAGTGGCCACGAACGGGGAGGCCAATGGTGCTAGGCAAGCCTAGCTTCCACAGCTCCTGTGGTGGAAGCGAGCAACAGCAAGCAGCGAGGCCAACGGCGCTAGGCAAGCCTAGTTTCCATGGCTCTTGCAGAGACTCCCACATCGTGTTCCAGCCTCCGGGCTAGGACCCCCCTCCCTTTCTGATCACCTCCTTCTTCAGGGGGAACGTGGTAGAGTTGGAAGAAGCCAGCAGGAGTAACGACGGGCTGAACAACCTCTTCTTCAGCTCCTGCACAGCTGCCTGGAAGCCTCTCTACATATCGGGGGAAGGCTCGCAGGCAGGCAGAGTGGTAAGAGGCCTTCCAAGACCAGGATTTTATTCTCCACTGGGTTCCACTGGATATTCTTTGGAATTCGTAACAAAACCAGCAGACCACATTTTCCAGTTACCCAGAAGTCCATCCACCACAAAGCATCAGCTGTTACTACAGGCGATCCAACACTTATTAGAAATAAGGGTGATAGAACAAGTTCCGCTAGGTCAGAGGAACCAGGGAGTTCATTCCACCTTCTTCATAGTACCCAAGAAAAATGGGGACGTCAGAGCCATACTGGACCTTCAGTGGCTGAACCAATTCATCAGGACTCACAAGTTTCGCATGGAGACCCTACGATCGATTGCGATGGCCATCCAGAAGGGAGACTTCTTGGCTTCCATTGACCTTTCCAAGGAATACCTCCACATACCCATAAAGGAGACACACCGCAGATTTCTCCATTTTGCTTACGATAAGCATTTTCAATATCGAGTGCTCCCTTTTAGGCTCAAGTTTTCGCCCAGGGTGTTCACCAAGGTTCTGGTAACACTGATGGCCTTACTCAGACTGCAAGGGATATCACATTACTTCCCTTATTTAGACGACATCCTGATAAAGGCATCCTCCATGCAGATGGGACTGGAAGCAGTACAAACAACATTGGAGTGTCTAGAGAAACATGATTTTGTGGTCAACACAAAGAAGAGTTCTCTTCACAGAATCACAGAGTTGGAAGGGGCCATACAGACATTCTAGTCCAACCCCCTGCCCAATGCAGGATGAGCCTAAAGCATCCCTGACAAATATTCATCCAGCCTCTTCTTGAAAACTGCCAGTGAAAGGGAGCTCACCACCTCCCTAGGCAGCTGATTCCACCTTTGGACTACTTTGACCGTGAAAAAGTTTTTCCTAATATCCTGCTGGTACCTTTCTGCATGTAATTTAAGCCTGTTGCTTCGAGTCCTATCCTCTGCTGCCAACTGGAACAGCTCCTTGCCCTCCTCCAAATGACAGCCTTTCAAATACATAAAAAGAGCAATCACATCCCCCCTCGATCTTCTCTTCTCCAAACTAAACATTCCCAAGGCCCTCAGCCTTTCCTCATAGGGCTCAGTCTCCAGACCCCTGATCATTCTCGTCACTCTCCTCTGCACCCTCTCAATTTTGTCCACATCCTTTTTGAAGTGAGGCCTCCAGAACTGCACACAATACTCCAGGTGCAGCCTGACCAAGGCAGTATCGAGAGGGACTGTGACCTGCAATTTCGATGCAATGGCCCTTTTGATACTACCCAAGGCTGAGTTTGCCTTTTTTGCCACCACATCACGCTGACTGCTCATATTTAGTTTACAGTCCACTCTTACTCCAAGATCTCTTTCACATACATTTCTGGGAAGTAGTGTATCCCCCATCCTGTATTTATGCTTCACATTTTTGTGGCCCAGATGTAATACTGTGCACTTCTCTATGTTGAATTGCACCACCCACTTCTCCAGAGTATTATTAAATTTTAACTCTATCTTCTTGGATGTTTGCCACTCCTCCCAATTTGGTATCATCAGCAAATTTAATGAGTAGCCCGTTTACCCCTTCATCTAGATAACTGATAAAAATATTGAAAACTACTGGGCCCAAAACTGAGCCTAGCAGCACCCCACTGGACACCTCCATCCAATCTGATGAAACACCATTGACTACCACTCTTTGGGTGCGGTCCTCTAACCAGTTCTCTATCCACTGAACTGTCCTATAGTCCAGTCCGCAGTTTTCCAGTTTACCCATTAGAATGTCATGGGGAACCTTATCAAAAGCTTTATTGAAATCCAGGTAAATCACATTGACAGTGTTCTCACAATCCAGTAAACTCATCACTCAATCAAAGAAGGAAACCAAGTTGGTCTGACAAGATCTGTTGGGGACAAAACCATGTTGACTTCCTCGGATCACTAAGTGGTCCTTCAAATGCTTACCCTTTAAAATCTGCTCTAATACCTTCTTAGCAACAGAAGTCAGACTGACCGGCCTATAGTTTCGCAAGTCATCCTTCTTCCCTTTCTTAAATATTGGGATAACATTAGCTGTTCTCCAATCTTGTGGCACATCCCCAGTCCTCCAAGAGGCCTTGAAGATGATGGACAGAGGCTCTGAAAGTTCTCTAGAAAGTTCTTTGAGCACTCTTGGGTGCACAGCATCTGGCCCAGGGGATTTGTATTCATCCAGTGCAGCCAGGTGCCTCTCCACAACCTCTCTGTCAATGTAAACTAGCCCCCCAGGTGTCCTGTCATGTCTACTACCATCTCTAGATGGGCTCAAGTTCTTCAGGGAGAAAACAGAGGCAAAAAAGTCTTTAAGCCTGTCTGCTTTTTCTCTGTCCTCTATCAGAGTTTCTCCTTCCACTCCCAACATTGGTCCAATTGCCTCTTTTACTTTGTGTTTGCTTCTTACGTATCGGTAGAAGTTTTTCTTATTGTAGCGAGCCCCCCTGGCCAGACCCTGCACATACTGAGCTTTGGCTTCTCTGATGGCTGATCTGCAGTACCTAGTAACCCTCATATATTCCCCTTTAGAGGTCTGTCCTTCTCTTCATTTCCTGAACATTTCCTTTTTCTCCATTAGCTTATTCTGGAGCTTTCTGTTCATCCACATTGGTTTCTTGGAGCCCTTACCATGTTTCCGTCTTGCTGGAATAGTGAGGGCTTGAGCTTGCAGAAGCTCATGTTTGAGAAGAGCCCATCCTTCACTCGCTCCTTTCCCTTCCAGCACACTCCCCCACAGAATGACTCTCATCAGGCCTCTGAGTTCATTAAAGTTGGCCCTATGAAAATCTAACCTACGAGTCTGGCTACGAACTTCCTTGGCCCCCCACAGCAACTGGAATTCAAGGAAGATGTGGTCATTTCCCCCTAAGGTCCCAAATGTCATGTCTGTCACCCTTCCGTGCCATTATTTTCAGTGATGTGTTGCTGTGAAACAGTGTTTTGTGCTGAACAAGTGTTCTATGCTGTGACTTGATATCATTTTGCTGATGCCATAACTTGCCTTGTATTCACAGGCCTACTGTATCCAGAGTGTCTTCTCTCTTGTGCTTTGAAGCTCAGTGTCTCTGACCTTGCAAACCTGCTAGTTCTCAAGGGAAAGAAGAATACTGTTTCATTCTTAATCTGTTGCCTCCCTCCTTTGTCTAGACAAAGCATGTAAACTATTTAGGGAGTTCTCAGAACTTCACTCCAAAAGTTACGTTTTCCTGTTGAGAGGGGGGATGTGAACTTGGGACCCATAAGAACTATAATTTTTACAGATCTTGTTATTCATGTCAACCTTTTGATCAACCTGTGGACATATCTATGAATATGATTTGATTCCTTGAATAAAGCCTTTCTACCAAGACCATGGAGTGCTTGCTGTGAGGGTACAGGGATCTATCTGCCATAGCCTGTCATTCATAGACCTGACACCCACCACCTTCACCCCATCTACCAATTCCTCCCTATTGATTAATATTAAGTCTAGTATGGCCGAACCCCTTGTAGCTTCCTCTACCATTTGAAAAAGAAAGTTATTGGCCAGGCAGGTCAGGAAGTTGTGTGATTCTTGTTGCTTTGCTGAGCTTGTCTCCCAGCACACATCGAGGAAGTTGAAGTCACCCATAATTATAAGGTTCTGATGTCTGGATACTCTACCAATCTGTTCAAGGAGGGCAGCATCCATTTCCTCTCCCTGGTCAGGCGGTCTGTAGCAGACTCCAACTACAATACCCTTTGTCCTTCCTCCCCTTATTTCCAGCCATATACTTTACACCAGGCTGCCAAACACATTCTCCAGAACTTGCTGACAATCAAGCCCTCTCCTCACATACAATGCCACTTTGCCTCCTACCTTCCGGTTTTTCTTAAACAACATGTACCCATCCACTACCACATTCCAGTCATGGGAATCATCCCACCAAGTCTCAGTAATTCCTACTATATCGTAGCCCTCTGTTTGCAAGAGAAGCTCAAACTCATCCTTCTTATTACCCATACTTTGGGCATTGGTATATAGGCACTTGTAGCCTTGTACCTTTGTTTGATCTGTCCTACTCAGGTAGGCCCCTGCTGTTATCACTGCTTCATTGAAATCCCCTTGTTGATCATCTCCTTCCCCTTGTGGCATCAGTTTAAAGCTCTCCTGATGAAGCTCTCCTGGTTCTTTCCAAACATTTTCTTCCCTTGAGAGGTGAAACCCATCTTCCCTTGAGAGGTGAAGCCCATCATGTGCTAGAAGGCCTTCTCTAAGGAAACTTATCCCGTGGTACCAGAACCCAAAGCGCTCCAGTCAGCACCACCACCTCAGCCAATGATTCACTTCGAGTATGGTCTGCTCCCTTTGCATTCCTCTTCCTTTGACAGGAAGGATAGAAGAGAATACCACCTGTGCCCCCACTGTCTTCAACTGCCTTCCAAGAGCTTCATAATCCTTTTTAATTCTTGCAGTGGTATTTGCGGCTGTGTCATTAGTTCCCACGTCAACCAGCACAAACGGGTACTGATCAGTCGGTCTGATCAGTTTCATCAGTCGGTCTGTAATATCCTGAATTCTGACTACCGGCAAGCAACACATCTCTTGGAGGTAGGTGATCTGGCCTGGACACATGACATTCCATACCCCTGAGCAGAGAGTCCCCGATGACCACCACCTTCCACTTTCTTCCACTTCCATGTGGCCCCATGCCCTCTTCACTCCTTCCTCCAAGTTTTTGTGGTTCTCCTTCCACTCTCATCTCCGTCACCATCTCAAGCACCTCAAAACGATTCTTGAGCTCCAGTGGATCAGTGTCACCTTAGTCCACATCTTCTGGTTTGTACTGCAGAACTGACAGGAGGCTCAGAAGGGTGATCGACTCTTTCTTCTTCTCTTGGACTTATTCATGCTTGTGCAGAGCCCCCAGGCTCTTCTCAATAAAATCTTCCCTTTCCTTAATTTTCTGAAGGGTGGTGATCTAGGCTTTGAATCTTCTCTTTCAAAAGCCTTACCAGCTTATACTTCTGACAAATGAAGTCTGTCTTCTCTTCTGGGAGGAAAACAAACATGGCACACTCCATGCAGGTTACTGGAAAGGGGCCTTCTGTCGACATCACCTTCCAAGTATATTCTAAGAGTACTCTTCTAGCTGCAGGTCCCTTTCCTACTCCTTCTCAAAGCCCAGATGGCTATGATGTGCCTCTGGTGAGAAGGAGACTAATTCAATCAAGGCTCACTCAGTAAAGGGTGAGGCCAGCAGTTAGCCCCAGGCAAAACAGACACTCTCCAATTAGTAACAATCTCCCTCTACAATCAGCTCCAACTCAGGCAAAAAAGACAAACAGAAACACTCCAATTGGCACCACTTTCCAACAGGCTCTACACACTCATACAGCCCCAAACACTGTCCTCCCACACAGTAACCTCAGCAAATTCCCCCAGCAGTTAAGGAAGGCAACTGAAAAAGACTCACTACTCTAGCAGCTCCCTTTCCTGCTCCTTCTCAGAGCCCAGATGGCTGTGATGTGCCTCTGGTGAGGAGGAGCCTAATTTAATCTAGGCTCACTCAGTAGAGGGTGGGGCCAGCTGTTAGCCCCAGGCAAAACAGGCACTCTCCAATTAGTAACAATCCCCCTCTACAATCAGCTCCAACTCAGGCAAAAAAGACAAACAGAAACACTTACTCCAACTGCACCACTTTACAGCAGACTGTACACACTCACGCAGCCCCAAACACTGTCCTCTCTCACAGTAACCTCAGCAAATTCCCCCAGCAGTTAAGGAAGGCAACAGAAAAAGACTCGCCACTCTAGCCACTCCCTTTCCTGCTCCTTCTCAGAGCCCAGATGGCTGTGATGTTTCTTTCTCCACTGCAAAAAATTTCTCACCTGGGAGTTCTTCTGGACACGGTAGAAGACAGAATGTTCCTATCCCCAGAGCACAAAAGGAAACTACAATCCCTGATCATACAGATTCAGAAGAAGCCATACCAAGAGGTCATGGCTCTAGCGCAACTGGTAGGCATGATAATATCGTACCAGGATGTGCTGCAATAGGCAAGATTCCACACATGCCCATTTCAATGGTTCCTGCTTCCCTATCAGAGGGCAATAGCTTGAAGAAGGCATATCATGGTGAAGGTGCCAAGAAACATTCAGTGACAGTTGGAGTGGTGGATGGATCCAAACAGGTTTCGGTTAGGTGTTCCCCTCAGGGAACCGAAGAGAGTGATGATAACGACAGGCGCCAGTCGCTGGGACTGGGGAGCTCACTCCCAGAACAGAACTGCCTATGGTCCCTGGTCGCAAAACAAGAAGTCCAACAGCATGAACCTACTAGAACTGAGAGCAGTGAGAAATGGGTTGCTACAGTTCGGTCACCTGACAGGAGCCCATGTCCTAGTAAGAACAGACAACACGATGGCAAAATCTTACTTGAACAGATGAGGGACCAAGTTCAGGACCCTAAACAAGGAGACCAGTCTAATTCTAAAATGGGCAGAGAAAAACATCCTATCTCTGAAGGAAGTTCACATGGCCAGACTAAACAACATCCTAGCAGATTGACTAAGCAGAGGAAAGATAGATCAAGGAGAATGGATGCTTCACAGGGAAGTCTTCCACCAAGTATGCAACAAGTTCGGCACTCCAGACACGGACTTGTTTGCCAGCAGTCAAAACTGCCAGGTAACAAAGTTCATATCCAGAAGGAGGGAACCGCAAGCCCTGTGCACAGATGCCCTGAACTGCTATTGGCCAAGGAGGCTCATGTATGCCTTTCCGCCAATTCAACTGCTCCACAGAGTGATACAGAAAGCCATAGGGCAAAGGGTGGAGGTGATACTAATAGCGCCACATTGGCCCAGGAGAACATGGTTCCAGGATCTGATGAGCCTATCAGTAGCGGAACTGTGGCGCCTGCCTATCAGGAAGAATCTTCTGACTCAAGGGCACCTCCTACACCCACAGCCGGAGAAGCTCCAGCTCACTGCTTGGAAATTGAGCGGTACCAGCTTAGACAACTAGGCTACTCAGAGGAGGTGATCTCAACAATCTTGCCTCAAGAAAAAGATCTACTAGTAGCAGTTATAACGCCACTTGGCAAGTGTACCAGGTGGTGCTCAAACAGGCAGAAGGATCCTCTACCAATTGTTGTTAACGAGGTCCTGCTTTTTCTACAGGAAGGTCTGAGCAAGGGCTTGAGCACCAGCACCTTGAAAAGGCAAGTGGCATCAATTTCAGCCATAGGGGGGTGCAGGAAGGGGAAGTCCCTAGCACAACACCCACATATAAAAAGTTTTTATGAGGTACAACCTTAATTAACCCACCTCAAGTTCATAGGTTTCCTACTTGGAATCTGAACAAAGTGTTGAGGGCACTGACTAAAGAACCCTTTGAACCAATGGCGACATGCCCCCTAAGGGAATTAACTTTCAAAACACTTTTCTTAGTGGGGATTATTTCAGCCAGAAGCGTATCTGAGCTAAATGCAGGAGGAACACTAAACTTATTCCATATTAGATGTTTTATGCTTCATGGCATTTTCAGTGCTGTAACTTCAAACACTGACGATCACTTTTCTGAGGAAAATCATGCATTACAAATGTATTATGTTTCACAGCAGCGTTGCCACAGTACTGCTGACACACACACACCCCACGAAAAACATGGACTAAATTGTTTACATATCATAATAGTGTTACTATTTCTTCACCAAACAAAAGAGTGGTCATATCATAGCAGCGTTACTGCGTTTTCGCTAATAAAAAAAAATTGGTTCTCACATCACAGCAGCATTACTGTGGTATTGCTAATTAAAAAAAAGGTGGAAAAAGTAACGGAAGCTGAGGATGATAGACCAATCAGCTCCCGAGGGAAAAAAGAGGGGGGGGGGCTCAAAAGCAGAACTGGAGTATTTGATTCTGCACTGACAGAACCCAAAATGCTCCTGGCATGCCATCAGCTTAAAAAAAAATGGGGGAATGAGCACAGGTGGAAAAACTGATTAAAACCGGTCAAACCCCGTTTCTGCTTCCCATGACCCCCCAACACATGCAGAGCTCTGGAGAACATGGGAAGCAGAACTGATTCAGAGACGCTATAAAGTGACCATGCATAAAACACTCAGGTCTCCTTGTTCGGCACCTTATCTGCTACACCACACCAGGTTTCAAGCAGCAGGGCTAAACCTGGGCAGTTTAAAGCCTGGCCTACAGTCTGATCGACTGTTTCCCTCTTTCCCAGCTGTTGGTTTTCAGGCGCATGCCTTACCTGTGCTGATTAGCACACACATTTGCAGCTCCATGCATCATGGCCTTCAGTTTGTGGAATTAGCCTGTGACTTTCATCCTCCCTACACCCCGCTATCCCTTATTGGTATAGGATGGGAATCTGCTTGAGGTCCTTCTTGGGAGACTTACTCTTGCAAAGTAAGCAGTTCTCTGTGCTCTGTAAAATGCATCTAAGCATAACAGGAATAAGTTGATACCATATTCAGAGGTCTTGCCTAGTTTCGAAAGCTTATGCACAGTGACATTCCAGTCTACAATGATTTAGCTCTTTGTAGTAAGTACTAGCTTTGTAGCTCTTTGTAGTAAGTACTGATCTTCTCCCCACCCTACACCCCAGCTGCTATTTCTTGGGGCTATAGCCAAAGGTCTTTGACTGCTGCAGACACCATCACTAATAGAGGTTCTGAATTGGAAAGGCAAAAAGTGTGCTTAGCATTTTTCTGTATGAGGTGATTTTTCTTTATGTAGCGGAGAGCAGAGGAGCAGTCTTCTCTTTGCTGTATCCCTTCCCACCCCAGCCAACCAGCATTCATCTATCTGCCAGTGGTGATGCCACACCATGGCATCAGGCCTGTCAAGCTGACCAGCATGAGTTGTGCATCTATCTGCCAGTGGTGATGCCACACCATGGCATCAGGCCTGTCAAGCTGACCAGCATGAGTTGTGCATCCTAGTGTTTCCTTTCCCTCCAAGAGCTCAGATGCCTCCATGGAGGGCTGGAAACGTTGCTTCCCAATCCACTCTCTCATACTGAAATGGAGGGGACTCTCAAAAGAAGTTTGCAGTACATCTTAATTAAAAAGTCTTCCTTGTCATACATAAAGTAGCTTTTTAGGTCCTGGATATGTTTTTATTGCAGTCCTTTTACTTACTTTCCTTTTGGCTATTAAGCCAATGTCTGCTAGTTTAGTATTCCACCCAACTATCTTCTGAAGCCTTGATTCTTTGGCTAAAAAAATCAGAATCAGGATAGTTTCCGATCACAGCAAGCAGAATAGCCTTCATCTGTCCTATCCTAAGGTTACAGATCAGTTTCAGATTTCCTTGGAAAGGAGAGGTAACAAGAAACTCCTTGCAACTTTTGATAATACTTCCCATTAGACTGTAATTATGAAAACATACCTCTGAACTTCCAGTGTGTACAGACGTGTTATAACAGGTATTTGGGATGTGGTCTGATTGTGACTTATTTTATCTAATGTGTTAGCACTAGGCCTGGTGGCCTTTGTTGATGGACGTAACACGCTCAGTCTGGTGTTAGACCTTCCTTGAAGTCAGACTACTGTCTGACCTTACCAAGAGAAGGTTACCAATATCATGGCAACTTCAACAACTCAGTCATAACATTTCTACAGCTGTCGAACGAATGTAGTTTCTCCTATTACTCTGGTGTATATATTTATATTGTTATACAGTATGTATGTCTCTGTATTATATATAATGTAAGAGTGTGTGTGTGTGTAATTGTGAGCATGTGTGTGTCATGTGTAATAGAAATATATATTCCCTACAAAGCTGAGACTATGAAACATATTTTTTATCAATCAATCTTTATTGCATTAGCTGAAAGCCATAGCAACAATACAGGATAAAATTAAAGGTCCATCAAGATAAAATTAAACAAAAAAGACATTTTCATATAGAAGATTGATAAACAAAATAACCATTTAAAATATCTCATAATAAAAACTCCAAACAATCCAAAGGCTAATAACCCAGAATAGAGTGCTTAGTGTACAGGTCAACCATACCTAGGTCAGTACACCTCATTGTCTTTTTTTACCTCTTTGATGATGGCAGCAAACCTTTCCATTTATTTATTTATTTATAACTCACCCTCCCCGCAAGCGGGCTCAAGGCGAGGTACAACACTGATTAAAATAAACTTAAATTCAGTTATAAAAACAGATAAAATACTGTGCCCCTTTTGGGGCAACCAGTGGGAGTGGACTCTCCATACCCCTTGTAGAGGGAGACCGGTGGAAGGCTCGGCAATGATGGGCTAAAATTAGCCTCTACCATATGCCTGGCGGAATATCTCTGTCTTACAGGCCTGCCTAAATGATACAAGATCCTGGCGGGCCCGAGTGTCCTCAGACAGAGTTCCACCAGGTTGTGTTATATATAATGTGTCTGTGTGTGTGTGTGTTGTAGGGTTGCCAGGTCCTCCCTCACCTTTTTCTGTGGTCCTCACACGCATGCAAAATATTCCCAAGCCTATGCAATTATGTCATTTCTGGGAGGTGACATCATTGCGCAGGCCTGGGAGTGTGTGCTTCGCAAGTCTTTTGGAGCCCAAATCAGCCCACTGTGAAACACACAAGCACTCACAAAGTGGCGCAACATCACTCCTGGGAGTGAGGTCCCAGTGCACCACCCAGTGCACCACCCTGGGAGCGCGCCTGGAAGGCCTGTTCTCCTGCCCCCCCCCCCCCCCCGCAACAGGCAGACCCTGCCAGTCATCTTCCAAAGCCTGATGAGATTGAGTTAGCCATAGGAGGATTGCAACAATGACAATACCACAAGAATTATAGAGATCATTGCAAATCGATGGTGAAGGCGCACGTAGCGCCCCCCCCCCCCCAATTTGCAGCCTAGGACTATTGTCTCACATTGCCTTTCTGTAGAGTCAACTATGGCTGGACCTTAAGTAACGAATGAGCTTAATCAATGTGGCATTTGGAACATGGAAAAAAGAAACTAACTGTAACCAAGAATGATGAAGAGATGTTTGCTGATTTTTGTTCTCCCACTGATGGCCTCCGGAAACATAATGGAGAATATATATATATATTTGTGAGTTCTAAATTCTAAATGCCTCCCAAATGTTCAGTTTGCACAGTGCACAATGACTAGAGCAGACACTGTACTTTGTTAATAGGAATTTTGTGTCTGTAGTTTGAGAACATATGTCTTGGATCAGCAGCAGGGGAATGCTTGCAGCTGTATTATGTTTTCTCTGAAACTTTCACAACACCTTTAACAATAAATTCCTAAGAACTTCTAGCCTCTAGGTAAAGTCATATATGCATATAATTAAAAATGAATTACTAGATATGTAACCAATAACAGCTATAGCTGCAATTAAGCAGAACTCCCTTAATGTATATGCACAAGAACAAAGTAATTTCTTGTTAATTGTGTGTAAGAAAGAAGATAGAGAACAATATTTGCTAACGTGAAAATCAAGTGGAAAATATGCGTTTTGACATGCCACTGGACAAATCTACGATCCTGGTACAACACCACTCATAACTTGATATCCCGCTGGGGTGAGGTAAAAACCAATTCCCTTGTTCTAGGAAAGGAAAAGAGGAGTAAATGTTTTTAAAGTACAACTCTGTGTATTCCAAATAATCTGTAATGCCAAGTGCAAATCAAACAGACTCAAATAAAGAGGATTTTCCACGAATGTGTATTTGTTTATGCATACACTAAAAAGAACGGCGATGCACTTGTCTATTGAGTAATTTGTCACACATTTAGAAACAGAAGCATATGCAAAATATGTAACATGTAGATATTCAATATTTATGGATGTTTCATGCACATAATGTAAAATAATAAACACAAATATTGTTGTGCACCTTAAAAACTAACCAATTCAGGGTGGATTTAGCTTTCAGGGACTAGAATTTCACCCTACTCACACAGCCTTTGTGAACTGTTCTGCTGCTGGTTGCTAGTGGATTTTTGTGCCATTTCAGACCCTACTGGTTTGGCTGCCAGTTGCTAAGGAATTTTAAAAAAAAAATTCACACAAAGCCACTTATGTCCCATTTGCAATGTGGGTTTGAGCTATGGCCAGAATGTTGACTAGAGCGGGTCATAGGGACCATGTGGTGGTGGAGAGTGCCTCAAGTCATAGGTGACTTATGGTGACTCCTGGCGGGGTTTTCATGGCAAGACACTGTGAGAGGTGGTTTGCCATTGCCTGCCTCTGCAGCCATGGTCTTTGTTGGAGGTCTTCTGTCCAATTACTAACCAAGGCCTACCCTGCTGAGCTGAGGTCTGACAAAATCAGGCTCACTTGGGCTATCCAGGATAGAGCCATCACGACCATATCGTTACAGTTTTCTTTCACCTGCACTGGCTCCCAATGCTTCTGTGCCCAATTCAAGGTGCTGGTATTGACCTTTAAAACCATATATGCCCGGGGCCATCATACCTTAACAACTGCCTTCTCCCATATGCACCTACCCATCCACTCCAGTTATCTTCAGAGGCCCTGCTTTGGGTGCCTCCACCACCTGAGGGTAGACAGGTGGCAAGTTACATCTCAAGAAAGGGCCTTCTTAATCATGGCACCAAAACTTTGGAACTCCCTCCTCAGGGAGATTAATCTGTCTTCCTCTACCATTGTCTTCTGCCAGTAGGTGAAGACTTTTATTTCATTGGGCAAGCCCCCCCCCCCATAACTGTAACTGACCCGCCTTATTTTTGGTGTTGTGTGTGTTCATGTGTTTTAATTTAATAATTGTAAATGTAATTTATTTTCAATTTTTTTAGTGTTGAAATGTTTTAGTGTTTGATGTTTGCCACTTTGCAGGCCCTGTTTGTGTGGAAAGGTAGCATAGAAATGTTTTAAATAAAATTAATTAAGTTGTATCTTTATTTAGGAGTTGAGTTTCTGAGAGATGGATCTTTGTTATAGCATATACATAGCAGGCCTGAGTCATTTCTGGTATACTCGTTACAAATGGCACAGTCTGTGAGCAAAGGTCTTCTGACTACTAATTGGAGTAAGAGTCTAGCAGGGATATTAAAGTAATGTGCCTATTCAATGACGACCTGGTCATAGAGCAATGGCCTTGATTTGTAGAGTAGAAGATGGGCAAGCTAGAAATATAACTAATCAAGGTTTGCTATAAATTCATATTGATTAGGGCTGCCAGTCCCTTGGTAGGGGTGGGGAATCCCCCACTCCCAGCTTCTGCCCCTGCTGCCATTCGCCTGGCCAGTGGGGAAAGGGCCCGAGAGGCAAGAAACCTCCTGTGCCAAAATGCAGCGGGTGTGCTTTCCACAGGTGTGATGATGTTGCTTCCAGGAGTGATGTCATTGTGCCTGGCGATGGCAGGCACTGTTGCCAGATGCAATGACATCACTTCCCAGAAGTGCCATCATCATGTGCATGCAAGAAGCCTCAAAAGGTGAGTGCCAGGTCCCCCTCCCTCCCACCGGGAGAGTAAGGGAACCTGGCAACCCTAATATTGATCACTGACAGCGTATCTTGCTCTCCTTAATGACAATGTTTCAACATTGTATTTTCCCACCAGCTTTAACAAATGGAACTGTAAAAAAATTCCCCCAAAGCCTAATAATATATTATTGAAGTAATTATTTATATCTAAGAAAATATGGTTGTACAGAGCTTTTGTATTCTTTTTTAAGATTGTTGGGAAAGACCTGATGTTGAAATGCTGTCACGAAGAGGGATCAGCTCCAGTGTCCAGCAAATGGGCTTGACTTCTGTCAGTACACAATTATTCCATTTTAAATGAATAGTAATCCTGTTTCCAGCAGAGCAGAGTGATCTTTTAACTTTTAGCTGTGAAGCTCCTAGCTGAGAAGCATCTTCCCTTGAGGGCTGCAATGTTTATCACTGTTCCTAACAACTTAAGATTTTCAGTCCCGTGAGATTTTCATTTGGACAGTCTATCTGAGAACTGACATGGAAAAGACTTTGATATGATGGATGATAGTTTATATTGAGTTTCTTGCTTCAGTATTAAGATTTTGGCAACCCATCATGTTTATCTGATGTGAAGAACTGAGGAATGAATTCCTGTATGTTCCATATTGCAGTTAACATTACCAAGGATTTAGGGGGTGTTGTTACCATTTTTATTCATTTCTATGTTTTTTGTAGTGATCTGCTGTGAATGTTAAAGTATTTTATAAACTTGTGGTGGTTAGTCTTTGAAAAATCACAGGACTATTGTTTTTGCTTCAACAGACTAAGACAGCTATGACTCTGAAAAACAGAAATCTTTACAATGGAATTACCAAATAATAGTGTGTGTTTAATTATTTTCTCATGTATGATAAACAGTTTTGATTGCTTTAAAAAAATTATTAAAGAATTAATTGTGGGACAATTTCTTTCTGCATTCATTGGTCTGGTTAGTGCTAATTGAGCTTATACCTTCATTTAATGTGAAGTGTTTATATATTGATTCTCACCAAACTCTCAAGGACTGCTCACCAATGTCCATAAAATTCCAGTAAAACCAGTAAAAAATTGCCTGTTTCTGTTCTGGCTGCTCAGTTGGAACCACAGAAATAAAAATGCTTAGGCACAAGCAAGCAGGGCCAGAAGTGTCTGGGAGCTTGCTGATTTATTTATTTATTAAACTTCTATTTAAAGTTTAATTTATTAAACTTCTATCCCGCCCTGCAAGCGGCCTCAGGGTGGGTTACGGCAGTAAAACATAATTTACATTAAAACTTAAATAAAACCACAGAATTCCTGTTAACACCACCCCCGGACAGTGACCTCACACCCCATCCCTGCCAATAATACACAAAGGGGTGAGCAAAAAGGACGGAGAACAGGCCTTTCAGTCAAGCTGTAACTCATATGGGAGGGACACGAGCCTGGTTGGGAGGCTGATTGGTCTGTAAAGACAACATAGTTGAAGTGAAAGTGGAACGCACCAATATATAGACACTCTTCTTTTTAATGCTGAGAACAATGAAAACAGGACTTGTGCTGGTGCAGAGTAGGCCTCGGTTGAATAGTGCAGAATGCTCCTAGCTACACAAACTTCAGGCTGCAAATAGTTCAAAGTCAGGTATTGAATTTGGTGCAGAAACTTGTGCAAAATATGTGATGGCAACCTAAAATCCTTTGCTAGATAATTTATTAAAGAATCTTTCACTTCAATGGGACAGTTGCTTTGCAATGTAAAAGTTCAGTAGACGATCAGCCTCAGCAAAACTTCGCCAACACTTGCAGCTAAGAGCTCACTTCTTCCTTGCCAGTGTGGCTGTCAAAATAGAACTTCTGAGTAGATCAGCTTAGGCTGATCCTGTATAAGTAACATGAGCTTTTGGAGGCGACTTCATCAGGTAACAAAGTGGCCTAGAATTGTAAGTTTTTATCTGCAGTGGAGAAAAATGTTCTAGCTATGTTTATAAACTTAACGTGTTTCTAAGCTGTTCTATGTACCTGACAAGGCACACTGTACCCTTAAAACTGCCACAAACTTTTACAACAGATTAACAGAGCTACTCTTCTGGAATTTATCATTAAAGTGGACTTGGAAAGAGAAGACAATGTGAAGTTGTATTTGCGTAACTGTTTGGGGGGGAAATGGAACGGTTAAGCAACTGAGGTGGAAACTTGATCCACTGTTACCCATTGATTCTTGATAGCCTTTCTGGCTCTGCATATTGCAAATCTAAACTTCATGTACATGTGATGGTTTTGCATTTATCTAAAATGGTGAGATCATGATTTTATGGCATCATGCATCATTGTTTTGGACAATTTAAAAACTTTGTGTTCGTTTTCAATGCTTCTTTGATTACAGACGACGCTGAAAGAGGCTTTCTGAAAATAAATGAAGCTTCAAAAGCTTGGAATGCTGATATTAATGCAAAAGACTCCAAAATCATGCTGTAGCTGACTGCCATTCTTAAACAGAAGGCTGTCTATGCCAAACAATGTATGCAATGTTTGTAGAAGTGGCATCTTCTATTACCAAATAAATTAAAATATGTTCAGTTCCTAGTAAGTAATTCTATTAAGAGGTTACAGTATGTACTTGTTTAACTACTAGGATAAACATAAAAAGTGATTAGCACACAAACAGATGCTTCAAGATTTTTGTGTAACTAATACTATGCAGATTTAACAGTTGATTATCAGAGTTTTATTTGAATCCACGGTAACAAACCACTGTCTATTTTGAATTGTGCTGCTAGGACTTGTTGTTTGGTTTGTAACTTTACCAATTTGTTAACTAACTTTATTGCATATTTCACTGTACAAAATGTTTTGCAGTTCTTAGTTATCTTCACAACAAATCAGTGCCCTGCAGCATTCATTAGTTTGCTCTCTTGTTTGTGTTTTGCTTTATATTTATTTGCTCAAGACCACCCTGGGTGACTATAATATTCAAAGAGAATCATCACTGAGTTGCCATAAACCAGTTGCCATTTTTATACAGTGCAAATTATTTGCTAATTATGCATAGCCAATAAACGAATTGCTATGTTATCTACCAGTCCCAGCAACTATAACAAAAAAGTTGGGGAAGGGTCAGCAGAAGCATCTGTTATATTTGTCCATTTATTCATGCTAGGATTTGTTCATGGTTCCTATTCAGTTAGGAAGAGAACTACTGAGCATGTCAAACATAGATGTGACTTCCATCGGTGGCCAGACCATTGGAAGGGTTCTCACCAAAAACACTGCCTGCACAATTTGCCTTGAATCTCTGGATTTCACAAAGAGTAAAGATTTACTACAAACAGATGGGAATCCTGTCTAGTTAATGGCCCAATTAGGCAGCCAATAGCATGCCTTTAATCCATAGAAAATCCTGACTACTAGGCAATACCAATAAAACAAAGATTTGATTCCTTCAGCCTCAGCTGTTTCTTTACATCGGAAGGGAAGCAGTTCACCTTTGGAACTGTGGTGGCTTATTTCCAACCTTGTACACATTATTGTTTGCCAGCCATGTGCATTTTGCACTTTTCCAGCTTTTTTGTACATTTTCCAAGATTGCACTTGCTCGGAGGATTTTTTTGCTGCGAGTTTCCAGTGTGTTTTTCAGCAGCATTGTCATGCATGTGAACAGAATGAAGCGCGTCAGAAGAGACCTCCCACGAATCTCCACCCACTTTTTTGTGTGGCTTCTTGCCTTCCTTCTTTGCAGTACTGTTCATTTCCTGAAGCCTGCTTGCAATTGTTGCCACATGTGTTACCCTAAATGGTTGGGTGTCTCCTTGTGAGTTGGAGGAGTTAGCATACAAGGAGAAGCAGTGAGAGGGGGTAACTAGCAGAATCTCCACCAATGTATACCAGGATTGTTCCCTTAGAGGACTCTAACAAACAGGCAGGTGTTCAACAGGAATGCTTTTTATTAAAGGGGCAGCAAAAACAAACACACAAATCACACACAGCATATACACACAGCTAACTAGAAAATAGAGAGGAAAAAGGAGAAGAGTACAGGGTTGGGTGATATTTACCAGTCTAGAAGATAGAATATCCATAGAGAGGAGCAGCTGAGCGGCCAGTGCTTCGCAGCAAGAGGAAGGAGGCTCAGATATGCATCTGAGAGTGTGAAAGAGTCCAGAACACACACACTGAGCACATGGCAGGGCAGTACAATTATACTGCGGAATGTACCCTGGGGCAGGATTGCATCTTCTGCCCAAAAACAGTTTAATGGCTGTCTCCAGAGATGCGATAATAAAATAGGAATGGCTTGATTAAACATTCCTGGGTGTTACTAAAGGTAAGAACAGTGATTAATGACCCAAGATTAGTGGAAGGGAAGAGTTATCAGGTCCCTGATTAACTCTGATTAGGAAGGAGGGGACGGAAGATCAGTAGAGCATGGATGTGATTAATACAGGAACTCCTGGAGAGCCTCTTTTGTCTTAAATCTTTGCACATCTCCAGAGGTGGGGCTGAGAGTCAGTCTTGCATCATGACTCACATTCCAGTATTTTTCCATCTCCAGCGTGAGTTGGGAACCATTCTGCTTGGCCAAGCAGCATGTCTGACACTTGAAGCTCATGGGGGAAAAGGCTTATGATATGACCATATTCATAAGCTGCTCTTTCAGTGTGAGGGAGGGTGTGACTGCTAACACGTGCATAGCCCTTTTTTCATTATAGCACAATTATGTTTAAAAATCTATATGTACACATTATCCCTTTGTTGTGCTGGCTAATGGCATCCCCACAGTAAAACCCTTTTATTAGTACTGAAAACCTTTGAAATTGTACTCATGAGAAGCATTTTGGTCATCATACTGGCTTACCCCCCCCTTTTTATTATTTCACTAGAAAATTCTGTTATAACACGAATCTTGTATTTTGAACACACAGCCATGGCCACTGCTCTTGGGGAATCAGGTAGGTGCCATCCCACTTGGCTGTCCAGCTAATTGTACTTTTGCTTCCCATAGGGATAACGAGAAGCTATTAACTGAGCATATGGAGATTGGAGACATCTTGGTGTTATAATAATAACAATACTAACAACAACATTTGATTATATACCACCATTCAGGTCAACTTAATGCCACATTCAGAGCGGTTTACAAAGTATGTTGTTATTATCCCTACAACAATCACCGTATGAGGTAGGTGGGGCTGAGAAAGTTCTGGAAGAGCTGTGAATGGCCCAAGATCACTCAGCTGGCTTCAAGCACAGGAGTGGGGACTCACACCTCCAGATTAGAGTCCTGCCATTTTTAACCACTACACCAAACTGGTAAGAGGAAGCAATTAGAACGGATTTAATAAAAAAAAAATTTTAAACAGCCCTTTACAGCCCCACTGTTGACTTGTTTTACTGTTCCATATGCCCAAAGAGGAGATGAAATTAACAGAACCTTCAGGGAGGCAAAGATAAAATTTAACAAATCCTCTGAGGAGCAATCTGCCCCAGCTCTTTTTTAAACTACACTTCCCAGCTAAAATGGCATCTCCCTACACTCGAGCGTACCCATGTAATATGTCTCGTGTAGAGAGACTTTCTAAGTGGGCATATGGAACAGTAATATAAGGCAATAGTGGGGCTGTAAAGTTGTTTTTTAAAAAAATATTAAATCCATCCCAATTCCTTCCTCTTACCAGTTTGGTGTAGTGGTTAAGAGCAGCAGGACTCTAATCTGGAGAATAAGGTTTGATTCCCCACTCCTCTGCTTGCAGCCAGTGGAGTGACCTTGGGTCAGTCACAGCTCTCTTAGAGCTCTCTCAGCCCCACCCACCTGATGGGGTGTTTGTTGTGGGGATAATAATAACATACTTTGTAAACTGCTCTGAGTGGGTATTAAGTTGTCCTGAAGGGTGGTATATAAATCAAATATTATTATTATTAATTTTGTAGTGCTTATTCATGTTGCTTTGAAGAGAGATCAAGGTTCCCTTCAGAGACTTCCATTCTTGTAGGAAGAGAAATAGAGGTATTGGAAAGCATATGTCTGTAAATACTGTGGGTATCTTCATGGACCCCCGCTGTCTCCCCTCTGACCACATAGTACTCATCCTGAAGCTGCGTTTGCACCACTTCTGCTCCCTCCTCCTATCACATTCCAACAGCCACCTCACATCCCCACAGAAGAGCTGAACGGGTGAACAGTTAACAAATTTCTGAAATGAATACTTGAAGTATGTGTGTGGATCTCTGTTAAGTGCTCGCTACTGAAATACATATTTTTGTTGAAAATGGAATGATGGATGGACATCAGTGAGATTCCAGGTGGGGATATATATATGGAATGGCAGGTATTTTAATCCCTCTCACAAGGTTGAAGAAGAATTTATTTAATTTTATTGTTATACACATTTATAAACTGCCTTTCTCACTGAGACTCAAGGTGGATTTACAGTATGAGTCAGTAAAGTCACAGTCAAGAGACCATTCAATAAACAATGTAATTGGGTGTGTGCATGGAAGTTTGAAAAGCTTTAAAACTATCAGGGTGGGTCAGCACTGCTAGTGTTATTAGATCTTACAGCAGTGTTTGATATGGTCAACTATGATCTGTTGACCCATCATCTTGCTTTTGTGGGAATCCGTGGGACCATCTTACAGTGGCTAGTCTCTCCATGGTCAGGGGCAGAGGGTGACACCATGAACTTTTGACCAGCGTTCTAGCACAATAATGCATGCGCAAAAGAGAAAAAGAGGGGGGCGTTTTTCATCAATGGTAAACAAAAGCGCAGGAAATCCTCTTAAAAAGCGCTTTTTTTGGTGTACTTGGACATTTCATTGCGAAGTAAAAATCACAAAAAAGTGCATGTTGGTTCTGCGTGCGGAAGATGAGTTGTCGTTGTGACTCAGCAAAACACAGCTTGAAAGCAGGGAAAAGGCAGTAACAACAGGCAGTGCAGAAACGGGCCCTCTAATGGAGATTAAAAGGTGATGATCTACAAGATGAATTCCCTGCTAGGAAGGACAGATGTAAATCTTATGAAAATAACTTATGACAAGTTACTTTATTTGCACCTAATCTAGAGAGCTACACTGAATTCAGCTCTTGGAGAGTTAAAGCCTCATCAGCTGACCACAGCTGTGGTTTCTCCAGTTGGGTCTGAGAGACACTTATCTTTTACAGCGCAGTGAAATATTTTCAGTCAGACATCAGATCTTTTGCCAGCAGAACAAACAGAGAACTTATTTGAGTTAATGGTTTTATTTAAAACTAGCTTGATACTCGTGCTTCGCTATGGTATTTAACTACTTTAAATCCAGTTATAATAATTATGGGTATTAGTGAACTTTTAGGGAAAGACTGGGAGGTGCATTTTACCTCAGGACACATTCAATGACTCCCAATAGCAACTGCATACTGTTTAGAATGTGGAGGGTGAGAGGACCAATCAGGCAGAATATGCAAACGATCCCTTGTTCTAACTGTGGGGGGGGGGGGGGAGATGAGGTGTGGAACGTTGTGAGTCCCAATCAGCCCTCATATGCAAATGACCTTGAAAGGCTGGCCCAATCAGGGAAGAGTAGCAGAGCTGCAGTGGGCGGGGGTGCAAGCGGGCAGCAGCCTGCCAGCCACACAGGGAAGCAGTATCCCTTTGGGAAAACACATTTGACCCCTTTTTATCCCCTTAGGAGGCAAATTTCTTAAAATTCCTTCTTAGTGGGTGTTTACATCATGAAAGAAATGTTCTCCCCCAAATTTCATGTTTCTAGGTCCAGAGGGTTGGGCTGGGCGTTGATGAGTCAGTCAGGACACTTGTCTTTATATATATAGATAAAGCATAACTATTAGGCAACAACTTAACAAATAAAAACAGGACAAATTAATCCTATGAATCCAGAATAAATGCATGTGATAAAAATCAGATCACCTAACATTTCTTAAACTTGAACTAAACTAATGATTATAACTACTAAGATTAAAGCAATTCTGGTTGTAAGCTGATAGGCAGAATGCTATATAAAATGGGAAGCCAGGCACAGAAGATATGCTTACCCCATATAAGGTCTCCTTTGACAGATAACCACCAGCAGAAAACATGTTAGGCCCTTACATAGCACTTTTTATAGAGGAACAAAAATAAACCTCTCTAGCTTTAACACGATTTTCCTTTAAATAAAACAATTGGCCTCTAAATGAATTATACAAAAGAGTAGTACAGGGTGAACTAGGATACATCTTGATAACTCACATTCAACTCTCAAAGAAAGGTTCTAAGGCTAAAAACAGAACTGCTTATAAGTAAAGACCAATAAATCTATTATTTCTTCAGATACATTAATGATCTGTCTGGTTAACAGGCAGTCTAAACTTTTGGTTCTATGATTGACCAGCAATTGAACCTTACATAGGTTATGAAACTACTTGAGAATACATAGATTGACATGGACACCTATGATTAAAATGATGAAAATTTGACAGTCCAAAGCACTTTTTTTTTTTTGGTCCAAGAGTTTTGCTGAACAAGGAGATGCAGCCAAGTCTATACAGTGGCTTATGTTCTTTCCTTCAGTGTGCAAAGGCTGTTTGGCTTGACTGACTGGCATATAAGCCCTAGATTTGTCTTCAGATACCTGTCTAGCCATACTAACACACTATAGAAGTATTATTAGCCTTTAAGAAAAAGAAGATAATTCATACATTCTTGTTTGTCCTAGAAGCAACATGTTGCTTCTGTGGCCAAGAGTATCTTGTTTAAAGAATCTGATAGTACCCTGTGAGTTAGGCATTGTACATTGCATGCATCTGAAGAAGGGAGCTCTGGCTTACAAGAGATTATACTGTAATAAAATTTGGGTGGGATCCAGCCAGCCTTTTTCTAAGTCTTAGGCAATTCCCCTCCTTACTACAGCCCCTGTCCCATGTAGCTTTCTTTCATGGACGCTGCATGATCCTCAGCATAGTCTTTTTAAGGTCAAAGGCGACCCTGTCCTGTTTTTTTCATTAGTGGCAAAGCTGGTTAGATTCAACCTTTTGCTAGTTGGGAAATGGCAGAGAGGAGAATGATGTAAGCTGCTTTGTGTCCCCACTGAGGAGAAATGAGCGGGTTTAAATAAAGTGCATAAATTAATTAAGGTGCTAATACAGCCGATACTCTGGCTTAAGGCCTGCCAGGTGTTATATGCTACTTAGAAGTGACTGCTAAGATTTATCATTTGTAGAATCTGGACTTATGCTGAGGGTACAGTGTACAGGACCAAAGGTGAATAACAACAACATTCAATTTATATACTGCCCTTCAGGATGATTTAACACCCACTCACAGCGGTTTACAAAGTATGTTACTATTATCCCCACAAAACACCCTGTGAGGTGGGTGGGGCTGAGAGAACTCCTAGAAGCTGTGACTGACCCAAGGTCACCCAATTGGCTTCAAGTGGAGGAGTGGGGAATCAAACCCGGTTCTCCAGATTAGTGTCCCCCCCCCCAGCTTTAGGTTAAATATTTGGCTCATATAAGTGCCCACTGGGAAAGATTATTTGTTGATCAATCATCGAAGTACCCACCCCTGTGGATGTTACATTTATTTTTGCCTCTGTTGACATACTATGCACAGTTTACTGTTGGGCTCTCTATGATGAAGTCACAATATGACAATATGTATTGCTAACAGAAGGGCAGGCCTAGGTTCGGTCAGTAGCTTACCAGCAGTCAGCCATTTCAGCCAACCCAACAGGTTGCTCTAGTGCCTTCATTTCAGTGCACTTTTATTCTGCTGTTTCAATAGGCCTGGCCTATGATGCTTCATTTATGGGGGTGGGGGCAGGTAGGACAGTTAACCTCTCATGTGACAGGACAGAAAGGCTGATTGTTACCTTCAAAAGTTTCTGGGGCAGAATAGGCAAGTGCATAAATTGCGGGGAAATACTTTAGTTTTCAGTTCAGAGGTAAGAAACATTACAAGTATCTCTGCAATCACCAGATCATGGTAACTGCTGACCATAGCTATTGACACAGATTTGGTGACCTGGGGTGGGAGGAGTTGTGGAGGAGGATATTTGGTGATTGTGACAGGGCTTAACCACTTCATTGGTTATGTGAATGTTTCTGGGATCACTTTCAAGCTGGTAGTTCTCACCTTTAAAACTCTTAACTTCCTGGATCTCAGTTAGGACCACATCTCCTGGTATGAACCTGTACGCTAACTTCAATCCCTTCAGAAATCTCTGTTGGTTGTTCCCTCACCCAAGAGTGTTAGATCAGCTGCTGTTAAATCATGGGTTTTCTGGGTGGTGGCACTCTCCTTGTATAATAGCCTTTGGAGGAGGTAAGAATACACAGGGCTCATTTTGAGGGGGAATGTGCAGGAACGCAGTTACGGCAGTTCCCCAAAGAGGTTACATGTCAGGTGGCCCCTCCCACTTGATTCTTGGCCATTTTGGGCCCGTTTCAGCCTGGATTGGGGCCGAAATGGCCCAGATTGGGCCTCTGACAGGTGGTGGATCACTCTCCTGCTCAACAGTGGCCCGATCCTGACCATTTTGGGCCCCTTTTCGGCCATTTTCAGCCCCTTTTTGCCATTTTGGGCCCAATTTCGGCCCTGAATGGCCAGGATTGGGTCCAAAACAGCCAGGATAGGTGATGTCAGGGGGTGTGGCATATGCAAATCAGTTATGGTAATGACACACTTCCAGTTATGTCAAGGGGTGTGGCATATGCCAGTGAGTTATGCTAATGAGTTCCTCCAGCTCTTTTTCTACTAAATGACCCCTGCGAATAACTATCTTGACAGTTTTTTAAGGAAATGCTGCAAAGCAGTATTGTTCAGGCCTATGAAGGAAGCTGATGATTCTGCCGTAAACTCTTTCAGGGGTTCAGAATCTAGACTGTTTTATTGTGTTGAATATTGTGCTGTGCCTACTTTAGGTTAATTTTGGTTCTCATCCACTTTGAGCTTCTTTGTATAGGAAGAGAGACAGGATATAAATGAACGTTAAATTTAAAATAAATGAATACATACATGGGATCATAAATGCCAAATGGCTCCATTCCTTTCCAATGGGAATAATACTTCGTAAACTGCTGTCTGAGTGGGTGTTAAGTTGTCTTGAAGGGCAGTATATAAATCAAATGTTGTTATTTATATATGGGATGGGGGTGGAAATGACTTACCAGCACTACAGAATAGTTCAGAGTGATTCATATAATTCAAAGGTCCATGTCTAAGAGCCGAAACAGACGTGGCGAGATACTAGAGTTCAACTCGTGTTCTCTTACCTCAAGGTTTGTCGGGAAGTGTAGGCGTCCTTGCAGCTTAAAGTTTAGCATTTACAGAGCAGCAGGGAGGGAAGTGCAGGTGTGGGGCGCCTTTCTTCCCGCTCTCGAGGTGCATTGTGGCATTTTCCCTTCCCCACTTACACGGAGTATCGCTTCATCTCCCCCCCCTCCCAGCCTGGCCCCTGCAGAGCGACGCCTGGCTGTGCCGGGAGAGCTGGGAGGAAAGGCGCCCAGAGCATCTCCCCCTCTCACTCGCCTGGCTCCTGCCCAAAGCCACATGGCCCAGAGCTGCATAGCCCAGCGTGCTCTGCCTTTACCCCAATCGCATGGACTGTCGCTCCACCCACCCCTTGCCCAGCCCCCACAGAGCGACGGCGAGCTATGCAGCTCCAAGCGGCGCGGCTTCAGGTGGGGGCCAGGTGAGCGGGGGGGGGAGAAGATGCAGCAATGCTCTGGGCGCCTTTCCTCCTGCTCTCCCCATGCAGCCTGGCATCGCTCTGCAGGGGCTGGGCGAGGGCATCGCTGCATCTTCCCCCTCGCTCGCCTGGCCCCCACCTGAAGCCATGCGGCTCGGAGCTGCATAAACTTTAACCTGCAAGGACGCCTACACTTCCTGACAAACCTTGAGGTAAGAGAACACGAGTTGAACCTAAGTATCTCGTCACGTCTGTTTCGGCTCTAACTTTTCTTTCGTTGGACAATGCTGGCGCTTAAAAAGCTGCACCCTGTTTGCAATAAGAGTCACATTGGGTTCTGATATAACAGGAATTGCCTCCATTGTCACTACTGAACAACGCTAATATGTTGTATCGGATTCCAAATTCTTATTTAAAAACAGGAATGATTTGTCAGAATAGAATACATATGCATAGGCCCATTGATCTCAGTAATATATTTATTCATTTTATCAGTAGGGCCAAGCTTATAGTAGGACTGATGTATTTCTTTCTATTTTGGGGGTGATTTAAAAATAGCAAATGCATATACCTATATATATTTGAAATGCTGCTAGCAAATACTTTGATACATCAGGGTTACAGCTTTACTATTAATTGTAACAGTGCATAGTAACCATGGAGAACAAAAAAAATCACATTGCAAAATGTCTCGAATATGATCAACCATAATATTTCTTTTCTAGAATTTTCTGATTAAAAATGTTTTTGTGTATTCTAAGAGATTTTAATGAATTGTTCTTCTGCTTTAAAAACACAAACCGCTAACAATATTTCATTATTTAGATCTTTCCCCGTAACTAACAATGCAATCCTAAACAGAGTTAAGATCAATGGGTTTAAACTGCGGTAACTCTGTTTAGGATTACACTTTATATGCACTTTTTTTGCTGAACAGTATTAGGCAAATTTATGAGCTCTACATTTGAATAAGAACAAGGAATTATCCAGGAATTGCTCTTGGCAGAAGAGGTGGGGACAGCTGGAAGAGCTGGGGAGTAAGATGTTGGGAGCTAACTACCTATGCTTTGAAACTCCTGTGCTTCACTGTTTCAGACTTGAAATCAGACTGGTTAGAAAGATGAATCAGGGAGCATGTGAGGAGGTAGAAAGGAACATAGAGCATCAAAGAATGGAGACTACAAGAAGGAAAGATGAATGTTGGTATTGGGAGGATTTATTATTGTGGGGGAAATCAAGAAGTCCAACATGATTCAATAAAATCATTGGGTGAAAGGATCTGATCTTGGTTTTGGAAACTTTCTCTAAAGAGAAACTTTCCCTCTTTCTCCCTCCCTAGGAAACCTGTGGATTATAGAATCTGAACTTTCCCTTTACTGCATGGTCCCCTGAAGTGTTTGATTCTGCTTAAGAAAACTTGCATAAAGACCACACATTTCTCAGCCTCTGCAGGTGTTGATCACTTAAGCAAAACTAGGGAGGATGTGGCTTAGCTTACACATGCAGCAGAGCGAGGTGGAAATGAGGGGGTAGAGTTCTGAGGGGGTAGATTGGGCTGTACCAACTCTGACCACAGTCAGGGCATGAAATGTTTGTTGTCTGCATGGACATCCTCTGAAGTTATAAAACAAGCATAGTACTGAGTGGACTAGGCTAGAACATTTTTTTTCCTGAGGTGCTAATTTAACTGAAGTTTTCATGTGTGAGCATACAAAAAAAAATTGCCACATGAAGTAGTCCAACCTATTCTACTGTCTCCATATCCTACCACTTAATTCTGTTGAGTGTAGACTACGACTTTGTTATCACCAATTACTGCTATTGTGACTGGTCCCTGTAGTTAATCTTGATTACATTTGTCTTCAGCATAACATGACTTCCTGTATTATTGTGGCTTCCTTGGTTTTTTTTTATTTAATTTCACTTATACCTCACCTTTCTCCCCAAGCGGCATATGTCATTCTCCTCGGTTCCACTTCATCCTCACAACAATTGTGAGGTAGATTAGGTTGAGAGTGCGTGACATGTCCAAAGTCACCCAGCAAGCTTCCATGGCAGAGCAGCAAATCAAACCTAGGCCACTCAGATCCTAGTCCACCACTCCAGCCACTACTGCACACTAAAAATCTTCATAATGTGTCTGTGTATGAAGTCTGAAATAGTGGTTGATTTTACCATGATGATTCTACTGTGACATTCCTGTTCTGTTCTTCTGCACACCGAGGCCAAGCTTATTTCTCTTGCTTTTGCTTGGTAAAGGAAATTTTGGGCAAGCAGTATATTAATTGGGTTGAATCCTGCAAGCAGAGGAACCTCTTATATCAGTGGAAGACAACTTGTGTTTGAGAGAAGTGCAGTCAATAGTAGATTTGCAGGATTCCGCCCATTCTGCCTCTGGAGGCTATAGCTTGCTTGCCTGGGACAGTAAAGGGGCAGCTAACTTTCCATCTGAACTCAAAGGAAAAGTAATCCATTCTTTTTTTTCATCTGCTTTGCTGGAGGGCCCATCTGTGAAAATTCCAGAATTCAGGAGGAGTCTTGCTTAGCCCCACTGATTAAGTGGGGAGAGGGGATTTTTAATCTACAATTAAAGCTGCTACTCAGGACACATTTTAAGTAAAACCCCTAAAACTAAATAGATTAACTCTCTGGTACTGAATCTGAATGAGCATGGTACTACACTGTCAGTACGGACAGGGGCAGTTTGAGGAAGTTTTCTTCCAGCCTATAGAAATGGCCTACAGCAAAGTCCCAGTGAAGTAAATGGGGCGCTGCCTGACTCTGCATCATAGCCAGTTCCACCAGCTCTCCAGCTTCTGTCCAGGCACGCCACAAATTCTTCCTGTTTATGTCCCAGGATGGCCACCAATGAATTAGACTATTAAAACCTGCAGTTTAAAGGAAAATTGCACCGCAGTAACATTCCCAATTTGTTTTTTAATGCACTATAGTCTCTTATGTCCTATTTTAAGGATCCCTGGTTAAGTACTGACATGAAACGTTATGACTATTTTCTTACTGCACCGCTAAAGTTATGCTGTATGCAAAGCACACACATTCCCGAGTGTTCTTCATTTATGAACTTTGATCCTGCGTGGAACTGGGAGTAATCACAGAACTACCGTCGCCCAGCTCTGCTTCTAATGGGCCGCCTGTACATGGTGTTTGAATTTGTAACCACACCAATAAAAGCCATTCCCAACCCCTCTACATAACTATGCCCAGGACCCGGCTGTATGAGTGCCCCAAAGGTTGGCACGCTATTTGGAACTGCTTATAACCTCTCTACCTTGTGTGTTGTGTTCTTAGCCGATCCACTGCATCAAAAAGTAAACACTGAGGTAATGTATGCACTGCAGTCTCATGCTTGGCAGAAAGGCTCCCCCACACCCACCTCGGGCACAGCCACTTTCTGGAGGCGAAATTCTGACGCAGAGCAGCGGGCCCGAATAAAGGGGGGGGGGAGGGTGCGAGCGTGGCCTGAGCAGCACCGCCGCTTTTCAGCGTGTGTTTGTGTGTCAGAAGGCGCTGGCCCCGCCAGTCAGGCTGCCTTCCATGTGCTCCTCCAGCGCTTTGGGGAGGAGAAGCAGCCGCCGCCGCCGCCTCGGGGCGGAGCCCGGCGAGGAGGGAGGCTGCCCTCCCATTGACAATGTCCCACCCTGTGCCGCGCAACGTTCCCTCCCTCCCTATCTCTGTCGCACACACGCGCAGAGCGGAGGGAGGCGGCGGCGGCGGCCCCAGCTGTAGCCCAGCCAGCCAGCTCAGCGCCTGAGCGGCAGCATGGCGGGGCTGCGCTACCCGCAGCAAGGCGGCTACTGCCGCGCGGCCACGGCCATGAACCTCCTCTTCGGGGTTTTGCAGGTCCTCCTGCCCTGCTTTCGCCCGGGAGAGGCGCACGGCCAAGGTAAGCGTGGGGAGAAGGCGCGGGCGGGGTCTGCCCCGGGGAGGATGGTGCAGGCGAGGAGGGACGCAAAGGGGGGAGGGGGGAACCGAGGCGCCCCCCCCCCCGCCCCAGGGCCGCGTGCGACAGCATCGGCGCCTGCCGGCTGCGAAGAGCCTTCTCCGTCCTCCCTTTGTGCAGCGGCGGGTCGCCTTCTGAACGCTTCCAGCCCTGCCCGGCGAGCTCTGAGCAGAGTCCCTCCTCCGCTGCGAAGTCCCATTGCTTCGGCACGCGGCCTGTTCTTTTAATTCGTTTAATGTAAGGCAACTGCTGCCCTGTGACAGATCTGTAAAATGTCCACGGCGGGGTGTGGAGGGGAGGCTGGGCGAGCGGAGGACGTTACACAATGCGTGGTTCCTTCCATTCCTCTGGCTTGGCGCTGCTCCCTCCCCTGAGCAACACGCTGCACGGGCCCACATTGCCGCGGAGGAGATGCTCCCCCCGCCGCCGCGAAAGGAGGCGCTTTCGGGGAGGCCCCCGGTTTGAGGCAGCCGCCCTGTGCTGAGCTTTAGCCGCCGCTGCAAATTGGCTCCGAACCCACCGCTGGTGCGCCAGGTTTGCCTTCCTCCTGCCACATGTGATCGGCCGCTGCAGTTTTTAATATGGAAGCCTCTTCCAGCATAGAAGCAAAACAAAACAAAGCCTCATGCACACAAAGCGAGCGGCGACAGATTTGCCAGTAAGAGAAGGGCATGCGCCTCATTGTAAACATAAGAAGAGCCCTGCTGGGCCTGACCGGAGGTGCATCTAGTCCCGTGTACGCTTTTAAACAGTGGCCAGCCAGTTGCCCTGAAGGAGCAATAAATAGGGTGCAGGAGCCACTGCCTTCCAGCACTGGGAATCAGAGGTTTGTTTCCTCTGTATGTGGAGGACTGTCTGGCCTAGTCTTAACACGCACACCCCTCCCTTTGCCCTCAGTTGAAATGGCAGTTTGGGTATTGAACGAGTGTTGTTTTTCCCTTCTCTCTCCCATAGTCATTGATCCCATTCCCAATGTAGTGGAGTTATGGCAAGCTGAGGAAGGGGACCTCCTGATGCCTGCACAGGTAAGGAAATCTTGAGGTGGGAATGCAGGCAGCATGTTGAGTAGCCACATAAAGACGGGAAAAGCTGTCCATAAATGAACACTGAGTGGTGGTTTGGCAAACACCTTCCCCAAATCTACGTGTTTTCTGCACTTTACAACCATGTTCTTATATGATTTTGCAAGCCAGGGTGGCTTTTAGTTCAGGGTGGTTGCAGTGGATTTTTTTAGAGGGTAGCAGCATTACTATAACACCTTGCTAGGTTCAGAAGCAGACCTAGTTAAGATACCAGGTTATCTATGAAAGGGAAATGGTTTTGAGTAGCATGTGATTCTTTTGGTAAGGGAAATTTTTAAGTTTAGTTTCACTTGACTTTAGTGTACAAGATTGAGGCCTGTCTAGTTTACTGCAGTGGTGCTCTTGCCAAAGGTAATCTACACTGTAACCTTATGCACATTTCCCTGAGACATTTCATTACTTTAGTGGAATTTTTCTGTAACCTCAGCATGTTTTGTTTTTTTTAAAAAATGTTGATAAAAGATAGACATATCTTGATTCAGTGTGAGTTTCATCTTTAATTTTTTTCTTTATACGGTAACATCTTGAGTTTTTTCCCCAAACATCTCTGGAATAGGTGGAAGAATATGGGTCACCTGAATTTATTAGCATCTCTGTTTTTGTGTGGATATATATAAATGTATTTTTGTGTGTGAATGAGAGAGAGATAATATCTAATATACTGTAGCTCTGATTACTAAAACTTTATTTCTGAATGAAATGTTTTTCCATTTTTTAACACCAGGAAATTGGGATGGGAAACTGTGTATTTCTTTTAATACTGACCTGGGCATAAGTTCTGTTGTACTCTTAAAGGACTTGTATGTATGGGGTTGCATGCAAATATTTTCCTGCCAGGATTTGGATTATGGATACACATGAATAGGGGAAAATGTGAGCCTCTGTTCCTGTGAACTGTAGAAGGCATTGCCTGAATTACAATGTGTTTAAAAACACATTTTTTAAAAAATCTAGCTGGCTATTTGTAGTAATACTAAAATAAAATTTGGCACACACATTCAATCATTGAGTTTGAAATAATGTAAACACCAGTAAGGTGTTTGGATAAGACTTCCAGGGGCTGGGCGCAGCTCTTCTTCTGTTCCATGCAAAACAGGGAAAAAGTGACAAATAACAGATTTGCATAATTTTGCATATTTTACAATTTGCATAATTTATGCAGGATGCAGAAACCAACTTTTCCTGTTACAGAATGTGAATTGCCTGATGAAGAGTCATTTGTTTCTAGTATGGAATGTACACAAGAATGATTAGGCTTTGGGGGGTTCCGCATGACCGACTTCGATGGGACTTTCTGAGCAGTCGTGCTGCAGTGGAGTTGCACGAATCCGCTGCTCTCCGATTCCACATTAAGGCTTTTGCTTTGCATCGACATTTCATTTCATCATGCTCAAAGTCCATCGTGCGGAATTTGCCAGTATAAAAATCAATTCCTCTTCGCTTTTTCCAGGGGAAGTGTCGACAGACATGCGTCTTCTTCATTTTTTAATTTTTTTTTCCAAAAAACATTGCTACATATAAACATTGCATCAAACAAACACATCTGATAGGTCAGAGCATTTCCCGTCAATATTGTGGAATGAGTATTGGTTATTGACATTTGGAGGGAAAATTGTTACCGATGACCCCACTTTCCCTCTGCCTCAGAAGCTGTCAGCTGTCAGCAAGGAACAAATAACAAGTTTGGCACGTTGAAAAATGGACATGTTGTTGGGCAGCTGTTGTCACGTGACACAGGATATATTTCTGCATAGACATGTAGAAACATTGCAACGTTTTTAATAATTTTTTTTTAAAAAAGAGAAACGAGGGGAAGGGAAAGGGTAGTGGGTGTGGCTTGGAAAACGTGATCAACCAATCAAATTTAGTTGATTTGAAGGGTGGGAGAAAAGGGCAAGGGTGAGGAGAACATCGTATAAAGAATTTCGCACCGTTAAAATCCCTAATCTGCAGTGAATGGATAAATAAGTCGGGGGAAAAGCAGGAAGGAAAAAAATGGACAAAACCTGCAGTGACTTCGAAGCTGCTGCTAGGATTGCCTTCCCATGTGTGGAAACGCAAAAAAATCGAGGTCATTTGGAAGCTGAACCGTGGAAAATCACTAGTGGAGAATCACCCTTTGTTTACTTGATGAGAAGCCAGCGCTTATTTCCTTAGAATCTGAATTGCTCTAAAAACTTTTACCTGATAGATTACAGAAATACCTTTTTTTGTCTTGCTACCTTCGTTATGACTATGTGAAGTAGTGTGATTTCCTGCTTTTTTTTTTGGCAAATGTATTAGCATGAGATTAGAGCCACTGTGCTTTTGGCAGCTGCAGCACCATTGAGTCTTAAAATCTATCAATGAAATGATCACGTCTTATCATTCTGCTGTGAGATAGCCTAGGAGAAGCAGCAAAGTCCATAGAATGTATATTTTCCTGTATTCCGAGAAGAAACTTGTTTTTCAATATGTGTTTTAAAGGAAGAGTTAAACTGTAAATTCATGAATTTTGATGAGCTCTTTCTAGTGACATGAGAAATCTTTGTCTGGTTTGTACATAATTCTGATTTCAGGATCTTAACAAAATACTCCAGTTTTGTTAAAAAGGAAATGAAGGCTTAACTTTTTTGTTTATAAAAGATTTGGTCTCCAAAATTCTTGTTTTAATGACTGGTAGAAAGATAGAATCATTATTGGATGACTTTGGTATGTCTTTCTATATTCTTTAGGACTAAACAAATAGTAAAACGAGTTAGGCATACGTGCTAAAATGCAAGAGAGACAGAGAAAGTAAAGGTTGCTACAAACAGGCAGAGGCAATTTACAGCACTTCTTTGTCAGAAGGAATGATAGGACAGCTACACAAATAAATCCACAAAAGCTACCAGCAGACTGCTTGCCTACAGTAATCCTGTGTTAGTCACTTGCAGCCTAATCAATAAGAAAATACTTTTGTAAAAGTTTGCTTACCTGGTTGCCTGGAAATGATCTTCCTTGACACCTGCCTGTGGGTGTTCTTCAGGTCTATGTTATGGTACTGATAGCAGTGGTGAGCATCAGTTCTTCATACAGGGATTTCATTGGCAGGCAAGATCTAATATTTGTAAACCAGCCTTGTTCCTACAAGCTTTTGGGAATTGATTTTTCATTGTAGAACTTGATGGCTGTAGTAGTTCATTAGAGACTGTGGTTAGAGCTAGCATAGTGTAGTGGGTAGAGTGTTGGACAAGGACCTAGGAGACCCAAGTTCAAATCCCCACTCTGCCATGGAAGCTTGCTGGTTTGCTTTGGGCCGGTCACACACACTCAGCCTAACCTACCTCATAGGGTTGTTGTGAGCATTAATTGGAAGAGAGGAGAATTATGTAAGCCACTTTGGGTCTCATCTGGGGAGAAAGGTGGGATATAAATGAAATAAAATAAATTTTTAAATTCTTTTATAAACTGTTTCATAGAATACTAATACACAGATTATAAAGTCAAAATCTGAACTCTTCCATATATACCTTTGGTCATCCGTGAGTACGCATATATGCATTTACATGTTTGTATGCAATTGGTCTGGCACATGTGTTACATGTCTCTGCTGATCTTTCAGGTGAGTAGGAATGATCCTGGAAATTTTGCATCCCCTTCTCCATCTGATTGTGTCCTTGGCTAAGTTGATTTGCTTCACGTATGTTCAGCACAGTTTGTTTTTATGCTTCACTTTAACAGTAATTGCCATGTATGACTGTGTAAGAAAGTAACCACAAATAGCTACTTTTGTTTTGAACTTTCCTTTGTGGACTCATGGGCTAATCTTCCCTTAAATCCTCTAAAGTAGTGGCACTTCCTTTTTTATTTTGTGGAGTTTGTGGGCATTGTTTAAATTCAACAAAGTAGTAGTAAGGGTGCTAAGAATGGCTTTATCTCAGTTTTTTAGCGGATCTCCGCATATTTTACTTAAATTTATCATGGGTAATTTTCAAAGTGCTTGGATTAAGATGAAATGGATGTACAACAAGAATAAAATTTAGAAGTTAATTTTTATGTATTTTTTAAAAAATAAACTTCAACTAATGTGTAAGACAGGCACTACTTGTTTCATAAACAGCCCCAGGTACACAAAGTGCTCTGCAGAGGATGCCTGCTGTTCAGAGGCCTATCTTTTTTTATTGGGTCATTTACAGATAATGTTAAACTCTATTTTGGATTGAAATTGCCACTACAGGTTCACGGTCTTTCCTTTGTGCCCCAGATCCTGTTGCTCAGTCCAAACCAGTTAGTTATTTCCTTTTTAATGTAAGCAATAGATGGCTATTGCGTCTGAACTAGCAAATAAAAGTTTGCTTTTCCCCTTCCAACCAGGATTGCAAGGGCCAATTTGGAACTATTTTGCAGTCCTTTTTTGTATGGAAAGTGTGAACTGTTGTTTGCTAATTCAGATGTAATGGCAAACTCTGGTATGCACAAAAGTGGAGAAGGCAAAAGAGAGGGAAATGTGCATGGGCCAGAGGTTTAGTCATATAATGGCAAACTGCAGTTCTGCATTTCTTGTGAATTGAACTAATGCACTGTTTCATGAAGCATTGCAGTCTATTTTGGTTGTGTAGGCGGGTATGCTAGCTAGCATAGGACTGCTGATGAAATCTATATTTTTTTTGTACATAGACTGTATACTACTAGTTTCACAAATTTGTAATATATCTGCTTAGGTGTAGAATTTAGTGCCAGTAGGTTAAAGACCTGCTATTTTTAACATCTTCTGATAGCTGAATAGTTCTCCATTTATGATGCCTTCATAATTGTTTTTGGATCAAGACTAGGATCTGGGGGAACCCCCAGGTTCAGATCCCCACTCTGCCATAGAAACTTGCTGGGGGACCTAGGGCTAGTCACATTCTCAGCTTAGCCTACTTCACAGGGTTGTTGTTAGGAGGAGAGGAGAATGATGTTAGCTGCTTTGTGTCCCCATTGGGCAACAGGTGGAGTATAAATGAAGTAAATAAATATGTTTATAAACTTCCAGGCTCAAAAAAGGCATGTTAGTGATTTACAGTGCAGTCCTATGCATATACTCAACAGCCAGTATCTTTTAACTGATAAGCAATGATGTTTTTGGAAACAGATTAACTTGGCCCTGAACAACCAACAATAGCTGCTCAGGCTCTAGTAGTTTCTCTCTGTCCTCAGGTTCAACTGAGTAATGTCTGTGTTCTGGAATAAATGATGGATAGAATAGGTGAGGTGGGTTGGTGACTTGCAGTCACGAGAGTATGCAACTAAGAATTATGCCCTGGAATATAATGGGATGGAGTGGTAAATTGGCCAATCTAGATTTGAAAGACTTTGTGATAGATCCTCTGGAAACTTGGATTCATTCTTCAGTCTTACCAGCTGCTGAGTTTTCCCAGGGCATCTGGGCTCCTTCAGTCATCCTTGCAACTGCAGTATCTGACCCAACTCCATTGGGCCCCTAGATGTCTTATGAAAGGATGGCATCTCTTAAGGCATCTGAGTCCCCCAGTGGAGCTAACCTAATTTTGGGGTTGCTATGGCAACTGCAACACTTCAGCTCCACTTAGGAGGTGATGTTTTCTATTCTTCTCCGTTCCCCCCAACATCCCAGCAAAGGGGGGCAGATTGGGACAGATTTATGGTTGCTAGCTGGGCTTGGGCTGCGTGACATGTCTTAAAGGGCTGCCTGCAGGAAATAAGATGTACACCCATGCTTGCACAATCAATACCAAGGGTGGCATGCAGTTTTATTCGTATGTGGAAAAAAGCCACCTACTACTACTACTACTACTACTACTACTACTACTACTACTACTACTACTACTACTACATGAAAATGGGTAGAGAAAAATCAATCAGACAGAAAATTTGGCAGAAAAATCCTTCACAAAGCCAGAGGACAAACTTAGAATCCCGAGGCTGAAGCAAAACATAGCTATAGATATTTTTTGAGAGATAATTTCCAAGTTCAACTATAATTTGTCATTGGACACCCTTGAGAGTTAGTCATAGGCCTGAGAACAGGGCTTCACGGACATTGCTTTCGTAGGGTCTTAGTCTATTAATATAATGCTGTTTTAATCTTCTATATGATTTCCTAGACTTCCCCACAAGTCTTCAAGCAGCTAAAAATTCTGCTGATACATGAGCCATTTTCCTTCTCTGGCTAATGTATTTTAGTTCTGTCATTTTACAGTAAGTTGAAAGGAAGAGTTTTATTTTGTATTACTGTAACTGCATAATAGGAATGGGCAACAGCAATTTATAAGTGCTTTTCATTGTATTTTATGTATTTAGGGATACCATCTTTACATTTTATGGTCACCTCTTTAGATCAGCTGATGGGAAACGGAATAATTTCAAACATTTTTAAGGTCTGAAGCTGTGTCCTAGGCCAAATATAGTCTCAATCACTGCTTGTTGCATGTATAAAGTCCTGAGCAGTTGAGAAGTTCCCCGGACATACTGAAAGAACCCCCCCACCCCAAACCTACTGAAAGAAACCCAACACATCTGCAAATGCATGTTTTTTGTGGTTATGTTCATCAGGAAGGTATGCTTGGCCACAGTTTTTTAATAAACATATTGGCTGTACTGTGTGGATGTTTGACATTTCTTACATCACTTTTAAAGACACAGTTTACTACTGTGTGGATGTTTGACATTTCTTGCATCACTTTTAAAGACATAGGTGTCACTTGGAGCTTATGCCAATACTGAAGAAATATGAGGATATAGCAGCAACATTATAATTGCTTTATACATGGGTACTTTTCTGAAACAAGCATGGATAAGTGAGTCGAAGGTTGGTTACGTTGTATGTGTTCTCAGATGTAAGTAAGCCTCCTATGGCTGTTGCTTAAATAATTAAAGGGATACTTGGCCTTGAAACTATATTTCTCTTCCTATGGATGTCAGATAGGGATAATTTTTTGACCAAGTGTTTACATTAAAACTGTTTATTACAGTGAAAAACTATATGCTAGATATGTGTTATCCTAGCCGTCCAAGTGGCCCAATGTTGGCTGGTTCTATTTAAAATAATAAGCCTTACTGTTAGAATAAATAACTTAGATTTTGCATCTCAGACCACTCTTAGATGGTTACTTAAGGAAGGCGAGAGGTTGATGTGGTTCACTGTCACCGAGATCCAGATTTGTCATGACATTTTTGCTTTTTATGAAGATAGTTGCTTGTACTCTGTACAGGTACATGCATATAATTCAGAATAAATTAAGTAAAGAATTGTATTAAAATATCTGATCATGTTAGTATGACAGAATTTATCAACTAGATGCCATATATTTACTCAACAGCTGTGCTCAGTGAAACTGCGAGCAGAACCACAAGTGACAAAAGGCACAGATTGGACACTTGTCAGCTTCCCTCAAGTTCTGATGGGAAATGTAGGCAGCTTGGCGGAATGTTGGACAAGTGCCAGTTGAAAAGTCCATTGGACAGCAGTCAGAGAGCCAAGCTGCAAGACTAGGATGCCTACATTTCCCATCAAAACTGGAGGGAAGCTGACAAGTGTCCAATCTGTGCCTTTTGTCACTTGTGGTTCTGCTCTGCTTTTTAAATTATTATGCTTTGCTGATAATTCATAAAGTTTGTAAAATTCAGGAGCTATGTCAAGCATCCTACAGTACTGGAGTCCCATTGAACAAAGTCTCTCAGAATAATGTCAGTGAGATTGCTGATGACAAATGGATGCTGGAAACTTGTTATTGTTGATGACAGTCATTCATGATTTTTTTTGTGTGTGTGTGTTCATTAGGCTGAATCAGAGGAAGATGTGGAAGAACATCCACAAGAGCAAAGGTAAGGAAGGATGAGATGAAAAGATCTTCAGTTCTAGAACATCTTCAGTTGTAGAACCTTTGTACCATATGCCTTGGTAACAATGGCATCAATTTGGATATTTTAAAAAATAGCTTAATTTTTCCCCACTAGAAAAACACAGCATTAGTAATGAACAAATTTTGTTAATTGTCGCATTCATTTTCCTTCTATCCTGTGCTATCTCCCCATTTGCTCCTTATAGGATGCTTTCTTTTAGGAAGTCATTTTATAGACCCAAACCAAGTATTTTAACATTCTTATTGCACGATTACAATCTCATTTGTTATAAAACATGTGTATGTTTACTCAGAACTAACTTCCTATTGCAAGTGTGTACAGAATTGCAGCCTTAGATAGTATTCCATAGAATGTTTACATTGTTATGCCAATAAAGGTATTCTTAAATGGTATGGAACAAGGAATATGAAGACAGCCATTCTTATCATGATAAAGCAAATAATAAAATTGACTTGTTTTGCATTTGGTATAAGTCTTAGAAATATGATTCTTGGACAATAACAACTTTTTTACTAGTTTAATATTCCTGAAGTTTGTCTATCCTATTATTATCTTGCCCTTCCTCCAAGTAGTTTAGGAAGGTATTATAAATTTGCCACCTCTTTTTATTTTCACAAACTTGTGAGGTATGATAGATCAGGATGAGAGATGGTGATGACTTCAGAGTTACCAGTTTGGTGTAGTGGTTAAGAGTGCGGGACTCTAATCTGGAGAACTGGCTTTGATTCCCCACTCCTCCACCTGAAGCCAGCTGGGTGACCTTGGGCTAGTCATGGCCCTCTGGAGCTCTCTCAGCCCCACACACCTCACAGGGTGTTTTGTTGTGGGGATAAGAATAACATACTTCGTAAACCGCTCTGAGTGGGCATTTTGTCCTGAAGGGCAGTATATAAATGGAATGTTGTTGTTGTTGTTGTTACCTAGTGAACTTTACGACTGAGTGGGAACTTGATCAGATTTAGCCACCATACCACACTGGCTCTCAGAATGCTTCGCTGTGATTACAATTTTTTTTTCTCCCTGGGAAAAAATTAATAGCCTCCCATTTGAAACTAAAATCTATTTTGCTGTTTTTATAAAGTATAGAAAGGGTTTTGTTTGGTGTTTTTTTCCCCCCCAAAACTGAATTCAGTTTAATTATTTATATATTTTTTATTGATTTTTAGTTTAAAACTCGGTTTTTGTTTAAAACTGAGAGTAAATTACTTCTCACCTCAACAGCAAACAATTACTCTTTAGAGCAGATGGTAATGGTGCAGTTTGCAAGGACTAAGCAGGGTCTTGTTAGTGGAGGCTGCTTTTGAGTTGTGTGCTGTTCCATAATTTTTTTCTGAATGTCACATTTTCAAAATGGAGGCCACTTCACTTTGCATTGAGTATTTTGAGGGCTTCTTGTAGCTTAAGTACGAATTCTGTATTACAGTTGCATGTTCTCCCAGTGGAAGACCATGCAGACTAAACCACTTTTGGCATAAGCTGCCTACCATATACTTTGTGTGATATGATTCTTAGAAATATAACAGTTGAAAACAAAAGTGTATAATACAAAAACAGTTGAAAACAAAATGTATAATACAGTTGAGTCTCCAGCCACTGTAGGTAAGCAAATCAACTTATCGTGTGATTAAAATGTGAAAAACTACATTCTTGAAACACAAGCAAGATAACAATATCGAATGCTGTGTTCTCTTAGAAACTTGTTAGGTTAATTTTAGAAATAATCAACTGTGGTTAGACAACTGACTTCCTTTGTATATCTTTACTTTGTAGAATCTATATAAGAATTTTAATAGGATGCAGAAATGCGACAAGAATTTATTTTCTTTATGCCCGTGTGTCATGCTAGGGTTAGAAGTCTTGCATCTGGTGAAGGGATCTCTGACTCAGGAAGTATCATGCTGGAACAGATTTTGTTGGTCCTTAAAGTGCTACTGGAGTATGGTTTAATGGAGTTAGAAGTGAATATGTGGAAACAGAAGCCTTTTTACAGACGCTTTGTATGCTGGTTTGAAGGCATACATAATGAAGACTACAGGGGAGGGACTTGTGCCCTAGACTTCTTGATATATTTGATATTTTATTTTGCTTTTTTAGATCAAAACAGAAGATAAGAATTTTAACCGCTGGAAGGCTAGATGGTGGGATTAATTCCCTGAGCAGTGCAATTCTGAAGCCTGCTGTGCCACTGTCACCCATGTACCTGCAGCGCTGCTCATCTGCAACCTAAGGACTTTTGCAGGAGAGCTGTGCCGGTGGCCAAGCCCAGCAAGGCGCCTGCCCTGCCATTCCCTTGACAACCCTGCCAGAATCCCCCAATGGGCATGCTATCCCCCTGACAGGCGCATGAGTGACAAGCAAAGGCACAGCCAATACGTGGGCTGTGATGGCCGCTGCCCATCAACACCTCCATCTTAGAATGGAGAAACGAGCGGTAAGATGCTCGTCAAAAATGGTACATCCTCCCAAATCTCGTGGATTAGTTTAGATTTAGTTGAAGAGCTAGAAAGGCAAACATCAGTTAACTTGGTTATCTGAATGCTTAAATCCTCTACATAAAAAGAACTAAAGGCTTTATTGAGAAATAAGTGCCTGTCATAAGAAAAGTGCGTTTAAATTTTTGCTTTAGAATTAGATAGTAGGAGTGCCGAGGAACTTAAATGTGCTTTGGGCCTTTTGATATAAAGAGAACAATTAGCTGTTGGGAATCAGGGCCATGGTGCAGGGAATTAATGGGTGCAGTTGTCTGCTTCCCCTATCTCTCAACTTTTTGTTGGTTTGTTTTATGGGAGAAAACTCACATGATGCCTATATGCTTTCCCATTAGTGAATGCAGCTGCTCCTGAAAAAGGGAGCAATTTCACTGGGAAAGCGTGGCAGTATATGTTAAATTCCTTTTACCATGGTCTCAGTGGTCCTCATGAAGGGGCTGTGCTGTCTCTCTTAACATTTTAAAAAGTAGGTGAGACTGGTGGAACTCTTTGCGTAAGCTGAGCCTAACAGCCTACCCCATAATTCAAGGTTTCTTTCACTGTGAGATAAGTGAAAGGATCCCGTTGAGTTCTGTAGATTAATCCTTCCTAATCTCTGGGTGAATTTCCACAAAAAGAGACTCCTGCTTGCCTACAATTACATGGCCTCAGAGTAGGAGAAGGATTGTACAGGATACTGGAGTATGGGCTCATTTCTTGTTTAGTTGGGCTGAACAGTTTCCTTAAACTGTGCTCTTGAACTCAAGGGCTGTATAGCTATTTGACCCTGGGGTCTATCCTAACCCATGCCCTTTTTGCATACAAGTAGGCTACACAGTTTTCTCATTCCTAGCAAACGATAGTTTGTGGATTCCAGTGGCTTGGTTTCATGTTGATGTTGGCTTTAACTTGTGTCCCAATCAGAAATCTAAATTTAAAAGTTAATTATACTTGTATGCTTATCTTTCAGTAGATATAGTTTTTAGCTGATCTCATTGATGATGAGAAGAAAAAAAACCACATATGCAGTTTCACATAGAGTTGCAAAAGTTCCTGCTAAATGCCCAATTTAGCATTGTGAAACATGCTTCTCTATGCAGAATATAATTCTCTGGTAGCAATATTTTCTGCAACAGGAGTTATATCACAAATGAAAAGACAGTCCTGAGCAGATGAATGTGGATGGATGTGTCTGTAAAGCACTGGTTTAACCAGTTGAAGCTATTATAACTGCACTGTCTTTCCTTTTTTTAGAAATGTAACATACAGTTGCTCCATTGGAAAGTTTAACTTGCATTGTCTTCATACCTTTTTTTCTCCAAGAGCAGCATAAGTCATCTTAGGTCGGTTTCTTTATAAAGAACATACCACAAGCCAATTAGCAAGTTAGCTGCTTAATAATTTTCTCAAGTAGTTTTTAACACTAAGGATGAAAGTACAAAACCAGTCCTGGTCAACGAGATACTGTGTCTGAGTTGAAGAGTAGACTTGACCCTTTCTTGTAACTTGCACGAGTGAACAGCCTACTGATTTCATTATGAGAAATAAGCCTTGCCTTGGTTTCTTCTTCTTTTTTTATAGTAATCGTGATATAACCTTATTGCAACTTCTGTTGCAATGTGAAATATGTTTCAGAATATACATACTTGAAATGAACAGGAATGGTAAACACTGCTGCTGTTTCCACTGTATGCAAATTGTACTGTTTGACTTGTATTCTTAAGGTTTAGGCAAAACTTGGTTCTTAGCACATGCTTGACATGCTGACCTTATCTGTAGACTGAAAGAACATCATCATCTGCCTAATTTCTTTTCTCCCGATGATTGAATAGCTAATATGTTTTGTAGATTAACATAGGTTTAAAACAAATTGGGTCTTTTTTTTTTTTGGCTGTCTCTTCCACTTCTGTAGATAAACTTACATGAAATCTTTCTTTCAAATCTTCCTTCTAGATGGAGCTTTAATCTTTTCTTCCCAAATTGCTTATCAGTCTAACAAGAGTATGTGTTAGGAAGCCATGTGCAGAGAGGTATCTTTGGTGTGACAGAGGACTACTGTGATCAAACAAGGATGTAGATGCAAATAGAAAAGAGTCCAGTAGCACCTTTAAGACTAACCAACTTTACTGTAGTATAAGCTTTCGAGAATCACAGTTCTCTTTGTCAGTTGTGTCAGATGCAACTGACGAAGAGAACTGTGGTTCTCGAAAGCTTATGCCATAGTAAAGTAGGTTAGTCTTTTCTATTTTGCTACTACAGATTAACACGGCTATCTCCTCTGGATCTATGACTGTAGATGCAAATAGTTAGCGCCAACGTCTTTGTTAGCATCACAACGCAGAGAGTGCCCTTGCAGCTAGTTTTATTATCAATGCTTATACCTCCAGGTAGCATGACAGTATCAAGTGGGAGTACTGAAACTGCATGAAGCATTGCTTCTTGTTACCAGCCAATTAAATCACTGCACAGGAGATTACTGAAAACTGAGCCAATTTAATATCAATATTTAATTCTTAATCTTTTGCACTACCACACAAAGAGCAAAAGCTGTGACAGCAAGTTGTTACAAAGACATTTATTTATAAATCAGTTCAAATACTTAAAGAAGTGGCAATGTGAAAGAGGGGGGGAAAACCCAGGCTTCTATGGCTAGTTGGAAAAGGGGACATTCCTTCCCAACTAGATCTCTTACCGAGAACTTGGCATAAGGTTTGTGTGTTTTGCCAAGATGGTTTCAGCCTGATGGTGCAATGGGGAGATACCTCCAAATTATGTCTTGACAACCCCAAAAGAGGGGCATCTGGAAAAGTAGTTTATTTTGGAGTTCCAGTTAAAGAATCTGGATAAATAGCTCTGCAGCTATAGGATTAACACATTGCAGTTGATAATGTCATGTGTGCAGATTTCATTCTAACTCCTTGTATTCTTAAAGGGTAGTGAGCAATGCGGCTATCTACGGAGGAAGTACTTGAATTTGCATAGACATGTAATATCTTCAATATTAATGGATGATTACTTGAAGGAATAAAGCTGGCACACATGCTGAATGGGGTGTTCCAAAAATGTGCAAATAATTTTTTCTTTCTCTTTGGCTCATAGCATTTCCTCTTAGTAGTTCTTCGCCAACGCTGTTCAGCAATTTATGCCCATTTACTCAATTCCTGGCTTGTGAAGCTCCTTGGCAATGAAATGAAAAGGAATTTTAAAAACAATATTGAATTGATGCATCCCGGCCATGGGCACAGTTTACAAAGAGCATCTCATGTGCAAGACCCACTGAGATGAACAGCAGCCATACTGTAGTACAGTCATACTATTGTAGAGATGCTGTTTTTTTATTATTATTATTTCTTTGACTCATTGTCTAGCATTATCAGCAGTGGTCAGAGTCAGTTGTCCTGCATGTAGCCAATTTTGCAGAGTTCCATTACACAATGTCAAATGCAGCTGTACACTTAAGGATGTGGCTGTGTTGAGACTATAACTTGCCTTAATGGTGTGGGTTTTTTCTTTTTTTGAACCTTTAGTGTACTGTATAGTACTGTAGCCTTAGAATTTGTCACCGTTGACTTTATAAGCTTACAAGTTTTAGTGTGCATTTCTGATAAACCCTAGATATAAAGTGGCATATATCAAAGAATTCCAGTTACAATAGGAAAGCTAGAATTGTGGTAGTCATTGCTCTGCATTAGATCTTACCAGCTTTTGGCTGAATTTTATTTCATGTATACCTCACCTTTCTTCCCTGTTACGAGCCTGGGCCTAAATGTGTGTGTTATGTGCCATCAGGTCGCCTCCAACCTATGGCGACACTATGAATGAAAGACCTCCAAAACATTCAGACTTGCTCTCATCTTGCAAACTGGAGGATGTCGCTTCTTTTATGAGTCAAGCCATCTCGTTTTGGGTCTTCCTCTTTTCCTACTGCCTTCTACCTTTCCTAGCATTGTTGACTTTTCCAGAGAATCTTGTCTTCTCATAATGTGACCAAAGTACGATAGCCTCAGTTTTGTCATTTTAGCTTCTAGGGAGAACTCAGGTTTGATTTGATCTAGTACCCACTTATTTGTCTTTTTGGCCATCCATGGTATCCGTAAAACTCTTCTCCAGTACCACATTTCAAACGAATCAATTTTCTTCCTGTCAGCTTTCTTCACTGTCCAGCTTTCACATCTGTACATTGTAATGGAAAATACCATTGTTTGGATTATCTTGATCATGGTCTCCAGACAGACATCTTTATCTTTAAGGATCTTCTCTAGCTCCCTCACAGCTGCTCTTCCAAGTCTCAGTCTCCTTCTGAATAGTGAGGCTTAGTGGCTCCAGGGAAGCCTGTACTAGAGTGACTACAGGGCCTTCATTTCCCAGGTCCCTTTTGAACCCTGTAATTGGTTAACAGGGGATTTGGAGTGAAAAATTGCACCAATAGAGAAGTAGGGGGATGGTGCCTGAGAAGAAGGGATGAAAGGCCTCGCCCACAGTGGGAGGGTGTTCACTCCTAGGGAGCAGAGGTGAGGAGAGGTTACTGCAGACAGAGGGATCCCTCATCCAGAAGGGGTAAGTCAGCTTGAAGCCAGTCACCAGGAGGCAGGTAGGAACAGTCTAAATAGATGTGTTAGGGTGTATTATTTTGTTCAGCAACCTTTACTGTTCTCTTTATTCTGCAAAGTTTTGAAAACCAGTTGTTACTGGACCTCTTAAATATTTTTTTTTTACTATTCTGCCTTGGTCCTCACATCTCTTTCGGTCACATATAAAGTAAAACCTACTGAGAAAAGTAAACGAAAGGAACTGGGTGGGTGCTCTGGGCCCTCCCGAAGAGACCTGGACTAGAGTAGTGGCAGCCTACAGAGAGCTTCCCTGGTCCCCTGCCTGCGACATCCCCAGTTAGGACCCAAAGTAGCATACATCATTCTCCACTCCATTTTATCCTCACAAGATTTTATTCTGTGAGGTAGGTTAGGCTGAAGTCTGTGATTGGCCCAAGCAAGCTTCCGTTGAAGACCAAGAATTCAAGTCTGGGTCACTCTAGCCACAATATACCACACTGGTTGTCCTCTTCCTTCAGAAGAGGAAGGAAGAGCCCCATTTGACATTGGAAAAGACAGCTGGTAGCAGTTTTGGGGTCCATAGAGACAAATGCAATATAGAGGGGCTGCAATGAGGAAGGAAACAGCAAACTGTGCAATTCTTTCTTGCACAAGTGAAAATGCTAGTAGAACACAACCTATTATGTTAATTTTTGTGACATTTTGCACAGCATGCCACAAAGTTTCCAGAGTTCCTTATATGACATAGTCACAAAATACTTGAGGAAAGAGATAAAAAAGCAAAATGTTGCTTAGAGGAAAAATGCAGAAGTTTGATATTCTTTAAGCCTACATTGATTAGAAACAGCTGTGACGTTTTAAACATTCTTGTGATGCCTCATATCTAGTGATGCCTTGTGATAGTAAACATTGGAGTGATGCCTTTAATTTGTTTGCAATCCTGCTATTTACGAACACTTTTCAGGAGTTATTGGAACCAACATGTAATCATTTTTAATTTGACTACATCTCTGGGAAAGAGATTTCAAGTTATAGGCCTTGAGTTTATACAAGGTATTTGAAATATGTTGTGGTCTTTTGCTCTCAGTATAGATTCTAACATCCTGCTGTTAATTATTTTTCAGTTCTTCTGGGAATTAGATGTTTATAGCAGAACACTAAAGAATAATACTGATGAATTAACATGACAGCAATAGATACAGCTTGCATTTCTATACCTTTATGCATATTAGATATCTCTTCCAGTTAAGGCTGCTCAGTGGTAGAGTTCAAAAATAATCTTAATGCATAGAGAGAGAGAGAGCAATAAAATCAAAAGGAATCTTATCTGTTTAGTCTCATTTAATCTCAGATTCATTTATTTGCTAAGCATTGCTTTTCCGTGCTCAGCATCCAAACAAAATGAAGCCCAAACTAAACATTCAGCTTTCAAATGGTGCAAATAATGGCCACCAGGGTTGTTTCAACTTGGGAAAACTTATACAGGTGTGTGTGTGTGTGTGTGCAGAAAACTCTCCACCCACACCAATGTCCCAAACAGTGTGACTTCAGGGAATGTGCGTTGGGTATGAGGAACATGGATGTAGTTTGTTAAACATTGTAACATCTAGCTTGATTTTCTAGATTGTAAGAATTGAGAACATTTTTGTTTTCTTCAACCCACCACTCACAGTTTTTGAAATGACCACATTGCTTAGTTACCTATAGCAATTAATCTAGGGGAAGAGCCACATTTTGAAATGGGCTATATTGAAGTGGCTCATTCCTGTCGGAACGGGGTTGGGCAAAAGGGTTCTTTAATTCTTTGTTCCTACCTCCCTGTGTGAACAGTAAGAGGCTTTGACAGTGTGTTTCCCTTACTGCACCAATTAACTCATAGCTTGACTCTCATGAGAATTTGGCTGAAGTGCATATTAAGAGTCAGTTTCTTCAGATTGGCAGATAGTCTTGAGGGCCAGCTGAATAGCTTTTGGAGGCTGGGTTGAAGTCATGGGCCACCCATTGTCTTTATGTATTATGCAGCTTACCTCTCCCATCTGCTGCAAGAGCTATGCTCCTTTCTATCTTTCTGGGACCTCAGCTAATTGGTGAGTAGGTTTCTGATTCATGGAAACAATACTGGTAAGATCATGGTAGCAAACTTAAACATTCTCCATAGGTAGTTGGTTGATTAATAGGAAAAGCTGAGTTTTCTGGAAGAAGGGGATATAAGGGGCTTTAGGTAGGTAAATTTGTCTGCATCCATAATCAGTCTTGGGAGCTGGAATAATGGATGGTGCAGGAGAAACCTCAGGACTTAACTAGATGGTATGCTAGATGTTCAATGAATAGACCTTCAGGGATGCATCCACATATCATTAAAAAGTAGTTCAGCTAGTTAAACTCTCAGTGGCTGTTAATTTGGTAGACTCCAGAGATTGCCTAGTCTCTGTCTTGGGGATAGTGCCATTGTGCTGATTATGGCTTACTACTCGACCCTGTAAATAAACAGATATATTGGTGGTTTTAAAAATCTTGTATGAATTATATCAAAAAGTAAAATTCAGCTGTGTATTCCCAAAATCCCCCCCACTGGATAGAGTGGAAATCATTGTGCTGTTTTGCATGTTGATGTTTGTCAGTAACTCGTAACACAGGTTCTTTGTAATTGCAGTTTAAATGTAATCATGAGTGAGTTAGAACCACCTGAACTCCGAATTTCTGTACAGATGTGTGGTCAGAAAGGCTTTTTCCTGAAGTTTAAGATATATGCTTTCACATATGAAAATTGTTTAGTCTTGTGTGTCAAGATGCAAGTAAAACCCATACGGTCTGGCAATTCATTGATGAATGTCAAATCTGGTGTACTGTAGCTGAGGTTAAAGCTGAGCATATGATTCTGTTATCTATGGGAGATACCTAGAGTGACAGTCTTGTTATCCTGAGACAACAAAGTCTTGAGGAGATATGTTTAAGTATAGGCAAGGTTCACATGTAGCCATGATTTGTTATTACAGGAGCAATTCTGGCCTGATTTTTTCTTCCTCGCCTCATGTGTGGCAAACTATACATATTGTACTATACTCGAAACCACAGGAGGAAAGAGAATGGGCACTAATTTGTGGTTTAACAACAAATTATGTGTTGCAGCAAAAATGGAAGGGGAGCACTATGAAAGGACAAAGAGGAGGAAACCTTAGAGGCTGCTTGTAATATTTTGCATCAAAATAGCTTGGATTATATTTCTTCTTGCTAATACTTGTTTTTAATATTTGTTGCTGTGAGTAAAATATGAGTTTAAATCTGATGAGTGGAGTGAAATCTGATTGGGCAGTAGCTGTACCCTAGGGGGTGGCATGAACTGCAGTTTTTAGTCAGTGCTGAGGGAAAGTTTTCTCGTCACCATTTGTATATCTAAATGAGAGGTTATTTTACTTGAGTCAGCCAAACTCTATGGAGTCTGAACCGCCTACGACTTTCTGCGAGAAAGAATTTATTCTGCCAAGTTCAATGAAACTATGTGTTCCTGAAAGAGACTCTGTTTCTCAGAGCATGAGGCGACCACTGAAGGGCCAGGGGGCGGAGCAGCCTTTTAAGGCATTCAGCTCTGCCCCACCTCTTGAGTGCCCAGATGGCCGAAGGTGTGCCCTGCCACTTTCCCCTTACGGGGTGGCAAAGGTGGCCCCTGGCCCTAGCAGCCAGGTCTGTGGACTGGGAAGGGCTGGATTCTCAGAGAAACAATTCTGGAAAAATCAAGCAATCTGTGTGGCAACCTGAGAGCCTAATTCTGTCAAAGTCAGCCAAACTGTGTGTGCACCTGGGGCGGTCTGTGGATATCTCAGAGAGAAATTATTCTATCTAGGTCAGGCCAACTGTGTGGGAAGCTGTAAATCTATGTCTATGTGTATTACATGAAAATTTATTCTGTTAGAGAAGACCTGTGTGGATGCTTAGTCTGTGTGACAGGCCTTGTGAATATATAACTGTCTTTGAAACTTCTAGGCTTAAGAACTATTCTGAAATTGATACCCTTATCAAAACTCTGAAACTACCGTGCTTATGTACTTACAAATTCTGCTTTTGTTAAGAAAAAAATCCCTTTTCCTCTCACAACCACCCTCATGGTCTGACCATTCTGTCAAGCTACTATCTATAACAAGCCTTCCTATATTACAAGGTAAATCAAGAAGGTCTAAGGCAAAAAGCCTTTGGTGGCAGCAAAGCTCTTTTGTGGGAGTCAGGAAGGTGGCAATATAAAGGCCACACAAACAAAAGGGAAGGTGTTCTCGAGGTAAAAGCTTCGGAAAAGTAGAGAACACCTGAAGCTCCATGTCAGTGGAATTAAAAAGTGTGTTGGCTGTGACTAGAACCCTCCTGAGGTATAAGTTTAAGGTACTGTAAGGAGGAGCTGGATTTAAGGTCCAAGGCCAAAGGTTTAAAAAAGGTTTAAGGTTAAACCAAACAGCAAATCATTACTGGCTGGTTCAAAACTTAGAAAATTATTACACCAGTGATGTTCGGATCTCATTCCTGTAACAGCAAACCATGTTTTTTCTTATATGTAATGTTTGCCAGTGTGAAACATTAAGTGGTAATTGATTTGTCTCACGCTCTGTGGCAAATTTAGTTTGGCTGGTTGGGGTGAAGAGAGGACTTTATATCCAGTGTAAAGACTGAAATTTCTTCTTGTAGATTTTCTGTCAGTATATCTAATTCTCAGTTTGAACATATCTATGGATACTTAAATCCAGCAATTGGAGACATAACAGAAAAGTCAGATCTTTCTACAAATCTGAGAAAAGCCCCAGGTTTGTAGAAAACTCTGACATCTTAAAAAAAAAATCATGTTGGTGGGTTAACACTCTTATCCAAATGATAAAAGAAGTGCTTGTAGCTTTAAGAAACAAATGCCTTCAGTTGCTGTTGCTAGGCAACAACAAAAGTATTGCCAGCATTCAAGTCTTGGTTTCTGTCAGTAGAGGGGGGGCAAAGTCCTTTCAGGAGCTGTTTTGACCTTTGAGGGAGGACTCAGTGGGGCTAGGACCAGCAGGAACCACAAAGTGACAGTAAGTAACCAGTTACTTACTGTTCAGCAGCAGCGACCCCATGCAAACCAGGGTGATAAAGTGGTTAGAGTTTCAGATTAGGATCTGGGAACCCCATGGGGTTCACTGGAGGATCTTGGGCCAGTCCCACACTTTCAGCCTAACCTACTTTACAAGGTTGTGAGGAAAAATGGAGAAGAGAATGATGTAAGCTGCTTTGGGCCCCCATTGGGGAGAAAGGTGGGGTATAAATGAAGTAAATAAATAATAAAAATAGCTGAAGATGAAGTACAGATAAAAGGTTGATTCATTGCCTGGTGGTTGGGAAAGAGAAAAGGAAGCAGGAAAAAGTGAGGATTATGGGGCTGCCAGGATGAAAGAAAGAGGAAATTGTGTGGGAATCATAGGATTTGAATGGACCTCTAGTGTCATCTAGTCCAACCCCCTGTACAATATAGGAAATTCACGGTCCGTTCCCCCCCCCCACACACACACACAGTGACTCTTATTGCATGCCCAGAAGATGGCAAAACACCATCAGGATCCCTAGCCAAACTAGCCTGGGGGAAATTGCTACCTGACCCCAAGGTAGCAATTGGCCTTACCTTGGGCATGTAAGAAAGGGCCGCAAGAACTAAGCATTGATGTAACCCTTCCTGTCCACCCTGTCATGATTTGCCTAGGTTCACAGAATAAGCATTGCTGTTTGGAAGGAGATACAGGGGAAAGTGAGGTGCCCCTTGCAATTCCTTGCAAATTCCTCACAGCACACTGGACCCAGCCCAGCTGGCACTGCACAACTCAACCAGAGTTTTCCCAGAGAGAGACTGCCAGGGTGAGGGAAGAAGGGAAAGCTGAAGATGAGAGTGGGGCGGGGCAGATAAGGTAGGAGAGAAGGAAGCAAAAATGGGGGTTTTCATGGAAGGGAAAGAGGAAGTAGTGGGGCAAGGGAAAATGAGATGTCCCCCACAAGTCCTTGCGAGTTCCCCACTTGTATCCTCTCTAAATCCTGAGACCTTTGGCAGTACCAGTAATTCTTCTTCCGGTTGGTGCTGAGAAGCTCATACATTCTGATGGTATGAAACATAACAGCAGTAAATGTGTCTTGGGACAATGGGTTGTTAAAGCCCCATGTAGGATCGTTGCTCTGCCTTCTGTAGCTAGTCTTGCTTTGTTGGAAGACTGTCAACTGGGAATATAAAGTTTAATTTTCAGATGTTTCCTAATCCCATTTCAAGCAATATTTTGTTTGCAAATTAATACTGTGAAGCTTTGCTGGTCTGTTCTTTATATGCCAGAAATTCAGTATTTTTGCCAATTAAAACATCTAGATCAGAACTTCTCAAATGTTCGCTTTCTTCAATTGAAAATCTTTGTTCTGTCTGGCACATGGTTTAGAACTGCCATGTCTTTAATTGGTTTTTGATTTTTTAACACTTACCTATGCATCCATTCATCTTTATCCCATCCTTTCTCCACTCCCCATTTTTGTTCTCACAACAATTCCGTAACATAGGTTAGTCTGAGAGAGTTATTGGCTGAAAGCATTCAGAGTTGGATCCACACTAAATTTTCTGCTAACAGAAGGGGAGGTGAAATTTCTGTCAATTCCTACCATGCTGCAGACCCCTGATTTGTCCCTAATGTCATTCCTGAGGGTCCCCTGTCGCCCAGGAGCAGCATTGGCAGTGGAAGGAGGTAGAGTTAGGGAAAGTTGTGTTCCACTGATGGAAGGGCCTTCCTTTAGAGCTAAATTTAGTCTGGATCCAGCCCTCAGTGAGCTTTATGGCAAAATGGAGATTTGATTGTAGGCTTCTCGGGTCCTAGTCCAGTGCTTTAATTACTATACCACACATCCCTGGGCAAAGAAATGGACAGTGCTTCTTATTCTTTAGGCTCTTCTCTAAGAGACACTCAACCAATAAAATCGCTAAAGAACTATTTTTGTTATATCAGGGAACATACATTCTACTGTCAGTGTAATAATGGTTTTGAACTTGCTGTACCTCTTACTGATGTATGGAACGGTTTTCTGTCATTTCATATTTGCATGTTCTATTTCTATTTTTATGCTAAGAAAAAAATGCACTTCCATAATACCAGCATTTTAATCCTTGAACACATAAATCAAAGGAAAAAATCTAGCACTGAAAGAATTTTTGTGATGACATTTAAAATATGAGGATAGCAGAAGGACAAAACTGTTATTTCTTCAAATAATTAATCGGCATTATTTTAAAGATGATCTTAAGGAACGCATGGAAAAATAGCATTCTGGAAAAGTTCTTCAATTTTATGAGAAGTGACAGTTGCTTTGTGTAAGTATTCATAGACAGGCAGCCAAATGTCAAAGTGATCCCTGACCACTACATCGAATGGTTGTCGTTTCAGATATATCTAATGCTAAATGCTTCTCTTAAGTATTTTCCTCTTTTCATTTTTTTTGTTTATTTAACAGATGTCAAAATACCATAAACACAAATACTGTTCAAATCCATGTGAAATACATGTGAGCAGCAGTAGCAGACAATTTGGCTGGAAGGGGTTGAGCAAGAAAGTGGGGCATAAAGATAATTGTGAGAGGTCTAAGTAATTTTCGGAACAGAATGTTGTGCCTAAGGAACGTTACAATAAAAGAAAATTCTGACTTAACAATATTACTAAATTTAAGCTACAGTAAAATTCTATGAAAAAAGCTCTGGCTACAGTGTGACTGAAGAAATACGCTTCAGGAGTGGAATAGCTAAGGTTAAATTAGAGAAAACAGAATAAGATAATCCAGACAGAGAAATCAGCAAAGAGCAAAATTATTGAAGCGGTTTTATTTTCCTTATGGTTTAATTTGAGTAATAGATGTAGCCTGAAAGATTAAAATTAAAAAGTAATTTAATTTTCATACTGTAGTTTTGCAACAGAAATAAGAAATACGCCTGCCTTTAAAAGGTGCTAGTTGTCTCTTGAAAGAGTTCTTCGGAGAGCAGTGCTGTTTGTAATTCTGAGGCCTGTATTCCTGGAACAGTAGTGACAGAATAGCAAGAGCTGAAGGGCCTCTACTTGACCAGCTCCTTGACCCGTGTCTTAACATGCTTTGTTGCTGTTAACTGCTTTTCTTTGTTGCCTATTTGATTTCCACTGCAGAGTTTCCAGTGCTTGTTGGCCAGATGATTACTTCTAGATACCTTCTGCCACCTCTTGCAAGATTCAAGATTTTTGTTTTAAAGTGCATTGCTACTTCCTGTGGTTGCAGACTGTTGACATGAATGTATGTTGTGATGAGACTGCAGGCACCCGCATGCGCCTAGCTGACTGTTCTGTTTCTTCCAGTTTGTATTTATTTTCAAGGCAGCCTGTGTATGCATGAAATCTAGCGTAGCATGTAGGTTGGTTGCATAGCTACTTGGAAGGAAGGGCAGAATATGAGGTTAAGTTTTAAAAAAGTACGGAAGAAGGCAAAATTTTATGGCTGCCAACACTTTTCAGTCCTTAAAACAGATTTAAAAAGTATCCAGAACACGCCCCGATAATTTTACCTCAAAGTACCATGGGGAGCAATATGTCTGTTGTTGCCCCTAGCTGCTGCCCCTGCACTACTTACCTGGCTGGTGGGGAGGAAGGGAGAGGTTGGCCAGAGCACATGGTGAAATGGTGCACTTATGTTCCGTGACCTTCAGGATGATGTCACTTCCAGTTTAAACCAGACATGACGTGGTCTCAGCAGGGCCGATTATTTTGGAATAGTCCCCCCCCCCGAGTCTATAGGTAAGGGGACCTGGCAGCTCTAGAGATCACCAGGATTGCTTTGCAGGGGAAGGCAGTGGCAAACTCTTGCCTTGAAAACCCATGAGGGGATCACATTAAGTCAGTTGAAACTTGATAGCTGTTGTTGTTGTTATTAATTGTTGTTAGGTCTTAATGGGGTAAATAAGTTTGATCTGGCTTTGGGAGATCAGTGAGAAACAACCTTTACAGATACATTATTTCCAGGCTTTTTTCATTTCTATCTCTTTGTTTTAAAAAATTGCAATAGAAAAAATAAAGAATTAAAGAAAAAACCAACCCGCAAATAATTTTCAGTCTGTACCTCATTTGCCTTAAACAAAGGATTCTTTATTCATAACAGTAATTAATGTAAATCAAATCCAGCTTTTCATAAGTTCCCTATCTGTCACTAATAATTATACATAACGCAACAGGACTCCAAAATCCCCTAAGAAGTTGGGGGGGGGGCAGGGGGGCATTAGTTTTTCACAAGTTGCTAATTTTACAAGATACAATCCCATACATTTCCAACTGTACAGGCTTGGTTACTAGTATTTCTGCTTTCCAGTACTTAACATAACACAGCCTTACAACAACTGGTAGATTTTAAAATTAACTCTTAAGAATATGCCAGCTCTACATTTTTACAAAATTAAAATGACATTCCAGTGGCAATGGTATAGTTAATATTTCTTGTACCATTCCCACAAGTATTCTCTAAAAATGTTTAGCTCATGCATAGAATTATTGCATAAATTAAAAGTTATCCTTAGCCTACATAATGCCAGCTGTTTCTTATATCCAAAGTATATAAAATGTGTGTGTATGTATGTATAAAAAAATCTATCTCATATCCAATGTATATATTTTTAAAATTTCCCAAGGCATATTGTGCCATAACATCCTTATAGTTCTTATTCATCCCAACAATCTCTATTTTATGTCTTTTTCTGAAGTCACAAATGGATTACCTCTAAATGGAGCTTCCTTTAAAACCATGTAATGAAGCTTCTTTACTAGCCTCAGGCAGGGTGATTCCTCTGTATAAATCACAGAAATTTGAAAAGAAGCATAAATTCCAATGAAGAAGGTCAGAGATGAAACATTGCTGAAATAAAACATAAGTAATTTGATGTGATATATCAAATAATACATAAACTACCCAGTAGGAGCATGTCTACGTCAATAGACAGTACACAGTAGTATGGTTGACAGATCCTGTCTTTTTATTTCTTTGATCCAGTTCCTTACAGCACAGTCCCGATTGTCAGAATAATTCAGTTTTGTATAGTTTGCAGAAGCTTAAGAGAGTGGGAGCTTTCCTCAAGTGCTTTCCTCAAGTCTTGGCATTTGACAAGAATTAAATGGACACCATGGAGTAACGTTTAGATTTTGCATGTTGGTTTCCAAAACGTATTCCACTAGTCCTGGCCTCAGTTATATTGCTGAATTTCTCTTGTTGTTCTTTGCTGACATCTGCAGGCACTTTCTCTAGAGATTACTTCTCAAAATTCAACTCTGGCTACTTAGAGGTACACATAATTTTTGATAAGTCTTGTCCCTGACATATTGGCAAAAAGCGGCGTCATTCCACTTACCAGAAAACAAAGGTCTAGGCCAACTAACAGGAAAAAAGATATTCTGTGATGTTGTTAAATTATGGTAAGTTAAGAATGTGGGCCTCAGAGGTCTGCTAGGCACAATAAGGGAAGGAAATAATTTTCTTTATAAGATGATAGATTTAATCTGTGATGTAGATCCAGCCATCCATTTTGTAGAGTGGGACTTCCCACTTTTCCCTCTGGCTACAGCCCAGGATCCCCAAGACTATTGATCCTTCTGGTCTTCAGGAACAGTGGGGCAGGGAAGGGGGTCAGGGATCTGCAGCAGGGGCAAAGAATTGGAGGAAATCACCACCCCCTTTCCAATAAAGTAAAACTCTGTTCAGTCGAGGAACTGTGGCTAGATACATGCCTTTCTTACTTTTATCAATTATGCATACACTATGTGTTTGGCAAGAGAGAAAATAAATAGCATTTTCTTAATTCAGAGGTATGGTGAGATGGTGGTGACTTTTAGGTTATTGTGTTGGATGAATTTGCTCTGTAGGTGATTACTCAAGGTATGCATTTTACCTAGGTGTAAGAAATACTGATTTCTACACTAAACTCAGCTAACAGTAATGGCATCCCTTGGTTTTGGTTTCTGAAGTGTTGCATGCATGCTCAGTTAATAGGTTTTATTTTTACTTTAGCAGCAGGCTTTTGGAAAATGTAAACAACTTCAGCTATGCTTCTGGAAGATAATAAGACTGCTAGAAAAATGTCTTGGTCTTTTTATTAGCAGATAGCTATGGGGGTTTTCTTTTTAGCATACCATGACAAGTAGTGATGAGTGATGTGAAATGCTCCTTGCAATCTATTTACTCCAGTAGAAGGAGCTAGAAAAATACTGTCTTCTATCTCAGTGTCCTGGCATGAAAATGTTTGGCTCTTTCTCTCTCTTGCTAAAAATACTACTTCAGGAAAATAATTAAGCTTTCCTCCTTGGGATATGCAGACTGGTAATTATTACATAGTGTATATAGGAGTGTATATAGCAGTTCAGATAGGACCACAATCTAGTGTTCAGTTGCCCATTTTCTACTTAATTCTATTGTCCCTAGCAACAACATTTATGGGTTGAATAAATTAATTGTTTGGTTATGTATTAATGCAAACACAGAATATGGGTATAAAAGGTTGAACAGTACCATCCTAAGCATAGTTACACCCAAACCCAGTGATTTCAATGGACTTAGAAGAGTGTAACTCTGCTTAGGATGGCACCCTAAATCACCTGGATCTATGCTAGGCCAATTTTCCATGTGTCCCCTTCCAGGTCAGGTTTTGGCAGGTCACTTTCTAGAGGTCAGGAGAACGGAGCCTCTGTATGCACAAAGGCATATATGTCCCAAGCTGCCAATGTGTTGGAACTAATTGTGGAGATGTGTGTGCATATTGAAATCCTCCCTCTCTTACACAAGATATTAAGGGAATAATGTATTAAGGGAATAACGAATGGTATTAAGGGAATAATGACTTGAATAACAGCTCTTATTTTCATTATTGCGTGAAATCTGTTATATCGCTGCATAAGTACTCACTGTAAGGGGCCCCGTGGTGCAGAGTGGTAAGCTGCTGTACTGCAGCCCAAGCTCTGCTCACAACCTGAGTTCAATCCTAGCAGAAGCCAGGTTCAGGCAACTGGCTCAAGGTTGACTCAGCCTTCCATCCTTCCGAGGTCGGTAAAATGAGTACCCAGTTTCCTGGGGATAAAGTGTAGATGACTGGGGAAGGCAATGGCAAGCCACCCTGTAACAAAAAGTCTGCCAAGAAAACGTCGTGATGCGACATCCCTCCATGGGTCAGTAATGACTCGGTGCTTGCACAGGGGGACTACCTTTACCCTTTTACCCCTAAATACTCACTGTACCAGAGATTTGAGTCTAGTAGCACCTTAAGGAAAACCAAGATTTTTCAGACTATTAGCTTTTGAAGCACTCTTTTTCAGATACCTAACTCAGCAGTTTATACTATGAAAATCTTGTTGGTCTTTACGGTCAAAGTCAAAAGAGTTTATTATCTATTGCCATAGGCCGTCACAATTCACCAAACATTGACTAATAAACAATTAAATCCCGTATCACAGTTTGTATAGGTTACTAAAATTAATTAAAACAGTACAGTATGCCAAACTATCCCAGGAGTCACGAAACAGCCTCATTCAGTACCACTTTAGATCTTATATTTTTGGCTGCGAGTGCAAACTGAGAGACTCTATAGGATACATGATTATCAGTGTCAGATAACAAAAACACAATCTTCTTGATTTCAGAGTATGTGTTTGTCATTGATAGGATTCTAGCCAAAAATTTAGCTCTGGGTACACTATATAATGGGCAATAAAGTAGGTAGTGGGAAACGTTCTCCACTGTAGGTAATCCACAAATGCAGGTGTGATGTTCCATAGGGCCGTGAGAATAACGCCCTGCCAAAAGAGCTGTCTGCATCATCTGGAAGCGCAGAGCACTGAAAGACACTCTGAGGTTGTAATGAGAAATACTGGCTAGGTAGGGAGATCTTGAATGGTCAAATTTGATTAGTTTATACCAAGGAGCTGCCTTAGATTTTGATATTGATAGCCGATCCATCACTGGATTGGCTATCAATAGCCTTTTCATCCTTGCTTGAGGGAGTAAGTTGCCGAACAAAGGGGGGAAAGGCTATCATGAATTCACCTACGAATAAATCTAGAGCAATAAAGATGTACCTGGCTCCTGATTGAACCATGTCTTGTTTACTGGCTCCAACTGCAAGTAAGGATTCCTTTAAAATCTGGGTTGAAAGAGGCAGTTAAAACTACCTGGGAGTCAGGCCCTCCTTTCAGCTGCTCCCAGAATAGTAAATTCATGATGACTTTTGCATCCTTGCTTGAGGGGGTAAGTTGCTGAACAAAGGGGGGGAAGAGGACTAAAAAACGACTAGGACTCTAACAGGAAGATCTACAATAAACTTCTCAAATGTCCCGCTGTTCTAATGTTGGAGGGGGAACTACGATTCCCATGAGTACCAATTGTTAAACGGACAGCACATAGTTCTGACTACACAGATAACAGAGGCTTTCTAAGCTGTGGTAACAGTACACCCTTCCACGTCATAAAGCCCAGCCAGACAATAAATGGGAGATTCCTTCTCAGGAGCTCACAGCATTTTAAAACTTGCATATCAGGTCACAAGGCCCTAATTTGGATCGTGCAGCAGGATGGGGTGGGGTGTTAGGCTTTCATCCATACAATGTCTCCACAATCTAAAAAAGCCCTGCGAGAACTACCATTTCCCTATTAGAGAAAGCTTATACATTGGCATCAAAAAAGAACCACAATTTCAGGGGGAGCCTTTGGACTTCTGGAGCCCTTTTTTGTTTAATCAGTGCAAAGGTTTCCAAGACTACTCTGGCTCAGTGGATTAAGTAAGAATAGTATGAGTTTTGCTTACCAGTTATCTGCTAAGTGGGTTCCTAAAGGGATTATAGCTATTCAGTAACAAGTTGTAGTACAACAGCAGGCTTCTCAAGTTGTTCTCCCATAGAAAAGTTTTGTAGAGCAAGCAGTGCCTCTCACCCTTAGTTCTTGACTACGCTGAGGTGCCCAGTGAAAGTTGGAAGATTTGTTGGCTGATGTCGCCTTTGGCCACAAGCTTCCGGTCCAGGAGCACCTTAAAGATCAACTAGATATCCAGGGTCGGAGAGTTGGAGCTCCCTTTGTCAGATACATGGAGTGGAAAAAGGAAGGAGTTCGTAGAATCCAGGCAGAGGGGGTGGGAGGAGTATGTGAATTAGAACTTCAGAATGCAAGCTATAATACGTGTTGTAGTTAACTTGATAGAATCTGGGTGTGAAATGCAGAAAATTAGCATCTGTAATGCAAGAAAAATCTAATGTCTCAATTCAATCCTGGAACTTTTTGCAAGGCTCATTTCAGGAATATTTCTCTGAATCCAGAGAGAATGATTTACAGAGAGGAAGTGAGAGTCTTTTCATAAAGAGCAGAGCTGTTGTTACCTGCTCTGCCTTGTGAATGGGTCTGTTGATGGCAAGTAATGTTTGTGAAATGTTACAGTTTTCTGGGGCATTTCTGGACATTATGAGCCACTTTGTGTCTGTACTGAGCTGAGAAAAAGGGGATTAAAAGCACCCAAATAATACTTCATGATTTTCCAATCTAGGTGAAAGCAGAGGGAAATCCTGACCCACCCATTCTGATTCTGTCTTGACGAGGCTTCTAGGTCATTCTCATTTTCTTTGTCTGCTGTTTTGTTTTATTTATTTATTTATCTGTGGTTTAAAATTAATTTAAGTCTTTGCTGTCCCAGCAAAGCATGGAAAGCCCCTCTTCAATCAGTAAGGTAACTTCCTGTTTCTATCCTCCAGTATCATTTTTTGAAATGTGCCCAGAAATGAGATTCTTTAGATAAGCTAAACCCTATGGCAGCATTATGTCTGCATTATACATGAGGTCTTCAGTCAGGGAGAATGAGATTTGCCTAAGGACACTCAGCTGTGTTTGTGGGTGCTCTGAAATTTGAACCATGGATTTTTCAGAACAGAGCTCATGCTTTCAACCATTGTGGTAATGGTTGAAAGTTCTTTGTGTATGGATGTTGTACCTTCTTTAATATTCATACTGAAGCCTGCTAAGAAAGCACGATGTTGTTGCAAATGTCTGGAATGTTTCATTTCTTCTGCATAGTACAGTTGTGGCTGAATGGCACAGTTCAAATGACATTTAAAGTGGCTCATTGCTTTAGGACACATTGAGCAATGTTAGACAAAATGTGGGAATTATTTAAGGACAGAATTCCAAGTTTGTAGGACTATGCACCAGATTTTCCAGCCTTTGTTTAGCTGTCCGTTTGGTTGCTGTTCCTTTTTAGGAAAGTTTCAGAGGAAGAAAAATGATTTACTTCTTTATGAGAGCATTGGATAGTTTATCCCAAATACACTGTAAAGCTTCATAGGAGCCATTCTGACCTGTCAGTACAAAGCTGTATTTTGGTATTTGCTGAGTCTGAATGATTTCATTGAAACAGAAACTGAATGGTCCATAAGACCTTCTGAAATGGACAGCAGAAAACTTAAGAATATAGGTATCAATTATGAAACTGGTCCAATTGACTGTGCAGTCACAGATTCTTTAAACTGTGTATTGCTAAGCGGCTTAATTTTAAAATTATTCTGTGGTGGGAACTTGGATAGCATTAGTAGTAGATAAAAGAAGAACATAGTGGATGTAATCCCATGTAGCAAGTGTGCTCACTTCCTGTTACTTTGAATTTTGTAACTATCTTGTACTTCCTTTCAGTCTCCCAATTTCTGTTAGGATGAACTGACTCTTATATAGATGACTGAGCAAAACACACGTACATGAAGATGAAGTATTAAGCTTGAATTGAGAGAACGGTCTGCCTAACTTTGGAATACTGAAAATTAAACAAAATGTGGTGTTAGACCAAGATGCAGTGTGTTGATGCCAATCATATTCAGATCTTGATTAACACAAAACCATAACATGCTCTCTCTCAGTGTATTACTGAGGAATTATGTATTTTATTTATTCTGCTATATACTCTTCTCTTTGTTACCCAGCTTTGACTTGGTGCTTTGTCCTTTCTGAAGTGGAACAGCTGTCTATAGTTTTGTCTTCTTGCTTAGCTTTAACAGTACAAGTCTGTGCACTGTTACTTCAGTCTAAGCCCACTGAAACCGATGGTCTTAGACCAGCATAACTCAGGATAGGTTGCAGTAGTGCAACTGTCACCTTTAAGTAGTGCTGCTGCTAATGAGGGGTGTGCATGGGTCTCCTGCTTCGGGTTTACCCAAAGCAGGAAACAATCTGGAATAACCCAAATCCCAAAGTGTTAAGCTAGGATTCAGGTATTTAAACCACTTCAGTATGCTCCATAAAGATTCAAAGCACACCGAAGTGAAAAAGCTGAGGGAAGCTTTGTCCTGGCCCAGCCCCGCCCCCATCCTGCCAGTCAGTTGGAGCAAGGGCACAAACTTTAAAGTGCCCTCCACACTGCTTGCAAGTTAAAGTTTAAACCCCTGCCATTGCTCTAGCTGACTGGCAGAGCCAGCTGGAGCAAGGGCGTGGGGTTTAAATGCTTGAAGCTTTCCAAAGCAACCCAAATCGCTTCAGAAAGCTTTGATTCAAGATTCGGGCCAGCATGGTCCCCATTTCGGAAATCCCGAATCTTTACGAATTGGGTCCGATTTGGAGCTTATATGGAGATCTGAGCCATTATTTTTGAAGTTATCATTATTTGGATTCCACCAATACAACTATCACAGTGACCATCTAATATTGGTAGATGTGCCTGTATGCAGGATGCTGTTGAAAGGTAAAAAGAAACTGTTGTCAGCCCACAGGAACATAGATGCAAAGCAGAAAAACTTGTACCTCATTCAGGATGTTCATCTTAGTTTTGCAGAGAATTTTCTTGTTAAGGGCATGCATGTAAAGTCACTTCTTTCCTTTACCACCATTCATGAATATGAGGCATAAGCCAGTCTTGTCCCAAGATCCCTCTATTCTTACCTAATTCTTTGAAAAAATAAAATGCAGACCACTTTGAGGATTGAGGATTAAGTGTTATTTTGTACAGCCGGAGATGTTCGGTTTCATGGTTTCATGTGCTATACATTGAACAGTGGAAATGGGTCAGATTGCCACTTAGGCACATAATATATGGTCTAGAAGAACTACGTTTCTTATAACCTGGACCAGTAATGTCTAAACCATCCATGCTACTTAATTTTTGTTTTAATTTAAGAACAAAGTTTTATTTATTTGATTTATACCCTGCCCTTCCCACAGAAGGGCTCAGAGTGGCTTCCAACAGTATTCCAATAAAAATACAATAAAAAACATTAAAACCACTTAATCCAGATGACATGAAAAAAGTCAAAGGTGAGTGTAAATGATCAGTGTGAACTGTTTATCACAGGAGCATAAAACTACAGTGGAGCAAAATACCAGGGTATTTGTTTTTTTAAAAGATGCACAACCATGCAGGGTTGATGTTCAAACTCACTTAAATGCATTCAGCTGTAAATTACTATCCTACAAATCTGCTTCATGTGCAGAAATAGGCTTCTGTGAAGAACAGGTTTTCCGTAATCTAGTACACTGAAGATAAACTGGGAATGCTGTGCCAACCCAGGCATTCTGTAATACATTCTGTCTTTGACATTATGCCTATTATGATTACAACTAGATCCAAGTTTCAGTGTAAATTTTAGCTATATTATGTGCTGTATAAAAGAGAGTTTTTCTTTACCTGAAAATTAAAACCTTTGAGAACTTGGCAAGTAAGATTTCATTGCTGGTACTGATAAAAATAAACTTACAAGTGCACAGCTTCTTTTTCTTCTGTTTTTTGAAAATGATGTTGACATTTTACCTTAAAGGTCCATTACATGTGGACCTGTTACATTAAAGAATATATTTGAGGATATGTACAGTACAGCAAGCATACAAGTGTTCTTTTTAAGAATATAGTTTGAACTTCGAACATTTCAATCCAGCTTCTAGCCTGATTTGAGGAGAGAGAATTTGGGGAAGCATTACTCATTTATAGCTTGCCTTTCTCCCCAGTGATGACCTAAAGCAGTTTATATTGGTCTCCTCTCCTCCATTATACCCTCACAACAATCCTGTGAGGAGGGCTATGCTGAGTGTGTGACTGGCCCAAGGTCACCCAGAAAGCTTCCATGGCAGAGTGAGGATTTGAATCTGAGTTTCCCAGATCTTAGTCCAATGCACTAACCACTACACTCTTACTTCTGGACTTCTTTATATCTTTTCATGCCAGTGTCCTTCAGGATTGTTGGCTAGAACAGGCACTGGTGCCATCATACTTGGATGGTTCCGTGTAAGTCTGGCTGTTGGGTTCCAGAAGATCTTGCTGGGTAATGGCTGCTGTGCCATTGAGGTCTCACAAGGTTCCATCTCATCCTGTATGTTGTTTAAGGTCCATATGAGACTTCCGGAAGAGGTCCAAGAGACTTGGAAAGATCTTTATTGGTACCAGCTCTGTTGTTATTTTTTCCCTAAATTGGATGAGATAATAGACATCTTGAGGTAGTAATGGGCTGGATAAAAGCCATTTAACTTAAGTTCTGAGCAGATGGATGGAGAATCAAGTGTCACCTGTGTATTTGTCAACTGTGGTTGGTCTGTAGGCTGCCACCCTGTGGTTTGTCCACACCACAGGTCATCCATGTTCTGATCAAATCTAGGTTAGATTATAATGAACTAAGTGAGGCTGCCTTTGAAGATGGTACAATTGATTTGCAGCAGCAAGATGGTTCGTTGGTGGTTGTTGTGGGTTTTCCGGGCTGTATTGCCGTGGTCTTGGCATTGTAGTTCCTGACGTTTCGCCAGCAGCTGGGGCTGGCATCTTCAGAGGTGTAGCACCAAAAGACAGAGATCTCTCAGTGTCACTGTGACACTGAGAGATCTCTGTCTTTTGGTGCTACACCTCTGAAGATGCCAGCCACAGCTGCTGGCGAAACGTCAGGAACTACAATGCCAAGACCACGGCAATACAGCCCGGAAACCCCACAACAACCATAATTCTTAGGCTGGTTGTTACTTTTAAGACAATTACAAACCAGGAAACCTTACAGGATTATTTGCTCCCATACGGTCCTGTCGGTCAATTAAGGCAATCTGTGGAGCCCTGCTCTGTTTGCCTTGACTATCTAAGACAAGGTGACTGTAAGAGGAGGAACTTTTCATTTGTGGCATCGAAACTCAGGAAATCCTTTCTCTCAGTCTTTAGCCTGGTGCTAAATTAAACCCATTGAAAGCCCATTTCTTTACCCAGGCTCCCTACCTCTCCTGAATATTAAAGCCACCCTCTGCAGTGTTATATATAGGCTTTGATGATGTGGACCTTTAAATTATATTAATTACTGCAGCTGGTCTTTTTAAGTATTTTAATGCAGTTGTGATTTCTATTGATATGTTTATGTTTAATATTATTTCATTATTTTAATCATGTTGCAAACTGTTTCAGGAGATGGTACAGCTGAGGATATGAGAAACACATTTTTTTAAAAAATAAACTACAATCAAAAAGTAGAGGAGGAGGAAGTATATGAAAGTGCAATTAAAAGGGGGAAAAAACCCACCAGGCTTTAAATGTAAATGTTAAGCTGTAAATGTTAAGCAAGATGGTTTAAAGAGCTAAAAGAGTACATCAGTTATGTAAACCTCAGAATTTATAAAAGTATGCATTAAACAGCAAAGCACTCAGAAGTCATGGAAATCATAACTTAATATATCTGGAAACATAATTGGGGTCTCTCATAATTGGGCTACTTGCACTGGTTTCGAGAGTTAGGAGCCTGGGGGTGATCCTGGATGCTTCCCTGACTATGGAGGCACAGGTCGCAGCAGTTGCCCGGTCTTCATTTTTCTATCTAAGACAGGCCCGGCAGCTTGTCCCCTACCTATCAACCCGTGACTTAACTGCAGTGATCCAAGCAACGGTGACTTCTAGATTAGACTCCTGCAACTCACTCTACGCAGGGCTTCCCCTGGGCCTGATCCGGAGGCTACAGCTGGTCCAAAATGCAGCTGCGTGAGTAATTGCAAGGGTCCCAATTAGGGAACATATAACACCTATACTACGCCAGCTGCACTGTTTACCAGTTGAGTACCGGGTCCAGTTCAAGGTTTTGGTGTTGACCTATAAAGCCCTATGCGGACTGGGCCCAGCATATCTGCAGGACTGCCTCTCCCCATATGTACCCCAGAGGATGCTTCGTTCAACAAATAAACAACTGTTGATGGTCCCTGGCCCAAGGGAGGCCCGCCTGGCCTCGACCAGAGCCAGGGCATTTTCAGTCCTGGCACTGACCTTGTGGAACTCTGTCTGAGGAAACCAGGGCCCAGCAGGATTTATTATCTTTCCTACGGGCCCGTAAGACAGAGATGTTCTGCCAGGCATATGGTGGAGGCTAGGTTGGGCCCCCACTGGCCACACTAAAGATCTGTCCACCACCCTACATATGAGCCAGGGCTTGAAAAGCAGTATTTTATCATCGCCATCTGAAGAAACCGTATTGTATAAAGTTGTTTTAATGTTATTTGTATACTGTTTTATCTGTTTTTAACTGTATTTATGTAAATTGAAAAGTTGTACTCTGCCCTGAGCCCGCCTGGTGGGGAGGGCGGACTAAAAATCTAATATAATAAAATAATCTGCCAATTCCTTTTAGATTTTATCTTTTGGTATCACATGTAATTCTGAAGGGCTGTGCCCTGTGTGGATATCAAAATGAGGCATGAAGGGGGAAGAACATTCTGTATATCTGAAGGAACCCCTAATTATACAGAGAACTTTCTCCTTGAACCTTTAAAGTAGAGTAACTCTCTTCCAGAAGGGATTTTAGTGATCTATGCCTGCATTTGCAGGGTACCACAGATGAGCTAGGTTGCAAAGGCCTGGCGTCTTGCAAGATTTTGGATGCCATTTTGCAATTCACTCAGATATCAAGGCCTCTGGTTTCCATTATGTTGTATGATGAAATGAGCACAACTTGTTACTGTTCCAGTTGTTCTGGCAGCCCAAAATGGCATCCAAAATCTTGGGATGTCATTTTGCTAGACTTCAGACACAATTTTGAGTTGCCAGACCAATACTGAAGCTGATGGTGAGAGTGATGGTTGGTGGGTGAGACAGAGGGAAGATAGGCGAAGGAAATATGGAGGAGAAAGACTCTGCAATTCCTTGTGGGTCTGAACTTCAGTATAAAACTGAATTGTAATCAAAGGACAAGTAAGTAAAGTATAGCCTTTGCCTTGTGTAATTATGTATAGCACTGATGTATGTGATAAAAGCTTATTTTTTAGAAAATCTTAACACAGAATGATGTTGCATTATCATCATATATCTAATTCTGAAACAGGGTGGATTTGATTTAAATTGAATCAATTTAAATCATGATTTGAACCACAATTTAAATCACTAGTCAGTAAGACTAGATTTAAATCATGGTTTTCTACATAAAGACTCATTCTTTTCTATTCATCGAATTTTTTGAAACTTGGCACTTAATAAGTAAGGGGTTTGTTCTGTGTACAAAGATTTGCAAAGGAACAATGGGATTAAGGTCTTTTTCTTAACTGTGTATGCTTATTTTATAACCTTTTTGCTGTGAAGAAGAGACACGTGATCTCTGCAGACACAAATTCACAGTTTTGAGAGCTGTAAAACCAAGCATCTGTGACAATATCTTCTAGATAGAAAAATTGCCCAATAATCTACAGAAACTTCTGGAAGAGCATGACATTGCGAATGGATTAATGGAATTCGTCACCAAAAAATTTAAACATTGCATGAATATACAGCCTCATGCTACATAATTAAAAACGAATCCTTATTTCATGATGATAACTTTTGGGCTATAATGTATCTTGAATAAAAAACTTATCTTTAGATAGATTTTTCCTCAAAAAACATTTTATTATAAAATCTGATTTTTAATTTTAAAAAAAATCATTGATTTTTTATCCACCTTGTTCTGGCTCCTGTGTGGATCAGAAAAACCAGAGAATGGGGCCAGGTGTGTGTGTGCCCCCACCCCATTGCTGCTGTCTCCCCCCCCCTTCTTGCCCAGCTCATGTAGGTGTTAGGTCTGAGGTTATTTCCCCTCCTTCAGTAGCAGCTTGGACCACAGAGTGCCAGGACACATTTTTCAATCTGCTGCATCCTACACTTTCTGAGAAAGCCACACATTATTATGAGTTCCTGTAATGATTTGAAGTGTATGTGTTTTGTTAAAATGCTTGGTGTGTTACAGAAGAAGGTGGTGAAAGAGAGGGATGAATGAGTGAGATGATTGTTTGATGATTGAGAGTGTGGGTGGAGCTGAGAAGTGTGTGTGGAGAGAGAGGCAGTTAGCTGTGTAAGTCCGGAGGGGAGTTAACAGTCAAAGCTGTCAGGAGTTAACAGAGTAGAATCCAAAATAGTGCTGTGAAAGGCTGATAAGTTTCTAAAAGATAGCGTAATTGATCCAGTGTATGATGTGACATCTGGATCTTGGTCAGTCAACATTGTATTATCAACACAAGTTCTGGAACCCAAGAATACAATGGGTCGAATCCAGCCACTTTTCCATTCAATCTTGCTCAATTCTCCTTCACACTACAACTTCTATTTCATGTGGTTTTTGTACACACACGTCCCATGATTCTTACAACAGCCTTTTTAGAAGCTGGTTGCATCCAGCCCAATTTCCCCCTTCTTTCTATTCAGATTCCATAGCCGTATCATTTCCCATTTACAAGAGCTAAGACTGTGCATAGATGATGTTAGAACTTCTCATTTAAGATTGCTTACAATAGTAGAGATGTAAGCACCAAAACTAAAATTAACTGGGGTGGGTTAAAAATGGGATTTGCTTCAACAAAACCCACTTTAAGACGAGCATGATTGTTCATCTCCAGAGAACCTGGGCCTGTAACTGCAAAAAAACAGCCTAATGGTACATTTAAGCAAAAGGACTTAGCACTAGAGATGGGCACAAAACAGGAAAAAAACTAGAGTTTCACGTTTCGTCACATTCCAAGAATCACGAAACACGAACTTTGATGAAATTGTCCTGTTTCACAATATGATTTGTTAGTTTCATGATTCATCAGAACCTGGGGCACTTCAACGGCCTCTTACATATTCAGAGAGACTGGACTTGGGGGGAGGGCCCCAAAACCACCACACCCCAAAACCACCACACAGCCCAGGTGGGAGAGGTGCACAAAATAAAACCAAAGGAAACAACAAGAGTGTGAGTCCTCAAAAGAGCAGAGAAAGAATTAAGAAGAAAAAAAGACAAGCAAATAAAAAATAAGGGAGGCCTCAGTCAAGCTAGGCCCCAAAGCTAGGCAAAGGCCTGAGACTAGAGTGGGGTGGAGGAAAAAAGGCACCCTCACCCAAAGACCTTGTAGTGTACTGGGAGCTTCAAGAAGAAGGCTTTAGTAGCAAGGCTCTGTACAGCTGCATTCCGATTGGCCGGGTTGTTGAGCCGGCCAATCAGGATTCCCCTACAGACTAGTGAATTAGCGAATAGGGTTTCTGGATACCGGGTATTTGCTATTGGTTGAATTTAATTGTGGGCGTGTTTTGGTAGGGAGTTGAGTGTTCTATAACTGCTGTTTGATGTTTGTGCTTTGAGTGGTGATGTTCCTGTTAATAAAAGAGTTACTGGAAATCACTTGAACTGTCATACCCACTATATAGTAGCTATACAGCTAGGCCAAGAGCTGAAAATAAGAGGCTTTTAAGACTCTTTCAAAGCAGCAGCAGCAGCCAAAACCTCAGTTCCACTTTTCTCTCACTCCAGTCCCAGCAACAGGTCCTCCCTCTCCCTCTGTCTACTGGGACTGAAAAGCACAAGGCAGAGCGCTCTGCCTTATATAACAAACACTCACATAGAGCAGAACAAGAGGTCTGTGGTTGGCAGACAGACCTGCCTAACAGGGTTTGGAGAGATGATATTGGTGTTCCCATGGCTACAGAAGGCCATCTCCTCAGTTGCCTAGGGGATTAACCCCCCTGCTCCTCGCTGTATAGGGCAGAATGGAAGCTCTACAGTTGGCAAGGAGAGCTGCCTATTGAGGTTACGTGGGCTAAGATTGGGGTTTCCAATAGCAACGAAAGGTCTGCAGACATTCCAGGCTTATGTTGCCTAGAGAATTAATGGATCAGTGCCAGCCTGTCTGGCATCATGAATCGTTCACGAATCGAACAAATTGGGCCAAAAAGTCGCAGATTTTGTGGAAACCGCGGCCCCACAAAATGTGTTTTGTGAAACACAGATCGGGCTGATTCATCATGAAATTTGATTCATATTTCGATTCGTGCCCATGTCTACTTAGCACAAATAAAGGAAGAAAAATGATCTTTTAAACTTTTGGTTTATCTGCAATAAGATATGATAAACTGATACGATCCCCATAATAGCACACCACACCACACCAAATTACAGTTGCCATAGAAAATAGCAATAGCAAAAAACAAGCCAGGGAATCACTTATCAATAATATATTTCCATGTGAAAAAGTGCAATAGTGCAAAAGTGCAACGATTCAATTATTATAATAATTTTACAATACAGGAATACACAAATACACAATACAATCATTACGAAAAGTCCTTCATAGTCCGTACAAATTCTCCTATGCGTTAAAGTGCAAATTGCAAAATGTCTATTGTAATAAGAAGCCGGAGGAGGAGAGTGGCAATGAGCTCTTATATCCTTTCACAGTCCAAAAATTAAATTGATTCAAAAACGCCGACGGGAGTGTGCAGGCAGATCTCAATTAACCCGTTTCGTGAGTGAAAAACTCACTTCATCCTGGGCATGAACATTTCGGACTGGACCCACTGTAAACAAAATTGCAATCAACATATGTAGCCATTATACATCACATATGAAAAATTATACAAAAATTCATAAATTCATAAAATACACTCACAGTGTGGTACAAGCTCCATATACCCTCTCCGGCAGCAAATGAAACAGATGGTGCTAACGGACTCATGATTGGTAAATTAATTACTGTGTATATATCACTTACAAGGGGCCAATTACAACAGTGATCTCATCTAAATGAATTACAGCTGGAGGGAGGGAGGTCCGCAGCACCCTCACTACTTATAGTAGAATCTCCGGTTATAAAAAACAAGAGTAGACAATCTCCAGATTCAATCCATGTGGTGAAAGGGTGTTAAGTTGGAAGATCCATTTGGACTCCAACCGCATAAGTGATTTATTTATATCTGAAGCATATGGGCAGTCCAGATGTTCGAGGACGGAGACCTTAAAGTCGTGGTGTGTGTGTTTACACTCACGGAAATGACCGACCAAGGGTGCCTCTAGTACCCCATTCTTAATCCTTGAAATATGTTCTTGTATTCTTATCCTGAGCGGGCGGATGGTACTGCCTATGTATAACAAAGGGCACTGGCATTGTATAATATACACCACATGGGCTGATTTACAATTTGTGAATTCATGCCGCGGAGGCGTGTGGGTCGGCAAAATCCGATCCAGTCCTACCATGTGGCCACATACATTACATGTGCCACATGCAAAATGGCCCTTAGGCATATTAGGACGGGATGGTGCATTTGAAAATTCAGACCTGATTAAGATGTCCCTGATCGATTTGGTTCGTCTATAGCCGACCGCTACTCCTGACTCACATCCCCGGACGTCCGCTATAAGATGCCAATGTTGCCGTATAATGGAGGTAATCTTCGGTGCTAGGGGAGTATATTCCAATCCCCATTTAATCCTGTCGTCCTCTCTCCTCTGTTTAGGAGTCAACAAGGTTCCCCTGTCCGTCGCATCCGAGCGTATCCTAGCTTGATCTATAACTGTGCTAGGATAGCCTCTTGTGGCAAAGTTTTCCCCCAATTCCCTGCGTCCAATTCTATAAAAATACGGGTTGGTAGAGTTCCGTTTTATCCTCAAAAATTGGCCTACGGGAATATTATTCCGCAGGCTTCTTGGATGGAAAGACTGATAGTGTAAGTAGGCACAACGATCTGTGGACTTCTTAAAGGGGCGTACTGCAAGTTTGTTATCTGCCTCACGATAAATAGTGATGTCTAGGTAGTCTATGCTGTCAGTGCTGCCGGTCCAGGTAAACTGGATAGCCGGATGCCAGGAGTTAAACCACCTACCCAGTTCTTCAGCGTGCCTCTCCTCCCGTAATAAGATTATGACGTCATCTATGTAGCGCCTATAGAGGAGGATGTGTTCCTTGAAAGGATTTCGGTCCTCATTGAATATCCATTGGTTCTCTAAAGAGGACATAAAAATATTGGCAATGCTCGGGGCAGCCGCGCAGCCCATGGCTACCCCCTGCAATTGAAAGTAGAATTCATCATTAAATCTAAAGTAATTCTTCTCCAATACAATATCTAGTATATTGAGAAGAAAATGGGTGGAGGGCTTCTGCACATCCCGTGAGAGGAGGGCATTCTGGATTACATGCCTTGCCTCTTCATGAGGGATAGAGGTATATAATGACCTCACATCCAAAGACATCAGATATATTGTCGGAGGAACGTCCATTGATTCCACTAGGGAAATTAAAGACATAGTGTCTTTTAAATAGGCGGGCGTAATGATGACTAGAGGCTGCAGGAAATGGTCCAGATAGCGTGATAGTGGTTCCAAAACTGAATTGGAGCCAGAAATAATCGGGCGTCCAGGAGGAGGATGTCCCGGCTTATGGATTTTGGGTAATGTGTAAAAGACGGGTATTCTGGGGCTAGGGTTGATGAGTGCATCCCTAGTCCTCTTGTCTATCTCATTCCCAGCTAGCCCCTCATCCAAAACGATCCTAATGATTCGTTGGATGTGTGTTGTAGGGTTAGTGGACACCCGTCTATATTCAATCTCATTATTAAGCTGTCTAGTACATTCCTGCACATAGTCCCCCGTGTCCTGTATCACGATTCCTCCCCCCTTGTCCGCGGTCTTAATAACTATGTCTTTGTCATTTTTAAGGGTCTGCAAAGCCTCCCATTCTAATTTAGAGAGATTATATCTTTTGTGGATCCTACTTAATTCCAATTTGGTCACATCCCTTAGCACCACCTTTTCAAAGCTGTCTATCATGGTGTCTGATATATTAGGACAAAACGTTGATTTATAAGTAATACCCGTGGACACAGGGGGGTCCCCCCGCCCAAAGATGCTTCTAAGTTTAATCAGACGTATTAATTTAAAGAGATCCACCCTGGTCCGGAAGGCATTATATTGGGGGGTGGGCACTATTGCACTTTTTCACATGGAAATATATTATTGATAAGTGATTCCCTGGCTTGTTTTTTGCTATTATAATTGTTAGCCTGGGGTTGCCCGTAGTTTTGTCCAATAGAAAATAGCAAAGCTTTATGGCAAGCATTCTCCTTAATTTTGTCTTTCAGCACTTTATTTTATAACTAACAGGTCTACAATTGTATTTGGTTTTTATACTTTGCTGATTCTTAATTTGTTTGTTCCACTGTGACTTTATTCCACTGTGACTTTGTTTCACTGTGCCTGTTTTTAAAGAAACTGTTGTTGATTAAACTAAATTCTCAACACAGTAGGAGAAAGCAGAACTGACAAGAAAGTATATAATGTAGAGGAGCTACCATATCAGGGGCCACAAATAACATCTTTCCTGATGAGCAGCCTTATGATGACCATCTACAATCATCATGGATATACTTGGAATCACAGGGTTATGAAAGTCTTCCTTGAAAAGAAGTGAACTCTGATAACGGTCTCTTAAACAACGTTAATGTTCTGCAGACATTTTGAGTTTCTGCTAAGCAGCTGTTCTTTGAAATTTAAAATGGAATCTAGGCTCCGGAAGAAAAAGGATTTAAAAAAAATTGAATCTCTATACTACTAATGTATGAATCCTTGGACAACCAGAAGTAACAGTGGCTTCTCTTTTCCTTTTGCAGCTTCTCTGCAAAAATGCCCAGTGGGAGGATCCTCCATTTTCACCCTTCAATTCTCCATTTTGGAATGCAGTGAGTATCTTGTATACATCCCAAATACAGGGATGGTTATTGCCATGTCTTGACAAGTTTTCTCTTAAAACAATCTATTATTTCCTGTCCTCTTTTTGTGAACATTATCTCCCCTTTGTTGATTGGCAACATAAAGATTAACATTGGTTATCCATATTAGTGAACTGATGTTCCTATCTGTATAGATAGGAACATCAGTGATGTTCCTATCTGCATTAGTTGTGTTAGCAACAGTGTGAGTATAAGAGAGTGTAAGAGAAAGTTCATGTGTACTGGCAAAACTTGGGTTGGTGCTATGAGGACAAGTCCTGGGTTTGAGCCCTGCTCCCTGTTCCTAGTTAGTTACTTCCTGCTTTTTCAACAAAGTAGTTTCCTGTTACATGGCGTGTTTGCCCTGCAAACCCAGACCAAACTGTGGTCTGCAATCCCAGTTTTTAGAGCAAATTCAAGTGATGGCTTCCTGAAAACCAGCAAGTAATGAACTAGCTTGCAGTATGCATCATGAAATGCAGGAGGAGCAGCCACATGAGCTCAGGATTCTCACAGGCTCATTTGCATAGCACTAAACTATGGTTTAGCATTATGCCTGAATCAAAACGTACTGTTTACTTACCTCAGTGTTTAAGTTGATTCCTGTCATCCCTTGTTTTGATTTCAGTAAATTGACTGGGTTTGGGGGTAATACGATTCCTTTAAAATTAACATGTCAACAAAACATGATTCTTCAAGATAAACTAAAGATTGGCGACCTCTGTTTTAAAACAATAAAGTGAAATAGTAGTTTTTAAGTTTGAATTTTCCTAATTTCTGAATTGAATTACAGCCTTCTACCCAGAAAAAAAATGTCTTTTTCTTTACAGTCTAGATTACTTGCTTACTTCAAAGGATTTTTATTTATATTTTAATGAAACTAAATAATATACTTTTGTCCTGAATATTGAAAGTTTGTGTGTAGAGTGAAAAGTACCAATCACTATTTTTTTCACTGTCAGTAACTCCTTCTCCACTTTCTTGTTTTCCCCTAGGTTACTGGGACTGCCTAAAGCTAAAATTCTGTATGCTTACAACCCCAGTAAGGATAGCGAAGTTATAGTGAATTCAGTGTTTACAACTAGTAGACATTTTCATGTGTCTCCTGTTTATGGCAGGGTGAGTGTTGCTATACTTTTGGAAAGTATGCTGTGGGAGAGTGGGAGAATGTCCAAATGTCATGCTTCCTTTGGCCTAAGGCATTTATTCTGTGGCCCCTCTTCTCTACTTTCCCAATCATTAGCCTGTTCTCTGTTGACATGTGTGTTTCTACTAGGGCTGAGCCCAAAGTTCTCGCATGAATATTTCTGATATGAACGAAGGAGCTTTTGCATCATACCTGTAAAAAGGCTCCTGGAGGAGTTCTGCCCTCGATTAAATGTCATATATTGGGATGGGGGTGGTTGCATAGGCTATCTAAATGTGTGATGGGAGGATGTTTTAAAAGGGTCCGAAAAGATATATGTATTGCGATAAAATTTCTCATTTTGGCTCAACCCTAATATCTACCGCATTGAAATTAAAGTAGACTGGCAAATATGGATGAAAACAAAGAATGCATAGCTGCCTGTAGCTCCAGAAGGAAGACTGCATATTTATATCAGCTTGCCTTTTGTTCCTAAATATAGTACATTTTGTATATATGGTAGCAGTTAAAAATCAAGTGTATTTGTCTTGAATTACTGTGCTACGGCACATAATCAAGGACATTTTGGGAACATACTCAAGTTTAAAAGTTTTTCGAACAATATAATAGAGTTTGACGTGTACCACATTTCTTTCCTTTTGCAAATACTAACCAATTTTTCTAGAAGTATCTGACCTGGGTGAAAGAACTGCCCTTCCAAAGGTTTTGGACAAAGACATAGAACATCAACACCAAGTGACAGGGAAATTTGCTTCAAAGCTGTAATGGAGAAGGGAGTTCTCTTTGATTTATAATCACACTAGTAATGTTATATAGCATAGTTTAAAATCCTTTTTAATAAAGGAAATTTAAACAATGTTTTCCATGTAACTTCATTAGAACTGTTTTTAGAATTGGTTGCAAACATTTGGGTTTGGACTTAAATGGTCTCACTTGGGATACAATTAGTAAAAATTGAGATTGTGCATAGACTTGTCCATTAGAGACACTCTGTTTAGGATGGCATTGCAGAAAACCCATCCAAGACCTCATGTCAAATAATGGTTCTTGGCACACTAGCCCTAACACTGATTTTCAGTAAAAAAAGATAAGGTATCTTGATTGTCACCAATTATAAGAATTGCCTCCAGGTGTTTTCCCATTCTCTCTCTCTCTGTCTCTCTCTCTGTGTGTTTGTGTGTGTGTGTGTTGTGTGAGAGAGAGAGGAGAGAGAGAGAGAGAGAGAGAATTCACTCCAGATTTACTGGCGTTCATTGCTGCCGCCTCCGCCCTTGCCCTGTGAGAGGGCGAAAGGGCAATCCCAATTGTTAGCACAGTACTGATGACAGTTGCCCATCCTCGTAGTGTCCCTGTCTTCCGGTTCATTTGTGGTGAGGCATGGGGTGGGCATAAAGGGTAGGCACAGGCTAGTGGGGAAAATATTGGATGGTGACATCTTATTTTTTTTATTTACAAGGCTGTAATAAAAGCAATGCAACTAAGTATGTTGAACATCAGACACCTTTATTTTATCTGTAGGTGATTCCAGCAATGGGGAAAATTTATTTCAGAGTACTGTTTCTTCCAATAGAAGAAGGCAGTTTTGAAAGTTCATTATTTATAAATACCTCATCTCATGGAATATTTTCATATCAGGTAATGTTTTATTCACTGGCTTCAGACCTAGAAGATACGTGTTCTCAAATGATGTCACAGTGGGAAAAACAGGAAACTGCCAGTAGTTCTTGGTTATGAATGGATAAGACTTGAAAAGCACATTACAATCCCCATGAGACTAAAGCCCACTGAGGCACAGTAGTGTTTGCCTCTCTGTTCTCTACTGCCCTCAGAATTTTCCTGCTTTTATGTTAAGGAGCAAGAGGGTGGTATTTTGGTAGTGCCTACATAAGCATTTCAGAGAGGCATTTGTAAACAGAGCTGCTTCTTAACATGGTTTGCACATCTTAAATACTTGAAAAGAGGCATTGAATTGTTTGGGTATGTTGTGCACCATACAAAATATAAGTCTCCTGAATAGAATTCCATTAAAGTCTCTGTTGGGCAAATGACAAGGTGAGGCAATGTGTGCTTCAGATGTAGCTGGGAGTCTTGCTGTGGGGAGCCTCAGGGTTTGGGATAGAGAAACAAGAGCTTACTGTGTCAGGAATCCACGAGGTTTTATTTAATTTTGGATTTTAAAACTGTTTTAGCACATTTTCCTTGTTAAAGTAATCTTCATTGCATAGCAGCTGACACAGTGATGCCTCTGATGTTGCTATTTTCTGGAGGCAAGATTGATTGATTGATGGAAATCCTTTCTGCTTCTTACAGCCCTAAAGCTAGCTTGCTGGTTCCAATATTGAGAGAGAGCTCAATTCCAAGATTGAGAGAGAGTTCAATGGCTGTCCATAGACTATAGTGTGTTGACCAAGGCATAGCTGCAGTTCTGGTCCCTCCCTGTATAAAAAGGCCTGGATTGTATCTGTTGTTTTCATAGGGGTACGAGGCTACTTGTAAACCTTGTGATACTATATACCTCTTGAAGCAGGGAGGGAGATGCTTTGAAAAGCTGTCATTTAAAAATGGAGCTTGTACAACAGAGAAGTCCACAAAAAAGTAGATTGTGTCCCAGACACTGTATCTCTTGGCCCATTTAAACTTTATAGAGCTGTTTCTTCTGGTTGGTTGATTTTAAATAGTAAGTAAAAGTGCTTTAAGTGCTTCAAGTAGTTAGAGTATTACAAAACTGTAGCTGACATGCAGTTTCTCTCGGGGGCCAAGTACAATTTAAATGGATGTGTACTAAGAGCCATGTACAGAGATACCCGAGTGATTAAATACAATTAGGGTTTCTCCCACACTCTTCTGATTTAGGAACAGAAGTAGCTCAGTTGAAGTCCTGATACACATAGTTTCCTTATTTCTCCACCATCTCACTAGCACTTTACTTTTTTTTTCATTGTTGCCAAAGTAAATTTTTTGGTATAAGATATGACTATAATTCAGTCATACCAGTAACGTTTGAGGGGTGCTACCTGTTTCCGTTATGCTTCCCAGGCTTCCTCCCTCCCACTTTCTCCCTTGCACCACTAATGGCTGTCCAGTGCCCTTTCCCTGTGTCTGCTGCACCCGTAATCCCTTTCTGTCACATTTAATGAATGGTACTGCTTATAAATATCTTGCCACATTAGGAATCCATAAGGCTTTACCCACTTTTCTATTTTGAAAACTTCTAGCATTTTTTTTTCTTGATTGAATTGCAGCTAGCATGGTGAAACTATCTGATACTGATTGGCTGAGCCAGTATGATAGTGTGAAATCAATGGTCTTGGAAGTAAACCAGTTGAGAAAATTGTCAGTTTCTGGTTCCAACCTCACAACAGGAATGACAGGCAGGATAGTTTATCTGTCTTTGGGTTACCTTCTTCTCAAGTATTCTGTGGAAAGACTCTTTGTGATGGTTATCTGGGGCAGCAGTGGTGGAACTTTCCAGATGGAAAATGGATGCTCACCTTGATTGAACAGGAAAAGTGGGTGTATGGGACTCAGATAATCTTATTTAATGATAGACTGTTCTGACTTCACTCATCCTCAGCACTAACTGATTATTAAATGGTCTTGAGATGGCAGTTGGGAAGAGGAGAAGCCACTTCAGAAGGAACCCTTGGGAGCTGGAGGTCAAGCTGGTTATTAAGTAGCCTTCTAGATGTCTGAATCCAGAGAAATGCATATAGTATATTATAGTGGTATAGAGTATATATCAAAGTAAAAGCATTAAGTGTGAATACACTTGATTTTCAACCCATTTTTCATCTGCCTAAAATTACATTATTCATTTGTGAAATTCTCTGCATGTTTTAATACATTTCTTGATTGTTGTTTAATGCAAAGAAGGCTCAATGTACGTGTCTTCTCACAGACCACTTTTTCCAGGCCTGATCTAGGTAAATGTGTCTGAAAAATGGTGATTAAATGTTTTTCAGGAGCAATGTGTACAACGCCTTTGTAAGACTTTCTAACATAGCAGTCCCGCCCACCTTTCTTGTTTGAATCTTTGGTGATAATCCGGTTGTTCTCTAGGTGCACTGCTACAATGCATGTTTTGAATAAGACTGAGCCCAAACTAGGACACTTCTTTTAAAAGCTTTTATCTTCTTATGGAAGCTACCCTTTGTAATAATTTGGGGATGGGGGGGGCGGAATGGCTAAATGCAAATTGGGTAAGTGCTTGCTCATTCAGAGTAAGAGCAGAAAGTACTAATCTAAGTTGGTTTAATGATGTCATCACATAGTTAAATCAGACTGTTTATGTGGTGTTATGATATCATTGATTATATGATCCTTACTGGCCTGGATTGTCAGGAGGAAGTATCTAAACTTTTTTTAAAAATAGGGTTGAAGCGTTAAACGACAAAGACCAGCAAATGTGTGTGTGTGTGGGGGGGGGTGCCTTGGGAAACACTTTGAATGTCCTTTCACCTTGAAACATTCACTAGTTATTTTAAAGCATTCTTGTTGAGTGCTGAAACATGGTGTTGTCTTGTTAGAATTATTTGTAATTAGCTGGTGTCCTATTTGCATTAGGTCTTTGGAATGGGAACTTCGAGGACCGTTTCAGAAGATTCTAGAAAGCAGCTAGCAAATACTTATTTACTGCTTCCACATATCAACAGTATCCAAATCTCACAAACACTGGTATAGTATTTTAAAGTAAATATTAAGCAACGTTTAGGAACCATGTGTTGTTTTTGTTCTTCAAAAATAACTGCTTCAGTTTCCTCTTCTGTATTAAGCAAAGTAATAGCAACAGGTTTTAATTGAAATTGTTGTGGTTTCTGAAGATTTGAGTGAAAGTAGAAGTAACGGCAGCATTATTTACATGTTACAAAAAATTGCATTTGAAATAGTACAGTTGAATCTGATCTTTGCACGTAGCTTGTCAGTTCTATGTGAGTAAGTTGTATAGTTGGTCAACTGTTAAGACTTCAAGGTTGTGTGGTAGTTGCCCTTTGTATCCATATTGCTCCAAAAAGTAAGCTGTAGTTGTCCTTTAGTACAGTTATTTCTTCTAGTTGTCACTGTAGATAATGGCTTATAGCAATGAAGAGGTAAAAATGTCACTGGTGAAATATGACATCTCTATGCCCTTCTGCATAAAGAAATGTTATCCTTGAGAGAAGCAGTTTGGTTGTACTTAATGAGTAAGGGAATTTGAATTGAGCTAGAATCTCTTGGTCCAAAGCCTTTGTATGTAGCTTTATATTTGGAATTATCTATAGTCAGGAAACTAATTCTTTGTTGTTCTGCACACTTTAGTCCCTGTGGACTGCAAAATGTCTTCAGGTCAGTGTAACATCCTGCATGATCAGTTTCATTACTGGGTGTTTCATAACTCTCTGGTTGTGTGACCGGCCCCCCCCCCCCACCTTATTTGTTCACATCAGTTTGTCCTTTTTCTTACCTGGATCAAGATTTCAGAATCTTCAGTTCTTACTCCGAGACCCAAATCAGATGTGATAGCAGCAGATTCATACATTCATTTTTTCACAAAAAATGTAACCAACATCAAAATATTGTAATGATCATCATCATGAATATGATACAAGGATTCCATAGTTGTTGAAATTTAGATTTAGTAGTCTTTGATAATATCAATATTTCTAGCTGTTGACAAAGTTGACAAAGCTTTCGCAATCTTGATACAGGCCTATATTTGGCAGTTAATATGTTACCTGCTGTCAACAAATTTCAAATTAGTTCATTATGTAATGAGATGTTGTTTAAACGACCTCTACTCCAGTCAAGTAGAAAGCTGTGATCTGGTTTAAACAGAAACCAGAGATGGGACTATGGTAAAACCTTCCTTCTCCATTTGGGGAAGGATCTGGCTAGCCCTACTTTCTCATTCCTTGTGTTATTAAATTCAGCTATTCCACCGCTGTTGCTTTCTACATGGCTGTTGGGTCTGCTGCTGTCATGGCTAACATGGTCACCATTTATGTTTTTGGAGTCAAGATACTGTATTCTGAAAATGAGGCTAGATGGGTTGCTTCGCCAATATCATTTGTTCAGTCTTTTTAAAATTGACTTTGTACAGAATGTTATGTTGTTTGCACATAATTGGGAGAACCAGGTTTGATTCCCCACTCCTCTGCTTGAAGCCAGCTGGGTGACCTTGGGTCAGTCATAGCTTTTAGGAGCTCTCTTAGCCCCACCCACCTCACGGGGTGTTTTATTGTGGGGATAATAATAACATACTTTGTAAACCACTCCGTGTGGGCATTAAGTTGTCCTGAAGGGCGGAATATAAATGTTGTTGTTGTTGTTGTTGTTGTTATTAAACACTACTGTGAAATACAAGCAGAACATACAAGAAAAGAACATACAATCTGCTGTCACTCTACTGTCTACAACACAGTAACTTGCAAACTTAATCACCAGCTCTGCATGGTACAGCAGAAGGAAGGGGAAGCGGTTTGTTAAACTAAATGTGGTAATAAACCAACACTGAGCTTACAAATAATGGTACTAAGTGTTTTCATTCAGTCCACTGCAAAAACAACCAGGGCTCATTTCTCTACAATTTGCACTGATATTTTGGGTTTTTTTGAACTCCCATTACCTCAGTTCTCAAGAAACTGATTCATTAATGTGGCTTTTCATTGTGAGTGATTATGTGGAAGTTTGCTGGTGCTTGTGTGCATCAGTAATAGTTAAAGTTATAATACATTTTTACTTGATCTGTTTCTTTACCTGCAAAATGTGATGGTGATAGGGAGAAGTTCAGACCTGGGCCTTTTCTGCACGGGTGATTTTTGCCACTTTGGGCTGCATACCTCTTCAGGTTTTCTTCTGTATTCCAGACACTTAACTCCCCCTTCAGATTTCAGTGTGGCATTTTCAAGATTTCTCTTCAGATTTTCTGTATATGCTTATTCTCTGATGCTTTTCTCCATGCAGTTTTGAGTCAGCTTTTTCAATCAAGCAGAATTTTCCTTTTGGATCCCCCCCACCCTCCATCTTCTCTTCTGCCCCCCCCCCCGCCCTCTGCCGGCCACTTCTCGCTGATTGGTCTTTCCATTATCATCTCAGTGCCTCCCTTTTCCCTTCCCTTTCCTCCTTTTCCTCATCCCCCTCTTTCCCAAGATGCGTCTTTTTTTGTGAAGAAAACTTAATGAAGTTATAACATCATAATGTTGTTGTTATGGCATTGTATTAGTTTGCCTCTCGGTATCATTCTCTGTCTCCTAACTCTGGGTCAGCCTATGTGGGGCTCTCCAGTTTGGACCGTGGAGGGGGGGCTTATACTAAACAAAACCATGCCAAGCATGGCTGTCCCATATCAGGGATTTTTTTTTTAAAAAAAACAAGCATAATGACATTAAAACTTACGTCATTATACTTGGTTTAAAAAAATTTCCCCGATGCAGGCTGACCCAGAGTTGGGAGGTGAATGCTGGCACTGATGGGCAAACCAACACAATGCCATAACAATGGTGATACAATGTTATAACGACATTGAGTTTTCTTCACACACACAAAAAGAAGTGCATCGTAACAATAAAATGACAGTCAATTTGTATTGTGGTTACATGGATCTCTTTTAGGGTTTATCTAGGGGTTCAACCTTCTGACTACCGTTTCCAAGTACTGTTAACAGCCACTCAGAACCCCTCTTGGCCCTCCTGGAGGATTGAAACACCCGGTTTGTTTGAGTCTTCCTAGTCTCCAGGTTCTTTTTCTCTGGGATTTGCGCACAACTGGTCAGAAACTCAAGACACAGGCTTAAATATAATGGTTGTTTATTAATTCAGAGAGTGTAGGCAGGGCTGCAGGAACTGTTCTATAAGGCTCAAGCAAAGACAGTAAAAGAACAAACTATCTATTTTTAAGCTAAAACTATCTGTCTAGACATGAAGCTGTGAAGAGGCTTTAGTTGCTCATATTCACAAAGTCCAAATCCATGCCAGGCAACTCTGGTCATCTCAGGCCTGACATGGAGCAATGTCTCTCACATGCTGATGGAGTAAAGGTAGCAATAGAATGGTGAAACCAGGTCCAAGTGAGGGCATGTGATGCATGTCTGGGTGCAGTGAGGAGCCATCGTTTCTAGTACTGTCAGCCGGTCAGGGCACACTTCGATATCAACGTTTCTAGACCTAAGAAAGGGAAGGAGGACATGCGGAGCGGAGACCCCCTTCCACCCAAGGACTCCTTAGTCTGGAACGACAGCTTGCAGGTGCAGCTAATTAACAAGGCTGCTCATTCCATCCCCAGGGTGGCAAGCCAGAACTGGACCTGTGAGAACTTAGGAACTTGAACCAATGTATGTAGAATAGGCATGTATATGTATCTCTAGACAGGGTTCTGTGCTTTTTGGGTTAAAAGTTCTGTGTTTGGGGTGACTGCGCCAACACTGCATGCTCACCATGTTAGGTTTCTTTTTGCTTTCATTTCTCTTTCATTTCTTTTCCTTACTACTAATACTGTAGTGCATCATAGTGTAATAACGCAATTGAGCATACACAAAAATAAAAAACCAGGGGTGGTGGTGATATAACGGCACCGGTGATGCCAACAATGTTGCCAGTGGTGACATCCACATCTTACTGTATAGGCTTCTTTATTTCATGTCTGTGCAGACAAAAAAAAGATGACATCCACACCAGGATTAAAAGCAGTGTGTGGAAAGGTAGGTGGCCAGAATGAGTCTGATCCTTGAGGAGTGGACACTCAAAACGAGAGGAGTAAAATCACTGGTGCAGAAAAGGCCCTGCTTTTTGACCTTAAAGGTTTAAATGTTGTATTTTATGGGCAACATCTCCCCCTTGTGGATTCTGCAGGGATTCTTGAACAAGATGGAACAATGAACTATTCTGTTTTAGGCAGGCCTTGATGGTGCTTTACTAACTTTTGGCAGTGCTGCTGTAAAGAATTGGTTTTACCTCTTTTCTGAATATGCTTTGTAAACTTTTGTGTCTTTTTCTTGGACTGTATGGGGCTACATTCACCTAAAATATAATAATGAAGGAATTGCTCAATTTGTGCTAGTTATTTTTGGTTAAAAAAAAATTAAGAGACCTTAGAAACACAACTGATAACTATAAGGGAATGTCTCATTTTACTAGTTTAAAGCTGGTCGTGAACCAAAATAAATACATACATACATACATACAACTGATAACTTATAACTTTGCGAATAGTGTTCAGAGAGTCAAAACGTAAGCAAATTCTAGGATTTTTATTTTTAAGTTAAAAAGAGGGAAGTAAATTGGCAAATTTTGGTGTAGAAGAAAGGTCTGGAATATTTTCCCAACCTGAAAATATATACTTTCCTGTGTGTTTAGGGAAGCATATGTTTTTGGCCAAGAAAATAAGTATCTTCTTTGGCCTCATGTTTCTTGGGAATAAGCTGTCTTTGACAGTCTGGTACCTATTTCTTCCAGCTTCAGATTATTGAACTACTTTCTGTTTGTGTCTTTAAATTTTTCCAGGCAGAAGCTAAGAATGTCAGTTATTTAAAAGTTCATCTTGAATGCAGTTTGCATAACAAATTGCACCACCATTTTAAGGTATGATGTATCGTTTTTGTTTTCCAGTCTGTTGTTAGCGAGAGTCCCCCAATGTGTTAAGTTCCATTCACAATCATTCCCATCTGAGGGCTCACATAGATATGATGAAGAGAACTGCATCTGAGGACGAGAACTGTGATTCTCGAAAGCTTATGCTACAATAAAGTTGGTTAGTCTTAAAGGTGCTACTGGACTCTTTTTGATAGATATGACGGACATCCCCAAAATGCCATTTTAAAAAATTCCCTCATGGAAACTGCTTTAAAATATGTCAAGAACCTGATTCTGGTTGGGTTCCTCCCCCCCCCCCACCATTGTTTTTCTTGCCGAAAATGACACTGGGGGGACATACGGGCCAATAATGTCCCTCAGCACCATTTTTAGGGGGGAAACAATAGAGGGGGAGCAGGATCTCCCCCTTCCCCTGAGCTGCTGTGGTCTTGACCAGAATCAGGCCTCCACAATGTTTAAAGGAGTTCTTGGTTGGGAGTTTGCTTTTTAAAATGGCAGCGCATCTCTGGGGTAAACCCAGACATACCTGTAACATCTAGAAGTTGTACTCTAATGTAGTCGACGTTGCTCAGACAGTTTTGCAGGGCCCATGGCTGGCTGTTGAGACCTGGCTTGGGATATCATGGCTTCTGTAAGTCTGTCCCAAACACCAGCTAACCCACTATATGTTGCAGAAGACACTTTTAAGTTTGATATTTACCACTAGAAATAGTTGCTGCAATGAGTAATGTTAAAATGAGTCCTTGTTCACTGTTGCATCATTACTTCTCCCATAGTTCTATCTGGCATCATTAAGACAGGACCATGGTACTCACAGAGAAGAAGCTTAAGCTCCCCCTCACCCATGTCAGTTTCCCAACCTGAAATGGCCCAGATGACTGCTGTATGCCCCATCACCTGTATCGGGTGCAAATAATTACTCCCTAGGGCCAGTCAGGTTGGGAACGTGACATGGAAGGGAGATATGAGCCCATTTTATATGTAGTTCTGAACAGAATCAGGTCCAGGTACACCTAGAAATAAAGTTCCCAACAGGGAACCCAAAACTCATCACTCAGAATCCCATGTAAATTCTGTAATGTGTGAATTAACCTTTTAATATATCCAAAATAAATGGCGGCTTCTTTCAAAACCCCGGTTTCAAATATGTTTTTTAAGACTTTAGTTCAGCTCCCTACAATTTGTGAGTCAGTCAAGTAGATTAATAAGAAGCAATTCATATCTGTGAACGATCAGGTTCTTCCACCATGCCCACTCCATGCCCACTCCCTCTTGATGCTTGACTGTTCTGCCCTTTCACATTCATGCTTGCCACAACCTACTTCAAGAATGGATATCACTTACCCAGTTTTGCGTTTCTCATAATTTCTTATTTGCTTCTGAGTAGAGATCTGTATTGTAGAAGTCCCTGTCGTCTCGCTTTGCAGGTCACAATGGCATAGAGAGAAACTAAAGGACTCTTGTCAGCAGTTCTCACATCTAACCGTTTCAAATCAAGAGATGAGAAATAAAGATCCCTTTTACTGGGTTGTGTTTTGTGAGGGTTAAGAACCAGCTTTTCTTTTTGGTCCATTGTTGTTCAGCAATGGATTTAATTCTTTTGTAGTGTCAATCATAGCAATTTGTCTAGGCCCCTTTTAGCTCATTATTAGCATTGACATGAATTTGAATGAAGGATTCTAAACATTGTACTGTGGTTACTTGTTTGAATGTTTGAAATGTTTTTAATGTTTGCTACCTTGGGGACCCTGAGTAGGGTGGAAAAGCATAATAGAAGTGTTATAAATTAATAAAACATTTGTGGAATTTTGTTGTAGAATTGCTGCTTTGCACCTGATGGTCTGCTGCTGCTAGAAATAAGCTTAATAGTCCAAGTGGAAAACATGCAGCATGAATTTGTGGACCTAAGACAATACATATTGGAAAACCTCTTTGTCGTTTTTGTAGCGGTGAACAAAACACAAACCTCAGGTAGGTCCTAAGATCTTCATCCGTCCTTTGTCATTTATCTTGGTAATTTTCTGTGTTACCGCACAAAATTGATAGCAGAGCTTTGACCTTTGGTTTTATTTATTCTCTTTTTGGACAGATGATTACCCAGTAATCCTGTATGTGTTGCATTCAGGCAGCAACCTTTTGCACGTGCAGGTAATTATGATTTGATAAGTATTCTTTAACTGTATGCAACCTGCCAGTAACTGATAATCTATGTTCTGAAGTTTGCTTCAAAAAATTGGGGCAGAAACTATCTAATTAGTGATTCCCCCCCCCCCCCCCCGACTTTCTGATACAGTAATGTTAGTACTTGGCTTTAGATGAAAATGAACTTGGGGAATAGCTGTGGTGGACATAGAAATCAAAGAATCCTTTGCTGAATCTTTGATTGACTTTGTAAATTGTTGACTTTGTGCACTGCCAGAGGTCTAGCCTTTGTCAGGCCATAAAAAAGGGGATAACTAGAAAATAGATGAACGCAGTAGTTGGAAACTGACTCCTGAAGGATACATCCATCTAATTTGAGTTAGGAGAGAGTTTGAAAGTAAGGAGGGGCCATGGATCAGTGGCAGAGAAAATACTTTGCAGGCTGAAGGTCCCAATTCACTCTTTTACATTTCCAGTTAAAGGATCTGGGGTAGCAGGTGTTGGTAAAAGAAATCTTTTACTGTAGTAGGTGACACTTGGCTAGAAAGACTGTGGGCCAAACTACAAGTGACGCCTGATACTAGTTGGACACTTGTCAGCTTCCCTCCAGTTTTGATGGGAAATGTAGGTAGACTGGCGGAATGTTGGACAAGTGACAGTTGAAAAGTCCATTGGACAGCAGTCGGAGAGCCAAGCTGCAAGACCAGGATGCCTACATTTCCCATTAAAACTTGAGGGAAGCTGACAAGTGTCCAACCTGTGTCATTCGTTACTTGTAGCTTGGTCCTGAGTTTGACTCTGTATAAAGCAATTTGTTCACATATGATGGCACCATTGAAGTGACCAGAGGGAATGAGCAAATGGGCTTTATTTTCCCTCTGTCTTTGTATTGAATATTACAGTGCTCAGGGGAGTAAGTGGAAACACATTCTCTGTTCGCTTCTCTCTGTAACTCCAGTAGATGTTCCAGAAATTTGTGAATTAACATACCTGGTCTTTTTTCAAGAGCAGTGGGGAGTTTTACAGAGCATTTTCTGCAGTCCTCGGTGATGATTACTGTCTTTTCAGCAACATTTTGCGGGTTCCTGCTTGTTCTGCTTAGTTTTAAAACTGTGAGTGGAGCGCCAAGTCGAGCAGATTCTGGAGAGTGAGGAACATAATATTTTTTATTAAATGAAATTAGAACCAAAGGTTGATGTTTCTTTTCAACAGCATACATCATTTAAAAGGGAATTTCTAAGCAATGCCATGAATATTCCATACTTACTCTTTCTCAGAATAAATGTGTTTATTTAGGGTCCTTTACAAGATGGCCTTTCAGTCTTTAAAAAAGGGTCAAGGAGGCATATGTTAATATCAGTAACGACTACATAAAATCTTACAACCATCTACAGGGGTGTAAAGTAAAATTGCACTGCATGTTCTGTCCCAGTAATCCAAGACTTCCCTGACAAACTGACTTTAGCTGTGGTGATTCCTATAGGAGAGCACCATTTACAGACATTAAGTGTTTCAGATATCCTGGATCCTGGCTGTTTAGGGCTCTAAAGATTAATCCCGTCATCTTCGATTGGACCCATAGCCAAACTGACAGTTGCTGTAACGGGAATAACAGTGGCTTTATATGATCACTGTGAGATGTCCCAATAAGGTCTTTGCTTCTGCATTTTGAACTAAATAAGTTTTCTTACAGTAAAATGAATAATTCTGCAATGGATAAAATAAGGGTCCTTTTTATAGCCACTTATCACACTACTGCGTAAGTTGGCCTCCAGGTGCAGGTGTGTCCCAGGCTGAGGTTTTTCTATGAAGTCTTAGTGGAGCTTTATGCAGAATTGATTTATAAGAAATCAAGGACTGCATCAGGATGTTGGTTATTCAAATAAAGATTGCTTGACAGAATGAGCTGCAGTGACTTGCAAGTTAAATTGTTATGAAGATGAAAATTTATAGCTGCTAAAGTTGCAATACTATGCTTTTTATTTTTTTGGTAGGATGTGAAGCATTTGTCACAGAAAGGAACAGTTTCTGTGCTGTTTGAGCCAATAATGCTGCCATCATCAGCCACAAATTTCACCGAAGTAGCTTCCATTGTTTGTAAAGGTATGGTATTTATGTCACACCTCTCTGCTTATATGCACAGTTACAGAGGGGCTAAGATTATAGCAAGTCACAAATATATTAGCTAAAACAATCCTCATGAAGTCTCACATCAGTAGCACCAGAAGATGCAAGGGCATTGGAGGCTGTGACTGGATGGCTAAAGCAGAGCAGGCTGAAGTTGAATCCAACGAAGACGGAGGTCCTTTACCCAGGTTGTGGGCTGTCAGGCTCAGGGATCCGGTTCCCGTCTCTCGATGGGACACTGCTTGCGCCTGCTTCAGTGGTAAGAAGTCTGGGTGTGGCCCTTGGATGCCTTATTATCAATGGAGGCCCAGATCGTGGCGGTTGCCAGATGGGCGTTTTACTATGTCAGATCAGGCAGCTTGCCCCCTACTTTTCGACCCACGACCTGGCAACAGTAATCCATGCAATGGTCACTTCCAGGTTGGACTGTAGTAACTGGCTCTACGCTGGACTGCTCTTGGGCCTGCTCTGGAAGTTACAGCTGGTCCAGAATGCAGCAGTGTGACTTCTGACTGGGACTCTGTTCCGGTAGCATGTGACACCTGTTGTGTGCCCACTGCACTGGCTCCCTATGGAATTCCAGATCAGGTTCAAGGTTTTGACTTTTAAAGCCCTTGGCAGACTGGGACCAGTATACCTAAGAGACTGTCTCTCACCCTATATTCCTTGGAGGCTGCTCCATTCAGCAGACAAACATCTACTGGTGGTCCCTGGCTCCAAGGCGGTCCATCTTGCCTCTGCCAGGACCTGGGCCTTTTTGGCCCTGCTCTCAGCCTAGTGGAACTCTCTGTGACAACTCGGGCCCAGCAAGATTTATTATATCACCGGGCCTGCAAGACGGAGATGTTCTGCCAGGCCTTTGGTCGTTGAGGCAAGCAGGCCTCCAACTTGTCCTCCTACCAGAGGAGGGGGCACATTGATGATTGTCAGTAGACCCCATGGACCCAGAATGGCTGTATACGGGACTGTGCAGTGTGCCCTGCTGAGGGTGAATCTGTAACTTGTACCTGTTTTTTACGCTACTGGTTTTATCTGTTTTATTTGATGTCTTTTAAACTGACGTGATCCTGCTTGCAGGGAGAGCAGACTATAAACAAACAAATGAAAACAAACAAACAAGCAAATCTAATAGACGGAGATATATGATACAGTGTAGTCTGACCATTCTTATACTGTCCTGTATCTCACAGTGTGATAAACTGCAGTAGGGTAGCTAGAGTTTGCAGTGGACAGAAGAAAGGTCTTTTCCCATCATCACTTTAGCATAAATTGCCTTTTCAGGCTCAGATTTACCACATGCTAAAGTTGTATGAAGTCTGAGCAGAACTTTGTGCAGAAGCATGTGCAAGAAACCAGTAACTGCATCAAGATGTTGCTTATTCAAAATTCTTTTACTTTATATTTGATACAGCATTTAATAAATGATACACTGCTGTGATCAAAAGTGAGTGGAGTCAGGTAAACAGAGTAGTAAACTAGAAATCAGGAAAAACCTGCCCTGCCCTTTTTTTTCTCAGTGTGAGATAGTGCTGCATAACATATAAAGGTTTAATTTAGAAAATTAGACTTCAACAAAACATTCCAAACAGAGAGGGAAAATATCCAGATACCTGCATAGACAATATGCTTTTAAGGTGCTTAAACTATGTTTCTGGACCAAATTCTTGAAAATATTCTGTATTCTATAATACTTTAAAGTGCTTTTCCAGCACTGAGTCCTAAATGTGTTTCTGGTTTCAAATCCAGTCAGATGCAGTCATACTGTTACAATCATCAGCTATTCCTTTGGAATCTACTTTATTGATTGGGAGAGACCGCTGTATTGGTCTGCAGTAGAAGAGCAAGATATGAGTCCAGTGGCACCTTTTAAGGATCAACAAGATTTCCCAGCGTACCAACTGTTGAGAGTCAATCAAGCACTCCTGATGAAAGTGTCTGATGAAGGGAGCTTGACTCTCAAAAGCATAAACTCCGGAACATCTTGTTGGTCTTTAAAGGTGTTGGTGGACTTGAATCATGATTGATGGAGTATTTTTTAAAAACGATTTGAGAAGGCATTCACTATTCTGAAAGAATTTCATTAAAGAATTTTATGTCCTTCTCCAGTCCTTCTTTTTCAATCTTTGGGAAGAAAAAAATTGTGTTTTAATTAGGATTGCCAACCTCCAGGTGGGGAGATGGAGATCTCTTGGAATTCCAACTGATTTCCAAACAACAGAGATCAGTTTCTCTGGAGAGAATGGCTGCTTTGAGGGTGGACTGTATTGAATTATACCACGCTGAGCTCCCTCTCCCTAAATCACCCCCTCCCCAAGCTCAACCCCAAAACTTCCAGGAATTTCTCAACCCAAAGTAGGTAACCTGAATTTTAGTATTTGTCTTTTCCAGTTTTTCAAGGTTTTTTTTTTTAATAGGCCTTCACAGGTCTTTCTTTAGAAACATTTTTAGAATCTTCAGAGTTTTTATTATATATGTTCTGAAGTGAAATTCACTTTTTCTTGATACAGGTTCACTGTGTGACCATGAAAACAATCATGTTGTTAACAACAGGATAAACTTGCTAGACAGTGATACCTTGCTCAAAGCATGTTCTTCCCATGCTGCTGTGGAAAGGTAAGATTTTCATTAAATGTGCACCAGAATACTCTAAACTATAAAATGTACTGTGGTGTACACACAGAGTGATGGCAGTTCTAATTTGGGACTAGGTCATGTTAGAAGAAATCAGAAAAGAAAAATGTACATGTTCACCTGTAATGTGGAAAGGGGTATATGTTTTCCTCAAAACATAATATTTTTAGGGGATGTAGCTTACACATTGATCTGAAATTCATCAAAAGATATATGTGCATGATTGGAGCAGCCCCATGTGTATGTACCCTCTGTCTTCAGAGTGCTGTGTTTCCAGTATACAAGCTGCTGTGCATATTTATACTTTTCCCGCCAGAAATCCATACACTGTGTTTGTAAGTTGTTAAGAGAATATATTGAAAATACAGTTGATTGAAAAGAAAACTCAAGTGGGGCAATCCTTTTTGTAGAAAGTGCCTAGTGTTTGATGGCATAAGAAAATAAGGCAAACATTTCAGCTGGTGTCTACCCATTTAGCGTTATCATAATGTGTAAATACCTAAATATTTGTGTGTGTACATATTTATTACATTTTTATAGTCATAATTTTGCATGTTAGCTATAACTGCATTTCACTAAATATACTTAACAACTATTAAGAGTGAGCTTTTCTCATGTGTGGTGCCCACCCTGTGGAACTCTCTCAAGAAGACTACAGAATCACACTCTTATGGCTTCTGGGGCAGTGGCTAAGGCTTTATATTATTATAGCTTTTTATATTTTTGTTCTTAATTTTGTGTTTACTTATTTATGAACTTTATTGTAAACCACCGTGATAGTCAAGGCTAGGCAACAATAATGGATATAATTTTGAAAAAAAAGGGTAAAATAGATTTAAGATAATGGTGTCTCATGTATATTTTAACCTTTATAGGTACCATGGCACTGATCCATTTATGAAGGCATTTCACATAGAACCACATCACAGTATTTCAGCGTCTTGGTCTATATGGTTTACGAACAATTTTGATTTGAATATAGTGTTAAATGATGTCTATGTTGCAAGAGAAACGAAGGATATTTTAAAAGTGAGTTTTTGTTTTAGGATCTACTGTGTACTTTTCTTTTCAGTGAGGGGGCAGACTTGATATCACAGCCTTCCTCTATTAGCCAGTTTGGTGTAGTGGTTAAGAGCGCGGGACTCTAATCTGGAGAGCCGGGTTTGATTCCCTGCTCCTCCACTTGAAGCCAGCTGGGCTAGTCACAGTTTTCTGGAGCTCTCTCAGCCCCACCCACCTCACAGGGTGTTTTGTTGTGGGAATAATAATAGCATACTTTGTAAACCGCTCTGAGTGGGCATTAAGTTGTCCTGAAGGGTGGTATATAAATCAAATGTTATCATCATCATCATCATCATCATTATACTTTGGGTCATGCCCTCAAAAAATCAATTCTTCACTAAGTAAAATTAAATTATTTGACTAGTATAAATTATTAACATTTTAGTAGCTCGCTTATCTGAATATATTACTTTGATTTTTACTAGTTATGGGAGGCAAAGGAAGCTACTCAGGGTATTGAAGGCCCATGCTCTAATCAGATAGGCCTATTTTGCTTTGTCTTCCCGTTGAGGTTTTCCAAGGCATTGCCTACAAATCTTCTATTCTTTGTTGACTAGCAACTGAGATTACCAGGATACTGAATTTTGCGTGCATCTTTTTTATAATTGAATGATGGGATGCATTTGTATAGATTTTAAAACTTAGGACCTGATCCACAATTGTCGTTGCCCTTGGGAAGGCTGCTGACAGTAAAGGGGGATTTGCAGCAGCAATTGCACAGTCCCATGTATTGGGGACCACGAATAAGGTAGCAAAAGGTGTTGGTGATTTTGTCATTATTATTTTTCTTTTTACAGCCATATTTTCTTCTCTGCATTAGCAATTTTCTTCTCTACATTGCTTCTAATTAGCATTAGAATTAGCTAATTAGAAGCAAAAGATATGAAACCAAAGTAAAATGTTTCTCTGTTGTTATCTTGATCCGATGTTTTCATCTTTAGGTCCTGAACTTCACTGATCCTCTGACTCTACCTCCAGGCTGTTGGAATGCATTTTCTTTGAAACTCCATATCAAAGAATTTGTAATAAGTCTATTTTCCAGTGTTTTTGTGACCACAAATATTGGAATGATATTTGAGATACCGCTACAGATTTATTCTACTTCGTCCCAGGTACAGCATTGAACTGTTATGGTTGTTGAGTGCTGTTATTTCCGGATTATTTTGACTCATTTAGGTTTTTTGGAAAATTATGTATACAATTTAAGAGTAGGAAAATTATTGCAGATTTTATGAAGTATTACCGTATGCAAGCTTGCTGAAACAAAGTCTCTTTCATGCAAGTCTCATCATCATCATCATCATCATCATTATTATTCCTCTTCCTCCAGTCTTAATGGTTGCAGGGAGTTGGGGAGGAGAATGCTGTGCTCTAGACCTCTTTGCACATTGCTGCGAGTGGTCAAAGGTGAAAGCTTGCACGTGTTCCACATGCCTCCCCCTGCAGAAGAAAGGTGCAAGTTCCCTTTTTACCATGTTAAAATAAAACTAAATCTTTTAACATGCAAAATGGCTTTAAATTGTGATTTTTCTCTCTGATCTTGTAAAATAATTTTATGAGGGGAGATGGAATAGTGTGTTATAGAGATGGTTTATGTTTCATTTTCTTTCTCTTCGTTAACATGCATTATGCCGATTTATACAATTTTCAATTAATGTTTTTCAGCAGGGAGAGCTTAATTTTGAAGCCATAATACATTATGATATGTACTGTTCCTTGAGAATGTCTGAAACAGGTAATTGTAGTGTAAATTTTTTTTTACATGCCAATATAAAGTTAACAGTGTGAAGGTGTTTAATAAAATAAACCCCCTTTTCCCTGAACGTAAGGCCCCCCTATCCTTGAGGCATTGGTGCTTCTGAGATTTTGAGAGGAGGAGTCAGTGTTGGCACACAATGACTGCTGTTGCAACAGGGCCAGTTGTAAAATGCTGAGAGTTTGCTCAAAGTATTGCATTGTATGAAGCCAAGTATGGTCCTACAGTGGAAGCACTCCTTGAAGATGCAAAGGCCCTTCCAAAGAGCCACGTTGGAAGCAGTTTCTGCTTTGAGCAGGTGAAGGAAAGCCATAAATGGGCTTTTCCCTTGAGAAAATAGATGCTAGTGGATTTTGATTTCTAAAGGAAGGGAAGGGTTTGCTTCCTGAGTGGCCACATAAAGAGGTTGCCTAGCCCCAGATACATCAGAAAGTCTCTGGTGTGCATTTATGATGCACCTATATTTGGGGTGAGCTCAGCCCTTTGCTTAGTCAGTAAACTAGTAGGGAACGAAACCCAGAACACCCCAGTTCAATATTCTATCCATACCACAACACTGGAGCTTGTTGGGTAGGGAATAGAGGTGCTGCAGAGTTCTGTCTTTCTTGCAGGATAGCATTCCTTTTAAAATACATATGGAAACGAAGACTCTTTTTCAAATAATGCTCAAACCACTAAACCACAGAGCTGTATATAAATGGCTGTTCTCTTCTTCAGCCTCTTTGAAGTCAGAAGTTTGTTTACTTTCCAGGTATCAAGTGAAAATCATGCATCTCAGCCAATAATCACTCAGAGCGGGACCACAAGTGATGCCTGACACAGGTTGGACACTTGCCAGCTTCCCTCAAGTTTTGATGGGAAATGTAGGCAGGCGGAATGTTGGACAAGTGACAGTTGAAAAGTCCATTGGACAGCAGTCAGAGAGTCAAGCTGCAAGACCAGGATGCCTACATTTCCCATCAAAACTTGAGGGAAGCTGACTAGTGTCCAACCTGTGTCAGGTGTCACTTGTGGTCCCGCTCTCAGTGTTGTCTTTTAAGACTTTTATTTAAAATCCATCTAATCAATCTTGAAATAGTCAAAATATACAAAGATTAAATAGACATGTCTGTATGTTAAAAATATCAGAAGCAGATATGCATATATGTCATCATCCCGTATCTAGCTTAGATCTAAAAGATAAAATACAATTTTAAGGCTCTTACCAAAGGGCTTTCAGAAAGATTATGTGGTCTCATGCAACCCGGGTCAGGTATATTTTGTGTGTGGCTACCTCATTAGGCTCAATGATGTGAAACCCACATGACCATATCAGTATCCTCTGATTCGTAACTTCTCTGTGGTATGTCATGAGTTTCTCTTTGAGCTATAGAACAGTGGTTCATTGTCAGTCTTTTGGGCAGTCCCAGATGGGTCTGTGCATGCACAGTTCTGCTGATTGGTAGGTTTATATAGCTTTAAGACTGGAAAAGGTTGGGAAACACTGCCATAGAAGACCTTTTTCATGAAATAAATGTAATACACTTTGTACTTCTTAAGAACAGGGCTCATTTTGAGGGGGGACGCACAGGAACACAGTTCCAACAGTTCCCCAAAGAGGTCACATGACAGGTGGCCCTGCTCACCTGACTCTTAGCCATTTTAGGCCCATTTCGGCTTGGATTGAGGCCGAAATGGCCCGGATCGGGCCTCTGACAGGTGGTGGATCACTCTCCCGCTCAGCAACGGCCCGATCCTGACCATTTGGGGCCCCTTTTCGGCCCCTTTTTGCCATTTTGGGCCCAATTTTGGCCTAAATGGCCAGGATTGGGTCCAAAACAGCTAGGATAGGTGATGTCAGGGTGTGCGGCATATGCAAATCAGTTATGCTAATGACACACTTCCAGTGCTGGCAAGGGGTATGGCATATGCTAATGAGTTATGCTAATGAGTTCCTCCCGCTCTTTTTCTACAAAATGACCCTTGCTTAAGAACAAGATTATTCTGGGCATCCAGCTGACCATTGTAACTTAACTTTCAAGGATGTACAGAGAGAACATATCTGAGAAAAACATGTTTTGCAAATATAAAAATAAAGCAGTTGTCAGACCTGCTTTCTTTTGTTCAATCAATATCTGTTTCAGATTAGGGTATTTGATAGGGCAGAGTACTGGGTTTGCACTAGCATAAAATAGGTGAGCCAGAAAATGGTGTAGCTGTGAAAAGGAAACACATATATTTTAACATTTATAAGTGACATGACATTTTAAAAATGACAAAGCAGATAGCCAGTGTTCTCTGTCAGTCGGCCTGTTTTATTGTTAGTTCTCATGTTACCTTCTTGAGATCAGCTCTAGAGTAGTGTTCAGTAGAGAAAAAAATTATATATCTGTAAAAAGGAATGTTATATATTCTAGCAAATCTTCTTTGGGAAAGAAGCCTTTCTCTGGACCATTCTACAGGGATTGTGGATTCTGATCTTGCATATGAGCTTCATGAAAAATGGCAAAAAATTAAGCACAGTGAAACATGCAGGTCTGTATAAAGAATTATATTTCTAAATTCAGCAACATGGAGTAGTCTTTTCTGCATTTTGATAGACTATAATCATCTTAGTAATCCTTTTTGGGGGATCTGAAATTAATTAGTCCTATCCATAGTTAGGCCAATGATGAAGAAACATTCCTGGTTCCTTAACCATGGTGAGGGAGATCAGCTATGAACCGAGGTGTCTAATGCTTTTTCCCAGCTTCTTCTCTCTTTGAATTCCTTCACCCTCCCACAGGTTAAGGATTATGTTGCCAGTGCTCTTGAGCCTGAGTTAATGTTAACCATAGTTGGTATTACTGAGGAAATTCCCAAATGCTGGTTAGCATTAGCCATGGTTACAGCTGACAGATATAGCCCAGAACCTTGATACCAATTGGGAAATTTGTGCTGGAGAGGAAAGAACTATTTGGGATCCTACATTAGCCTCCAGTGCTGGAAATTTGTTAATTTAGTCAGTGGCAGTGAAATATGTAAATACTTTGCATACACTCCTTTTTTTAAAAAAACTGTTCAGCACTTATTTTAGTGTGAAGTTTCCCAGTTCTCTAATACTATATGATATTTTCACATTTTAAAAGAAGTATTTTTCCTAAAAGAAATAATTTGTTGAGGCAGTAAGAGTGACAAATCTTCATTTTAAAAAGATGTTTGTTGTCAATTTAACAGGAGAAATTTTGGGGAAGTTATTCCTGTTGCTTCTCCAGAGAGTCCTGAAGAGAAATCATTTGCATTCTCTCTACCCCACTTGGTTACAGAACTTGACCATACATTGAATTTCAGTGCAGCTGCACCAATGAATAGCATGGTGAGACTATTTTTAGATTTTAAAAAAATGTTGTCAAAACCACTGGTGAAGTCTTATGTTTTCATGCGGTTTTAAGAGGGAAATTATTAATCTTTATGAGATATTTTACCAAGACAGGACTGAACTTGCAAAGTCTCAGGGGGTTGGACTAGATGGTCTGTAAGGCCCCTTCCAGCTCTATGATTCTATGGTATATTTGGAAGCCACGTGCTAGAGCAGTCTTGTTTAAGCTAAGCAGGTCTTAGTCTGCTCAGGGCCACTCTGCATGTGCCATTTTAAAAAGTTCCATGACAGAAGAAAGGAGCTACAAATTCAGTAACTGATAAAACTTTTTTAAAAATAATACTTTTTTGTTATCCTGGTTGTTAGTCTAATTGTTGGAGGTATAGAGAATTGTGCCTCCTATTTTTGTCATAATTTATTCAAAAGAGTATTATTTTTAGATACGTTAGGTGACATTTGTCTATTGATGAAACAATTCTGACCTTCGAATGTCTCTTAGATCTCATATCTGTGCAAGTGGAAAGTTTCACTTGCTGCTCTTGGGGCCTCAGTTTGTGGGTCTCGAGGGAAGGGGTGGACGGGTGTGGAGCATGGTGGCCATCATTAAACAGGGCCTGGAAGTCTCCAGGTGGGCAGCACAGCAGCCAGCAGTTCAAGTACCCAGCCAGCCATTTGGCAGTGGACTGGCTGGGCTTGTGTTGGAAGGGCTTCCCTGCCAGCAGATCTGGAGGATGAGTGGACTGCTGGCTGGGGGAAAAGGTTGCACAGTCAGCCAGGCTTCCGGCACTCAGCTCCTGAACCATCTTCCCACCCGTCGCACCCTCATTCTAGGGATTGTTGGGTGTTTGGCTTGGCTCTTGGATTTATGCTATCAGCCATTCTGTCATCGTCACAACTTTGGGAGTGATGGTTTTAGTATTAGGCATAGATCCTTTTCCGGGGAAACGGGGCCACCAGCCCAGTTTCTCCATACTTTGAGATCCTCTTAAGGGATCTTGGAGGTGAGGCATTGCCAGGAGCACCTCAGTTGGGGGCTGTCGGGCTATGCTCATTCTAAAGTGGCAGGGTGATCCATGCAGAGGATTGTGCCCATGTGGAAGTTCATGGCCTGTCATCCCATGGTTTCCCCCTTCAGCAAGGAGGCTGAAAGGGTGAGGGGGTCGCTGGCCAGTAGGCAGGCCAGCCGATGCTTGGGATCTGTGCCCTAGGCAGCACCAGTGTTCCTTAAAGTGTAACCAGTACATTTGTGGCCTTTTGTTAATTATAAGAAAATGTCTGTTTTCTGTTGCCTCGCCTTACCCCTTGACTTCCCCTCTTGATGCTAGGCCCACAAGTTCGTTATTTGCATCATATGCAAAAGTAACAAATTTAGCTCATTTGTTTGAAAGAAAAATCATTATTATCTTACTCTATTATAAGATGTTTTTCTTTTGAACGTCTGCAATTGCAAATGTATTATCTACAGATATTAAATCAAATGAAAACTCTTGTGTGTGTTAATATTTCAAAAACTAAATAGTGTAAGAATGTTTCAAAACATAAGAGACTTAAAAAATATCTTGGACCTCTCAGTCTTGTGTTTTTCTCTTAACTTGAATTTTAACACAAAGGTACAAATACTAACCTAAATTTTTAAAATTGTTTAGGTAAAATATTTCACGCTAAGAAACCCTTCCTCTTTCCCGGTTGTGTTACAACTCCTGCCATTATCATACTACCCTGATCCTGAAGCTTCACTGAGTCTTCTTAGCAAATGGTAATGATGAGTATAACTATTTAAGAATACCACTTTCAATTTCTTTCATGGTCTGCTTTTCATTTTTGCTTTAATAACGTCTTTAATTTTAAAAGAAATATCCAAGCTTTGTAGCTTTGACCGCTTCTCAGCATTGCTATCTCCATTCTTAATCGAGAGCATATGATATGACTACTTCTTGCGTGTGAAGAGTATTGGTTGAAACTGTATAGCACTCATCTTTAAAACATTCTTTCACAGTGAAACAATAGAGCTAGTATTAGCTGCTTGCTAAAATTGTTTCCAAAATGTAGACTTATCCTCTAATGTGTACAGCCTAAATGTTTGTTTTGAAACAGACTCATTCGCATCTGTTTTTATCTTGGTTTGTGTAGGTTTGGCGCAAATGTACAATCTCTTAATTTTACAACCACTGAATTCAGGTTGACAGAAGAGTCTGTTCCCAGGGTAACTATGTCTGGTTTTTCTTTCTATGTCAGAAGGGAATCTTGCTGCCTGCTTGCAATAAATTTTAAAAAGTCGTTGGCAACCCCGGCTTAGCCTAGATTTCATCTTTTTTATGTATGAAAAAAATGGCTTTTTTGTGCAACATAAAATTTGCGTTTACATTTAATGAAAAGCAATTTTGAACTATTTGTGTTTATAAAGTTAGCCAAGAAATTTTCCTGAAAATATTCCCCCCCCCCCCCAAAAAAAACAGTTCTTAAATTTATATTCTGTGGTCCATTCTTACTATTGCTGGACTTTATTTATGTTGTTTATAGTCCACCTTTCTTGCTGAGGCACAAGGTGGATTACATAGTAATCCCAAAAGAAATTTCCAGAAAGGGCTCAGAAACAAAGTTAAATGACGCATTATTCTGCCTCTGAGAACTACAGGACCTCAGATCATAAGAGCAGGATGAAGCTCCAACGTCAGCATTAACCTGCTGTAAGTGCCTTGGCTTTACTGCAATGGCTGCAGTGTTCTGATAAACATGCCTTTTCTCCTAATGGGTAGGGTGAGAAATAAGGCAGGGGTCAAAGGTTTGATCCTGCCCACAGTGTATTCGTCAGCAAGCCTCTGGTCTTCATAATACGCACTCAACTAAGTGCCTTCATCCAGAGAATGTAATTCATCTGACTATCCAAAACTGCCTTTGAAAACACACCGTCTGTTTCCTAATAACATGTTTTGGTGGGGAAATTATCTTCATGACTAGACGTGTTCCAGGTCCTAACCCTGGCCTGTACATGACAAAGAGTGAAGTATGTTCCATACTCCCCCCCACCCCAACCAAGATAGCTTTGGTAGCTTGGCAGGATAAGAACCAGATCAAAATTTATATTGTGAATACACAGGCTAAAGGTAGCCGTGCTTACTGACTATCTGAACTGTACTATTTGAGAGGGGAAAGATGCACACAATTTGTACATATGCAGGGTTTTTTTTTTGCATCTTACAAACAATAAAAAGGGCCAGTACAGAAAAAGATTTTAATTTGGCTCTGCAGCCAGTAGTGAGTGGCAGCTAGCTTTACAAAGGGGGCAGTGCAAGAACTATTGGCAGCTATATGAGGACTATATGAGGATGAGCATATGCCTATCCATGCTGGAAGCCAAAAAGATGCTACATGGTGTAGGAGCTGCAAACTGTGGTGGCCTGTGAGCCTCTCTTCACTTCTGGAAGAGTCAAATGTGACTTGCAAGCCAAGGTTTGGCAGTTCTTGAGCTGAGGGAAAGTAGGACAGAAACTAATCTGAAAAAACAGGTAACCCTCTGCTAAATTGCTATAGAGCTGTTAGATGGCTCAACTGATTGCATAGGCACCTTTTACCAGTCAGAAGGCCTACCTCAGTTGCTCCAAACTGCAGTTACTGAAGACTAACAGAATTATCTATGTTCCTGTCTGCACAGCTTTGACAATGAGAGCTTATGTTTAATTAGGATACATTGATAATACTTGCTGTGCCCACTAGTATGGTAAGAAAGTGTCCTCAAAGGATAAATGAAAATGTTCTGGCTTTTACGTGTTAATAATAAAACATGATTTCATAAGTTTGCTAAAAAGATGCTCTCTCTCCATAATAAAAGTAATTCTGTATTGTAGTGTTGGACCAAAAATACTTTAATGTGTGCATGGGGACACACACACACACACACGGAACGTTACCAATCCATGCATAGTAAGGGGTGTCATGATGCCATAAGGTGAATGTTGTGATATGGTGATTTTAATTTGATTTTACAGGATGAACTGCAAAAGGAACAAGATTATGGCAGATCTAGTTTTGAAAGGCTCCATTTAAAATTGCAACCTTTGGAAACGAGACGAGTTGGTGTTGTCTTTACACCTACTGATTACAAAAGAGTAACTTCTCTTATACTTGTCAGGTAGGACTATTCTTAAACCCCTGGCCAGGAGAATGAGAAAATTTTTTAAATTACGATTTAAAGCACATCCAGGTTTCCATTCAAATACCTAAGCTTCAGTGCTGAAACTTTCAAAATTGGATCATCAAAAATGATCTGAAAGCATTTGAGAACTTTGCTGCATTGGCCAGCAGGGGGTTACATAGTTGCACTTAAACAGTAATCTATTTTAAAAACAGATGCACAGATAATCTTATCACTTTTTTCTGCATACTAATTTTCATTTCAACTCTTACCCTTTTTGCCCATCTTACCATATCAATAATTATTTAAGTTTCTCTGTGGCCTTTCTGTTCTATAAGAACCATGGAAAGGGAAGGTCATAATAATAAGTTACAGTGTATGGTGGTACTTATGTTATTAAAATGAGACAGTAAGAAGTGTAGGTATCGGAATGTGCCCTTGGTGTCAGTGCAGGGAAGAATACTTTTATTCTGTGTGTCAGGCAGTTACTGCTTTAGTCTGGGGATCAGCAACTGGCGTTTGCAGGCCAAATCCATGAAGCAGTGACAGAAGCCCCCACTTCACCACCCTCTCCACTGTTAAGCCAATCCAGAGGCTTTGTAATGAGGTAGCAGCCATGACCATGCGAACTGTTGGTATTCTGTTTGAGCAGCATCTGGATGTTGGAGGCCTGTTCATCCTTGCCCTTCTTCAAAATAGCCCTCCCATAAATATAGTTTCGAACCAGAGACCTAGTCCAAACGCTGATCTTCTGATGGCCTGTAAAGTTTGACTTTACAAAGGCTAAAAGTAATCAATATACACAGGAAACTAGCTTTAGTCTCAAATATTTTTTTGGGGGGGGTGAGGGAAACACACTTGTATTGTACTGTTGAACAAGGCATGTAGTCAAAAGCCTCCTTTGTTTTTCAACTGCTTAATGTTTATGAATTGCAGGAATAATTTGACCGTTCTGGATGTGGTCTATGTAGAAGGCACTGGAGCTAGAGAACTGTTGAAAGTAGGAGGAAGGTTGCCAGGGGCAGGAGGCTCTCTTAGATTTAAGGTTCCAGAATCTACCCTCTTGGACTGCAGGAGACGTGAGTGGCCAACCAGGATCAGTCTGTTTCTCTCAATACTACATAAATGGAAGAAGCAACAGAATAATGCTACAAGGGATGGTTTGGCATCATGGGAATGAGCCTTGGGATTTATGTCTTCCTTCTTCCTCCTCTTGCTTACTGCAGTTTCCTCCCTTTTAGAGGGAGCGTATTTTATCGTTACAGCTGAATGGTCGGATGTATGCCTTCCAGACCAGAACAGCAAACTTTGATTTGTTTCCAGACATGGAAGAAAGGAAACAAGCAAAGGGGAGGAGGGAGCACATGAACCTGAGGCTCCATGGTTTGAGGCTGAAGAGCATCAGTGGGTGCTCATTTGGGCACAGCCTGCATGGAGACATGTCTGTTTTTATTGTACATGATTATAATTCCTTGTGCACAGCTGAGGTAACATAAACATATGAACTTCACATAATGGCCATTTCCACACACGTTGAATAATGCACTTTCAATGCACTTTCACAATCCTTTGGAAGTGGATTTTTTGTTCCACACATGGAAAAGCAGTTCCAAATGTTCACTAAAGAGTATTGAAAGTGGATTATCCAACGTGTGTGGAAGCAGCCAATGATTGGGGGTTTTTTGGGGTTCACATGTTAACTACATTCATGTTTGGAAAATAGTCTGTGGAATGATACTCCATGTTACTCTCTGTTAAACCGGCTTTAATTTATTGTGAAACAAGAAATATTCTTGTCACTATGACAGTAGCACATCAAGATGACTTTATGTGATTCCCGTGAAAGTAACTTTTTTTCACTTTCTGTACAGTCTGCTATGAAAAGAACTAAATTGTCCACTTTGTTTTCTTCAGAACTGAAAGACAGCAAGCAAATTCTCTCTATCACCAAGAGCTTTAAAGTTGAGAATATTGGTCATCTTCCTATTACTATAACATCTATGACAATTAATGGGTACAGTTGTCAAGGATATGGGTTTGAAGTACTAGATTGCCACGATTTTTATCTAGCACAAAACGCTTCACGGGAAATCAGCATTGTGTAAGCATTTCCTCGTTCATTTAAAAATTAACATTTTAGGATTAATCTATAATGTGGGTCTTTGTTCACTTTGCTAAAAACCTACAAAATTTCATATTTTCTCAATGAAGATTACTTTATGACACTAAACAGAATAATTTCTCATGAGATTTAACAAGTATTCTGTAGTAGCCAACAACATCTTTTACCGATTGCTTGCGTGCTCTTTGGTGGTTAGGTGAATGTATGCATGGCCATTATTTGAGATGGTTGTCACAAAAAGATTTTTACACATGAATCAGGGCAAAGTGGCAGCCCAGAGCCTTGTTCACTCGTGGGACCTGAATGTTGCAAATACCTGTTAACCGTGAAGCCCTGCTGAAGTCACAATGCAGTAGTGGCACGAACAAGCAGTGCCTTTACTGAAGGTGTTTCACTAGCCTTCAGATATTTTAGGGCTTCATATTGGATGCTTTCCTAGCAGGAAAGGAATGAATCTACAAAAAGTGAACTCAGAAATAAACAAGAAAGCAAATGTGACCCTTGTTGCTTGCATTGACTGTATTTTTTTTTCTGATACAGGTTTACTCCAGATTTTACCTCTTCATGGGTTATTCGTGAGCTGACTCTTGTGACTGCTGGTGGTGTAGAATTCCACTTTACACTCAATGTGACCCTTCCTCACCATCTCTTACCTCTGTGTGCAGATGTAGTACCAGGACCCAGCTGGGAAGAATCCTTTTGGAGGCTCACAGTGCTCTTTGTCAGGTAAAAAACATTTTAATTCAGACTGGTGTCAACTAAAACAGTAAGATGGCACACCCGGCTGCATGTGAAACATGCTTAGGCTGGGTGCCACTTTTTGCCTCTCTGCATGGATGGAAAGACAGCCTTACATCCCTGGGCATCCAGGCTTTGGGAGGTGGGGCCTGGCCCTGTAAAGGGCGGCTCCGCCTCTGTAGGGCTCAGTCAGCTTTGAAAGCTCGGCCCACCCACCGCACCCTATGGCAGTACAGGATTAGCTGGTTGCTGGTTACCAGGGCCAGGTAGGAATTTTTTCTCCTTTTCCCAAATTGGCACAGGGATGAGGTGTTTTTCGCCTACCTTGTACTGTCTTTTAGGAGTGGTACTTGGAGTGGTGGAACTGTAACCTATGTCCCTGGCAGGTTAGATTTGGGTAGACAGAGCGGGCCGGTGAGCACCCAGTGGCACCTCCCCATTGGTGGGGAATAGGGGTCTGTCAGGGATCGGCTGGCGGGCTGTACGGCTGTCAGCTGAGAGGGCAGACTGCCTGTGGGACCCCCTGTACAAGTCCTTCCCTTGGGCTTCATGGCTGCGGTGTATGGAGCTTTAAGGGGGGGAACCATTCGCCTGGCCGGCTGGGTTACAGCCATTCGCATGGATGGCTCGCACCTGGGGAGGGGTGACTCGCCCAGACAGGTCGGGGAGGAGGTCCGGGGTGATCCCTTGGTCCTGACCTGTACCACTAGTGATGCCCTTGCCGTTATTAAGTTTAATGTTGGTCAATAAATGGCCCAAATTTATACCCAAGCCTTGTGTCTGTCTTCATTCCGAATTGGGGGGGGGGGGGGCAAATAAATAAATCCACTAGCAATGCCTGAATACGTTTCTAGTTACAGTTAACAAATACTATCTTTTGTAAAGTCTTGTAAGGATTTTTATAACCCTTCTAGCAAAGCAAGTTTCTGGATGTTTTTATGCCTATTAACATTTGTCTGTTTAGTAAAGATGTCCACTGAGGTTGTTCCTGTAATAGAGAAGTCACTGTATTTTAGTTTTGGAGGCTGTGACAGAAGTCTTTACAAATAGCTTACTTACCTTTGAAGCAACTGTTGAAAGCAGAAAAAAAAATCCCCTGAACAGCCCACTTCTTTGCTCTTCTGTGGTTGCCTGTAGAATGTAGAAAATGACCTCATAGGCAGAGAAGTGGATGGTAAACAGAAGTGGGGAAAGGTAGGAGCCAGGGTACATCTGGATGGAGATAAGAATCACAAATGTTTGAAGAAGGGCATTTTACCAGTATTTCTATTTGCCTGTTGTATTTTCTCATCTTCTAGTATTCCAAGCACAATCCCCAGTTTCTGTTGACTGCCCGTTTCAACTAGTCTCTTGAAAACATTTCTTTCTCTTGCAGCTTGTCTCTGCTGGGTGTGATTCTGATCGCTTTCCAACAAGCCCAGTACATTCTAACAGAATTCATAAAGTCAAGACAGAGGCCAAATCCCAGCTCTTCTCCATCACAAAACAACAGTTCTGTGGACATCATCAGTTCTGACTCTTACAAGTAATAAATATTTTCTTTCTATTCAAGACTGGGGGAGAGGGCAGAACTCTTTAAAATGGTGAATTGATTGAGCACCTGCATAGACAGGTGGAAGTTGGTAATTTATCAAGAATGAGGCGATCGGGGAGGTTCTATAGCAGTTTCTGCTTGTGCAAGAGATAGTACAGCTGGAAAAATATACTTAGTCAGTACTTTAGAATAAAATGTGAAATTCCCTTCCATGAATGATCGACTACTTCACACTGGCTTTCTGATGTTGTGATTTAGTAAGGAAAAGTATAAATGTCTTGGATATTATGGGATTGAAGGAGGCATAGGAAGGTCAGGACTCAGACATCGAATGTTTCCCATCCCCAGGTTTACTGAATTTGTTTCATATACCTGCCACTGCAGGGCTGCTCCCTCTTATGAGCTGCTTTGCTGCACCAAGGGAAGATTGTTTTCCTGTCAGAATAGTTTCTCAAACTGTCAGAAACAACCTCATCTTTGAAGGCAGGGGAGATTTCTGGGCAAGTGCAGCTGTAGAGAGCCAGGAAGAACAATCTACTTGTATTTTCTAGTTTTCTTGGGCACCATTGTGTCTGAACTAAGTGTATTGGCTAAAATAAGTAAAAAGTTGAGAAGACTTTTTTAAAATGAAGGGTCCGACACAGTATACAGTTAGGGTCAAGATAAAAACCCGGTATTCAATATCATGACTATTTTCCCTTGTCTCTGTCTTCATGCTTCAAAAAATTATGGAAACAATAAATAAATCTGTTAACTTGAATTCATATTCAGGGGTAGCTGCAAAACGTTTACGGATGCTTATGGTTCGTCTGATAAAGGGAAAGGAAAAGGCTCCCTTTCTGTGGGTACCGCAACCAGTCGAAGCCAGAATGCTGCCAAGAGGAGTCCAGCAACATACAGCCATTCTCAAAAGAAACACAAATGCTCTGTGTACTATGGAAAACAAAAATCAAGCACAGCCATTAGCAGCAACATTTTAACTACTGATGACAAACAGAACCAGCCTGTTGAAAATCAGACTTCAGCACCAAAGGAGGACATTTGCACTGTTCGCGAGAGCTGGTTAAACCTAAAATATGCAAGTAGCATAAATGTAAACATGCAAAAGAATTTGCTGCACCCAGGGAATTTTCTAGACAAAGAAGAAAGTGCATTGAAAAATGCAACACTTCCGAAAAACACTTCTTCAGAATGCAGTTTGAAGGAGGGTCTTCGTACAAGTATGTTTCCTAAGGAAACGAACCTTAAGACTTCAGAAAATATAGTTGAGCTTAGAGAATCTGAGCTGTGTCTCTTGAAGTCATCGAAGAAGCTATCTGAAAGTCGCTTCTCCAGACATTCACCTCAGCAACAATCAGAATTCCAAGACATTTCTAGGAAAAATAATGGTAATCTTTTTCATATACACCAAGAGTGTTTGAATGGTCTCAACTGAGAAGCGCATGCCAATGTTTAGGATAAGTATAGAGAGAAGGTAGATGATGGCCAAGTACTGGCAAATTTCTGGTGGGCAACCTAATGTTGGGATTCTTAGAACTTGGTTGATTCAGCATGTCTTACAGTGCAACCCTAAGCGGAGTTACTCCAGTCTAAGCTCACTGATTTCAGTAGGCTTAGACTGGAGTAGTTCTTAGGATTGTACTATTATATTCTTAAGCAAGTCTGGTGACTTGAGATCATTTAACCAGAGATGTAAAACTTCTGAAAACTTGTGGCAGGGGGAAACCTAGATTTTTTTTTCCAGGAAAAAAGCCAGAATTTGAAATGGACAGATTGAGCTATATGTGTCTTCTTGTTTAAGAACATTAAATGCATTATGCATAGCTAGCACAAAAATTACACTAATTGTCATTGCTGCAGCTGATCAGTAGAGGGAGTAAATTTTGAAAGTCACACAATTGCCTGATTCAGTTCAGGACCTCAAGAAAAGGAACCTTCTTGGTCTCATGTTCTCACACACCATGGTTCTGATCCAAATTATGCCCCTGTATGTATCTGGGAAAAGCTTTAAAACATTGTTTCCTCTACTGATTGGCTGGGGTTGCAGTGGTCTCTTGAAGGGGTCGCTGCACTATGGCAGCACCTATCCTGCAGCAACCTCCAGTTGGAGTATATGTGGGGTGTCTACCAGAAGCAGTGGCTGAGAGGGCCTTCCTCCTTTGGGAGAATCTGCATGTTTCAGCCAAGTCCTCACAGAAGGGGGGGGGCACATTATAGCTGCCATCACGAACTTTGGGCTGAGCCCAGCCTCCCCCTCCTCATGAGACCTCCCAGGGTACCAGACAATAATGACTCTGAACCCTGTGAGTAATAATTTTCTTTTAATCATGTGATTCCCTACTTAAGTTTTGAAACTTACGGAGGGCTGTACAATTTTCTTTTTATGAATAAACAGCTTGGTCACAAGTGACATACAAGCTACATGATAATTAGATGCCTAACAACATGGAAAATCCATGAAAATTTTGTGCCATCTCCGAATCCATGGCCAGCCAGTTATGTGCAGCCCGGTTCAATGTGCAGGACTGTATATTTTGTTGTTCAAAAGATTTCTCTTATTCCTATAAATCACTGGATCCAGATTCAGAGAAATTTGTCTTCTCGTTGCCCCTCCCAGCCCCAGAAAGGGCCTCCTAGCAGCCTTGAGCCCCTGCACCTCTCCCTGGGAGAATTACTTACTGAGGCAGCCATTTTGATCAGTGCCCCTCCAACATCCTCTTCCCTCCTTTCCCTCCTTTAAACTTTGCCTCCCCTTATCAAAAGAGCAATTGACTTTTCAGTAATAAGATAACTTTCAATTTATTTAAATGTAATCGTTAACTCAACTGCCTTTTAACCAATGAATCCAGTAAAAATGGTTTCATTGGAGGACAACCCTGATAACAGCAGCTGTGATATCAGGGCCATTCACCACCTGAAACATTTTTGCTAGATGATGATAGAGCCAGCATGGTGTAGTGGTTAAAGTCTTGGACTAGGATCTAGGAGACCCAGGTTCAAGACTCCACTCTGCCGTGGAGTCTCACTGAGTGACCTCAGGCCAGACCCCTCTCTTAGCCTAACTACCTCACAAGGTTATGGTGAAGATAATTGGAGGGGTGATAATGGATAGGGTAGTATACATATCTAAATAAATAAATTTATAATGAATTTCTACTGTATAAATCATTTTGCGCAGCTTATCTCAGTCGTCTTTATAGTAGCCCACTAAAGTAGGCCAGTAGTTATGTCCCCTTTGTCCGGGGTCTGAGCCCCAGCCCCCAGACTTGACAAGAGGGAACAGCAGGTCAACCGGGCTGACGGGCAAACAGAGGGGGCAGCCAGCAGCCAGCAGGTCAACCGGTCAGCCAGCAGACAGTAGGTCAACCGGTCTGACTGGCAAGCAGAGGGGGCAGCCTGGGGGCAGCAGGTCATCCCCTCCCACGGGCAAATGGAGCCAGAACCTGCCGGCGCCAGGGGCAAGAGGCAAAGGCCCAGGGCCTCAGGAGTCAGGGGGAGACAGAGAGAAACCAGCGAGTCCCACTCCCCTGGGGAAGGAAAGGGGACTAAGCAAGGCAGAAGGGGGCAAAGGCAGAGGGATTGGGGGCCCAGCAGTCACCCACCCAAGGACCTTACCTAAGGAGGAGAAGCAGCAGCAGCCCCAACAGCCCAAAGCCACGCCCCAGCTAGAAAATAGTAGCCTGGCCCAGGAGTTGCCAAAAGCCAAGCCACTCCAGGTGGGGCTATTGGAGGCACTCTGCAGGAAGCCCTGGGCAACCAGCCAAGGAGCCGCAGCTGGACCCACCTTCAGCCATCAGCTCAGCCAGGGAGGCCGAGCTGCTAGCCAGGGGACTGCAGCTGGACAGGCCTTCAGCAATCAGCCAAGGCAGGGAGGCTGGGCAGCCAGGGAACAAGGCACAGCTGGTGCTGGTCAGTGGGGCCAGATCAGCTACCCCAGCTGCAACTGCTTGGTGCAGCCCAAGACTGGGCTGGAAGAGGGGTGGGACAGTAGAAGGAAGCCCTATAAAAGCTGGCTGGGAAGAGCCCTGTGGTGTGGGTGTGAGTGAGGAGTGATGATGTGGAGTGAGAGCGGTGCAATGCAAGAGTGGAGGTTTGGAGGAGAGTTCTGGAAGGAGGGGATGAAGGAGGACACAGGGGGCAAGCAGGCCAGGTTGAGCAGGCCAGCGAGTGGACTGAGAGGGAGTCTGGGTGAGGTATACCGCCCCTCCTTTCACAGAGCAGGGTCCTGCAGCATCCCTGGCCCCCCTATGACGTCAGGAGCAGACCTCCCAATGCCACACCCAGCGGCAGCGGCGGCAAGCCCTGACACCCTTGCTGTAGAAACACTACTGTGCTTTCATCAGGTGTTGTCATGGCGTGAGGCTTGATGCAGTGCCCATCAAGGACCAATCTTATTCATGTCTCTGTGAGTTGCACACCACTGGTCTAATCCAAATTGGTGGTTCAGAGGTCTGGACCTTGTGTTTCTGAACTGTCACATCATGGAACAGAGAACCAAAATTGAAGCTTTAATTTACCAGTTCCTTTGCAATTACTTAAGGGCAGTCTGTCATCTTTATACTGAGAGATATTGAAGAATGACTGAATATATGGTATTTTTGTCTAAAAAATCAAATAGATAATTTAATTAGGTTGGAGGAATTCTATTGCATTTGTACATTTATATACACATGTAAGATAAATGGATTTAAAATGCTAACATTGTGTCACATCGTGGATTTGATAGCTTTAAGTAGATAAGGAAATAGCATTCTTAATATTAGTGGTGTTCAGAAAACTATCTTTTTTTAAAAAAAAAACAATGTCCAAGATTAATATGAAACTAGGTGGGGAATAAATGAGGCTTACTCTTCTAACGTGAGATAACTGTGTTTGTTTGTTTTTTTCATTTTTAAGGAAATAATCAGCAAGTGCCTCTCAGGAATGAAACAGAAAACTGTGAGACTTTGAAAAAGCAAGTTAATACAAAGCCTTCTGCAGAGAAGATAATAAATAAAGGGCTGAAAGATGAATCATTGTGCTGTGGAAAACAGGAAATTTCTTCTGCTGAGGTCTTCAGCTATACGCTTCTTAAAACCTTTAAAAATAGCTTTTGGACTCTGAAATGGCACGAAGACACTTTTTTAAAATACACAATTGTACTGGTGCAATATTGGAGTGGGTAGTTCAGTACATAGCCGTTTGAGAGACTTTCTGTGCAATTAGAGTGGACGTATATTCATAGTGTTTCATGAATGACTTTTAGCAGCATCATTGGTTCAGCCTAAGTTTGACTTTAAGGCTAATTAACACAGTGATCTTCAGTCTGAAATAGTACCTGCACAGTAAAGTGGCTTGTTAACATAAGTTGCCTTTGTAAAGTTACTGCAACCTTGAATCATTAATTAAAGAACAAGTCACTGGCTTGAGTCCGGCAGTCCCTCAACAGAGCTCTGCTGGTTTGCCTGTCTCCCCCTGCTGTGTGGGCCCTGCACCTCCCAGAAGGCCACTCCTGAAGATCAGTGGGATATTGGGAACAGCAGACAGGTGAAAGGGCAAGCTTGCATTGAAACCACTAATTTTTAGGCAGGAGTTTTAGGACTGTACTTCTCATCCAGAGTCAGTGTGCTACATTACAACCTAATGTTAGGTTGCTTTAAGACTGACTGACTTGGATGGGTTTATGTTGCCAAAGTGCAGAATTACAGCTGAAGCCTGCTTTAACGCTCCCCGCCCCCTACCAGTTCTTATAGTTCAGATTTACGTCTCCTACCATTTTCTCATAGCTCTGGGAACAGCTGGATTTTCTTTAGGTTAGCTGTGTGCTTAATCTAAAGCTTAAATAACTTTTAAGGCAATGTTGTTCCTTATTGTTTCTTCGATAGCAGTTCAGGTGAACAGGATGGGAAACAAGAAAAAGTGAAGAAAGAAAGGATTTATGTACTGAAGGTGTAACCAAACTGGTCATAAACCTGACAGATGGTTCTGTTTTAATCCAGCCAAAATTGTACAGACCATTGTTCCCTGGTTCTTAGCCTCTTTACGCCTCTGTGGTGTGCTGTTGAAGAAAGAATCCAGGGGCATGAAGGAGGCAGAGAAAAGGTGCATACTAAAGTTTCAGAATCAGAACTTTGTGTGTCTGAACTTTAACATTCATACTAGTGACAGAATATTTGTGCACGATTATTACTTTGGAGCATTGTATTCATGAAACATTAACTCGGTCTGATGATCTTGAGCCCTTGAGTTGTCTCAAGAAGTCCTATTCTTGCCTTTCAGCCAGAAGATGCTCATTGGAAAAATGGGTCTCAGGAGAAAAGAGAAGGAAATTTACCAAATACAAATTGGAATAGAAATAGAGCAAATAGAAGGAATAAGAAGAAGCACGTTAATGTATCTGTGCGGTATGTTTTGCTAGCTTCCACATGTTCTTCGGTCTTTAATTCTGGTGGACTTGCAATGCTTCTGTGACTTCGGGGAGACACATGTACCTAGCTTCTGGAGGAAGTGCCTTAAAGTGGCATTATAGCCTTTCAGCTAGTCTGAGAAATAGGCTAGGATTGGGGCCTTTGCCTTCTAATAGCATACATAATCTCCATTGTTACTAATTAACAAACACAATGGTTGGAAAAGAAAATATATCTGGGGGTTTTTTTTGTTTGGGATTGTTACAGGGTTCCTGAACAAGCTGAACTGAAGCATGCATGCAATGAATTTGAAAGACCTGAACTTCGAACTAATATTAATATAAGAAACTGGTGCGCTCAAAGCAACAGCGAACCTTGTAAAACAGAAGAGAGAGCTGTTTTGTCTACACAGAGAGAAGCTGGTATGTCATTACAAGTGATCTGAAAACAAGTACTGTGTAACTTTTTAAAGTCTTTATTTTGAATCCTTTCCTTTGTAACTGTCCTCTAATCAAAGAACTTAGAACACAACAGGTACTGTAGTGTGACTGCTGCCTTCTGAGTCCGTTTCCTTGGAACAGTCTCGGCCAATGAGAAAGGACTTGGGAGAATGGGATGGTCATAAATCATATGTCTTAACATGTCAGTAAATCTGTGTGAAGGCTCTGTAGCACAAGTAGGCAAATTTAGAAATTTATCTTTATTCATTTGAGTGTTTTTATTCTACTTTTCTCTTGCAAAGCAAGACTCAGATTGGCTTACACCCCCTGTCCCCCCCCCAACAATCTAAAAATCAAATGTAATCAGGCAACAGAAGCAGCAGTCAGAAGGTGAGGCTGAGCCCCTGGAAGAAAGCTCCTAATGAACAGTCATCCCTGGTTTCTGCTATGAATACATGCCTCCAGTTTCTAGCTGCAAAATACAGATTCTTTGACAATTGCATCTTTGCTTGTTAGCAAGAGTAAAATGATAAGAGGCACAAGACCATGTTTTGTTCTGTTTCCCAAATTCACCAGAAGGTTTCTATCAGTGGCCCAAGAAGAAGTGCGTGGATAGGTTTTGCTCAGACTCAAGCTCTGACTGTGGAAGCTCTTCCGGTAGCGTCCGTGCCAGTCGAGGCAGCTGGGGCAGCTGGAGCAGCACCAGTAGCTCTGACGGAGATAAGAAACCGATGGTTCCCGGCAGACACTTCCTTCCTTCTAGTAAGTACCAAAAATGTTGTGTGTTCTCTGTTGTATTTCTGGTATTTTTAGAAAGCACCACGTTCTGCCCACTATGGTTAGTTTTGTTGAGGGCTCTCTTTTAGAGGCTGGAATTCCAAAAATTAACTACAAGCTGTCTGTAAAATACTTTGCAGAAAAGATTATCTGTGTGTGCTTTTACATCTTCATTGGATCATAAATGCTTCTAGCGAATCCTTCATCTCTTCTAAATCTCCTGTGGCATTATTGGATATGTGGTTAGTTGAATAGACCCTTCCCTACAAGGAAGGGTCAAAAGTAGCACATTTTACATTTAATCTCACTGATTGACCTAAATTCCTAGTCTGCCATTGGGGAATCCTATAGAAGAGTGTCATTAGCCAATATCCAAATTCCTATAACATTTGTGAGGGGTGAACAGCACCATTTTTAAAAGGGAAACATTCCTATAGTTAAATTTAAGATGCATCCTGCCACAGGTAAGTGGGTATTTTTGAGATTAATTAAGTCTACCTGGATAGCCCAGGAGAGCCTGATACTGTCAGGTCTCAAAAGCTAAGCTAGGTTGGCCTTGGTTAGTAATTGGATGGGAGACCTCCAGCGAAAACCAGGGTTGCAGAGGCAGGCAATGGCAAACCACTTCTGTTAGTCTCTTGCCATGGAAACCCCGCCAGGGGCCGCCATAAGTCAGCTAAGCCTTGAGGGCACTCTCCACCACTGCCAGCTGTTTACTTAGGATTATTTATCCACAGTCCCTGCCCTGTTATACATTATTCTAGATAAATCCATGTAGTCATAGCAGTTAGTAACTGTCTTAGATTACTGTCATCAAAATGTTTGATTTCACAATAATTTTTTTATTTGTGTTCATAGGGGAAAGTATTCCTTGCAATGATTTTTCAACTGAAACACCCATTACTTTAAATCTCTCTCATAACATCTGCAATACCAGGTAAAGTCTTTTCCACATTTCTGGAAAGCAATAAAACACCATCAGCTTTCAAATCAAGTTAGCCCATGATCCAAAAGTAAAATAAGTCTTGGAAATCACTTTGAAATGTTGGACTGGTGCTTCATTTGGTAGTTTGTTTGTTTATTTAAAAAAACTATTCCCAGTAAATGCATAGAAAACTCCATATTAAGCAACACTGCATCACAGTGCAACCAAAATAGAGGAAACTATGCAGACTACCTATAAAAGATGTACTATATTGTCTGCTTCTGGCTTTTCTGGTGGTAGCTACTTTTAGTGCAAGTTACTCCTCTTACTATGTAAAATGTGTTTTAATTTGCCTTTAGTAGAGATGTGAATACTGTCCCCCAGTTTCCAGAGAATCTGTGCCCAAACTTCACTGACATAACTGCAGATCCAGACAAGAATAAAGGTTAGTTAATTAAAATAATCTGATACTGTTCTTTGCATAATATATATATTTATTGTACCATGATATTAATCAATTACTTTTACTTCCTATAAATGTCTTAACTTCTCCTCCTCCTGTTGGTTAAAAAAGGCACATTGTCAGTTTTCTTAATTTTTCCAGTTAAAGTTGCTACTGCCCAAGCGATGTAGAATACTGTCTCAGTAGACTTACCCAGGTTAAATAAAAGACTATGCATATTTTATACGTATGATTTTAGAGGAAAGTGCTACATTGATTTCTGTTTACAGCCTAATTCTCCCTCCAAGTTGTGAATGTATCCATCTTTCATTTCTTGTATGTATGTGTATTTCACTTTTTGCACTTCTGTTCAGAGGTGTTGCATTATAGTAACAAAGATCTATTTGGAAGTAGTTTTACAGCAAAGAATCAAATTACACATTAACACGAGGAATCTGTAATCGGATCCCCAAATATGTATTTCGGCTGCAAACGCAGCAGCTGGAAAGGAATGGGATGTGTATGGGGAAGGTTGAGCTCCCCCCCCCTCCCCCGCCCTTGCCAGTACCATATCCCCAGTCAGAAATGCTCAGGTGACTCTACTGTGCCTTCCTTTTCCCCCTACCAGGGCTTAATGGAACTTTTGGGGCCGTTTTTGATTAGAGCAATGGAGCAAGAGAGAATAGTTTACTCCCCTCTGTATTGTTCCAGCCATTTCTTCATGGGATCTTTAAATTTGTACTATTCAATCCTATACAGCCACATCTGAAGCCGGAATTTTTTGGGGTGGGGGAAAGAGGGCAGTGTTGCTGCCTCTTCTCCTTCCTCTGTATCTTTCTGAAATACTCCTCCAGAGGATCAGAAGGAAATAGATGGGTGGAGCTACAACCAGAAAGAAGAATCAGCAGAAATCACTGCCCAGTCTCTTGCTTGAGCTCTTCCATGAGTCTGAATCCACATCTTTCCTGAATAATGGAAGAGCTCAAGCAAGAGACCGGGCAGGGATTTCTGCCAGTTTGCCCTCCTACACTATATGATGAATCTTCAGGAATTGCTTTCCAGAAGCGCAGTGGGCAGGGGCAAACATCTGTTCCACAAATGTATCGTTTTGCAGATCCATCCCAGTATGCTTAAATACAAAAATACTTAGTTAAAAAGCGATTTAAACAAACAATAAAATTAGTATTCCATACTAACATTTGCTTCTAATGATTTATAATTTCCATGTCGCTTTTAAAAAAACACCTTCCTGATATCAGATACTGTGCAGCATTTTTATTGTAGAGCTTGAATTTCACTCTAATGTTGCTTAAAGAATGTGGTATTTCATAGGTGGTGCTCTCAACTTGCCTCTCTAGGTCTCTATCCAGCAGGAGATCTGTGGCCTCCTCAGCCCATCTGCCTAGCAAACAGTGTAAACTACGGCCTGGAGAACAACATCCCATGCATGATCCAGGAAAACTCTTCCATACACAATGGGCAGGTTTTCTTTTTTTCTCACTTTCTAGATTTCTGCTTGCATTTTTTTTTTTTTTGCAAATTATTTTTTCAAAGTGGTATTAAATTTTGCTTTGTCTTGTATTAGCTTCATTGATTGGAATCCATCATGTGATGGCCAGTTTACCAATATGTACTGTCCGGTTGAAGTGAATGATTACAGTGCTTTTCCAGAAGGTAAGCTTCCTTCCAAGCCATGGGCAGTTGGATATGAAACAAGCATATTTGTCCTAAGGCCTGTCTCTGTCCATTTGTCTTCTGTCTGGCATCTAAAAAAGGTAAAGGTAGTCCCCTGTGCAAGCACCGAGTCATTACTGACCCATAGGGGGACATCACATCACGACGTTTTCTTGGCAGACTTTTTGTTATGGGGTGGTTTGCCGTTGCCTTCCCCATCATCTACACTTTACCCCCAGGAAACTGGGTACTCATTTTACCGACCTCAGAAGGATGGAAGGCTGAGTCAACTTTGAGCCAGATATTTGAATCTGGCTTCTGCCAGGATCGAACTCAGGACATGAGCAGAGCTTGGGCTGCAGTACTGCAGCTTACCACTGCCCTGCATTATCCCAGTATCAACATTCCTATCTACCTACCTACCATTCAACTGTCCACCCAGATGATTACTCTTACATTCATACCCATAGTACTCAGATCCACCTTGAACCCCTGCTCAGCTAGATTCTGTTCTCCCCCCACCCCAGTAGGCCTGCTTATAGCCCTCCCAAGCAGTCTCATAAGCCCTGTGTCCTCCCCATGTCCAGACAAGTCAAAATTAAAGCAAAATATAGGTTCCAGTTGAAGACTTTTCTGATAGCAGAAATCCGATCTACACTACATTGTTGACTAAAAGTTCAGCTTTTTGCAGCCATAAAGTCATCTCTTCAAGTGATGGCTTGATGGTTCTCTGCAGTGTCTGAAATTAAGAACTTGGATTTGTTCAATAGTGTTTCATGTTTAGTCATGAGTTGTGCCATGTAGTGAATTGTTCTGGCAGCATTACTGCTCCAAGGGAGGACATTGACATTAAGAAGTACTACACAATCTAGCCTGTCCTTGTGGTTGCTGCTTCCAAATGTTATGGATTTAGTGGTGGTGATGGAGAGTGCCCTCAAGTCATAGCTCAGGTATAGCACATCTTTTGTGTGAAAGCATTTTTTCTTGCAGTGTCAAATACCCCATACTTCTAGCTTATGCTCTCGCTGTTAATATTGCAGTGTTGGAGGAGATTCAGAAAACTTACTAAGCCTTAGCGCTTTTTCCTGTAAAAGTTCTAAAGTTCTTTTATGAGTAAAGAAATATTCTTTATTCTTAGTAAAGAAATATTCTTAATTAATTTTCCTTGAGAAGTACCTAACAATTCTAGTTGTTGTCCATGAGCTTAGATCATAATAACATTCAATTTATATAATAAAAACATTTGATTTATATAACGCCATTTATATACCACCCTTCAGGACAACTTAACACCCACTCAGAGCGGTTTGCAAAGTGTGCTATTATTATCTTCATGACAATCACCCTATGAGGTGGGTGGGGCTGAGAGAGCTCTGAGAAAGCTGTGACTGACCCGAGGTCACCCAGCTGGCTTCAAGCAGAGGAGCCGGGAATCAAACCCGGTTCTCCAGATTAGAGTCCTGCCGCTTTTAACTACTACACCAAACTGAGTCTTTGATGCATGTATCTCCCTTTCTCCTAAATTATAGAAAACATGAACTACCATAATGGCTTCCCATGTGCTGCAGAAGTTCAGAACACAGCCTTCATTGATCACAACTGTCAGTCTACTTGGAGCACCACACCTAACCTCCCTCCAACCTGGGAACCAACCAATTATGTCAACTCAACGGTGAGTGTCACAAGTATTACCATAAAATGACCTTTTAGGGCAATCATATCAGTTGTTTCTCTTGAAGTTCATTTGACTGTAGAAGGCTCTTTACTAATATGCTTCAAAATTTAACCCTCACCACTTCCATTTCCCTTGTAGCCCAGTCAGATCTGTAGATGAGAGACTAAAGCTGAAATTAGATTTGAATTTTGGGTTGTTTAATTGATATTTAAGTGGATGTTCTATGGGATTTGTCTGTCACCAAGTGGGAGAATACTATGTGAAAGTGGTTCTCCCCCTGACATCATGATGGACATTGGGGAGGGGAGGGTCCTCAGTAAAGTGTTTGCAACTATAATATAAGCAATGAACAAAATGCTAGCTGTTGCAACAAAAGTTTTTAAAAGGAGAACTGGGTGAAATTGTCTGTGAAGCAGAAGCTTATTTAGGAACTTGTCATTCATACACAGTTTGCCTGCATGACCATCGTAGTGTAGAAAACGCATGAATTTTGCTGTTAATTTTTTAATCTCCTTTGTTTTTTCTGGAAAAAATGCAGTCACTAGCAGTATGCAATCTGGCTCTGGGAATCAGCTTTTTAAAGCCAGATTTATGCCAATTTGGCATAATCTGGTGTTGATGGTTCCACAGGTCAGCCCCTGGATTGGATCTGGGCGCTGGGCCAGATTATCTGGCCACTACTACACCTGTTACAGGCAGCTAGCAAGAGGGCAGACACAGAACCAAGCCCTGCGCTGCTGGTGTAGGAGAGAGGTGTGGGGCAGGGGAGGAGGGCAGGCAGAATGGATTCCCATCCCCTTCTGTCTCTCACCCAAGCTCCAAAAGAGCCCCAGCTTGCCAGTGCTGAGCACTCTTTAAACTCTGCAGCTTGGTGGCAACTGAGAGATTCTTCACCATTTCCTTAGGGAAACAATGGAGAGTGGCTGGGGGCAGCTTGTTCAGGGCCTCATAGAATTGGACCTGAAATTTGGGGGGAAATTTGATGAAATTAGTGCAAATAGGGGATTAATGGCCAGTTAAATCCAATATTCTCTAACCTGGCTCAGAGAATCTGACCTGGATTTCATGAATCCGGGATTTTTTATATATATATAAATGAAACCAGTATCTGGATCACCTGGATTTTTTTCGGGGGGGGGGGGGGAGGTGCACACTCTCATTGTCGCAATATTGAGGAAAACCATTAGAGCTCAGTCACTTTAATGCTAATTCTTTTCCAAAACTTGTCTTGGTTCTGAACTCAGAAGCAGACCTTGAAGAAATCAGTTCAAAGATAGTGGCTCATTTTCAGAAAGGCAGAAGAGCAGGGCTTTGATAGACAAGAGATGCAATCTGTGACATTTGTATGCAAAACAACATAGTCACAGGGAGGATGAACTATCGTTTTTGCTCCTTGGGAGCCCTGTGTTTGGTTGTGATAATTTATACACACTATACCATTTCATTATAGATATGTAAGCAGTAAGCATGAAAGGACTTTAAGGGCAATTTAAGTTTTTCTTTGGTTGGTTAATTGCAAGACTTATACCCTGCCTTTTTGCCCAGATAGGGCCCCTAAGGCGGCTGTTAACAGGGCATGTGCATGTTGGTACAAATGCTTCCGCTTAGCAAAGGCCTCGCAAAGTAACGGCCAAACCAGAAGAGATGCTGAGAGCTCCGTGAGTGGAGCTTCCAGCCTTCTCATTCAGAGATCAGATGAGCAGGGAGACAATTCCAGTTGAAACCAGTGTGAGGAGGAACGGGGAGCTTACGTTTTTCCTCTGTACAGTTTTCCCAGCCTGCAAAGGTGCCAGGGAGCCTCTGTTTCGGTCCATTGTGCAAACAGTGCACCTGTATCAGTGACATACATTTGCCACAACTGGATAAATAGCAGCTCCTCAGGACCATTTCAGGTCAGGAGACTGGGGCAGCAAGAAGGTTGATAACCTCTTCCCTTACATCATAGTACTAACAGGAACTGGGACCCCCCCCCCCCCATGCACCTGATTTAAAAAACAAACAAACGTGTTGGTTGCTCTGTTCATGGAACTCGCAGAGTCTTGTCTGATGCTAACTCACTTTCCACCCTAGGTTTTCTAGCTTTTCTTCCATTCTGAATTTCTAAATGCGTCCATTTGAACTCCATGGTGTTTGCTGTTGTCTTTCAGCCCTACCTCTCAAGCACCAGAAGTTTGTCCCCTATGTCTGGACTGTTTGGTTCCATCTGGGCCCCTCAGAGTGATGTTTATGAAAGTTGCTGCCCAGTCAGTGCCAACGCTCAACATTCGACTCAGGTTGAAAACCAGGCGGTGATATGTAAGCAGGAATACTACCCAAGATTTAACCCATTCCGTGCCTACATGAACTTGGACATATGGACTTCAGCAGCCAACCGAAATGCAAACTTCCCTCTTTCTAGGGACTCGGGTTATTGTGGAAACATGTGAAAAAGAATTTGGTTTTTAAAATGTGAAGTAAAGATGCTTTCAGTTTTGATTCTAGAATAAGCTGGTTGTGGAACTAGAATTCAATGTTGGTGGATATTTTGGCACTTTTGTATGGAAAATAAACTTTTTTTTACTGGAGCGGGTGGATTTTCTGCTTTCATAAAAACCAAGATTTGTTTAATAATAATCTAATGTTGAAGGTTAGGAAGGAGCATAAAAACCTTCGTAACCTAAGCAGTTGCTGGTGGAACTACATACTGCTGTCCCTGGTAGGATGGGGGAAAGACTGCTTCCCTTGCTAAGGAATACCTTCTCTGAAATTAACATCTACTGATGTTGTGCTGGCTTCTGCAGATCTGATTGTCTCGAGAACCTTGTTAAGATGCTGCAGAAGGAGATAGGCATATCATGTTTTGCAATTCCAGTAAAACCATATTAATTACGTTGCTGGATCAAAGAAAGGGCCATGAAACCCAGCATTCTGGAGGTCCATTCTATTTAGCTGTCCTAGATAATCTGCCATTGCTTAATTATATTTTAAAGCCATCTAAACTTCTGGCCGGAACCAATTTTGTGGTAGTGAATTTCATAAATTATGGTTGTTTTCAGATATTGCATTTAACCAATATTAAGCTGAAATGCTCAAATTAAACTAAATAGAATGGAAACATGAAGAAGTACTTCCTGCTGTCAGACCTGAGCATTTAATGGCTCTCGATTCCAGTACTATGAAAGGAAAACAGTTGTGTTCGTCCAGTCACATGACTCATACATTTACAAAAGTGAATGCTCGCTCACTAGCATCTGTCCCCATCTCTGAATTAAATACTCTCAATTTTTGAGCCTTTCTTTGTAATGGAATATTCCAACTTCTTGATCGGTTTAGTTTCCTTTTCCTGAAATGTAGTGGCCAGTACTGGATGAAGTATTCTACATGTCGCTGTAATGTAATGAAACTGACACCCATGTTCACATTTTGTGTTAAGTTGTTCTTTTGCTATGAATGGCTGTCTAAATGTTAGCTGAACTCTAGCTGAAATTTACTAATCAGTATGAAAACTTGCTGTTTCCAGAGCCAAAAGTGCCTTACAGTCAAGGGGTGAGATTTATTTGAAGTTGATTGAGGTCCTCTTGATTTGTAGCTATATAGAATCGCCTACCCTCTGACATCTGCTATAGACAATATCAACATTTACCAACTTCTTTTGAATTTCTCACTATATTATTTTGAGGATGGTAGCCTCAATGGGCCATGGATGTCTTGCCACATTCACTTTGAAAAGCTGCTGTTGTAATTTTTAACATGCAAATTCCAATTTTTTAAATCACTGCCAGAGCAAAGGCGGTTGACTTTTGGGGAGAGCATTCCACTTGGATATCTATCAGTAACTTACTGATTAACAACCTGAGCCTAGGGGTAGAGGCCTTCCCTTGATGCTGCCTGCTAGCACTGAGACTGAGATTCAACTGCCTCTAGTCTGGACATGAAGGTTCCCTTTAGCCATTACAGACCTCTGCTCTGGATTTTGGGGGACTAGGAAAGGAGAACTGTGAGGTTAGCACTGTGGAATTTCCTGTAAATTTCATGAGAGCAATTTCCTAACGGCTGCAGAAAGAAATTGAAACATGAAGGGAATGTGTATAACAACACACAAGGCAGTCCTAAGCACTTGGAAAACATCCCACAGCATTTAGAGAGCTTTATATATCAATACACACGCTCTAGATTCGGGTGTAAGAAGCCAAAGGAAAGCTTCAGTGTCTCTCTGGCCAATATAAGTAAGGGTCTGGGGGAAATCTCTCTGATTTTTATTTTTTCCAACTCCAGTGCTTGGAAAAAAACTCACATTTATGCCTAAGCCAAAATGTTATTAGAAATAAATTAGACTAAGGTAAAGCTTTTTGTTAACATTTTAAAGTTCACAATGAATGCTCTTCTGTCATAAAATTAGAGGGTCAGCTGCAGAGTCCTACCTGCAAATTTTGACATTTACAGTAACTGTGTTTTCCTACATCCATTGTGACAACCCCTGCCCCATTTAGGAAGCACTCACATCTGCATCTGTTTCAATCATCTTGACAGTTCCTAAAATGATTTGCTGATTTATGTGAGCAGATATGGGTGTAATCTGCAATGTGTGTCACAGGGACAACTTTCAAGAGTCAAGTCAGGCTTAAGAATCAAAATTGTAAGGATGGAAGTGGCCCTGAGCAATACGTTCAGCTGGAGCTGCATGGTTTCCGTGGTGTTAATTCCGCTGAGACCTTTATTACTACAGAGAGCTTTGCAGCGTTTTTTACTGCATTACAGAGGATTCGTATTTGGCTTTGGATTGATACAGCATGGAGCACTAGGACCTAGTTATTTATGTGTGTGAGTGAGAGAGAAGTGCAGTGTGCAAAGGATATATAGTACTTTTTAAAAATGTACTATGTGCTATTTGGGTTTTGAAAAATTCAAAAAGTCACTTGCTGGACTTTATTCCACCTTTAGCGCACACCTTTTATAACTGTCTACTTGTTCAATAGCAGACAGTAGTAAAGTGGCTGGGATTGCTTAGAAAAGGGCTGGCACCAATTTCTGAGAGTTCTCTTTGTCTTCTAATTTGACCGCATAATCCCTTTCCAGAAAGCAGAAACTGGTTTTGCAATCATCTTAAGTCATGCAAGAAGCTACAGTCTAAGGACCGGTCTGAAAGGCTGTAAGTTCATCTCCAGAAACCAGGATTACTCACACACCTGAGTTAAGGCCAAGGGGGGGGTCATCGCACAATGGCTAAACATGTTTTGCATACTGAAGACCCCAGGTTGCCTCCTTGGTATCTCTACTGAAAAGCATCTCGGGGGGTCACAGGAATGGCCAAGCCCCCTTGTTCTGAGATCCTGAAAAGCTGCTCCCAGTCATACTAAATGGTATTGTGGTAGGACAAACAATGGGCCAGTTTCATAAAAGGTCATGTGTTTTATTATTCTGAGCTGCCTCAAGCATGTCAGGAGAGGCAGCATTCAAATGATTAAAATATTTTTATATTCAGCTTGTCTCGTTTGGCAGGTGTGTGTGTGTGTTGTGGATATGAACGCTGCTCCTCTAGTAGCTATTGTAGTAGCATCCAACCATTCCTGGCTTGGGGATCCACTTTGAGCATCTAGGAAGCATGGGGTTCACTGAGCTGCAAGCATATGACATCATAGTCACATGATGAGAAGAGGGGGAGCTAAAGAGATGACCACTGGTGCCAAGGCCAGAACTACGGGCAGCAGCCCAAGAGAGCCAGGAAGAAGGCGCGCAAGCGAGGCATGGGGAGGGGTATTGTCATGAAGGAAAAAAAAGGGTCAGAACCCCAGGGGGAACCTTCTTCACACATGCAAAGAGACTCTCTATGCACGAACACTAGTTGCAAGACGTCCCAAAAAGCAGCAACAAAGAAATGTGGAAATGTAACCCAGCTGGTGGGGCTCCACAACCTACCTGAGGCTCCTCAGCTGTGGCTTGGAGACCACTGGGCTATTTTGATTGAAGACAAGAAATGAGGCCTTTTGCCTTAAAGTCAAGTCACACAATAAATTTAGCATCTAACATAACGTCGTTTGATTCTTTAAAAACAGCTTTGTTGTTTGGAGTAAAACAAGTTTTGCATCCTGAACAGGTTTCACACTGGAATCTTTTATAAAAAGAGATGTCATGCTTTATTTACGCAGCCTGTTGTAATGAGATACTAAGCAGTCTAAAAGTAAATAAATTAAAATTCATGGGAATCTGTTTCCAGCGAGATTGGGATAAACGTAGCCATTTGTACGGCTTTAGCTAGATAAGAACTGGGCAGTCACACACCGAAGAGCCAAAGCTCTTGATGCATTTAAGATGTTTCTGGTCGTCTCTCTGCTTTAAAACCGTCCCCTTCAGATGGAACCAAGATAGCAGCTGCTGCCCGCCGTTGTTGAGGCTGCTGTTCTCTGGAAGGGGCCTTGTTCTCTCTCCTTGTTCTTCCTCAGGGTGGGTCACCTACAAGTTTCTGGAGAGAACGGGAAACCTGTGCTGGCTGCGGCTAATTTCAGGACTGCAGTTAAACCATAATGGCTACTGTTATACCAGAGTCCAGGAATCTGATTTCTGTTATTACCATTTGGCTAATTTATAGAAATGGGTATCTGCTTTAAACTATGTGATTCATCAAAAAATACCTTGGTCTGTGTATAACAGTTGGCACATATTTGAGAACCGCAAAGATTTCAGTCCAGTGGCACCTTAGAGACCAACAAGATTTTCAGGGGGTAAGCTTTTGAGAGTCAGAGCTCCCTTCTTCTGAAGCTCACACCTGAAAATTTTGTTGGTTTCCGAGGTGCGACTGAACTCAAATCCTGCTTTTCTACTGCAGGCCAACATGGCTATCTATCCAAAAGGAACCACAAAGTGATTCAGATTCATAACCAGGAATTGAAGTCTCTGTGCATTTTGCAATTCCCCATAAGCACAACATTGGGTATTTCACATATTTCTTGGTCTGATCGTCACCCTTATGAGCTACCTTTTCATGCACAGGATATTTTTTTGAAGGGAAGACGTATTTGTATAATCTTAGTGCAGCATCAGTGGGGTGTGCCATTCCTGCATATTTTAATCAACTCTAAGTGAGACCTGAAAACGGACTGAACATCTTCAGTGCGGCTTCTAGACAGTAGCTCTATTTAAGCAACCTTATTCAGTAAAAGTTAACAGTGCCAGTAAATATGCTATGCTTTTGTCTTATTTTTAGTTTGTTCTGATTCCCCAAAACTTGAAGTCATTTTTTCTCTCGACAGTCTTCTCACTTCAGGGAAATGTTTCAAAGCAACCTTAGCAGAAGCCAGTAATTAGGGAACACAACTTAAATAGTTCATGATTTGGCCATAAATAGAAATCTGGGAGGGGGGGAGTAGATTTGATACTGAAAGATGCAGAAGCTTCTGCTTGCAAATGGTAGTTATGATTACCTTGAGACTGCAAGAAAGGAGGCCTATAAATAAAGCAAATATCATTTCTATCCCAACATAGTAGGGAGAGTTGACTTCAGTTGGATTTTGACAAGACTTAGGATTCCACTGTAGTTTTGATATTCAGTTTCCTGTACCAAACATTTATGGAAAATTTTGCTTCTCTGCACCTTTTCAATTTTGATGGTTGTTATTTTCTACAATACAGTTGACGTGTCTAGCTTTTTGAGACCACAAGTGAGCACTGGTAAAAGTATCAGTTCTGCTTTTCTATTTTTGACATTTATGGCTGAAGACAAGCTGTGTGTTTCTCCCTTCACAATACTGAACCAAGTGCTTATAGATGGGAAGCCTTCTTGCATAAGCCACAACTTGTTGAAAGACCCTTCCATCCCTTTGTATAACAAGCAAGAGGCTAATACATGAAGTGGCTTGCAAGTAATGTGACCAAAGAGGTTGTTAGACTCTATATACGAATCCCCATTAATAATAATAACATTCGATTTATCATGAACCCCCAAAGACAGGAAAGACTGAAAACTAGAAAGGAGAAAAGGAAAGAAAGTGTATGACTTAAAAAAAAATTAGATCATATACAAGAGAGAAATAACGCCACTGCTGCTGCGGTGGTGATGGTGGTCAAGAAGAACTTACTGGGAAAATACAACTCCACTAACCCAGGCATGCGTGTTAGCACCATCTCCTTCAAGTGAGTGAGCTAGCCACTCAATCTAGTTTAAGCTTAATTCTGGAAGATACCAATTGTGGCTCTACCTAGGTGCAGGAATTTTAGTTGGTGTGCCTGCACAAGGCCCATGATGAAGAACAAAGAACACATCAAATATTTGACAGATGGCATTCAGCAAAAAAAACACTTGTTTTCTTAACCTTTTCCTTCTACAGACGTATTCACAAATACTGCCTGGAATAATTTCTAATCTTAGCATCATTTTTAATATGCCTATTGTGTGAACATAATCAAAACATGATATATTCTTATATAACTGAATTCAGAAAGAACAGTGAAGGCAATAACTGGATTCTGAAATCATTATTACTAATAACAATTAAAACAACTAGTCCTTTAGGCTGGACTACTGTAACGCACTCTACGCTGGGCTTCCCCTAAACCTGATCCGGCGGTTACAGCTGGTACAGAATGCAGCAGCGCGGGTCATCACCGGAACGCCGATGCGTGCGCATATAACGCCAGTATTGTGTCAGCTGCACTGGTTGCCGGTGGAGTACCGAATCAGGTTCAAGGTTTTGGTATTAACCTATAAAGCCCCATATGGACTGGGACTGGCGTATCTGTGGGACCGCCTCTCCCCATATGAACCCCAGAAGACTCTTTGCTCTAGCGATAAGCATCTATTAAAGATTCCTGGCCCTAGGGAGGCCCGCCTGGCATCGACCAGGGCCAGGGCTTTTTCAGTCCTGGCCCCAGCCTGGTGGAACGCTCTGTCCAATGAGGCCAGGGCCTGGCGAGATTTATTAGCATTTCACCGGGCCTGTAAGACAGAGCTGTTCCACCAGGCATATGGTTGATGCCGGGCGGTGCCCCCTAGCCGGGGGAGCACAGTATATGCCCTCCCTACTAGTGACACCTCCATCTCTCATACATCCCTGGCAAAATTCTCTGGAGATGGCTAAATAGGGGGGTCGTCTGGATTATGTGCCACTGTGTTTACATACATACATACACATGTATGTGTGTGTGTGTGTGTGTGTATGTGTGTGAATATGTTTACATGTATTTTAATCTCTGTATTGGGATGTTTTATGATTTTAAAGTGTATATATGATGAAATATGTTTTTAAACTTGGTTGTGATCCGCCCTGAGCCTGCTGATGTGGGGAGGGCGGAATATAAATTAAATATAAACAAAATAAATAAACTATTCTGGATAAAATGGTGGAGAACAGAAGATGGACCTATTAAGAAAACAGAATGGGTTCTGTGAAAGTAAGTCCAATTTTTGGAGATCTTTGAGAGTGTCAACAAAAAGGGGAAGGGGTGATCCAACAGCCTATATGAACTAGGATTTCCAAAAAACTTTTGACAAAGTCCCTCATCAATAGCTGGTAAATAAACTTAGCTGGGATAAAAGGATTGGTATGGAGTGTAAATGTATGGTATGCCCACACTTGGAACCTTGCACTTCAAAGGAAGTAGCAGCAAAAAGATAATTAATTCAAATAGCATCATCACGTACGGGTTTAACCAAGAAAAAAGTGACTGAAAAGAAAGGGGGGAAAGCACCTTGGTCAGCACAACAGCTGTTTCGGTGCATTGATTTGAACATTAAGCTTAAGTTGTGGGGACCTTGGCTCACCCTGAATCAGGGCAATTGTATGTTCTTGGCCAGATCATTCAGTTTTATGAAATGGGCTTGATACTGGGGAATTCCAACTTACTTCATGAGAGTATAAAGTGAAGTACAAACAATATTTTAAAAAAGCCCAAGGGGGAATATGTTAGGAGTGTGATGCTTATGTCATCTCTGCCCCAAAGTGGTGAAACAGAGCTCCTGACTTGCCTCCTAAATATTAGCTGACAAGGAGCCATCCAAGCCTGTCCTGGAGAGGCATGCCATAGCTTTGGGGCTATCACTTAAAGGCCCTATTATTTCCCTCTAGCTTTATTTCTGATGGGAGGAAATGCATAGACTGAGGGCCAAGCTGCAAGTGACGAATGACACCTGAACGGCAAGTGGATTGAGTGGAGTGCAAGTGAACAGGGAGAAATACACTTGCCGTTCAAGTGTCATTCGTCACTTGTAGCTTGGCCCCAAGGCTCTGAAAACCGCCTGAGTGTGCAAGGAGGCTCATACAGAGGGAAGCCGTCCTGGAGGTGAAATGAGCTAGAGGTGATTTAGAATAACGTTAAGCAGTTGGAATTGGGGCCAGACACCAACTTGTGAAATCAGTATGGGTGTTTCATAACTAGGATAATACATGCAAGGACCCACAAGGACTTACAATAAAGAAAATTCTCGCTCCATGGCACCCTTCCTTGTGTTGTCTTCACCGTGTGCTCTGGCACCTCTTTCCCTTTCTACTAGACTCTGCTTCCCTCCTTTCCTCTAATTCACTTCCATTCCCCTCTCCGCTCATGCCAGCTGCCCTTTTGGGCTGGCTCTCCTTTCCCTTGCTTACCAGCCCCATGGACTTTCTTTTCTCTCTCCTTCCTTTCCCCTCCTCAATGGCTGGCTGCCACACAGTATCAGGTGGCACTGGGGATCCCACAATCTCTCAAAATTCTACCTGAACATCAGGGTTTTCTCTTTAAAAAATGTTTGTACACATACAGACATCACTTATTTTGGAGGGGGGGCAGGTTACCCATCCATTTTCTTTTATACATTGTCTTCTCCCTCAGGTGTTTATCCTTTCATGGCTGATCCCTTTGCCCCAAAGGTCTGTGTGTGTTATGTGCTGTCAAGTCACTTCCGACTCTGTAAATGAATAACCACCTGTCACTGACAACCTTGCTCTGGTCTTGCAAACTGAAGGCTGTGGCTTACTTTACTTGAGTCAATCCATCTCATGTTGGGTCTTTTCCTACTGCCTTCAACTTGTTGTCAATCTTCTTCCCTTTTCTGAGGCTCCTAGGAGAAGACTTAAAGCTAACAATCTTCTCCAGAAATGAACTGTTTTTACCATTTTCCCCAAAGGTCATCAACAAATGAGTGATCTGGGTGGGGAAACAAGATCCAAAGTTCATAAGGAAGAGATTATCCACCATGACCTGCGGACTCCTATATTTCTAATAGGAAGGAAGAAAACCAGGCTCTCTGCCCAGTTCCTACCTTGTCTTAGGGAAAAGATAGGTGTACCGTCATGGCCGCCCACATAGTTGGATCACAGGGATGTCCCTCTGCTTTGTTATGCCTTCTACATTTTGTTTTCTCTTCAAGAGGGCACTTATTTTATAGTGTTGTTGTTCTTGCTTAAAATTCAGTTGCTTTGCAATTATGTTAGAAACACTGAACTTTGCTGGCATAAGTTGCTCAACTGAAGGGGACGCTTCCCAAGGCAAGAGAAAGAAGCTTCTAGAAGTCCTCAGGTTCTCAAGATGTCCTCCTCTCTATGTGCAAGAAAACCTTCACAGAAAGTCCAATGTTTCTTTCACCATTGCATTTAACTATGTTTTACATTCTTAAAATATGAAAGCTGAGATACTTAGTATTTTATATTAAACCCCAAATAGACTATAAAAGTGCAGCACAGAGTCTTGGTGTGGTCCTACAGTACACTGTACACTCCTTAATAATCCTCGGTTTTTCTGGTGTTCATTCCTTGCACATACAGGTTGCTGTGTGCTAAATCCATATAATGTAACTGCCAAAAGCTATCTTTCATTTGGTACAATGCCCACTACTCACTTATAGAATTTTTATAATTTTGTAAAGCAAGAACTTTATGAGGTATTGCATTAACTATTTACTTTTCTCATCTTCCAGGAAGCAAGGTTGAAGTCCTACTTCTTTGTCACATGGTGGATTCTGAAGGATAAATTCAACTTTCTTTTCATAGGACCACAACAGGATAATTATCAGGATTACTATCAACATTAGTCAAATTTATGGGGAACTGGATCTCCCAGCATTAACATTTAAAGAACATTACACTTTTGAATATTGTACTCTACCATAATTATGCCATTGAATTGTAGCTGACAGTATTCAAGGTTTTAGGAGGTGTATTTTAAAATATGTATTTCAAAAATTCTTTAACTCGGGATCTCATGGAAGGAGCTCACTCCAGATGGCTTGCAGTCACATTCACAAAATGAATCCCATGTTGACATAGCTAAAAATGACTAGTATGCCTTTTTCCCCTCAGCCTCTAAAGTTGGAGGATATTTATGTAAACAAGATTAAAAAATACTTTCAAATGCAATGGAAAATCCTGTGGTTTTCTATGTATGGACGTCTTCCAGGAATGTGGGGGGAAGAATCCTTTTGTTGCTGCTGTTTTTCTTGTATGTGCGGGTGTGTGCGCCAATCCGTAAGGTGTAGTTTCTTTGAAAGTACTATCGTTGTATTTCTGCTACCAAAATCAGAAAAAAATTGGCAGGCAAAAGCATAAATGTCTCTGAAGCAAGGCTGCGGTTGAGCTGGCAGTTTTCCCAAATGAATAACTCTGCACTAGCTAGAAGGAGAAAATAATAACATTCGATTTATATATATATTCAAGACAACTTAATGCCCACTCAGAGCGGTTTACAAAGTATGTCATTATTATTATCATGACAAAGTATATCATTATTATCCCCACAACAAAACACCCTGTGAGGTGGGTGGGGCTGAGAGAGCTCCAGAGAGCCATGACTAGCCCAAGGTCACCCAGCTGGCTTCAAGTGGAGGAGTGCGGAATCAAAACTGGCTCTCCAGATTAGAGTCCCACGCTCTTAACCACTACACCAAACTGGCACCAAAACCCCATTCATTTCTGGGAACAGAGATGAGAAATAATGAAGATTAGCATATTATTGCCACTTGGCTCTTTGGCTGTATCTAGATCAAGCAGCAGCCCCAGATCTGCTCTTCTTTTTAAAGTAATGATTGTATAAACTGTTTTTTTCCCCTTCTGAATTATTAATCCTTTGAAAAAGAGCAAGCAACATTCAGGTTAAAGAAGACTATGATGAGTTCACTGGATAGCATCTAAGAGGTCCCTCCAAGGCCAGCTAGGGTTGCCCATTTCTTGCCCATCTGGTTTGTCAAGAGAACTTGCATCAGGTGATTACAATGTTATGATGGAAAGGAATGCAAGTTATTATTCAACTCGGAAAAAGATAAATTACTTTTATGATAGCCAAAAAAACACTCCTCTTTGCTCATGGTTCTTGACATGGCACTGCAAAATAGAAGACATCCAGTTAAAAGAAAGGTCTCTTTGAAGGTTTCCTGTTTGTTTGTGTTATTTATACTCTGCCTTTCTCACTTAAGATTCAAAGTGGATTATACAGTGTAAGTCATGATCAACAGCTGGAACATTCAATAAAAATACAATAGGGTATGCATTGCAGAAATTTGAAAAGAAGCATACATTACAGGAATACTGAGATGAAAGATCTTCACTGCGGGTTGGGTTGGGTTGTGGGGTTGTGGGGACACAACGTAGGCAAGCTCTCAACTGACAGGCTGGACCATTGTGATATATAACAAGGAGGCGACATCTCACTTCACAGAATGAGCTAATGTTGAGCTAGGAGGTTCTGCTACAGCAGGGAAGCTCTACTAGTGTTTTCCCCGTTAAAGTCAAACAACAAATTTACATAAGGAGAATAATTCCAGAGGGGAAGCCGTGCTAGTCTATTGTAGGAAAAATAAAGAGGAGTCTAGCAGCACTTTGAAGACTTACAGAGCTTATTTTTCTGCCACTTTTTCTGCCAGCTCTGACTCATGAAAGTCCATACCAGAATACACATTGTTAGTCTTCAAGGTTTCCCTGGCCTTCTGCTTGTGTTGGCAAACATGGGTTATGCCACTGGAATTAACAAGGTTTTATTTCAGCATAAATTTCCACGAGTCACTATGTAGCCTTGGAGAACTGAGTTGTAGTCCCTGGAAATGTATACTTGAATAAAATCTTGCCGATTTCAGTGTGCTACCAAACTCGTGTTTGTTTTTTCTGCCCAGGCAAGGCTTGTTCAAGAATAAACTGATGAGGACAGGGCAGGAAGTTGCTTTTTGCTGCAGCTTGCTGCAAGGCATGGAGCTTTTGTTTTCATACAAGGGCTCTTTCATAACTAGGGCCGAGGCATGAATCTGGAACCTGTACAGTGCTTGAATTAGAGGGGGCCACGGCAGGCCTCTGCTTTGATGACTGTGGTTAGTTTTAGTGCTGTTTTAACTATATTGCTGTATTTATTGTTATTCATGATATTGTGACCCGTCTTGAGCCCACTTACCTGGAAGGCGAGGTATCTGATAGACAGATAGACACTTTGGGGAAAGAAGGATTTGGCCTCCTCAGCCAAGGACTGAGGATTTCACCCTACCCACCCCCAACCACACCATTTAAGTGTTGAACAACTTATTGGTTTTTTTAAAAAAAACCTAGGCATCTGCTAATCCTACTGCACATCAACTGCTGTGGCATAGTGGTTAAGTGGTCGGGTTGCCAACCAGCCTTCTGCTGGTTTCAATCCCACTGCTGTCACGAGCTCAGCAGGTGGCCTTGGGCAAGCCGTTCCTCTCAGCCCCTCGCCGGTTGCATTTTGGGGATAATCCCACGGCTGACTTTGTTCACCGCTCTGAGGGAGGCTCTGATCTGTCTAGAAGATTCGGTCTTCGTCCCAATTCGAAATCCTGCCGCTTCTGGACGCCGGTCCCTTCTTGGTGGTTTCAAAGGTGCCAAAGGAAAAACCAAGTTCAGCGCCGGGACGGCTGGCCCCTTTCCCGCTTGGGTGTGGCTTTTTTCGGGGCTTTCCAGCGACCGAAGGCAGCCTTTATTTCACCAGCGGCGGCTGCGCAGCAGGCCGCAGAGGGAAGGCTGTGGGCTGGCGGCAGCGCTTCTCCCAGCAGCGAGGGAAGGCCGGAGCGAGGAAGCCGCGCGGCTCAGCGTGTGCAAGCCGCAGCCTCGGGGGCAGCGCGGGGTCCGCGCTGGGCGCTTCGCCGCTTTTGGTGGGTATGGCTTCTTCCGGCGTTTCCAGCCGTGAGTGTTTGCTGGCCTTTTTGAAAACTTTCTTTCGCCTTCCTCGGCTCTTCTTTTACAGTTCCAAACCACACCGACACCGCTTTGAAAAAACGCCCGCCCCCTGCGCGTTGCTCCGTTCGCAATTCGACTCCCCAAAGTACGTCGCGTAGGCTGCGCGCAGTTTACATCGGAACCCCCGCCTCGCCGCTCGCAAAGGGAGCAAGAGCGGCGCAAGGATTCTGTCGGTAATGTCGTTTGTTGTCTTAGCAACCGCCTTCGCTTTAGGACAGAACTAAGCACGCTGGAAGCAATGCCCGAACTGTAAAGAGACAGAAAACCTCAAAGTGTAGGGCGTTGTGTGCCAGCAGTATACTTTCCTTGGTAAAAAATTGGGTGCGCTTCCTCATATCTGGCAGGCACCAAGTTTCTGCAGGCGCTGTGTGTCTTAGAAGGATGCTCCTCTTCTCTTTAGCATAGGGTTGCCAGCTCCAAGTTGGGAAATTCCTGGAGATCTAGGGGGTGAAACCTGGAGAAGCCTGGAGAAAGTGGGGTTTGGGGAGGGAAAGGACCTTGGCAGGGCATAATTCCATGATGTCCACCCCGCAAAGTAGCCATTTTCTCCAGGTGAACTGATCTCTCCAGTTGTAATTCCGGGAGATCTCCAGCCACCACCTGGAGGCTGGCAACCCTACCCAAGAGCCTCTTTACAGAATCACTGTGAGGGCTGTTCAGATGCCAGGGTCCCTTGCTACAGCAACGAATTGAAAGTGTAAGGGTGCAACCCTAACTTCTCCAAGTTAACAGTGTGGTGGTTTTGAATCCTTGCTGTTTTGAATCAGCCGTAGAAGTAAGCTTATGATGCAACAGCCGGCTCTTTTTTGCATACTGCAAGATGCTCAGTTTTCTTCTCTAATGCCCAGTTCTCTTAAGATATATGCTTGCTTTTGATTTAATTTTAAAAATTTGTAGGCCACTTTCCCATTAAAGTTTGCAAAGTGGTGTATAATATAATTTTTAAAATTAAGGATTAAAAACAGTACAATGAAAAGAGCAAAAAGAAGCAAAATTAACAACAAACAAGTCACATGAGCAGATGGTGTAGAGGCTGATAAGGCATCAGTAAAACTTCAACAGATGACAAAAGCAGAAATCAAAGCCTGAAACTGGCACCTAAATGAAATGTACATAGATGCCTCAAGATCTGCCTGGGGAAGCTTGTTTGGTAGACAGGGTGACACCTTTGAAAAGGCCTTTTGTCAGGTTACCAATGCTTGATCTCAGACGGTAGAACATTGATGTCGCTGTCAGGTTTCTTAGTTGCACTTTTCTTTGCCCTGTACATTTTGCTGCCTTCTCTTTGCAGCTCGTGTATTCACTTCCTGCCACAAATGGGTTCCCCCCCCCAGTAGTGAAATGGAGCTTGTAATTTTCTGCATCTTTCTCCCTGACTGGCAACAGATGCACAAGGAAATAGAAAAACAAAAAAACTAACAGTAGAAAAGAGCAAGCGTCCAGTAGCACCTATAAGACTAACAAAATTTGTGGTAGGGTATGCGCTTTCACTTCTTCAGACATCTGGACTACTGCTACTGGACTCTTGCTCCAGACTAACACGGTTACCCATCTTGAAAAAACAGTTATGAAACATCAGTGGCCACTGATTATTACCAAACTGCTGGTACTGTGCAAATACCTTTGTACATGGAAACATCTGCTTATTTTGCACCATTAGCTATAACTTGCTGTGAGAACCAACCCTTGTGTGATGGTAGACCTCAGTTTTATCTGAAGCTCAAGGTGGAATGCAAGGTGGAATGCAAAGAGGGACGCTGAACCCTCCCTCTGCTGTCCAGTTTCCCCCTCCTGCCCATCTTGTGGCATGTTTTCCTTACCAAGTTGCTGATACCAAAAGAGAAACTGAGAGATTAGACTTTCTCTGCCTAGACTGCCTAAATTCTACCTAAATTAGGCTTTTTGTCCAGTGATATGGAGTAAAGGGGATTTACACTAGGTGTCCGAAGTTTGAATGTGACACTCTATCACTATGCTATACTGTTTCTACAAACAATGACAAAATAGTAGAGTCCAGTAGTACCTTTAAGACTAACCAACTTTATTGTAGCATAAGCTTTGGAGAGCCACAGCTCTCTTCGTCAGATAGAGTGCTGTGGCTCTCGAAAGCTATTTTGCTACTACAAACTAACATGGCTAACTCCTCTGGATCTACAAACAATGACAGGATGCAACCATGACTGCTTGCCTTATGGTTGCTCTCAGTGCTTTTTTTCTGGGAAAAGAGGTGGTGGAACTCAGTGGGTTGCCCTTGGAGAAAATGGTCACATGGCTGGTGGCCCCACCCCCTGATCTCCAGACAGAGGGAAGTTGAGATTGCCCTCCACACTGCAGTGCGGAGGGCATTCTAAGATCCCCTCTGTCTGGAGATCAGGGGGCGGGGCCACCAGCCATGTGACCATTTTCAAGAGGTTCTGGAACTCTGTTCCACCGCGTTCCAGCTGAAAAAAAGCCGTGGTTACTCTTATGAAAATTCTTTCTAGCCGCATGGACAGTAGGTCATCTCTAGATTCCAGTCAATGCTCCTCCTTCTCCTCCTTCTCCCCCTTCTTATTCTTAATGTATTGAGAACCAATGTGTTGGTTAACATGGTGGACTTAGAAGTCCTGGATAAAAATCCCTATTCTGCCTCTTTCAGCGTAACCTATTTTGCAGGATTGTTGTGGAGACAAATGGATTGGATCCAGCCAGCTTTTTCACTCGGTCTCATCTAATTTTCCAGTTGCACGTAGCTTTTATCTGTGCAGGTTCTGTGATGTTCTACATAGTTTTTTTGGTACTCAGAGAGTGATCCCCCCTTGTTCCTATTTTCAGCAGAAAAGCTGGTTGAATTCAGCCTAGCATGTGGAGGGAAGGAACCGTAACTGCTCGGAGCTCCTTAGATGAAGCCTGGGGTGTAAATGAGTAGCTTTCATCATAGTCCAGCATGATTTTCGCCTGCTCACTAAGTTGCCAGGGCTTTCACCTGCTCGCCACATGTTTAGAGAGTCCATAGAGGGTAATTCCCTACAGAGAATGTTTATGGTTTCCAAATGGCTATTTGAGGATAGCAAATTAGAGAAGAGAGCTCCCTTCTCGAGGCAATGTTGCTGTGCGTTTGTCTGTGATAGAAATTTACAGTCTGGGGCATTCCTTGTCAAAGCATCTGCAGAATCAAGGTCTTGGCCTGCACAACACAAAAGAAAAAACACAGAGACTGGGACTTTCCCTTCCTTTTCCCGTAATATTCAGCCAACACAAATTGCTGGAGAGCAGTCAAAGGCATTTTCTCCCAGCTTTGTTGCACAGTCCGTGCTGTCATGGCTTTTCTCCATCCCCCACCCCTGCTCTTTCTGAAATCTGCTTTCCCCTTATCTTTTTTCCTGAAATGGCTTGATTTTGTGTTTTTGCCTGTGCCATTCCTTATTGCTCCACTCACCTTGCCATTTTGTTTTGATGCATGGTTGGCATTTTTTAAAAATCTGCATACTAATGATATATCGAAACAGTAATATGCTGCTCTTGCATTAAATGAACTGGAAATGGCCAATCAGAACACTGGAGAGAAGCAGCCAATCCTTTCCTCACTGCCACCTGAAACATTCCCTCTAGGGGCACACCTGAGCTCTGTGCCTGGGTGCCGTGTTCAAGCTCTGTGTGTACTGCTGGCTACTTCCCTTTTTAACATGCAATCTAAAGACACAACCAAGCCTGTGGGTGCATGTGGGATCTCCTCGACAGAAAGGGAAACCATTGTCTTGCTCCTAATCTGGGCTGAGGAGAAGCTTCAGGGTATTTCCCATCACCCATGTCCCCCATCCCGCCTAGCATGCCCTCCAAAGAAACCCGTGAAAGAGACACTGCCAGCAATGGCCCAGCACAGTAACTGGTTTGTTCAGGGGAGTATGTGGGTGGCTGGGTGGTAGTGGTGGTACTCCCAAGTGCTGAGTACTAGCATCTTTTTGGAGGCTCTCCCAAGTGCTGAGGGGGGAATTGATGGGAATCAATGCAACCATATGCATAAATACTGCTGCAGTTTTTTAAAATAAATAAATAAAGCACTAGTCTATTCAGAAGTTCACAATTAACGATCCATGAATTGGAATGTAGCCACAAAACATTTCTTGGCTTTAATGATGATTTGGTTGTGGTTAGGTAATTCTGAAACAGAATTTGCCTTAGTATTAACCTTATCCCCCCCTACACACACACACAACCACTTTGTGTGAATGAAATTGGTGCACAGTATTAATGAATTTGACCTTGATATAAGGATGCAGCAAAATTCTTTATTGATGAACAGAATAGGACAACCAAACAGTGCACGGGTACTTTGAAGAATCTCAACAATAACCTTCCGAAGTAACATCTTAGTCCTGCAGGCGGCCATGAGCATAGCTATGCTGAATTCTTTAATATGGTCCATAATTCAAAAAGGGCACGAAGGACAGCACAGCCAATCACAACCACCCGTCAAACATGGGAAAGCAGCTAACCAATCAAAGTCCAGTCATGTACACAAGGTGCGATTTGCTGGTGGGCTTTGGGGGCAGTAAATGATTAAGTAACACCATGATACAGTGGACGCACAAGAGGAGTGTGTTTGATAGATTGCTTCATTGCAGCAGTGCAAGCACACAAACAAAAAAGCTGCGAACAGAACAGCCTGTAAAGGAGGGAAGGACACGCACATGGGAAAAATCCACATAAAAGGCAGCTGTGTAGAACAGGTTCCAAGCAGATTGTGATTGAAATTGCTGCGGAGGTGAGTGAAACCCCTATCACTGTTGTCTAGAAGATGCCAAAGATTGGAACTGTCAATATAAAAACTGGTTTTTTCAAAATAGCGTGGAGTCATGGAAAGAATGATGGGTTTGGATTTAAGAGACCCAAGTTTAAATTTGGGGTTAGCCATGAATTTGTTGAGTAGCCTTTGGCAAAACAATGACTACACAATGGACACAAGTATGAAGAAGGACAAAAAATGAGTGAGGAAGAGAGCAGTCAGTGTCCACTGTGCGGTCACTGTTTTACCAAAGGCAGAGACTCAGAAACGGACCATTGATTCACCTGCTGAAGGTAACTTGTATTCCTGTGGGTCTGTTTGTGAGTTCCCCGCACAAAGGCCATTTCTATACAGATTATTTGCCCTGGGTTCAGTGCTGTTGGGAAGCATTTTTTCCTGCTTCCCTACAACATCATGGTGTGCATTCATGCACTACATGGGGTTTCTCCAGGGGCCCAGTTTCCCCCCAATTTTTCACAATTCTTCTTTGCTCCAAAGTTTTGGGAAAGATCATAGCAAAGCCTGGATAGTTGCCATATAGATGGGAGAGTCTGGATTTTCCTGGTCCTACCCTCGTTATGGCTATCCCCTCCCCCTCACCACTGGGCAGCTGTTTGTTCTTTTTATTCTGCAACTGAACATTGCTGTATCACTATAGCATTGTATGAATAGCACCTTTTGTTGTGGTGATATAAAGGGAAAGACATATCTACCCAATGAAAGGGTATTCAGAGAACCTGATACACATACTGATATAACAATATTCATTTACCATTTTTTAATGTAAAATTTCAGATGTTCTTAATATCCAAAGTGTTTACTTTTAAAAGCTGCAAATCTAAGCTTAATAAGAGCTCACCCACTGTCACTGATCTGAGCATGGATTAGAAAGAAGCAAGCTGGACCAGTGATTCATGCAGAGACACAAAGGGCAGCATCCTCAGAGGGCAAGTTAATTCTGCTGTGTCTGTGCATCAAAACTGACTGATCCAGTCACAAAGAGATGCAGCAGCATTGGCTTCTCGTTCTAGTGGAGGCTGATAGGAAAGAAATAAGACCAGAATGATTGAATCATATACAGACAACTCGTGTAGTGCACCCCCCAAAAAATCAGAAAAATCTGGATTGCAGGGACACCCTCCCCCCTGCCCAATCCAAGATTCCTGAAATCTGGGAAAGATTCTCTGATCTGGTTAAGACAGATCAGAGAATCCCATATTTATTTGGCCATAATTCCCTATGGGGAAAACTGTCAAAGGGCTATCCAGGGGGCTGGGAGTGGCATTTCTCAAGCAAACTCCACCAAATTTGCACGGAAATGACTCCTGACTGTCCTTTAAAGACTACCCAAGTTTCAGGAAGATTGAGCCCCAGGGTCCAGTTCTGTGGGCCCCTGAAGAAGGTGCTCCTAGCCACTGTCCATTATTTACTATGGGGAAAACATTTCCAAGCAGGCTGTCAGGCAGAAATGCACAGGGGCAAGGTTGCCAGTGGCCAAAGGCATGCTCCCAAACACAAGAGAAACCCAACAGAACCAAATTGAATCAAGGGAATGGATAGAATCCCCTCACAACCAAAGTGAATCAAGGGGACCAAGAGACCAGAGAATAATCTCAAAACAGAGAATTCCATTCATATCAAACTGAAGCAAAGGATAGTGTTGCAAGTTAGCCCAACTGGACCAGCGTCACATACAGAAGCCAGGCAGACAAGGAGGGCTCCTGCACAGATTGGCCGCTCAGTCCCCCCTCGCTGCCTCACTGCCCCTCCTTCCTGCCTCTGCTGTAGCAACAGCCAGTACCAGCCAAGCCACACATTGATTCATGTCATTCATTATCAGTTAATAATCCGATCTTCTTTGAAGGAACTCACTGTATCATACATGATGGGGATCCCATTTCTTTTCCCTGTGTGATGGATTAGACCAGAAGAGAATAAATGAAAATGACTGGTCTTCCTGTAAACATCATGGCTTAGGCAGGGACTTGAACTCAGATCCTCCAAGCTCAACCCATATAATTTGGGGCTTTCTTTTGCACAATTTTGGTGGGTATTTATGCACACTTGTCCAGGTACAATTGAAAAGGGGCTTAATTCTCTGATGGGATTTTATGGTTTTCTTCTGAATCCCTGACATACCCTCCTACATTACCACAGTTGAGAATCTGCCCTTTGAAATCATCCCATGCACAAATTGTGAGCATGGTATTCATGTAGAGTTGTAATCCTGTGCTGGCGCTAAGAAACAGTTCTAATAAGTAACTATATTATCTTTCTGATCCTTTTAGATCATCATGATTAAGTCAATCTGGAGCTTTTGGGTCATCTCTGTTGTTGGAGCCGCAAGTCTTTCTGCACGACAGCTCAGTCCGTTTTGTGATGCCTCTCATTTCTGCAACTATTCTTCAATGGCTTTAGATGAAATTCCTTCTGGTCTAACAGCTGATATCACAGGACTCAACCTGGCCTCCAACTCTATAGAACAAATTAACCAGATGGACCTGAAGTTTGCTGTCAATCTCCGAATACTTCTGCTCCATTCTAATCGAATCCGGATAATTGATGACGATGCCTTTCGCTTCCTTGTAAAGCTGGAGCACTTGGATTTATCAAAGAACAGTCTGACTCGCTTGTCTCCTTCTTGGTTCAGATACCTTTCTTCCTTACGGCAGTTAAACATAAAAGGTAACATGTACTCTGATTTAGGGGCAAGGCCTCTCTTTTCAGATCTGCAAAAACTGAGGTTTCTCTACTTTGGAAATAACGAGTACTTCTCTACTCTACGGAAACAAGACTTAGAAGGAATTTCAGTTCTTGAAAAACTGGAAGTTGAGGCACGGAACCTTGAACAATATGAGCAAGGAAGTCTAAAATCAATCAAGCACATAGATCACATTATTTTAAATGTCCACCCCCCTGCCACATTAATTCTGATCATAGATGACATTACAACTTCTGTGGTGTGTTTTGAACTAAGAAACCTACGGTCTCTGAACAATTCATACGTGTACCGGTTTTATCCATCCGATTCTGTGATTGTGCAGAAAGTTATTCTTAGAAATGTTGTTCTCTCAGACTTTTCTGTTGGTCAGATTGCCCCCATCTTTGCAGATTTGAACCAACTTCATGAGATAGAAGTGGTGGATAGCATGTTTAATGGAATTGGGAACATGCATGTGCGTGGATTGAGCTCTGTGGGACACCTAGAAGTAGTAACAATCCGAAATTTAACAATTGATTTGTTTTATTCATTTACAGATCTTTCTAGTGTAATACATCTTGTAGATAAAATTGTCAGACTTACAGTTGAAAATGCAAAAGTGTATCTGATGCCCTGCTCACTTTCAAAAGCATTTAAATCTCTGGAATATCTGGATTTAAGTGTCAATCTACTACAAGACTTAACTATTCAATCCTCCTTTTGCAAACTAAGAACTCCTTTTGCAAATGCCTTTCCTAAACTAAGAACTTTAAATGTTAGTCAAAATGCTTTGTCTGATTTAGGTTCCATAGTAACAAGTGTAGCTCATCTAGTGAATTTCACAAGCTTGGATGTAAGCCGAAACAACTTTGGTCGGATGCCGGAATCATGTTCATGGCCCCAAAGTTTGAAATTTTTAAACATCTCTGGCTGTAAAATAATCAGGCTTACAACATGTATCCCTCAAAGTCTGGACGTACTGGATGTTAGTAATAATAACCTCAATGACTTTAGACTGAGCTTGCCACAGCTCCGGGAGCTTTACATCACGAAGAACAAATTAACGACCCTGCCAGATGCTGCCTTCATCTCCAGTGTTAGACTCATAGAGGTTCGAGAAAACAAACTGATGGATTTTTCTAAGGAGCAACTAGGAAAATTTGCAGAACTGGAGACGCTGGATGCATGTGGCAAAAGTTTCAGCTGCTCATGTCAATTTCTCTCCTTTGTTGAGTATGGAGAAGGAATATCTAAGATCTTGGTTGGTTGGCCTGAAAACTACATCTGTGATTTGCCATCCACTGTAAGGGGGAAGCAGGTCCATGTTGTCCAGTTACCACTAACTGAATGTCACAGGACATTGGTGGTGTCCCTAATCTGTATTTTGATGCTGGCGATGATCCTGGTGGTGGCAGTTCTTTGCTACAAGCTTCATGCCATCTGGTATATGAAAATGACCTGGGCCTGGCTTCAAGCAAAACGCAAGCCTCAACAGGGCCGCAGTAATGAAATTTGCTATGACGCTTTTGTTTCCTACAGTGAGCAGGACTCTGAATGGGTGGAGAATATAATGGTGGAGGAGCTGGAGCATGCTAATCCCCCATTTAAACTCTGCCTTCATAAAAGGGATTTTATGCCTGGCAAATGGATTGTGGACAACATTATTGACTCCATTGAGAAAAGCTATAAAACTCTGTTTGTGCTCTCCGAGCACTTTGTCCAGAGCGAATGGTGCAAGTATGAACTGGATTTCTCACATTTCCGGCTTTTTGATGAGAATAATGATGCTGTGATTTTGATCCTTCTGGAGCCCATTCCAGAGCAAACCATTCCCAAAAGATTTTGTAAGCTCAGGAAACTAATGAATACCAAAACCTACCTTGAATGGCCAAGGGATGACAGACAACAGCAAATATTTTGGTTTAATTTGCGAACGGCGCTAAAGGCATAGGAGGAATGTGGGGTACTTGATAAATTCAATCACAGAGTCCTGTACATTGCTGTACGTTCACCTCTGCTGTAAAATATACAGCAGAAATAAGCAACTGGTAGTTGAGGGACTGGTCTTGTCTCCATGTCCCACTGCTGTAATGGCCACAGAGACCAACTCTCACCTCCCTCTTCTTACACTCTTTGACTGCTTTCTTCTGGAACAAGATACAAAGTCTGCCTGCCAGCAGCAACAGAGGTTATGTATGTGCATGTTCTTCTCTCCTGTGCTTCAGCAGTTTTTTTGTATAAGAGATCAAACACATGCAAATGGGAGTGAGCAGCTGAGGCACATAAAGTGTGGGATGCTCTCTCTGTGTGTGTGAGAGGGAGGTGTCCATGTTGATGGTGCCCTGGCTCTGTTCAAAACAGAGCACATTACAAGCTATTTGATGCCCCCCAATATCTACAGTATTATAAACAATTTTTGTGTCTTATTTTGGCAATTGATTAACAAAATACTATTTTTCATAGTATTGTCTTTTAGTGTATGTTTCTGAATGGTGATCCTGATCCATTTGTTCCACTGAACAAGCGAAGGCATGATACGGATGTATGGACATGTGGTGCAAGTGGGAACTACCCATTTTCTTCCGTATTTAGGAATGTGCATTGCTCACTGTTCTAGGGAATGTAGCAGGTTGAGGTCGCGCCGGTTTCTCCACGTACAGATGAAGGCAATGGCCAGAATGCGGTTTCAGTTTTACTGTATATTACTGTCACAATGTCTAGTACAATCACATCTCACTGCATAAATGATATTTGCACTTGCAAAAGTCTGTTTTCAGTTTTTGCTGTATTAAATGTATTCTTCCTGTATTGCTATGCATTACTTAATTCCATTGGCCTAAACACATCCATAACCCACTTAAGCTAAAGTACCTATATTTGTGGCCAGGTTTACAGCAATAGTGGCATGGCACACACATTGGCATTTTTGTTTCTTGTCTCTGCATGATGATACTGCACTCACAGTATTATGCATTTTCAAATAGTATTGTTTTTTGCTTGATAGAAATGCCACAACCAACATTTTTGTGGTCAAGGGCTCCTGAAAGAGAGCTACATTACCTGTGGCCAAAAAATGATGATTGATTTTTTGCTAATTCCTTTGCAGCTGCAAGATGTATATAACAGATGATTTTAAGCAAATGCATCACTTTCCAGAGTTTATCACTAAATGTCCGTTTTTCATATTATACAATGGTTTAACTGCAGGGCTCATTTGAAGGGGGAACGCGCTGGAACGGCATTCCTGTAGATCTGGAAAGAGGTTATGTGGGTTTTGGCCCTGCCCACGTGATTCCTTTTCCTCCCCACAGCCTCCCTGCTGCCCGTGTCTTTAGCAACAGGCAGTGGCAGAGGCGGCAGCAGCTGCAGCACCAGCACCACCCCATTGCCACCTCCTGGATTCCTTGGTAGGAAGCTGGGATGAGTGCAGCCGCAGCGGCCACACACAAGGGTGGGGCAGCCACACACGAGGGCAGGGCATGGGGGGGCGTGCAGCCTATCCCTCCAGGCCTGCAAGCAGTGAGGGCTCTCCAAAGGAGGGTAAGCTGCTTTGAATTAATTCTGAATCTGCTTTATTTTCATTCATGACTTGTGAGTGAGTGAATGAGTGCATGCGTGCGTGCAAGCAAGGCTGCTGGGCCTGGCCCTCCAGAGGAGGGTAAGTTGCTTTGAGTTCATTCTGCTTTATTTTCAGGAAATACCTGGAGATTTTTGGGGAAAGGGGCCTGAGGGGTGGGTGTTGCCTTCTGACACTTCCGGTGATGACCCCTGTTTAACTGTATACATTTTCAGAAAAATATTGAGACACTAATACATATTTGTAGCCTAACTGCATTTGTACTTACTTGAAGTAGTTTTCTGCATGGGTTTTCCCCACAGATTCTGGCCCCAGACTGCTTCGATTTATGCCCTGAATTCCACATGCAATTTTTTTGCTGTTAGTTTTCTCTTCAAGTTTTTGGGTTTCCCCTCTCCCCCCCTTTTATTTTAGACCACTTTTACCCCAATCTTTTTCTGGAAGCCAATTTTGAGTCAATTTTTTCATTGTATGTAATATTTCTTTTGGTTTTACTTGTCCCACCCACCTTCCCCCCCCCTTGCCTTCCTTCTCTTCTTCTTGGTTCTGTTTTGATCAATTTAAATGGCTAATTTCATATCGAGAGATTGAACTGCCATTGCAAGAATAGGTGCAGCAGCTTCTCTGAATTCCCAGTTTTCGTTTTTAAAAAACAAAGAGTCTAACCACTTGTGGAGATACAAAGAAAAAGGCATATCTCTGTAAGGGAAGGAGCTAGAGACTTACTTTTTAAAAAATGGAAGCTAGGAACTCAGAGAACCTGCCGCACCTTTTATTACAATGTTATGTCAATTTGTTGATATGAAATGGATGATTTTTTAAAAAAATGCAAAAGCCCTGGTAGCCAGGGCGGGGGGCGCTTCTGGCCCCAGAAAAAGCAGCGCAGTGTGAAAAGCACACAGCCACTGCTGCTCTTGGGTATGTCCTAAGAGGTCGTTTTGCCCTGCTGGTGCCGGCCTGAACCAGCCTGGGCAGGACTCTCCAGTTTGGATAGGGGGAACTTGGGTATGTGTGGTGGAGCTGCTCCCCTTTTAGGCTTCTCCAGGCAAAGACTTCCTCATATGTTCATTTTCAACCTTAAAAAAAAAAAGCTTATCTATCTATTGATACAAGCATAAGCAAAAAATAAAAAGAGGGTACTGTGTCATTACCGATGATGCCACCCATGACTCCAGCACCCATTCTTGAAAATCCTTATTATTTAAGCCACATGCAGAACAAACCAACTTCACAACTGCATGTGGGGCGAATATAATGGACAGAGAGAACTTTTTCTCTCTCCCACAGCACTAAAATTCAATAGATTTAAGAACAGACAAAAGGTAGTAGTAGTAGTAGTTGTAACAACATTCTATTTATATACCATCCTTCAGGACAACTTAACACCCACTCAGCAGTTTTCAAAGTATGTTGTTGTTATCCCCACAACAATTGCCCTGTGAGGTGGGTGGGGCTGGGAGAGCTCTGAAAGAGCTGTGACTGACTCAAGGTTACTCAGCTGGCTTCAAGCAGAGGAGGGGGAATCAAACCCGGCTCTCCAGATTAGAGTCCCAGCACTCTTAAACACTACACCAAACTGGTGTGGTGTAATGACTGACTGAGTAATTATATTGCAGAATTTACTGTGAGGGGATGTAGTGGTAACCGTTATCATAAAGTCTTTAAAAGATTATTGGAGGATAGGTCCATCAATGGCTATTAGCCATGGTGTGTAAAGGGAACATCCATATTCAGGGGGAACAGACCTCTGAATACCAGTGCTGGGTGGCAACATTAGGGCAAGATCTCTATTCCCTGTTTGTTGACCCTTCAGGACAACTGCTTGGCTACTGTGAGTAATAAGGTTACCAGGCTGCATCCAACAACTCTCAGGAGAAAATGGGGACAAGGTCTGGCATGCCAACATCTTGCTGGTGCATTTACATCACTTCCAGTTTTACCATAGAGTTTTTGTAAAATGCTAGAGCATCCACTGTGTCACTTGTAGTTTAACTAGAAGTGACATAAGCAAGCATTGGGCTTGGCAGGCAACAAGGATGCTGATCTTAGCCTTAATGTAACAGGATACTGATCTTCTTATCAGTGAGTACATTAATGGCATATTTGCAGATTATTAAATCAGAAAGCCAGTACTGGTGAGAGTGTCAGACAATCTGGGAGACCAAAGTTTGAATCTTGACTCTGCCGTGGAAGTCTGCCTGGTGACCTTGGGCCAGCCACACATGTGCAGGTTAATTTACCTCAAAGAGACGTTATGAGGATAAAATGGAGAAGGGGGAAGCATGATGCCCTTTGGGTACCCACTGGATAGAAAGGCTGAATATAAATGAAGAAAATAAGAATCTACAAACATAATCAGAGACAATATGTCGTTTGTTTTCACATTTTTTTTAAAGCTGGAGGTGAATGGTATAGGATCCCTCCATCCTACCAGCCCCTATGGGCACTAGCTGGCACTGCAGTTAGCTAAGTTACAAGGATGGGAAAACTTTTGCATGCAACTAGGGACATTCTCAGCACCTGCAAGAAAAGTTTTAATGTAAGATATAAAGCCTATATCTGAAAGAGAACCAACATTTCTGGGAGGAAAAGCATAAAAGTATTTGAAACTAGTGAGCTGCTTCAGTATCTGCTCCATTTTGGACTGTTAAATTAATTTAATGAGCAGTGCAATTGCATTTACCATTTACCCTCTTGTGTAAAATCTATTTATAGAACAGCAGTGCAGACTGTTTATATACCAGCCATCATAACGTACCAGGATACCAATTAATACTTTAAAAGCTCCTCTTTAGGTTAAACAATAATAATGACAATTATATTGAGGTTGACACTGGTGTAAATCAGGAGCAATGAGGTAGCTATAGTGACTGGTGTAAACATTAAAATCATGTACTTGCATATTAAACTTCTGGGGCCAAGATGTTTGCTGGCACAGTGCCACTTAAAATAATGAAGCAGGCTTTAAATCTGGCTTTAAAGATGCCTGTAAAGCTAGAGTCTGGGCACTGAGCAAAATCTCTAAGGAATCAGTTATAAAAACCACACAGAGGGTAACTTTCTAAGCATCTCAGTTAAAAGCACAAACTCAAGTCTGTGGTTTCAGCTTTCATTTTTTGTTAGTAATGTCAAACAACGATTGCTTTAGCGCCTTTTCTCTTTTAGCATGCATAGGAAACACATCATACAAGTGGCTGAAGAAATTTGCTGGATGAGCCCATGGGACTACCTAGTCCAATATCCTGCTATCAGTGGCCAACCAGACGTTTTGTGGCCCACAAGTAGGACATGCAGACAATAGTCAGTAGTCCTTTCTGCAGCATGTGGTGTTCAGAAACACACTGCTTCTGAATATGGAGGGTGTGTTATCAGAATTACTCCTTGTGAGTAGGGGGAATTAGCAGCAAGGAGAAGGCTATGCAAGAGGGGTAACAAGTGAGATCCTCTACCAATTTTTTTCTGGGTCCCCTCCCCAAGGAAACTGATGAGACAGGTGTTCTTCAAGTAAAGAGTGGTTTTTATTTAAAGGGGAAAATGCACACACAAGAGATAACTCACAAGCATACAAGGTTCATAGGAAAAGCAATGGTGAAAGTGGAATAGGCTTGAGGGATTTTCGGGTGATAATTACCTATCTGAAGAGCAGAATAGTACACAGGAGAGAAGGGCTTCAAATGGCCAGCGTTCTTGACCAGGAGAGCTTAGGGAAGGAGACCCTAAGGGTACAGTGCTCAGATCCGAAGAGGCATGCACAATTTGAATGGGGCAAAGCCTGGGTTCTTACAGGGCAAATCCATCCCTGAGGCGGGAAGGTGCCTTGACGGTTAGGACAAAGACCTTAAAGGTCATCTCTGGGGAATGACAAAAGTTTGAGTACCTTTGATTGGTGCTACCGGGGTGTAGCAAAGAATTAGATTGGTCTCTCCTGGTGTTTCATAAAGAAACGGCAGTTAATTAATGTCTCCGGAGCTTGGTGATGAATTTAGATCCTTGATTAGATGTTTTCTGGAGGGAGTTACAAACTTATCGGAGCATATTGATGGCCCTAGATTGTAGGATAGGATTTAATCACAAAGAAGAGGGGAGATTGGAATGTTTGGGTGGTGACTCAACGAGAACCCTCAAGACTGCACATTCTGCAGCTTGGAGGGGCAAGAATCAATCATGCCCGATCGCTCAGCATTTTGTACTTGATACTGACTGTATTAACCTCATACTGTGTAATCCGCCTTGAGTCTCAGTGAGAAAGGCGGACTATAAATGACATTAATAAATAAAATAAATAAAAAATTCATGACTCACTCTCCCGGGTGGGACTTGGCAACGCTTTATTCAGCCACTAGAACCTTCTAATGTGGATCAAGCCACATTAGATTCAAGGGGCTTATGATTTTTATATCATAAGCTGCTATAAAATGGCGGAGGCCTGGGTCTACTACTCACATATGAAACTATTAAGGCTGACATCGACAGCTCTATATGAATTGGTCTAGTTTTCTCTTAAAGCCCTCTAAGCCAATGATTGTTACTACATGGCAGAGATTTCCATAAGTTAAAGATGCACTGTGTACATCATAATGGATTATTCTTTCATTTGTTCTTTTACCCAGTTTTATTGAATATGCCCAACAAGCTCTAATATTGTGAAGGAGGAAGGAAACTCCTAGCCATTTAGCCATATTATAATAAAGTTTATAGTGAACTTTATTACGTTCCTCTCCGTAATCTTTTTGTCACAACTATTTCAGTTTTCCTCCCTTGGGAAGGTGCTCTACCCATGGCTGGTCTGGCTGCCCCTTTACAGATAGTTTTGAGATGGGAGACAAGTTTGGTGTAGTAGTTAAGAGCAGTGGGACTCTAATCTAGAGAGCTGTGTTTGATTCTCCACTCCTCTGCTTGAAGCCAGCTGGGTGACCTTGGGTCAGTCACAGCTTCTAGGAGCTCTCTCAGCCCCACCTTACAGGGTGATTGTTGTGGGGATAATAATAACATACTTTGTAAACCACTCTGAGTGGGTGTTAAGTCATCCTGAAGGGCAGTATATAAATCGAATGTTGTTGTTATTGTTGCTGTTATTATCATCATACACTGGCTCATGAAAAATCTCTGCAGATGGGAGGGACCACCATCAGCAGAACAAACTTTCCTTGTTTCTCCTGTCCTACTTCAGCCCCCAAATGCTCACCAAATGCTACTTGTAGGGGGCAGGAGACCCTCCCCCTGGAGCAAATGAATATTATTCTTATCCTATGGTCACTCAATTGGCTTCCTTTTAGTTACCGAGCCCAATTCAAGGTATTGGCTATCACCTATGAAGTTCTCCACAGCCTTGGTCCATCATATCTATGGAACTGCTTCTCTCCCTATATTTCACCATGGCAACTTCGCTCATCTAAACAGGGCCTTCTGCAGGTGCCACCTTGTACATGGGCAAAATCAACAGCTGCCCATACATGAACATTCTCTGTGGTGGCCCCCACTGTATGGAGCAGCTTGTCTGAGGAGGTTAGGAAAGCTCCCACTGTCCTGGCCTTCTGTAAACAATGCAAAACCGAATTGTTCAAGAGGGCTTTTTGCTCAGATGGAAGGGCTGTACTGTAAGAAAGTGGCCCCAAGAGATCCATCAGTAAAGGGATAGGGAACCATCAGGAAAGGTCTAAGAAGGGACGTTATCCATTTTCACTACTATTGCTATAAACAGTGAAGGACCATAGACTTCACTGCTATTGCTGTAAGTATGATCTTACTGGATAGCTCCTATGTTGTTTAATATTTCAGTCATGGAATTTGTCTATGCTCTGTTTCAACACTGTTAAATCTTTTTTCCCCATTTTTTCTTTCACTCTTTAAATCTTGCAAATTGCATGTATATATCCATTACTGAAATGTCATGATATTGATTGCACTGACGCACACCATGTAATCTACCTTGAGTCTCAGTGAAAAAGGTGGACTATAAATGACATATAAATAAATAAGTAGATAAGTAAATAAATAAATAGAGGTCTGCAGTGGGAGGGGAGAACTGGCAAAAATCAGTTTCTTTCTGTTAGGGGATCTAGTCCAGTGTCTTCTATCCTGTCACTGCACTCGGCCAAGTCTGAAGTCTTTCCGCCGCCCAAGAAGTCTTCCTCTGATGATTCCTTGGGCTGGAGGAAAGCTTCAGACTGGGCTGAGCAGAGGGGCAGGAGCCATTATTTTAAATGGGTTTCCCCCCTCACCATAGACATTACAGTGCTGGATATTTTATTTACAAACCCTTCCTTAAGGTGGAATTTGCCTTTGTCCCCGCTCAGGGGGTGCCTCTTTCCATCATGATTTCAAGACCTCTTTCCTGGTTAATCCCCATCAGTTCAGCCTGATAGGTTTACTCGCATGTTTGGCCTTGGATCTCCATATATAACATCTACTGGATTGTTCTGTCTACATGTATCAGTGTACAAGGGCATTTCCATAGCCAACACTGTGGGCTTGCTTGCACACATATCCCAGTACATTGGGACTGCTATCCTGTACTACAGTCCAAAAAGGTCTTGCGCAGCCAATCCTATATGTGTTTGATTGAACGTAAGCTCCTTTGAGTTCAATGGAGCATAGTGCCAAGTAACATTGTTGGCAGAGAGAGGGCATTCATCTCTTAAAGTGACAAGCACTGCTTCTATTATTTTGAGGTTAACCCATTTATTTTTTATAAGATTTCAGATTTTTCTGCAAATCTCGGGCTTTTCTTGGGTTTATAGAAAGATCAGCCTTGTTTGTATATGCCCCATATCCATAGAAGAAGTCACATTGAGAATTATTGATGAGTAACTAGAAGCTCTTCTTCTATCAGAAACAGGATTGTCAGGCTGCAGCTTGGAGCTTCTGAGTGCATTTAGGGGACAGGGATGGGCACACGGGTATCATGCTGGTGCACAACATCACTTCCAGCAAAAACAGGGAGCAATGTTGGGGGCACTCTGGAATGTGCAAGAACTCTGTGGTTAAACCTCCACCTGACAGGTTTGCCAACTTTGGATTGGGAAATTCATTGAGATTTAGGGGTGGAGCTTGGGGAGGGCAGAGTTTGGGGAAAAGGGGGCCTCAGCAGAGTATAATTCCATAGTGAGTACCCTCTAAAGCAGCTATTTTCTCCAGGGAAACTGATCTCTCTAGTCTGAAGATCAGGTAAAGAGTCCAGTAGCACCTTTAAGACTAACCATCTTCACTGTAGTATAAGCTTTCGAGAACCGTAGTTCTCTTCATCAGATGCATGCATCTGATGAAGAGACCTGTGGTTCTTGAAAGGTTATGCTACAATAAAGTTGGTTAGTCTTAAAGGTGCTACTGGACTCTTTACTATTTTGTGACTACAGACTAACACAGCTAAGTCCTCTGGATCTATGAAGATCAGATGTAACTCGAGGAGAATGTCAGGCTCCACCTGGAGGTTGGCATCCCCACCCCTATGGCATGATGTCACTTTCACTTTTCAGGAGAACTGATGTGCCAGCGTGATGCCAGCATGCCCCACAAATGTCTCCACTCTCCCCCCTAGCCTATCAGGTGCTGGTGGGCAACACAGGACATTTCCAGGTCTCCCACCATAGCAGGAGCCCTGGCAACCCTAGAGACAGTATGCCTCTAAATCTCAGTTGCTGGGAAGGCAACACCATAGAGGAGGCTTTGTCCGCTGTGCCCCATTTGTCCTCCTTCTGGAAATCAGGATGGCTGCCATAGTCTGCAGGATGCTGCACTTTGGTCTTATTCAGCAGAATTGCTCATGTTTTTTGGCACCAGTATCTTGAACAACAGCTTGATTTGTGACACCAGACAGTAATGATGCTTATCTCCATACCAGGAAAAGTTTCACCTATATCTGCAGAGCAATCTGCGGCGAACAACACAGAATTGAACAATAGATCTGTTCCCTCCTCATAGCGGTACTGGAATAGTCAGAAATATATGGATTATTACAGATGTGTTTTAAACAATCCCAGTTTTACTCATGCTTTTAGCTGCCATCCAACATAAACTGCAGCAGGCAGTGCTTATAATTTTTGGATCAGCTACAATTACATACTAATCATATCTGCAATGAAAATCTTGCTGAGCAATCAGAATTTGATTGATGGTCATCCACCTACAAAACTGAGAGACTGGAGTGCTGCCATGTTTTTGATTGTCAGTAGAACAGCTGAAGCTCAGCAATGTGATACGCACAGAATTTTTTAGTATAGAGATCTCCGTCCGCTTTCACTCACTTAAATTTAGTTCATCCTGCTACAAAACAAGTCTCCAGCTCTAAGAGTGCCCCCTGCTGGAAAATGTCAAGGATGCAGTTCTAGTGATGCTGATTTTGATTCATATAATTAAAGGGATGCTATCCTACATTGGCTATTGAGACTGCATTAATGTAAAGGTAATACTACACCTCCCAGCATACTTTTAAGAGTGGAGGGCAGAAGCAGGAAAAGGATAAAGGTTTTGCAAATCTGGCTCATTTCCCTCAGATGGAGGGGGTGCTTGCTCGGATGCCACCTGAAGAGATCTCAGTAGTTCCAATTGTAGGGGCAACAATAAGAAATTAATAATTGAAAGAGGCTATTTCCTTTTCCTCTCAATTATAATGAAAAATTCTGTCTTGCAATCAGCCAAAAGATGGAAAAACTGGTAATGTTCAAAGAGAAAGTGGCTAGTTGGCTACCCTACATGCAGAAATAATAGCGTACTTTGGAGCAACCTTTCGCTTCTAACTGTATAATTAAGACCATTCATCTGATAAATGATGTTAATAGGAAGATCTTATATGTTAGAAACTCTACAGCAGTTTTTGTTTTAGAAATTAACTGTTGGGTATGGTGATAGTTGTTAGAGTTTAATGATTTTTCAGCATTTGCTTTATAGCACCCACTTAGCAGTTTGCAACAAAGACTATGAATCAGCAGAGACAGACAAGTTTCATCCTCCTTCCTCCTTCATCCGCTGGAGAGAATATTTTAGCCCCAAGAATGTGACATCTTTTGCTTGTATCTTGTGGATCATGTTTGTTTTTAACCGATAAATGAAACATTGAAGTGTCTATTGTGTCATTCCCACAGGGATAGTAGCACACTTACAAGCCCTCCCCCCTGCCACCCATCACAAGAACCTAAAGTAGATTACAATGTTTTAAATTCCCCGATTTCTCAAAAGTAATTAAAATGCAAAGTGCAGAGGTATACCCTGAAAGATGCACTGTTAAAGCATCTGTTGAATGGGCTGGGTATTCTTGATTGAATAGCTCCGTGGAAATGTAGGCCTAATCAGTCCATTGGATGAGACCCCCATGAGATATACACATGATAAATATACTACACACACATTTAAAACACACAGGTCCATTATTTTGGATTATTATTAGTGTAGTGCAATTGATAAAATATTTCTGATGCACTCTAGGTTATGGTATTTTACACATCTAGGTTATTTTGTTTCTATGTAAGATTACCTAAGTTATGATCAGCTAAAATGTTTTTATGCAATACATAATTAGATACGCAAAGATAACCTGGACTTCAGTGACTCCTTCAGTCCTCACTCGTAGAGCATATCAAAATGATTAAGGTACATCCCCACAAGCTCGATCCCTAAAATTTGATAAACATGTAGTACAGAGTGTGTGTCACTAAACTCTTTTCAGCTATTAGGCAAGGCCCAAGATCAATAATCAACACTAAGGTACCTTTATACAGAATGATATGATTTCCAAAGTCAACTGTTTTAACACTCATCTCTGCCGGTGCTGTTGGGTCAATTTTTCACAGACACCAGAGAGAATATTTTAACCCCAAGAAGAAACTGACCAATAAAATGGTGCGAGCAGGTTAGAACTAACAGTGAATCTTGACCTATTCTACATGGCCACAGTAAAGTTACTATGTTTACCTACAAGGGATATTTTGGGAAAAAACATAAACCATACTCTATGTAAAACTCCATAATTTCTAGAAAAATCAGAAAACAAGAAACTTACACACTTTCCCCTGAAAATGTGGGCCAAATTCCATACATAGGTAGCCTCCTGGATTTCCGCAAACGATGCAAACTCAGATTATTCAAAAAGGCCTTTTACTCAGATGGAAGGGCTGTATTGTAGGGAGGGGATCTCAGATGATCCGCTAATAAGTTAGGAATCATAAACTTCACCACTATGTTGTATTGAATTCCTGCTAACGCTACGTCTTTGTGAATTTGTATTTATGTACCCTATGGCATTGTTTATGGAAATGTTCTTGATATTGACTGTACTAATGTCACACTGTGTAATTCATTCTGAGTCTCAGTAAGAAAGGCGGACTGTAAATGACATAAATAAATACTAAAAAAAGACATTTTTCAATGTGAGCTTGCAAACTGGGATGGGAGAAATTGCAGGTCAGTTAGTAAATTGTTATTATGGTCCAAAAGACATACAGAAGCAGAACAAACGATGTTAAATTAATTACCTAAATTCATATCTCTACATATATAACTCATCCTAGCTCATCAGACAATGAAAAATACCATAGGTAATCAAAAATAGGGGGAAATGTATTTTACATCACAGTATAAGCTCACTTTGCAGCCGTGAGCATGGTACGCACAATATTGGATTATGGGATTTCTTAAGAGATATAGTAGCTAAATTACAAACTATAGAACTAGAAGATACATTTTATAGAATATAAACTATAGAATGAGATCCCTATTCAAGCTTATCATCTGTCCTACAGGTTCTACAAAAGTGGTTGGCCTTATGAAGTTTGAGAGTGATAATTCATTAGTGTCCAGCTCACGTTTTTCATCACTTTCAAGATAGTCCAGATGGAAGATTATGAAAACAATTTGAAGCATTAGAAAAGAGAAGAAATAGCCTTAACATGAAATTCTCTAGATTTCAACCTCGAAAAGAAAAATTATTTTATCACTTTAACGAGTGGTTTGATCAGTGTGATTTTTTTTTTGTAAAACAAAACATGCCAGTATTCATATACAATGTTGCACCAATTTCCACCACTTCTCCCCTTAGGATTTGGGTGACCCCTCCCCTTCCCCAAAGTGCTGGTTCTCAGTACCATTGAGTATCAGCACAAAGAAAGTCTGGCTTTAATTATATTTGAAACAGTTATTGATGATGGATGATTTTCACAATCAGTTCTCCATCCTTTCTTCAAGGTCCTTAAGTATTTAGGTCCCATTGGATATTACATGGGGCTATGTTAGGATAGTGTAGAGTGCAAGAGGTAAAGTTTCCAGCAATGACCCACCCACCCCTCAGTTCTATGAAAGAGTTATTATTAGATGTTTACTTGACATGGGTAGTTGAAGTTGGAGGTGGGGGAGAGCTAAGATTTGAAAGTATTATAACTTCTTGGGATCCTAAAACAAAATTTCTTTTACGAGAAGTTTCATGTTGCTCTTTTTCAAAGTGATGTATATCTTTAAAAAGGTTTTGTGATACTTGTTGTAATACTACTAACAACTATGCTTATTTCAGTCAAAGAGACTGCAGGAAGCTACATTGGTCCAAAGCAAAATCCAAAATCAAAAGCCAATAATACCTTTCATGAAAACCAACCAAAATAACAGAAAACAATATGCAAGCCTTCAAGTTTTTCAGAACTCTTGATCAGGCTGGGTACTCAAAGGTGGTTGGGGGAAGAGAAACTCATATTTCATGTCATTGTGAAAAAGCCTCTTGTCTGCATGCCGTTGGATGTGTGTAGGGTTCTTAGTGGACTTCAGTGGGCAGAGGGTGTAACTAGCTAGGATCAGATTGTGTTCCTGGCATGTTGGGAAAAAGAAAAAAAACCCTGAAAATACAAAAACCAGCAGCTGGTTAAATGTCTATCTAATGGTTGGTCAACAGTTGTTGGTGTCCTGGTCATTTTGTATGTGCATATGATGCTATCTTTCAATGGTAAATTCTATGTTGTTCGAGGTATGGTCTTGATCATGGTCTTTTCCAGATGCATTATTCCAGGAAACTAGAAATGCATATTTACTAAGTTATTTTGAAAAAAGATGTTTATGAAGGTGTTTATAAAAAAATCCAATTTTCCTTAAAATATCCAAGTGACAATCACAAATGGACTCACATTCTAGCTGTATCTGACCAAGTGAGCTCATACCCTACCACAAATTTTGTTAGTCTTATAGGTGCTACTGGACTCTTGCTCTTTTCTACAAATTATTTCTCCTTTCATGTTTTAACCAATGCCAGAGCGCACCATGACGGAATGTAATTTCATTAGACTTTTATCTTGTACTTTATTTACAAATCTTGCTTACCTGACTTGTAGAAATAATTTCTGTACAGGGGAATTACATGTTGAGAGCCCATGTGAGCACAGGGAATGTTCGTATGTTTACCTCTGTGTTCTCTGGATAACTTCAAAGAGCTGCTGACTTCTGGTCTAGTGTGTTATGAGAGTCCATTTACTTTCCATCTCTCATTGTTTCCTTTCACAGCCTAATCAGAAGAAATGGTGGGGTAAATAAAGAAGGCCTCAACAATGACTGTAATGCTCACATGAAAGAAGGCTGTCTAGGAAGTGAATGGGTCAGCCATGGTAGGCTATAGCAGGGAAATAAATGATTTGGCACTGGACGGTGACAACCAGCAGGGTGCACATGCCCAGCATCAGAACAAATGATAGTTAATCTGCCCATTTGAAGATCTAATTGAGAGAACATTGTTTAACTCTTTAGCCGTAACTAAACTGAAACTTGAAAAGAGTTCGTATGCATCTGGCTGCTCGCCGGCTTCAAAGGCTCAATAGCTAAGCAGTGGGTCTAAGACTCAGACAGAAAGCTATGATTTGATCATCTTCTCATGAGCTTAATGCATTAACCCTCTTATGCAGATTGAGTAAATTCATTGCAGGATCACCGTCATATATCGGTATTAAGTTTTGATATTAATTAGGATTTCACCAGATGCAGTCCCTTCTCTTGTTAATATTGCGGCACAGTAATTGAATTGTGTATCTATAGGTGACTGTCTTGCTGCTAAATTGAGAACACCATTCCATAACTAAAGTAGAGTATCTTAATCTTGAAGTTTGTAAACTTTATCAGAGGAACATACCTAAAGAGTTTGTCTTTGCTTAGAATCCATTTATCTGTGCTACCTCATGATCTGGAAATCTTCTATTGATCTACATCTTGTAAGGTTTTGTATCTATATACTTTCTTCTAACAGACTGCTTATGCAATCACAAAACAGCTATTACTTACCATTCAGAACTTGAGGCTATATAGCTTGTGAAAACTCCTTTCTTCTTAAAGAAATGTTTAGAAGGCCTCTGCTGCGGGGAGGAGGAATGAATTTTGTGAAAATAATATCCTACCTTCAAGGGGTCAGGTTGTCTTTTAAGTAAGTTTATGACCTAGCATATTTATGTATTACCTTTCTCACTGGGATACATGGCATATTATTGCAGACTAACACAACTACCCACCTGGAAGTATAATAAAAACTTTCCATTGATCAGTACATGCTAGACAAAGTTTATTGTTTATAGAGGTTGCATGCCATTAGACATGTGCCTCTGTTATCAGAGACCTGTAAACAGGACAGGAGGAGTCCATTGGGGGCTAGAATCTCCTAAGTGCAGAGCATCACATGGGAGAAGGCCACAGGGAGGGTGCTAGGGGTAACTGGACATTGTATTTTTTCAGAACTCAATAGTTAAAGCAAAAACAAAATCATCTATGGCAGAAAATCAGAAACAAAATGCCAGTCCAACTGTGAGAGCCTATAACTATAGTCCAGTAGCACCTTTAAGACTAACCAACTTTATTGTAGCATAAGCTTTCGAGAATTACAGTTCTCTTCGTCAGATGCATGGAGGGCAAGAAGAAACTGGTCAGATATATAGGTGGAGAGGGGAGGGAGGAGTAGATGCAAACAGTAGCTTCTGATATGGAGATCAGTTTGCTTCTGTTAAGGAAGTCAGTTACTTCTGATAATGAGATAACCATTCAGTCTCTATTCAATCCCAGCCTGACTGAGTCAAATTTACATAATCTGAATAGAGACTATGAATGGTTATCTCATTATCAGAAGTAACTGACTTCCTTAACAGAAGCAAACTGATCTTGATATCAGAAGCTACTGTTTGCATCTACTCCTCCCTCCCCTCTCCACCTATATATCTGACCAGTTTCTTCTTGCCCTCCATGCATCAGATGAAGAGAACTGTGATTCTTGAAAGCTTATGCTACAATAAAGTTGGTTAGTCTTAAAGGTGCTACTGGACTCTTTTTGATTTTGCTACTACAGACCAACACGGCTAACTCCTCTGCATCTATGACTATAGTATTAACCGTTAGATTTTCTTCAGGCATATCCAAATCAGAATTCCGCCAACATAAACCTCATTGAGGCTGCAGAATTTAGCAAGAGCCACCTCCCCGCCCCCCCCACAAATTAGATCGCAGCTAAGTCCCAAACTAGTCATTATGTGTAACATGATCACCAAAGGATACATTTAGGAGGGTGACAGTGTTAGTCTGCAATAGAACAGCAGGATTTGATTCTAGTGGCCCCTTACAGATCAACAAGATTTTCAGGATATAAGCTTTCAAGAGTCAGAGCTTCTTCCTTCTTCAGACACAAGTAGGAATAGAGATCCCCGAGTCTGTATATCCCAGCCAGAAAAATAATCACCCCCAAAGGGTTTGCCACATGCTGGCTGCTGTGAGTTTCCTGTGGGAACTCAGTTCTGTCATAGAGAATGTTATTTGACCTGTGGAAGATATGGGCTGCATGTGCAAGTATTCAGCGGGGCAACTCACACCCCTGGGGCTATTTCAGGTAGGAAAAATGGCACAGGGAAAAGGCTGAAGCCTCTTGTCCCCCCCATGCAATGGTTCCAATCTGAATTCGGCCCTTGCGATGCTTCAGAATTGAGTTCCCACAATAAATTTGCAGCTGCTGTTTTGCCTACAAGTACCTGCAGCAGTCGTACACATAACTTCTAGTTTGGGCCTAACTAACATAGGCCTGTGTGAGTGGGCTAATAAAAAGATTTGTTACCTAGCAACAGTTATGGACCTCAATGAAAGTCAGAATCTTGAAGGAAGAGCACTGGAGGGCACTGGTTGCCCAGGGGAGCTGGATAAAGTACTGTACCGCAGGTGTGCTGTGCAGCCATAAAGGCAAAGACTCTTTTATTAAGCAGTAGAGAAGGGGAACTTTCTGATAAGTTTCTCTCTCAGCAAATCCTACTCACAAGTTGTTGTAAGGATAAAATTGAAGAGGGCCCATCTATACTGCCCTGAGCTCTTCGGAGGAAGGTTTAGTTATGAATGGAAATGGAATGGAAAACAAAATGTATGATACGCATAAAGAACCAGTTGTGCCCAAAACAAGCCACATTGCTTGTTTTCACAGATAGGGTCTGATAGTGTGGTGGAGGGAATCCGGAGGAATATTTCTCTGGGCCCATAGGGACTTGAAAAATGTACACAGGAATTGAGATTATATCTTATGAAACAACATTAGGCAGTAAATGTTTAAATTTTCCCTTCACAACCCTTCAGAGGCTTAAATGTAATATTGCATTTCAGACTTAAAAATAAAGCAGGGCACATTATTTAGACTTATGGATAAAACGGCCGTAGAAATTGTATTCAAGCTGTTAATTGATAACTTTATATTCAAAATCAGAAAATCCATATTTTCTAGTCAAAATTGTGAAAATCTGAGTTTCCCTACAATAGCTATACTAAAACCTAATCCAATTAAAAATGGAAATTAATAAACAAAGCAGCATACAAAAAAAATTATCTCGTTTCTGAACAAGGAATTATGCTAAATGTTTCTTTTCCACTGTTCCTTTTTTGTGGGAGTGGGGAGAATGGAGAACCATTTATAGCAGCTACATTTAATATGGGATATTGAAATTATGCAGTGTATAGTTTTAATATAATTCAACAGATGGAAACATGCAGGCAAACTCGTGTTTCTTGTTGGAAAGTGTGATTCAGGAGTTGGGACTAAGCACGTGCAGGCAGCTCTAATCTGAGTGTTATCAATAACACAAATCCTCTGTTCAAAGAAGGTCTTGAATCCTGCCTTCTGCTCCCACAGTCTTATGCAGCTTTGACCAGACTTTTCAGTTGAAAATAATGTGTTCACAGCACCTGTCTTGGTATTTCTCCTGTTGGATTATAGGTTTGGTTATGACATACAGGAGAATGAAGGATGGATAAAAGTGGTAGAATATTCTGTACCACTTCAGGCCTGCCGGTGGTAGACTCCAGCTTTGAATGCTCCTGTCTAAAGTTTCCTGCAAAACAACAATAAAAACAACAACCTTGCACAGCAAGGAAAAAGGTTCTTGCTTCTCTCTTTGCTTCCTGTGCTGATTTTCTGATGACAGGGATTTAAAAATATCTTTCAGAATCCTTTGCCTGAAGTCTAAAGTGATGTACTTGATCCTACCATCTTGTATTCCTGTGTTTGTTTGTGAACCGTGTCTAAGTGCAGTTCAAACTAACATTAGGCTATGAATTCTATGGTACAAACAACAGCTTTGGAAGCCATGCAAAAGAGCGAAGAAAAAATTCAGAAATGACTCTTTTCTGTAAGCGGGATGAGATGTGGTGCATTTCACTACAGGAGAGGTGCAAGAGCTGTTGTTTGAGATGTTGCAGTGAAAATATAGAAAGAATATGCATGATTTGAAACTAATGACACCTTAAAGGCCAACAAGATTTTCAGGTATCTTTGACTCTCAAAAGCTTACACCCTAAAAATCTTGTTGGTCTTTAGAGTGCTACTGGACTCAAATCTTGCTGTTCTACTGCACACCAAGATGGCTGCCTACCTGAAACTAAAGAATATGCATGTCACTCATAATTGTCTCTCCGGTCTCTTGAGGCTTCTTTAAAATTTTGACTTAACGTTTTCGGTCTAGATCAAATTGAAAGTGAAATTAGCAGGGGAGGATTAAATAGCCTCTTACGGCAGATAAAGGCTTGATTAAGGAAAGTATTTGTAGTGGTATCAGCTGAACAATTTGATCTTTATAAATGCTTTATTGGATTCAGGCATATCATGAACTCTCGTTTTATATTATTGCCATACAAACCATTACATCTTGCTGAACCATTCCTCTGTGGTGAATCCAAATGAGACGGAGATGAAAGTTGCATCTAAGGTTAGAGATATTTAAAAAGTAGGCAGTCTGATGGTGGTTGGGGAGGGGGTATAAGTAACATGAACAAGTGGATCAAAAATGGCTAGAGCCTACTGAAGGGTTTGTTCTACAAATGTTATTGCCTCTTCACAGCAGTCCTTGAACCCCGCAGAAAACAAAGACAAAAGGTAAACTATGATGTAAAGTTTATGTACAAGAATATAAGGTTTATCTGGAATATTTACAAGATTTGTTTAAAGTAATATTTTACAACTCTTTCAGAATAACCACTAATTATATTACAGTTAGGCTGAAGAAAGGTTTACTTTGAGAAGGCAAAAGTACCAAAAAATCCCCCACAAAACCTCTCCTAAAATGTTATTTCAGTCAGTTTAAAATTCTTGTTATTGACCGGTATGTATAAAATACTGTGTAAAAACTGCTAATATACCTTTATTGGTTAAGTTTCTTCATAAGTAGCACATGCAACAGTGGATTTTTCTATAGTGTATAGAAATAGATGGCACATCACTTCATAAGAGAGAGACTCAGGTCCAACATTCAAGGCCAGAATGAAACTATAACGGCCATAATCCAACATAAACCTAACTATGATAAAGCCCAGCTGAATTAATAGGCTTAAGCATGCCCAACTCTGCATGGGATCGTGACCAACGACTGGGCAAGAGTCCAGGTTGCAAGCTCTCTCTGTTCCATAGTCCTGATATGATGTTCAAAAAATTACCACAAAGCAACTTTTCCCATCATTTCCACACAGCCACCTTTTCTTATGACTAATTCCCCCGCAGATGGTGACACTGTGGCTGCACTAATCCCCCAAATGACAGGGCCACATCCCCTTCTGGTGGCTTTGTACCACATTACTGAACCTGACAATCATACCTTATGCTTGACACACTCATTCTAAATATATCCTATACGGAAATGTAGCAATATAGAATGCATTGCGAGACAGTTAGAAACAGAAAGCCAAAATGGTAGACTTTTTAAAAAAAAGTCTCAGATCACATTCTGAACCAATGCAAATAACTAGCTCTAAGTAAGATATTCTGATACTTCGCAAAAATATTATAGTTTTACTATATGTACAAAATCAGCCTCCCTCTTCCTCCTTTTTTGAAACGGGTCTTCCTCTCTCATGCCTGCTGTGCTTTGTGGCTGAGGAAGCAGGAAGGTGCAAGAGATTTGGAAGAGCCCTGGGGACTGAAAGCACCACACGCGGAAGTGACTAGCACTGCAGTTTGCGGATGCTGCGCGAGAATCTCTTGAATGCCCTCTGACCTTTCTGCCACCGCTTTACGGAGGTGATCACCAGCTCTCCTGCCAGCCGCTGTCCCATCACTAAATAGGGTGCATTTATATCATTCATCTCATCACAGGTACACTGAAGGCCACCTTTGAGCCAGAGCACAGTCTTTTTCAGATCTCTTTCTGTCACACCATTCAGCTTGTAGATGGTTTTGCTCTTTGTTTCTGGGGTGATCTTGGTGTCTCCATTGATGTAGGCGATCTCCTTCACTTTTATCTTCAAGGCTAATCAGGATAACGGGCAAGGGAGAGAGAGGAGTGGGGTTGAGAGAAAGAGAGAGAGGTTTTTCCCATTAGTGTGCATAAAGAGGACCTGGGGAGGGATGTCTTCTATTGCTAATTAAACTGTCAGTAGCTGACAGGGTGGACAGCAGGTGGCTCCATTTCTAAAGCCACAAAGGGCACGCAAGTCATTGCAGTTTGAATCAAACTTTTGGGAGGGGTGGGAGCTGTTTTTTAGAAACAAAAATCTTCTCTAAATGGATCTTTCCCCCTGTCTTTTCTATCATTTGTAAACAGAAAAAGCACCCATTTTGTACATTAATTATGCATTAGGGTTTCAGTTAGCATGATGTTGTCTCATGGAGGCTGCAGTGGGAAAGGGAGGGGTCTACTTTTCATTGGGAATTTGTTCTCTGCAGTGGATGAAAACTTTTCAGACTAAATTTACAAGGTCAGTCTTAGGCAAACCTATAAGAAGGAATCAATATTGCTTGTGTTCAGAAAAATCTGGCAAAGAGAAGGAGAATTAGTTCAACAGCTGCATTTAATTTGGGAAAACAACTAAGAGGATGACAAACACAAGGGCTCTTTAAGAAGCCTGCAGAAACTCTTAGCCCTTAAAAAAAAAGAGCTTATCTGAATAGCTCATGTTGGATGTACCAGACGAAATCTTAAGGTAGTAATGGGCAATTGTGACTTGCTGTCAATTTGATGCTGCTTTAATATAAAACTATTAATACCTTTAAAATTCCACTGCACGTGTTTTTATAGTTATAAACTGATAAGATTGTAGCACATATTTACTATTGTCAACTTTAATTCCCTTCCTGCCGACTCTTTTCTCACATTTAATCAGCTTTGTTCAAGAAAGTTTTCCAATCGCTCGTAAGCCAGAGAGATGGTCATGTTTTGCAACAATTTGTCTGCCCGCTCACATCCACAATGAGATTCACAACCTGCTTAATCCTACAGCGGTTATGCTGTCATTTTGGGAATCTCTGATTTTTCAAGAGAAACACTGAACAGGTTTGATTTGGGAACTTGAAGGGTTAGCAGTAATGGTATGAATTAACATTAAGAGCTGAGAAATGATATACAATCAGCATGCCCCGTGCATCTTCTGAGTTTTCCAACCCTTCCCACCATTTCAAGTCTGGCATCCCAGCAGGATAGTAGGCTGTATTCTCTTTCTTTCCCCAATGGGAAGATGGGAACTGGAGAGGAGAAAAGCCATGCTGTCGGATCCACAGCAGGATAGGAGCTCAAGCGCCCCTTTCTTAGTTCCCCTCCCCCAGCTCTGTAGGAACAGACAAGGGGAAACAGTATGGAGCCAAGATCTGCAGGCTAGGCTTGCATTCAAACTTTCTTTTGTATGCTTCACTAAACTACGTATCAGCATACCATGGCATACAGATATCGGTCAGAAAATCACCAGTAGAAGTCATAACAACATTTACACCGTATGTTGCTTCAGACACTTGCAGAGGAGAAGGTGATTAATAAATCTAGAAATAAATATTTTCTTGAATGGTAAGAGCTCACTAATGCTTTTTGCACAAGTCCATTTAACTTCTCTATCACAAGGATTCCTGTGGCTCGCTACTCTTATTATTAAATATAGAAATCACTATGTACAAATCCATCAAGCTGTCCATTCTAATGGAGCAGTGAGAAGTTATTCAAAGAAAGGCATATAGAAAGGGACAGCTCTCCCAGTGTATGCTAACTAGCTGGATGTCTTAGACTGGCCCACACATTTCGGTTGCTGAGCCCAGCCGTCCTCTGTTAAGGGGCACTCTTTCTGCTAGATACAGGTGGTCTGGAACAGCTTGTTAAGGGAAGGACACGCTGCTCTTTCCCTTCTTGTTTCTCCAAAGGGCTTTCAAAATAGTGTGACTAGTGGTGGGAGGGATTTGAACCCAACAAGCAAGGACACTGGGGACTATTTATACTGGCAGTTGTTCCCTTAAAGATACAGTGGATTTTATTTTAAACTGTTTTAAAAATATGTTTGCTAGCTCTTTTAAACTTTGTAGGTTAAATTCAAACAAGCCATTTTCAGTAGCTCCTATTGATTTCTGTGGGTTGAAGTCAAAGATACATATGAAGGTTGGGGGAAACTGGCTGCCTGCTCCAGATACTGGTGCCAGCAGGGGCAGCTCTGGCTGCCTTAGTCGGGTCTCAGGGCACCTGTTCACTTTCTTCTGTAAGTGAATGATTTTAAGTCATTTCTGTGTGGGAGACAGGAAACCTGTGAATAATATTGCAGTGGAAGAAAAATCTATCCCCTGTTCTTACCTGGGGTAAGCTAGGGCTCCACGGGAGATTTATTCCACCACATAGGGAATAAGAGGCATCTCCCTTAAATGGTTCCTGAACTATACAGACCCTGCACTTCTCATAGTAAAAGGCACTTTACTACTAACAAGAGAGCAGCTGTCATGTTTGTTTCAAAAAAGGATGCTACACAACTTGAAGGCTGACTACATTGCCAATGCAGCTAAGCCAAATAAACACATTAATTTTGTATCCTAATGACCTGAGATTGTATTCTTGTTGAATTAATTGCTTAAATAAAAAATTTCATCTGCATGATTTCAGGAACATTTTGTTAATGACAAATTTTAGTAAGATTTTCACTTTGAAGACCAACTAGATTTCCAGAGTAGGAACTTTCAAGAGTCAGAAGCTCATAGCCCGGAAATCTAGTTGATCATTAAGGTGCTATGGGACCCGAATCTTGTTCATCTACTACAGACCAACAAGGCTACCCACTTGAAACAAAGTTTTAGCAAGATGATAAAAATGGTCCTTCTTTTAAATCACATAAATTTGCTTCCACTTACCAAAATCATTTTTGCAAAGGTTTTCCACAATTTCATTGTCATCTTCATTCTTGCTTTTGCAGGCATCACAAACTTTGGGTGCTAGAAATGTAAACATTTAAAAAGAGAACTCATATTCAAATGAGAACAGTAGGTGGCGTTTGGAAGCAAAGTATTCTTCTTTTTAGACATAGTTAGGGACAGTCACCGATTTCTGCCATTTCCACCCATTTTTTCTGCTACTTTTAACTTAACATTGCTAATAATTTTTTTGGAAGCCATCTAGTTAGATTTTACTGAACTAATTCTAAGAAAGAACTAGTGAAATATAAAAACAGTGGTAGAAATGAACAGCAACAGACATTCATCAATGTCTTTGGGATAACCTGCACGGCAGTTTAAAGAGTTTGGAATGGTTTGTTTTAGTGAAAAAATAATTGAAATAAAAATTAGATAGCCATGTTCAGCACAAATCAAAGAAGACTGAAAGGGAATTTGAGAGGATATTGAAAAAGAAGATAGATGAATTTTCCGTTGCTCCCCCTCCCAGCTCCACACCCCCTAGGTTTCTCTGAGTGAACAAAAATCAATGATGGGAGGGGGAGCAGAGAAGAGGAAAGATACAGGCAACACATTGCACAAGGGGTTGCTTCAGAAAAGCTGCTCTCTCTTCTCCTGTTCCTTGTATTTAAACACTTGGGAAAATCTCACCTCTCTCTCTTTGCTGTAGCTAATTAAAACCATCTCCCCAAGTTGTAAACCGTTAAATGCTGCAGGCAATTTTTTTTTAAATGACAGTTCATGGATTTGATGCACACTGCATTTGTTTATTTATCAACACATTGTTTTGGGACGTCAAAGGCTTGTCTTTCTCTTCCTTATCAATGAGAGAGTTCTTTCTGTAAGTCTTGTTCCAGCCATTTTTATAACACTTTTACAATGGTCAAAGCTATACTAATAAGTTTAAATGGGAAATGAGCTACTCGAAAAGTGAATGCTGCTATTCCACCAGAGAATCAAACGGGAAAGGGGGGGAAAGAAATCCACCGTATTTGATAAGCACCAAGAGTCAGTGCCTAGGGATCAACTACAGTGACTCAAGGCACCATTTTCAAGTTTGTCTGGCCTTAGACTGCAATCCTAAACACACTTACTAGGGGATTCAAGGGACTTCTCGGAATAAGTATGCTTAGAATTGAGCTATACAGCTGCAGCGAGCTTAAGAATATATCCTGTGGTGGTGGAAAGTAGGAAATGGTTAATATTCTGCTGGACTTCATTTTGCGCAAACGTTCTTAGGACTGCACTGAACACAGCGGTAGAGTTCTAAGCAAGAGACAGCCATTGGGTCTTTCTCTAGCACTGTGATATTTAGAAGACATGGGCAATGCCTATTTGATTTCAGAGAAAATCATCATCTATTGTATGCTGTTATTCTGACAGTCGCTGCTGACTGGAGGCTGTTAAGGGGCAGGGGGGGCCTTAACGGGCAGACCTAAAGAGGCTTGCTATGTCCTATTCAGTTCAGCCACAGGGGTTCTTTCCGCATACATTTACTGCTATCTTTTGCGCTCTTACCTGGGAATCAGCACAATTAAACGCAGCGATTTGTGTGTGAGCTCTAGTACATCCGCTCATGGTCGGGCTGCAGATCCCGCCACCCACTCACCGGGGATTATTATAAGACCCGGGCTGCGCATAACCAGCTGCAGCCCTCGGCAGCGCCCAAGGGCGAGCGCCAAAGCGGAGCCGGCCGCCTTACCTTCTCGGGGCGTGGGGAGGACGTGATCGCTGCTGGCCGGGGGGATGCAGAGGTCGTTGTCCTGAGGGAAGCGCCCGCAGTCCAGCATGTCGGGCCAGGGGAAGCCGAAGGCGGACATGACCGGCGCGCAGCTGTCCTTCACCTGCTGGCAGAGCGAGTGGCACGGCTGGATGGTCTCGTCCAGGTCGTCGATGCAGACGGGCGCGAAGAGGGAGCAGAGGAACTTGCGCGTGTCCGGGTGGCACTGCTTCTGCACCAGCGGGATCCAGGCGCCCGCCTGCTCCAGCACCTCCTGCATGGTTTCGTGGCCCAGCAGGTTGGGCAGCCGCATGTTGGGATACTCGATGCCGCGGCACAGGAGCAGGGAGGCGGGGATGGGCTTGCAGTTGGACCGCTTGTAGGAGAACTCGGGCTGCCCGAAGAGGAAGAGCCCGCGGGTCGAGCCGAAGCACGGCGCGGCCAGGAAGAGCAGGCACAGGGCGAGGTCGCGGGCGGGCATGGCGGGCGCGGCGCGGCCCGGCCGGGCTCCGGGAGGGAGGCTGCGGGGCGCGAGCGAAGGCAGCGCGGGCGGGAGGCACAAACGCGCCGGCTACCTGCAGCGCCCCCAGCGCGCCGCCCCAGTCCCGCTCGCTCGCTCGCCGCCGGCGGACACGCACTGCCCAGCGCGCTGGGCGCCCCGGCGCTTGCTCGCAGTTTTGTATGCAAATTGCGAGGGGCTTGGGGGCGGCGGGGGGCGGTGCCGGCTGGCAGTCCGGCGGCGGGATTGGCCGCTTCGCGCTCGGGTGTGTGTGTGTGTGGGGGGGAGATCTCCCGAGAGGGGCGCCTTTCTGGCAAGAGGACCGGCGAAGAAACGGCTCGCTACACGCCTGCTAAGAGCTAACCTCTCGGGCAGAGCACGGCGTCGAAAGACCGAGGAGCGGATTGTCGTTGAGTCCTCGTAGGGCAAGTGAAGGGCTTAAAATACCTGCTTTTGCAAAAGACCAACAGACTGGAAAGGCGAAAGTAGCCGAGGAAGGGGCCACGCACCTCCTTGGCCACGCCCCAAAGGGGGAGGGCTGAGCAGTCCCCGTCAGGCTGGGACCGGCGGCTCTGGGTTTGGGGTGCTGCAAGACCGGGAGTTTCTTCTCCAATGGAGCCAGGGTTAGGCAGCCCCGTTGGGGACAGTGGGAGATGCCTGAAAGCTCAGTGGATATGCCAACTGATTTGTATGGGCTTCACTGAAATACACTGACTTAGTGAAAAGTTGCAATGAGATTGTTTAATGGGTTTGGAGAAAACTACTCTGGACCTGAGATGACAGCCCCAGAGTGGAATGACAGTCTGGAATTGGAATCAGTGATCCTGGGCCTGGAATGACAACTCTTAGAGTGGAGTGATAGTCCCTGGGACCATATAAACTGCTCTGGGACTGAAATGACAACCCCAGGAAGGAACAAAAGCCCCCCGGGCTGGAATTAGATCATTATGACTGGGGTGACAGCCTCTAAATTGGAGTGACAGTTGCTGGAATCAGCACACTGGGAGTGGAATGAAATCCTTAGAGAGGAATGATGGTCCCTCCGAGTAGCATGAGTGTTCTGGGCCTGGAATGCCAGACCACAGGGTGGAATGACAGTCCCTGGTATTGCAATGGGTGACTCAGCATGCCTTGGACTTTGGGGGGCGCTGCATGTCTCTGTGTGGATGTGTTACTGGCTTGTTAAGTAAGCCTCTTTATCTAAGGTGGGAATGCTTCCTGACTCCTCCCCTCTGTTTCCCTTGGGCGATTCTCCCTTCTCGTCCCTTTGCCTTCCAAAGGGGAAGGATGTATTTTTCAGAACTCCTGCCATCAAAGCTTCATTCACCCACCTACATCCAGCCTTGATGCCTTTCAAGGCGACCATGGTAATTGGGAAAGTAATTGTTTAGAATCAGGGCTTTTTTCTGGGAAAAGAGGTGGTGGAACTCAGGACTGCACAATGATGTCTCTTTGGGTCAGCTGGAACAAGGGGGGAGTTTTTTAAAGTTTAAATCGCCCTTGGCAAAAATGGTCACATGGCCGGTGGCCCCGCCCCCTGATCTCCAGACAGAGGGGAGTTTAGATTGCCCTCCATGACAGTGGCGTGGAGGGCAATCTAAACTCCCCTCTGTCTGGAGATCAGGGGGCGGGGCCACCGGCCATGTGACCATTTTCAAGAGGTGCCGGAACTCCATTCCACCGCATTCCCGCTGAAAAAAAGGCCTGTTTAGAATAGGAATCTTTTTTTCTACTCCAAGATATTGCCATGAATGGAATCTATTTCAATAAATGTACGTTCTATGTTTTCTACAACTTAATTGCCTGATGATTAATTACTGCCCATCGGGGGAAAAGCATCTGATTGGGTAACTCTGCTATCGAAGTATAACTACTTCTAATACCTGGAACCATATAAATTGCCATGGAACTGGAATGAAAGCTCCCTCCCAGTAGAATGACTGGGAATTGAATCACTGCTGTGCTACTGGAATGACATATCCCAAAGCAGGAATGATGGTCCTTGGATCTAGAATCAATCCTCTGGAAAGGGAACGATGTCCCAGTGTCATATATGCCCTGCATATCTGCTGTGAATGTATATGGGCTCTGCCTCTGATCTCTGAGATTGTGGGAACTTCTTTATTGCTACAATGCCAGTAGGTTATCTCGCAAACATTTACTTTCTCTTTCTCGCTCCGCTGAGTTTGTGTCCTTGACTGCCAGCTGAAACTGCTCAAAGGCATCCTTCTTTGAGAACCAAAGATAAGTTCATCTTTCTCACCGTCTAAAACAATGTCTCACTCCAAACCCCCCCCTTATTAACGATCCTCTCTTCCAAGGCGGGAAGATTCCCTATAACTAACATTGCTAGCCCCACATACATCACTTCTGCCAATTCCATTGTCTAAGCATCTTGTACTGAATGGAGCTCTAATAAAGTTACTTCAACTGGAACACCTGTGTGTTAACTGTGGAGAACTTGGGGATTTAACTGCCAGGGACTGACACCCAGTGTGGAATGGCAGTTCCTATGTATAATGGATAATCCTAAAATGCCCTCAGTCTAAAGTGGATGCTAGAACAATGAGAGAATGTTGGCATTATTTTTATAATAAACGAATTTTTTATAATTACTTTGGTTGCTGAAACTAATTGTCAAATGCTTTTAATTCTTAGAGAAGTTCATACTCAAAAGTGTATTTCTGTCAAAAGGTGGAATCTAAAGCTACCTAAAATATCACATCTGGAAATTGTTCCCGACGACTCTTTTCCTAGAGGAAATCCAATCATGAGTTGCTACACCTGGGCTCAACAGCATAGCACGATGTCTTCGCCTTCTGTTAGAATGAGTTGATACACCGTCCAGCAACATCCATTGTCATCATTATAACAGGCATCAGTCGCTCTGCATTTGTAGAGTAGATGAGACTTACAGTGTGTATGCGTGTGCCTTGCAGAAGAAAGGAAGTTACCAATGAATATCGGACTGGAAGAAGAATCAAAAGGAGGGACGCAAGAGTGATCTCTTCTAGCCTCCATCCCATAGACTCAGGAGGGGGCAGCTTTGGTTTTTTTTGTTTTGGTTTTATTTTTATTTATTTTTTTAATATAAAGAATTTTATTAAAGAAAATAAAATAAAGTAAGTGCATAGTATAAAAGTTATACAGATTCTAAATTAGACACTAAATTAAAAGTTATACAATCTTATACGACCAATAAGTATATGGACAATACAGTTATAATAGAGGCATCACTTGTAGGTGGAAAGGGCTCTGCAGCATAGCAGTCCTGGCTGAATGTGCTTTGTTCGCAGCACTTTGTTCATTACAGACTTTACAAATAAACAGGCCAGTATCTTTGGCGGAAGGGTTCTACAAACCATTGAGGCACTTCAGGAGGAAATGGTGCTGCTAGAAGTCTTCCTGGCATGATAATTTTTTTTGGCTATGCCCTGTCATGTGGGTAATGGTATAATTGCCAAGGATAGCATTTCATGCAGGAATGGTTTCTAACTCATCTTGCTGAAATGGAGGTTAACCCACCAGGGTGTGGATTGGGACTCACTTTCTCTTTTCGGTTGTCCATGCTTAAGCCACAGCTTTAAACAAGAAATCTTGCGAAAACAAGCCAACAGCAGAACTGTGATATCCTTAGGGAGTGCAGCAAACACCATGCGTGGTGCCTGGACTTGCTACACAATGAAGAATAATTCTTCTATCAACTTCTTTGTGATGTACTTCTTTTTAGTGTTGGAATATCAATTGCTGTGAGAGAAATTATGCTAAGTCGTCTTTGTTTTCTGGATGGTAAAGGAACATCCATGGTGTCTATGAACTTTCTGACTGTCCTGAAGTCCTTTGTATAGTTCCACTTTTGACTACAGCCTTGTAATATCAAGCAAAAATGAGATCAAATGATTTTTAGAACAGCTGCAGTGAATACATCAGTAAGTTCCCCAAATGTTGTAACTGTCTGGGTGAAACCAACACCCATCCCTCAGTGATGCTACCATCTAGATCTGTGACTTGGAGACTGGGAGAACAAGAGATTCCTGTGATTGGTTACTTCAGAGCGAATTGCTTTTGACTTTGAGCAAAGTCTTCCATTCGTTCCTGCTTAATCCATTGATATCGGCAAGAGTTCTTGTGCTACTACGTCACAAATGCTGGCAATGCATGTGTCTAGCTTCATAGGCAGCAATGGTTTGATTACATTAACATTACCGATACCTAAACCGTTGAGGTTTATTTAGAACAATAAGGGATATGTTAGAGGAGATCTCTGGATTTGATTTGATTTTTCATTGCATGCTTGGTAACTTTACCTCAATGAATTGTGAACAGCAGTTGTTGATCTTTCAGCTGAGTTCGCAAGAGATTAGTCTGCTTTGTAGTTAAGTCTCCTGTTGCAGTGTTTTGTTCTGGAGTTTGACCACTTGACTGGAAAAACAAGTTTATTTATTATATTTATACCCTACTTTTCTGACCATTATCTTCCAAAGCAGTCTCAATAAAGAGAGAATGGCTATACCCTCAGGTTTATAATCCAAAAGTCAAGAGACACCAGGGTCGATTCCAGACGGCCCTCCCCATCCCGAAACGTCGCGCGTCATCGTGCGGAAAACGCGAAATATCGCGTTTTCTCACGCGAGTTTTGTGCGACGTCGCGCAAAACTCGCGTGAGAAAACGCGATATTTCGCGTTTTCCGCGCAATGATGCATGACGTTTCGGGACGGGGAGGGCCGTCTGGAATCGGCCCAGGAAGGGAAATGAGCAGGTATGGTAGCAGGGACAGATGAATTTAACCAGTAGAATTTATGTGCACTTTGGGCAGGGCTTCCCTTGCTGTTACCCTCTGAACCTTTTCCCTCCAGTGGGCGGTAAGAGACCAGAGTCTTCTTTTCCTCTGCCTCTTTGGCAATATCAGGGCAATCGGCAGATGGAGCAGCATTCTTTCTGGCAGGTTAGGGGGCAGTAAGCTAGTATTGGCTACTGCTTTTCTGGCCAGTGGCTGAGGTCAGGTTGATCTTTCGCGGAATGGGCTCTTCAGCTGCTCTTACTGCTAGTTGCTGAGTTTATCTACAATGTCATTGTTTTCTTCATGCGCCAAAGGCTTTTTTTTTGAGGTCCTTCATTGGCTGCTTCAGCCTTCCAAAGTTGATAGGAGATCGGACTTTGCTGTGTGGAAGAGCCCCTTTTGCAGAATTCCTTCCCCAGGTTGGTTGGGTGTCATGCTCCAAGCCCGTGCGTGACTTCCCCTTTTCCCTTGCATACCTCCCCGTTTTGTCATGTCTTATTGCAAAGTCTATTACCATCATCAACTGTTAGCTAAAGTAAGGCTGTTACTACATATTACTGTTAGCTATGCTGCAAAGCAAAGCTGGTTACTATCACATACTATAATTATTGCCACAGGATTAACTGTAACTATTGCTGCAAGGAAAACTGCCGCTGCACACTATCATATAGTGGGTGATAGGCTATCAAGTCTATCACAAACATATTTTGCACTTCAGGGCTGGTTCTTCAGTGAAGCCACCCAAACAGCATGCCGTCGTGCTTCTGGGACTCAGAGAGCTAGCAGCACCACCAGACGAGTGGATGGATATGGGCTCATGCCCAATGTTGCTCCTAGGCCTGTTCTCCAAGGCTGTGTCCTCTGAAGAGTCACAGGGCTTGGTTTGGTCCCAACCAGCAGCAGTGCAGCTCAAGGCAATGGATGCCCATCAGTGCTTCTTGGTCCCATTCCACTGTTGGCTGATTCTGAGGTAAGCAATGGCACATGGTCTGGGAAAATACTTTCAACTGCCCCTGGCCTAGGGTTGTCAGGTCCTTTAAGCCCCCAGGCGGGAGGCTTGAGACATGGCACCTACCTTTCCTCCTTTGTGCATCACTTCCGGGAAGTGATGTCATTGCACTGGCTGCAGGCTGCCCTAGGAGCACTCCTGTACTCCACAGGGGGTCGATTTGGGCCTGATCTGGGCTGATTCAGCCCAGATTGGGCTGCTGCAGAGCACGGGAGCACTGCTGCACTCCACAGGGGGTCGATTTGGGCCGATTTGGCCCCGAATTAGGCCATTTTGGCCTGGATTGGGCCACTGTGCTGCTGTGCTCTGCAGTGGCCTGATCTGGTCTGATTAGGGCCATTTTGGCCTGGATTGGGCCACTGCAGAGTACGGGAGCTCTGCTGCACTCCGCAGTGGCCCAATTCAGGCCTAATCCAGGCCAATTCAGACGAAATTTGTGTCAATTCAGCCCAGATCAGGCCGCTATGGAGCACAGGAGTACCACTGCACTCTGTAGCAGTCTGGTTTGGGCCATTTGGGCCCGATCTGGGCCCGATCTGGGCAGTTGTGGTGCATGGAAGCATACTGTGCTGCCTAGGAGCACATTCGGAGGTGCGTTCCTCCACTTCCTCCCCACTGGCCAGGTAAACGGCAGGGGTGGAGGGCAGGAGTGGGAGATCCCCTGCTCCCAGTGGGAGACTGACAACCCTACCCTGGCCACAGATCTATAGCAACCATGTGGGATGGGAAGCCCTCCACCAAAGCCACTGGTGAGATGCTCTCCACATGACTTGGATAGACCATGTGTTGAACAGCTTTCTGACATTTAATCCTTCAGCTTCATAGAAGGCCTTACTGACTACCTTACATGTTAGGTAGAAAATATGTACCAGATCTCAGTGATGGCACGGAGAGCAAGAACTATGCAATCTTCTGTAACCAAGATTACATTATTTCCCCTAATCAGATGGATCAGAGCCAGCACCCTCTCAGAGTATTTATGCAGCCTGCAATGTTGGAGGTCTCCCACTCCTCCTGTACCTCAAGGGCTTAAACGAAGTACTATGAAATTTCATATTTTCAGTTTACATTTGTTATTCTCATGGACTGGAGCCATGAACCGCTGTACACTCTGCAGAGAACAGGAATAAGCATGTTATCTAGATACAACTCAAAGGCACATATTCCTGGAGAGGAACTGCATTGTTTTGATGTAGCAAAAAGGCAAAGAGCCAAAGATCCTAGTGTACATATTCACACAAGAATGCTAGTAATTTCCATTTCCAACTGTAGCTCTTCATACTACATTGGGGGGTGTTGTCTGACTTTAGGGCATAGGTTGTTTGCATTGAGGAACAGACTCGAGCTGCATTGGGTTTGGCTTTTGGATTCCACACAAAGAGTGTTTGGGAGATTTGATACCAATTGCCAGAGCGTTCTTTATATCTCAACTACTTTCAGCTTCTACCTTGTTAACATAATTATTATGTCAGCTCCTTGGTATATATATTCCAATTCCACATTCAGGGTGGTTCATGCATTTCAAGAATAAATAAGAATATGGTGCAATAGTTTTGGGGGGTGGGGGATCTTTTTTAGGTTGATGAGCTGCCAGTGGTTTCTAATAATTGCTTGACCTTCCATACATCATCATCACCATCACAATAACAATAACATTCAATTTATATATTCCCCTTCAGGACAACTTAACTCCCACTCAGAGTGGTTTACAGAGTATGTTCTTATTATCCCACAACAATAATCTCCCTGTGAGGTGGGTGGGGCTGAGAAAGCTCCACAGAGCTGTGACTGACCCAAGGTCACCCAGTTGGCTTCAAGTGGAGGCGTGGCGGAATCAAACCCAGTTCTCCAGATTAGAGTTCTCCCGCACTCTTAACCACTACAGCAAACTGGCTCTAGTGTTCTAATAGCTGAGAAGCTTGTAGGCAGGCTTGATCTGGAATCCTTGGATCCTCACTTTGACGTCCCCAGCAATGCATTCTGATCAGAGACAGCTGTTCTCAACCACTGGCTGCTGTACTCCCCAGTCCAAGCCCTCAGCTGCTAATCTACATAATCCTCATCCAGCCTCGAATGGAGACTGTCGCAATGCAGCATAGGAGGAGAGGCAGTTATGTAGTTTTGTGGGTCCAAGGCAATTAAGTGATTTGTAGGTGATAACCAGAACCGTAAACTAGTAACCAATAGGTAACCTTCAGAATGGGTGTAATGTGCAGGCTCTGCCTGATCAGAGATGTTCTGTACCAACTGGAGTTTTCAAGTTGACTTTAAGGGTAAGCTGAGTCAGAATTAAAGGTTTACTAATAAAAGATGTGGAACAGATGTTGTTAATTAAAATTATACATTTTATTTGAATTAGGCTAATTAGGTAGTTTTGCAATCCTTTTTATGGCATAGAACAAGTTTCACGGAACAGAAAACTTCAAAGCTTTTTTTGGTCTTTATTTGATGTCTTCTCTATTTTATTTTACTTTTTTTCATAATTTTGTTACTTTTGATGTATGGAAAATGAATAAAGGCATACTTCTGCGTAAGGAAACCATAGAGATAAGCTTTCACACTGCATTTGCCTCCATTCCATCCTGCTCAAAGTGAGTACCTCATTCTCAGGGAAGAAAAATAAAGATTTGCTGGTGACTGCCTGGTGAAATTAGGCTGTCTGAAATATACCAGTGAAACTTTCCAAGACGTGCTTGGGAAGCTATCCAAGGCAAGCACCGAACCTTTGATAACAGGTGCACAGGAGGAAGACCCTTCTTAAAATGTCCAAAGTTTAGAAGAATCTTTCTGGCCTCAGGGTGAATCAATAGTGGAAGAAAATAAATGAAAGAAAAATCTGGAGCCATTTTGTCATGTAGATTTTTTGGGAATCGTCATAACTAGAGGCCATAATCCTGTTAGGCCTTTTGTACATTCCTAGAAGCAGCCAGATGGGGTTGCTTTTTGAAAGATCTTCGGAAGCTTCCGCTGGTACAAATAATGGCAACCAAGCTGTTAATAGGGACAGGCTGTGATGAGTATATTAGACTAGTGTTAAACATATACTTTGGCTTCCAGTGTGTTTTCAGGTATAATTCAAAGGCTGGTGTCCTAGAACTTTTTAAGTCCTAGAACTAGGGCATCTTCGTCTCTCATGTCACTGTTCATCTGAAGAGAGGCAGGCATCTACTGGAGAAGAATCTTGGAGAATTGTTCCCAACTTGCGGAACTTCCTTCTAGGAGAGGTTTACTGATAGCACTGCAGTTATCCTTTAGGTATCAGGAAAAGCATGTTTGGTTTGGATGAGATTTGCCAAATAATAATAAATAATAATAATAATGTGCTTTTATACCACTCTTCTAAACAGATTAGTGCCTGAGCAGTGAATGTAGTCAGTGTTGTTATTATACCTACAATCCCGCTGGAGATCTGGGGCTGAAAGAGGTGGCTTACTCAAGACCCCTTGCTGAGCTCATGGCAGCAGGGGGATTCAAACCAGTGGAGTGCTGCTGGCTCCCAGTCCAACCACTTAAGCACTATGCTACAGCAGTTCTGTATGGCGAGTGCTTGTGGGGAAAGGATCATGGTCTCTTCATTCTATGTTTTAATGACATTGCTTTACAGATTTTATTTTATCCTCCTGTGTATTTTTGTATATTGCTGTTTGTTGTCACTAATGCAAGCTATCTTGCATGTCCGTTAGACATAAACGTGTGTATACATTTTGAAATAAACACCCTAATTTCACCATACATGTAAATGAATGCTTAAATGAATAAATAATAAATCTCTGTTGGAACCCTTCCTACATGTTTTTGAGAATCAATGCTGATTCTTTCAGAGCTCTTTGGGATGGAATATCCCCTATTTACATCTTAAAGATGTGAGCATGAAAGAGTAACAGAGGCACCTACAAGACTCACGGGCCAGGCCTGTGCTGGACCTTTCAGTTATTATAAACAACAGGAGCTGGTGAATATTTTTTTTTGGTTTACGACCTAAGGACAAAAATGTTTTCCCAATTATTTCTTTATTTTCTGATATTGGATGGCTAAAACTGGAACCCTGATACTGACTTCATAGGTTATTTTACATGCTGGAGTGCTACAGCCAAAACTATAGCTAGTTTCCCCCAAAATCTGTATATGTTATATTGGCTATATTATATCCAGCAAACAATGAGCAGTGCCAGACTCACAGAATGGGACTTCCATGTCCCTTCTGCTGCAAGCCCTCAAGAATCAAGATTCTGCTACTGCGGGCCCAATAAACAGTGTGGAGAGGACAGTGGGGTTGTCTGTAGCGGGAGATGCTCTTCCCCACCAATGGAGGACCACTTTAACTGGTAGAAACTAACTGTAGGGTGCAATCCATTGGATATGAACAATAAGATAGTAAATTAGCATTGGTCATAGAATGCTTCATTTAATGGTGTGACAGTTGCAACAGATGATATTACTGCTGTGTTCTGCCTCCAGGAAAACGTATGGAGCTTTAAAAAAATGAAAGTGAACTGCCAAAAGCAAACAAGGCCATGCCTTCTACACAATGTTGTCCAACTAGTTTGCAAAAAAAATTCCCTCCCTCCAAAGCATGGCTGTCTCCTCTTTAGCAAAAGCCATGTTAATCTGTTGTAGCAGAATAAAAAAGAAATCACTTCTTAAAATGCTACTTAATTTCTGTTTTACTCTTCTAAAAGAGAGCTGCTGTAGCACAGTGGTTAGGTGACTGGGCTGTGAATCAGTACTCTGCTAGTTCAATATCTACTAACGCTGGCTTTATTCACTGGTCTGAGTGGGTACTAATCTGCCCAGAAGGGTGGTATATAAGAAAACTGTTATTGTTGTTACCTCATTCTTCTATTAAGAATGAAACTTTTCATTTCCGTATTGAATACGGGGAATATGGGGTTTCCGAACCAGCTATTTATCATTATTTTCCATCTGCCCGGGCCCGCCCCTTGCCTGCTCCAGCCTACAAGGCTGCTGCCAGGGGACTGCTTGCACTGCTTGCTTTCCTGCTGTTTGTTGTTTTTATACCAAGTGTGTTAGTTATTGTAGTCTATGTGTATTGTTTATATTTGTGTTTTAATTATGATGTGAGCCGCCCTGAGCCCATTTGTGGGGAGGGCGGGATATAAGTCAAATAAAATAAACAAATAAATAAATACATAAATAAATTATTGATGTTTTCCGGGAGGGCATTGCTTTTTTCTTTTTCTTTTTAATTCCCAAAAAAATTATTAATAAAAATTGGACAACATGGTGTCATCATTAATACCTGCTCAATACAAAGACTGACAATGACAAAATAGGCGACCTGTTCAACCTACTGAATCCCTTCAGACTCTCATCATTGCTAAACAGACATTGGACAGGCATTTAGGGAATTCCCAGATGCCAAACCCACCCACCCCCAAACCCCCAGATCTCAAACATATGGGTTTGCTGGAACCACTTCTTGTTAAGAAAGATAATCTACCACTGGGAGCCAAAATTCTTAGAAAGACCTCTGATATGTTTCCAAATTTGGCCTAGTTGAAGTACTCATGATTTTGCTTTGACTGAAATGCTGCCACAAGCTAATATGCCACATTTCTAGTGTCAGGCCTCGTTTCTCCTTCCATTTTTTCACAATTGTGATTCTAGCAATGGCTAATTAATGTGGCTTTTATTTTGAAGCAATTTAACGTTAGACAGTAAGATAGCAAAACTGTTTTAGGTAGGGCCAGGAAGTTATCATGCAATTTTCTTTATCTCCAATAAAATTTGTTCCCCAAATAGTTGGATAACTGGGCAGTGCCACCAGCAATGTAAAAACATCACCCACCTGACCACATTTCTTCCAACATTTAGGGCTAACCATTGGATGGATTCTATGAAGCCTGGTTGGGGGTAAGTACCATCTGTTTAAAACCTTAAGTGAATTAAAACATATGCTGAAAATTTTTGATTTATAATTTGGAGCATTCATAATTTTTGGCCATTCAGTTTCCAGGATTCTGTGTTGTCAGTCCATTTGCCAAAGCACTTGGCAATTCATCCTTTTTTCTGTTTTCTGCTCCACCAAGATTTTATAAATACGGGATATAAGACCTTTTATATTACCATCAGTATTCCTAATAAGACACTCAAATTCTGTAAGTGTCAACTAGTTGAACAGACCACATCAAGTGTTGTATTTGTAGAAAATGAAACCAGGGTATTCTTTCCCTTAATTTCTCTTTGATGGTCTCCTTATCTAGAGGCCTTCCATCTTTAAGTTGATGAGTTGTGTAATGCCTGCCTGCCTCCACTTAGTGAATGCAGCCCTTTCTTGCCCTGGAGGAAACCATGGTTGATTCAAGAAGGAAGAAAACTGGGATGTACCTGGCACAAGGGACTTTTCCCACTTGTTCCAGACCTTTAAAGAAGTTTGCAACAGAATTCCTGTAAGCGAAGTCTTTGGTCTATAGCGAGGTAGAGAACAATATATGTCAGCTGAAGTTGTTGGAAACACAAAGTCATCTTCTATGGACCACCAACCAGCACCATAAGTGCTGGATAGTTTTCTGACTATACCTGCCAATATAGCAGCTTCATTATACATCCCCAGGTCAGGGAAATCTAGCCCTCCCTCTGAAGCTGTTCTGTGCAGCTGGGAAAATTTTATTATTTTTTTATAGGTTCAGTAAAATTGTTTTAATTCCCTCTGCCATCTTAAGATCTCATTTTGGGGAACTGTGATTGGTAGAGCTCTAAATAAGAATATGAATTTTGATAGCACAAAGGTCTTAATAAGATTGATCCTATCTATCCATGACAGGCACATGGCATTCCATTTTTTCATGTGAGACTTAGTGCCTTGGTGAATTCGTTTGAAATTACAAGACACCAGGTCTTTCAAATTAGGAGGGATATCGGGAGGGGCATTGCTGGTTTAGACCTAATCCATTTGGTTTTTCCTATTATCAAGAATTTTGGCCCTGTTCTTTGCAATGAGATCTTTGAAGCTCTTTGGGGCAGCTGTTTTTGCAGTTAAAAGCACCAAGAAGCACATTCTCCTCAAACAGATTTACTCAGCTAGAAGTCTCATGTTATTCAATAGTGCCTACTCCTAAGGAAGTGTCTTTAAGATTGTAGCCTATGATTGAAGTCTACCAGGGCTTTTATCAAGTTCAGTTGATTGAACAGACCACTTGTACCTCATCAAGTGGCACTTTTCCTTGCAACATCTGACAGTCCAAGTGCCCTAATAGGAGGTGGAGGAGAAAGGCCAGCACCCAGGATGTGCCACTCCTCCAAAAGCACACTCCCCCTTCCCTCCAATGGAATTAAACAAACATTTCCAAAGCTGATAGGCAGGGAGGGTTGTCTCCTTGCAAGGACTCATTTGTCAGGAAGAAAATGCCATTGCCTGGGTAATGCTGGGGAGAAAAAAGATGCACTCACGCGCATTGTGCACCTTCCCCCCTTTAGGTTTGAAATTAGGTGGTATAACATAATGTAAGGGCTCTTTTTCCTTGGGATCTGATTAGTGAATACATTAAGAAAATGAAGCACGAAATTCTGGGTGTATTTCCTGTAGAGATGGGCACGGATCGAAACCCCCCCGAACCATGTGGTTCATGGTTCGTCAAATTTCATGAACTACGAACCACAAACTTTCACGAACCTGCCCCTGGATCGCAAACTGGTTTGTTTGGTTTGTGAAAACGTGGTTTGTGGTTCGTCAATTTTCATGAACTACGAACCACAAACTTTCACGAACCTGCCCCTGGATCGCAAACTGGTTCGTTTGGTTTATGAAAACGTCACATCCAGGTCAGAAAACCTTCACTTCCGGGTCAACAGAAGGTCACTTCTGGGTCAGCAGAAGGTCTGCAGGAAGTCCATCCCCTGTTGTCTAGGAAACTGATTGATTGGCACCAGGCTGTCTGCAGTGACGAACCAAAAAATGGACCAAACGAAGATATTAACTATTATTTAAATTATGATATTAATTATTTTTTTAAAACTGTAAACCTGCAAGCAGGGACCTTATTGATTTTTTGAAAAAACACCGAGTACATTTATTTGCATTTAGTAATAAGATTTTCTTAAGTCAGGATATTTTGCTTTCTTAGGTGCCTCTGGACTTCTGTTTTGCTACCCCATTGGAATTATTTTGCTGAAACCAGAAGTCTTAAATATTCCCTGTAACAAATAAACAAGTTGCACAATCAGTTGTACTCTTCTCTCCCTCACCCCCACCCTAGTTTCTTGTTCTCCTCCAATTTAAGAGAGTTTAGGAAGATAAGTCTATTGTTAAGATACAGACCAAGCTAATTTGGGGGCATTTGCCTTTTAACATATTTACCCCTTTACCGAGATGTCTGATATCAAATTACACATTTTAGTAGAAGGATTTCACAATCTGTTGACCAGGATAGCTTCAGTTCTTTTTCTTTCATCCAAGAAATGATTTTAAGAATAGGATTAAATTTTACATGGAGATCCTGTTTCCTTTTTAAAATGGGCATTCTGTTCCAAACCTTTCTTAAGGGAAGTGCTATAAAGCACAGGAACAATACTGACACATACCACCTGGGTGGATAGACAAGACTGCTTTGGAAGTATAGTGGAGTCCACAGGAGGAACCGTTATTATTGAACTAAGATTTGTATGGGCAAAGATGACACTATTTAATATTATGTAGAATTTAACAAGGTAAATGTCTGAATTTTAGTAAAACGTCTATAGGATAAAACTATATTGCATCCTGTTTATTCCCATGGCAACTCTGTGAGAAGGGAAATTATTGTTTCCATTTTAGAGGTAGGAAAATGAGATTGGCTCCTATCCAGGGAATACTAAGCATGGGCAGATGGGCAGTTCAACTGTTTATTTAGTGAGCCAGTTTGGTGTAGTGGTTAAGAGCGTGGTTCTCTAATCTGGAGAACCAGGTTTGATTCCCCACTCCTCCTTCAAGTGGAATCAGTCTAGGAGCTTCTAGGTGCTCTCTCAGCCCTACTCACCTCACAGGGTGTTTGTTGTGGGGATAATAATAATATACTTTTTAAACCACTCTGAGTGTGTGTTAAGTTGTCCTGAAGGACGGTATATAAATCGAATGTTATTATTATTATGTTATTATTATTTAGAAGATAAAAGGGAAATAGAGATAACCATATACAGTGCCCAAAGTTCCTGGAAGAAAGGGTGGGATTAAAAATATGAGTGAGACATAAATCTTAGGCTGAAGCCTAAAGAAACTTTTTTGTGAGTAAGCACCATTGAACAACTTCTGAATGCTCTCTAAGTCCCTAAACCATTTACATAATTTACTATTTTTTTAAAAAAATTATTTCATTTATATCCTGCCTTTCTCCCCAAAGGGGACCCTAAACAGCTTACATAATTCTTCTTTCCTTAATTTTCCCTCTCAACAATCCAATGAGGTAGGTTAAGTTGTGGCCCAAGGTCACAAACAAGTTTCCATGGCAGAGAACCTGGTTGGCCCAGATCCTAGCCTGTCATTCTAGCCATGTCACCATTGGTGTCGTGACTGAACAAAAAAAGTAGTTCCTCCGTCTTTGGGGGTATCTAATAGCTTGTGATTTTTTCTTTTCACATAAGACATTTTGTCATATGAAAGAAAACTACAACAAAAATTAGGATCACCAAAATGAGTAAGACCTCCAGTTCTACTTCTATTTAAGGTAGGTAAAGTGGGGACCCAGTTTGATTCCCCACTCTTCCTTCAAGCGGAGGAGTGTGGAATCAAACTTCTATTTATGAATATCATTAAAAAGATTGTTAAATATATGTGTATTTACAGACTAAAAGAACATCTATTGAAACCAGACATGTGAAACTCCTGTGAATTCATTTATGTATTAGTCATCAATCATCGACAGCAACACATTTATTAATTCATTTTATTTAGATATTTATACCTTACTTTTCTCCCCAAAGGGAACCAGAGCAGCTTACATCATTCTTCCCTCCTCCATTTTATCATCACAATAGCCCTGTGAGGGAAGTTAGCCTGAGGGTGTGTGATGGGCGAAAGGTCGCCCAGTAAGCTTCCGTGGCAGATTGGGCTGGGGCTGGGGGTATCGAACCTGGGTCTCACAGATCCTACTCTAATACTCTAACCACTAACTATTCTAGTTCTTCCATGATACTTACAAGTCAGATACCTTGCCTTTATTATATGTTTTGTTTGAAAATGAAATGGAAGAAAAGAAAAGGTGTAGGAGAATAAAGAAATCAGATCAAGGGAACAAGCTGTGAAGGGAGGAGAGAGAGGGCTGAGACTCCCCTCAGACAGAAGCAAAGGGAAGAAGAGCCTGCAGAGCAATATGGGTGATGGAGAGGGAAGGGGGGCAATAGGAAAAGGGACTGTGAATGAACGGGAGGTCATCTTTGTCCAGTGCTTCCTTCCCAGGCAAGTCCTTCCTGCTCTCCATCCTTCCACAGCCGAAGGGTGACCCAGCCCCAGACTCTTTCTGCTGCACGCGTTCACTCCAATAAACAGCCACTGTTTCACGCTTAATTGGGAATGAAACTAATGAGATATTTATGGCCCTTGGCTGCATTTTCCCACGTACTTAACACGCTAGACGCCACTTCATCCCCAAGAGTCTTTCTTTGGTTGGCCAGGGAGGCTTAAGATACATTTAACCCCTTTGTGGCAAGGCAACACATTTGATTGCCTACAGAGGGCAAAATGCAGATTTGTTTTACTGGAGTACCCTTTCCAGTAGAGGGTGGCTTTTCAAACATAAATTCCTGTAAAACAGGGTAAGGTATTATGCCTCAGAAAGTGCTTTCACTGAAATTACTGCCCCCATTTACAGTTAAGATTGTAGTTAAAAAGATACTAGGCAGATTATAACTTCTGGCCTTCATGAAAATGTATCCATGTTGATTTGGCTTGAAACCCCCAATTTCCAGATCATAGTCCTCTTTTAAAAGGATAGGTGGTAACACTATAATTCATGGATTCTTTCAGGTGGTTAGCCATGAAGAAGGGAGCTTTGACTGTCAAAAGTTTATACCCGGAAAATAATTTGGTCTTTAAAGTGCTTCTGGATTTGAATCTCGCTGTAATTTATGGACAGCGCCTTGCACTAATAATAATTAGAATGTTCTTCTTTTCTAGAGTCTCTTTTCCAGGGAAGTTTTGGTTCATTGTGGTCTGAGCTAACGTTGTGAAAGGAACTTCCTTATGTATCCATCAAGAAAGATATGCACTACTTCCATCTTTCAAAGTCTCACCTTCCCCATTGCCATTATTTTAAATGAATATGTTGTAGCCTGAAGAACAAGCAGCCTTTTAGAGCACTTTCCCAAGTGATGTGAAGTTTGCACATTCAATAAAAACTTCCTTGGGGTAAGCCTTGCTGAACTTACAAGGACTGCTAAATAGAGATGGCAGGTGACCCTGGTAGCCCACTGAGTAATTTTCAAAACAATAACCTTTTATTGAGAACAACCCAAAAAACTCAAAACTCTGAGCAAGCTTTTGAGTCTCCACAACCCTGCAACTCTTCATCAGTCTTAATGTTTGGTTAATAAAACTCCAAAAAAACAAATTTGGGAGGGGGAGAGAAACAGAAAAGATGATTTAGAGCATCTTCAGACTTGAGACATCACCATCATGCCTGGAAACATCTTTTCTCTCTCCCTACCTTTTGGACTGAACACTCTGATGAAGTGTTCTGGAGCACGTAAAAGCTTATTCGCAGATTTTATCAGGACAACCAAAATATCACAGACAAAATACATGACCGAACACGCAGGATCAGACTGCAAAATGGTTCTGCCTGCTTCCTTGGGAATTAGCCCTATGGAACACACAGTGATATGGGGGGAAAATGTCAGGCTGCCTGAATGCTCTTTAGCCAGGCGGGAATGCGTCACTTGGAATCATTTGTCTTGTGCTATAGATAATGAAAGACAAACATTTGTAAATTTAGATTTTTAAAAATTTACTGACATAGATATTTTTCGTTTAAAATGTAAAAAATTAATATCTCTAAATATGTGCTAATGCAAAGAACTCCTACCTGATTACAATCAAGACCAGTGGTCGTTTTATTTGTGTGGGGTAGTTGCTGCTTCTGTTTACTTCCAGTCTGGTAACATGTGAAAGGGGGGGATTCATGCCAGCCACACTGGCCATGGCTCTCTGACCTCTCTGTTTCTACATTTCACACATTTACTTGTGTGGTGGGGAGCTGACCTTGTGTGAATTAGAGTCGTCAGCCCAATCTGGCTTCCTTGTGCGCATGCTCTAGAGGCCCCAATGACATCACTTCCAGTTGAAACATTGGCCCCAAACATAGCATTTTGCCTCATGTTCTGGTGGCTCCAGAGCCTGCCTCCCCACTCCTTTTCTCCCCGCCAACCAGGTAACTGGGGCCGTGGGGCAACAGGTGGTGTGGGAGATCCCCCACTCCCACTGGGGGGTTGGCATCCCTAGTGTGAATAGCAGCTGTGCCACACAAACATACAACATAATTTCTCTGGTTTGTTTTAATGGAGGTGGGGGGATTATTCTTCTGCATAAAAACAGCCCTAACTGTCCTTCAGCACATTCATATGTGGATGATGTGTGAACCAGTGGTCCAATAGTTGGTTTAATTAGACTTAATTTAACCACAGTCTAGTTATGGACAACAAAAGGGCAAAGTTTCAGCGGCTGGTACTGAGCATGCTCTATTGTAAGTGAGCATGCTCAGTAACATTTAATGGCAAAATCTAACAAGTGCATGTTTTTGTTGCTGTGCTAGCAGAAATTTCAGCCACCATGGTGCTTAGAAAAGATGTCAGGAATTGCACTCCATTTGATTCATGATGGCCTGATCCATATATTGCATTATTCATATAAACAGATCCTTGCGCATAACTGGGATTGCTTGCATATAGAACAAAACATCTAGTGTGAGCTATTGATTTGATTAGTAGTTATTCCAAATTAATTAATGTTGAGTACAAAGATGAGAGATTTGTAGTATAAAGAAGGGCTTGCCTACAGTTATCCCATGAGGTTTTCCCCCTCTATCACACATGTGGTGCAGGTTTGTGCATAATTTAAGCTCACATAGATTAAACTGTTGCTTATCACTGCTTGGAACTTTAAAAAAAAATCCCTGCATTTTCTCTGTTGTCATTTTTTTGGGGGATGGCAAATGGCAAGTGTTTCACTGTTCGCTTTCTAAATTTAAGTAAACCTATTTTGGAATTCAAATGATAGCCATCATTGTCCAAAGGGCTGATATTTACAAGGATGGTGGTTTCTTCACCCAAGATGTTCGGTTCAGTTGCATTTACCCTTTCACCTCGCCCCCTCCCCCTCCCATAACTTCCACGCTCTCTCTGCTTCTGAAGAGCCCGTAATTTATTGCTCCAGTGATCTGTTGCGACCCCATGAGGTCCCTTTAAACAGAGACTCTCTCTAATTGCACACAGTCCAAATTGTTGAATGAAAATGTGCACAAATGAGGCTTAGAAATTGCTGGAGTGTCTGCAAGGACCCCTCTCCATTGTTTGACAGGCTTGGGAAGGAGGGGTCACCGGCTTAGCTGGTGTTCCACTCTAGTGAAAATTTATGGTCATCAGATAAGAGTGTAAAGTCAATACAAAAGGGCAGTGGTGGTAGAAGCAGCCTATGGAATTTGAATTTTCCAAGGAAAACACTTGGAATGCACTGCCCAAATACATATATACTAAAAGAAAAAAATAACACAAGTTTTAACTTCTTGAATAAAATGAGAAATCATCAAAAGAGTTGGTGTTCTTTCTTTCTTTCTTTCTTTCTTTCTTTCTTTCTTTCTTTCTTTCTTTCTTTCTTTCTTTCTTTCTTTCTTTCTTTCTTTCTTTCTTTCTTTCTTTCTTTCTTTCTTTCTTGTTCACATAATACTTACCAATTAGACATAATTCTTAAGTATTTTAGAACATATGCAGTGTTAAAATGAGAGGGCAGGATTTTAATGTTAATGCATTAAGCCACCCTATAGAAACGTCACCTTTTGCCCTTTATAACATTGAATTGATTTTGAATTGAATTTACTAGGTGAATTATTAAAACAGGCAAAGAACAGAAGAAATTCTTACAACATAATAGTTTTTAAAAGTACCCTATTATGAGTTTATGGGTCCATAATCTCTTAAACTGCTGTAAATTAATAAAGGTGACATACGCAGTTAAGCTACTTTAAACCATTAAACAAGCATAAATATTAATTCAATCTTAGATCCTTAGGGCAGCATAGGATGGTAAGATACCTTGATTCTTAAGACAGTATAGTTTTAGAATCATTTACACTATTGGAAGTGGAGAGAAATAGGAGAACCTGTACTCATATTGTATTTCAGTAGCAACATCAGGTACCAATGGCTGCTAGCGTCATGCATCTGAAAACGTTTCCCACTCAGTTCTCCCTATCTATAATAAATGACTGAATTAACAATATCTTTAAGTACAGAAGTAGAACAAAGTGAAACTGAATTCAGACTAGATGGGTATGATGCTGGTCAGGGAGGCTAATGTTTTTGAGGGAAGAGATCTGCTTATCTTGGATAGGGTGACTTTGCCTTTTGCAGTTCTCATGCAGAGTTTAAGGCTATTTCTAGATTCAGGTACCAATTACATCTGGTCCATCAAATCCTCCCCTGTTAGATTAAGCCAATCTAATTATGAAGATCAATGCTTCTGCAAATTCATGGCTGAGCTACTGTAACATGCTTTATGTGGGGCGTGCCTTGAAAACAACTCCAAAACTTTTGTTAGTATAAGAAACAGCAAGCCTGTTTTCACACTGCTTACTGATTGCACAAAACTCCCAGAACAACGTAACTTCCTGGCGTGATTTCCCATCATAACTCTGGTTATTGCGGGAAATCACGCCAGGGAAGCGCATTGTTCTGGCAGTTTTGTGCGATCGGGTAAGCAGTGTGGAAAAAAAACCCTTCTGTTACTGGATGCTTGCCAGTAGGTACACATGTCACCTGTGCTAAAATAGTTGTTTTGCCTGTTATTGTTTCTGAAACCAATTTAAGAAGGCGGTTCTGACATGGGACCCATATAGATATGTCCCTCTATGACCTCGTGAGCCAGTTCCATTCCTCAGGTCAGCTTCTCTTCCTTGGGCCTCTACCCAGGGTTGTGTGATTGTCCTCCATCACAGTCTACACCTTTGGGGGGTTTGCATCTACCCTCTGGACTGAAATGCCGAGAATGTGAGGAGGGCATCTTCCCTTCAGGTGTTTAGGAGGAGATGCAAGGCAGAAGTATTTACCCAGGGCCTTAATGGGACTTGAATTGTGTTTGTTGGCATTGGAGGGTTCTGTTTGGTTTTTATTGTGGTGTTTTAATAGAACTGGTTATAAGCTGTTTTGAGTCCATATACAGGAAAACGTGGATATATTGTTTTAAGTAAACCAAAAATGTGTTACAAATTTCCATTTTAACCTGATTTGCTCTGTCTTTACTAAAGAACAATTGCCCCAGTTCTTTGAGGGACTTCTTGCTAGTTAATCTGATATACACCCAGGTGTGTAGTGCAGATGTTCCTTATGGCTGCTTTACTCATACATACCTTATTCAGATATTGTTTTTCTTCATCCTCTCCCATTTTTCCATGAGTTCCCACTTCATTTCTGTTCAGATTTTTTTTTAAAAGTTCTCACAAATACATCAATACCGCAAGACTTCCAAAAACTGTACGGCAGAGCAAAGTAGTAAATTAAGTGTACTTATGTAGATGTATCTACTTTTCACTATACATTCCAATTTCAGAATGGGGTTTTCTGTTCACAGAGGTTATTTTGTTAAATCCATAATTCCTTATCCTAAGTCTACTTTGTGTGTGTGAGTTGTCTTTGCTGCCTCCCCCTTCTTTCCCTGTCCAATCAGCTCAGGCAAAGTAATTGGCCACTCTTTACATATAGGAAAGCAAGCTGAGGTTATTTTATTACTTTAATCAAATTAAAGGTATTTCACATGAATAAAATGAAAGGCATTTCCTGAAGGTTTTACAGTTTCCTAAAACCAGCCATGAGTTTTAGCTAGTGTTAATCGTAAAGAAACTCATATGGTGAGCATCAGCATTGAATGAACATACACACCTAATAATTGTGGTTTAGTTCCAATCTTTTTAATTTGTTACTTTGTGACAGGGTCTTTGGGGCAATGAGTAGATCAGGGTTAGAGACTCAATAGAGGTCTTACAGACATTTGGGAGAAGAAGAGAAACCTTCATTTAAATATCACCACTAACTTTAATATCAAAGGCTATGGGCTGGAATAGTTGAGATGAAAGAAAGTCAAATCTGTTTGTTTAAATTTTCTGTGGGAACCAGAAAGGTTAACTAGATTTCTGGATATGAAGAAACATAAGCCTTCATTGTTTGAAACAGGAAAGGTTTGATTGCAGCCAATCACTCATGCACTGTGTAGTAGGCAGCAAATCATACATATGCAAAATCCCCCTTCGTTAAACTTTGTGGGTCTTAATCTGTGGAATGCTTGCTTTATTGTCCTTTTAAAAAGAGTATATGAAACCAATTAAAACTGTATGGCTTGCATATAAGGGCTATTAAATCAATTTGCAAAATACTATTTTTTCACTCACAACCTGTAGACGAGCTGAAATGTCTACATTTTGCTTTCCATTTTGGTGTAGTATTTCATATGCTCAGCACGTTAAATACAGTTCTTAACTCACAAAAGAGCACCAGTCACAGAGAAATAATAGCCCACTTTCAACAATGGTAAAAAAAAAATGTGGGAGACATCAAAGTTTCGTTGAAAAGCTACCATCATCAAAATGCACACTCTCCATTAAATAATGAATTGAAGCAGCTTAGAAAGCTGAGCTAACCAAAGGAAGGTACAGTTGATAATGCAATCGATCGTGAGTGCGCGTGCACACACACAAAATGAACTTGTGCAAAAGGTTTGGGTTGTTTCCCACTTCTCATTGCAGCTCTTTCAGACACTCTTGTGGGTTGGGGGAGACTCTTAGGAACAATACATGGACAGGCGCAGGGGAGCTGCAGCTAGAAGAGAAAATCAGCAGAAATCACGTAACTTCTCACTCTCCTTCCGGCTGCAGCTCCCTATACAGCACCCCACGTTGTTCTTGAGAGTCCGCCAACCCTCAGAAGCAGCTTTTTAAGGAGCTGCATTGAGGAGAATGAGATGTCCAAAACGCTGTCCAAGAATGGGCCTCTTCTGCATGTCTATAGCATCCAAACATTGTTGTATAGTTGTAAGAATTGTGGCCGGTCTTCAGACCATTGCAAGCCTTGAAGAGGCGATCACCACAAGATCGTTTAATCAATTAGACATTAAAACTAATGAAAGTTTCATTGTGTATGTGTGCTGTAGGTTCCAAAAACAGCTTTAAAGTATATATATCACAGATGCAAAAGCCTTGGAGAAATCAGTGTAAACCACAACCAAGGGCAAATGCTTGCCCTGTACTCCTTCAAATAATCGTATTACACAATGGATATATTCCAGCATGCTGCTTTTTATTCAGAGTTCCCACTTGACATATTTCTCAGAAGTAAAGCAACAAAACCTAACAATTGAATTCTGTACATTTGTGTTTAAAATAAATATGTTCAATGTATTAAACATTCTTATAAACTATAAGAGGCTTCAAATAAACTAATTGTTTATATTTTTATTTGGCTATGTTTTCCTTGTTCTTAAAGACATTTAATGTGCCTCTTTTCACAGATGTGCTCAAAAGAAAGCATTTTGTTGTTGTACCAGTGCGGGAAAAAGAAAAGAACAGATACATGTATAACGTATGAAAAAAGACCATGTCTTTATGCTATAGCGTTGTTTACATGGTGCAGGAAATAAATCCAAATAAAATAAATGTCCTATCATAGATCTAATTGTCAAGTGTGGATTAGACATTATGCTAGGTAAACTACAGCATAATTTCAGAGCTGTAACCGAGTGGGGCTACTGCATCTCCCCTCCTACTTATACAATGGCTCACCCCACCTAAGATTTGGGGTGAGGTGAAAAGTACTTTAATTTATGAGATGACAGATCCCTTTTAAATGACACATTTAGAATCCTAATAATTCATGGACAACATGGGCTAACCTAACATTATGATTTTTAACGAGTCAGATCCGGGTTCCTTGGACCTGACTCACTTTCCCGCCAGCCTCTCCACAGCTGTGGAAAACATCACTTTAAAAGTCTGCAGGGATCTGGCTCAGCTTGGGACTACAATACGGATCTTCTCGTGATGTTTTCCTGAGCTGAAATGGCCTAGAGTTATTTGCCCCATTTGGGAGCTGTGTGAGCATGGGACATGTCACACGCAGCTCCAAAGTAGAGCAGATATTTCCTCCAGGGCTGTTTTGGCTCAGGAAAATGGCATAGGAGGGAAGCAGTAACACCTCCTGCCACTGTGCCATTTTTAATACTTTATTTATCAATTTTACAATAACAGATACAACAATAAAATCAATCATATTAAAGTACAATGATATTGTTATGTATCTCTTTAGTTGTCCGTTGTATTATAATGTTTTCTCCGTTTTCAGATAAGCCTTGTGGATTGATGGTTTTAATTGATTTGTACAGTTTTCAAGAATATGAGTAGATGAATTCAGGTGTCTAGAGTTATAAGATTAAGAACGACTGATAAGATTGATTAATTGTATGTACATCAGTTTTGGTGATATGTTCAAAGAAGGGGAGCCACTTTTCAATAAATCCTGTAGTTCTGGGAAACAGATCAGCTTGTTGAATACCATCTGTGATTTTTTCAATAATATAATGATCCCATACCTTTGGATACCAGTTTGTTAGTGTGGGAGCTTTTGGTGATTTCCATCTTATTGCCACTCTGCCAAAGTCCCAAACCAAAGTCCCACAGACTTTTAAAATGACATTCCTTGCAGGAGCTGTGTGTCTGCTGGGAAAGTGAATCAGTTTCTGGGAAACCAGATCAGGCTAATTGAAAATCATAGTGTGTAGTTAGGCCCTAAAAGAATCAAAGACACAATTAGGCTTGGAAACAGGTTCGTGTTGGTTATGATGGAATCACTGATTTCTCTAAATCCACACTCAAGAACATTTCAAGGAAAGCTGATTATGGTATGAAAAGGATTATAATCAGATTAGTGGTTCTACTGTAGTGTAATTATGTGAGAATATCTAAGTGTGGAATGTATCTTGTTCTTGAGCTATTTAAAACCTCTTATTTCTGTATGCTGCAGTGGCATTTGTGGGTGGTCACAAGAAGCTGTGGCCCTCTACAGCTCAATGTTTTGAAGTGCTGCAGTTTTTGAAGCGCTGAAATTATTAAGTTTGTAATCAGTTGATTAAAAGCATTTTTATTTGCAACCAACATTATATATGCTATGATGCTTACAGCATGTCTTATGTTTTCACTCTGCCTGATGATGAATTCTGTGGTGCTTGAATCATTACACACTTATTAGTTATCCTAATAAAGTTTCTAAGATAAGAGTCCTTAAAGCTACCTTAAATCAGTCAGCCCATTGATCCATCTAGTTCAGTATTGTCTTGACAGCAGTTCTCCAGAGTCTAGGCAAAAAAAGGCTTTTCTTTTTCACGCAAGAGGGATGTCTTGCATGCAAAATACGTGTTCTACCACTGAGCCAGGGTCTCTTGCCTTTTACATTCTATTTCTGTCTGAAGCAAACATGGCGATGATTGATAGATTCAAGCTAAATATTTATTTGGATATGCACTTAAGCACACTGAATTCATTAACTTTCCTCTAGCCATGTTCTTTGTTTACTGAGATGATTCTTACTCTGAGAAGATTCCTTTTTTAAAAAGAGAGCCTATAGTGTAAATTGATACTTAGTGCATATTCTTTCTTTGATGTTCCGTGTATCATCTTAGCTTAGTGATTTGTCTTTCCATTATACTTTCAATTTCATTAATTTTTATTTGAGCATCTCCAGATATTCAGATTCTGGTTTCCCTCTGGATGTATCATATATCATGAGGCACAACAATTCTAAGAAACTAGATCATGAACAAGTTGTTCTGTAACATGCATTGAGATTTCTTTATTTAAATAGATATTTATACCTGCCATTTCTCCCCAATGGGGATCCAAAGTAGCTTACAACACCATTTCTCCACTTTGACCTCACAACAACAACCCTGAAAGGTAGGCACACTGAGAGAATGTGACTAGCTTAGGGTCACCCAGCAAGCACCCATAGCAGAGTGGTGGTTTGGTGTCCCCCAGATCCTAGTTGAGCACTCAGACCTCTACACCTCGCTGGCTGTTACATATATCCATAATTCACTGATTGCTGTTAACACACCATTACAAATTGCCTCCATGTACTCTTCATTCTGCATGTGTTCTTTATCTATGCCTGCCACCAGCTGAGATAACCCTGAGAATGTAAATATCAGTAAAAATTGTGGAACAATACAGCTAGAGAAAATAATAGGTTTTAAGATGATAAGAAAATATACAAATCCACACAAAGATTAGCTTAATGCAAAATCTGTGACTAAAGCCCTGATCTGCTGCAGGCAAATAATAATGCAATGGGATTCTTCCATGTGTCATGATGGGGACAATGTATGGGTATTAACTTGTAAGGGATACAGTTTACGAAGTCCCAATGTTCTTTTTAAAGATGGAACAGAGAGATCGGAACAATAAGGGAATGACCTCTGGGTGGCGCTTGTGCACAAATATAATCTCAACTACATCCAGTAAACCCACCTAATTGATTTTTGCTGTAGGTTGCTGGTCTCCGGATTAATTTGACAATTTTTAAAGAATTGTATTTTTAGACCTAATCTGATCACTTTTCGCTGTAACAGAGGGATTTGGGGGTGTCTAGGTGATTCAAAGGAAGGCAATAGCCATGACAGGAATATTCTATTTGACAAATATTCTATTTGAAAAAAAATCACAAGGAAGATAGAACACAGTTGTTTTTGTCTGTCAGAGAGCAGGATAGGAGTCCTGAAAGCAAAGATTTAAGATTATTTTTCTGCTTTCCAGTACGTAGTCTCTTTTACACAAGGTCAGAGGCTTCAGAGGGCTAAATTCTGAGGCTCTGGAAGATCCAGGTTTGAATCCCCACTCTGCCATGGAAACTCACTGGGTGACCTGGGGTCAAGCCACTCTCAGCTCAGGGCTGTTGTTGTGACAAGAGAATAAAGGAAGGGAGAATGATATTGAGAGCTGCTTTGGTTTCCCACTGGAGAGAAAAATAGTGTATAAATAAATAAAATATGTGTCTCTTATGTGGAGCTGTTTGTGTCCGGGGTCCACAACCCAGGTCCCGGACTTACCTGGAGAAAAGGACGGGAGACCCCTGGGAGACATCCACCCAGCTGCTTCCACAGGCACTTGTCCAGGGGGGAACAGTCCCAGCGCCCCAGCAGCAGAGTCAGGGGGCTGGAACAGTCTCAGTGCCCCAGCAGCAGAGTCAGGGGGCCCAGAGGCTCCAGGAAAAGCAACACAGCCAGAAGCAAGTGTGGGAGGGGAAGAGTCAGAGGGGGAAGCCTGCCTGGGAAACACAGCCACATCCAGGTCCAAGGGACAGGCAGCCCAGATGCTGGCTGGAAGGGCACCTCGTGAGCAGAGACAGCCAAGGCACAGCACCTGGAAAGGCCCTGCCAGCCCAGTCCTGCAGGGAAGGTTAAAGGCGAATGAGGGAGGGAGAAGAAGGCACACCTGGAGGAAGCCTCAGCTGGGACACCTTTACATTCAGCCCCACCCTGCTAGAGAGGCTGGGAAGGCCGGGAGGAGTTAATGAAAGAGAAGGAACACCTGAGAGCAGACACAGCTGGGCAGCCTCAGGGGAAAGAAGGAGCTTGGAAGGAAGGGCGGAGGCATCCAAGGGGAACCCTGTAAAAGCTGGCTCAGGAGAGCATTCAGGGTGGGTTGATTGAGTAGGAGTGATGGAGTGGAGCAGGAGTGAAGCAGAGGCAAGGAGGAAAGTTGATGAAAGAGGAGGAAATGGCGGAGGTCAAAGGGGATGTGTGGTGCAGGTTGAGCAGGCCAGCGAGTGGACTGAGAGGGAGTCTGGGTGAGGTATACTGCTCCTCCTTCCACAGAGCAGGGTCCTGCAGCATCCCTGGCACCCCTTTGACATCAGGGCTGGACATGCTGGTGCCTCGCCCAGTGGTGGCCGCCACAAGACCTGACAGTTAGTTCCATAGATATGAAAGGGATGCAATGGATAGATGAGTTCATGTGTCACTGATCTCACCCATAAAGGGTTGCTGGATGGGGATATCAAATGCTTATAACAATTTAACAAGACACCTTAAGCATTTTCAAGAAATGGCTTAGTGTAAGAAGTTGTAAAAATTACTTAAGCTTTGGGGGAGGAACAATGAGTGTTCTGATATAGACTGTCAGTTCATGTAGGATAATGGTGAAGCCCATGTGAACTATTAATACTAACACCCCTACCCAATCTCTGCCTTTCTTTGTTGTCACTGGCTAGAACAGAGGCTCTTAAAGAGAGAGCAAGCAAAATACAGAACTAAAAACACAGGCTCTCTGTGTCAGCAATACAGCTGATCTTATCTCAATTCAAAATAATAAACAACAGTACACAATTAAGAAGTGTGATAAATAAATTGATTACATCATCACTATTATTGATTCCATCACATCCATTATACATTGTCATTCATCTAGATTGAGAATATACAAGCATTAAATATTTGTTTATTCTTAACCTCTTCTCTAAAAATACTCAGAAATGAGTTTCCTTTTTATTATCATTATTGATTATATTTATATCCTGCTCTCCCCACGTATAATTTTATTATATACTTCCTGTTTCAATCCATAAAAGGACCTGCCCTCATATCCCATAACTGCTAAACTTAGTCAGAAGCCTTTGGTCTGTCCCTTGTCAACAGCCTTTTGGAAGCTGCGTGCTTACCTATATGCTTCTCTCCCTGCTCAAAGAACTTGTAAGGGTTGGTAAGGCAGGACTATCCTTTTCAGAAGCCATGCTGATTTTCTCTCAGCAGGTTATGTTCTTCAATATGCTTAATAATTCTATCTTTAATAACCATTTCTACTAATTTACTTGGAACAGATGTTAAGCTAACTGGCTTGTAATTTCCTGGTCTTGGTCTTGGTTTATTATTACATCAAAAGCCAGTAAAACAAGACAGTTCTGAGATAGGGGATAAATTTCCAGTAGGGAGTCAGAGGAAGGGTTCTCCTTGTCTATATCCCTATGTCCATCCAAGTTGCGTAAGCATAATGTTAATTCTTCCAATCTGGCCATGATATCCGTGCAATCAGATTTTGGTAAATGGGAGAAAGATGAGAGCAGGTCCTGCTCTACTGAGTTCTCCAAAAGGGTGGTCTTTGTCAGGTGGGGGAGGGGAGCATCAGTCCCACTGATTAAGACTGGGTCCAAGGGAATTGAGGCTACATCAACTGGCAAGGCTGGAATTCCAGTCTCAGGCTTAGTTTCCTCGCATTTATGCATGTAGCTTGAGGGGGGGACTATCAAGAGCAGGTTGGCTCAGCTCTGATGTCCTGGAGGGTCTTATCAGTGGCCTCAGGACCTTATATTTTGGTTCTGGTTGACATAATAAAGGAGCACAACTGGAGAGTGGAGTTGGATCGGTGTCCACCTCCATATACGTAGGTACACTGGTTTCCTGACGAAGAGTAGATCTTGCAGCCAGCTGAAGAGATTGAATCGGAGAAGGCTCTAATTGACCGAATTTGAAAAAACACAAGATATTTTCTCATTCTGAGTAGCATATGAGGGATGAACAAGCTCTCAAATGTTAGGAGTAGTTTATTCTCCTTACTGGAGGCTGGGAAGGATTCAACCTGTATTAGGTCAATGCTGCCCCAGTCCAATCTCGTTAGTAAGGAAAGAGATCATTTAATAACAGCCCAGCTCTCCCATTTAGCGAAGTTAACTGGTATTTTAGCTATTTTCAGAACTACATTGTTCGTCAATAATACTCTCCTGCGCCCCACTGAGCGTATAGAATAATTATTATCAGATTGGTCACGCGGCAGTTGACAAGTAGCTGGGGTGCCCTTCGAGGGCAAGGTGCTGTATTGATTTTTATGTATCGTTTGGACCAGTTCTTCCACCGTCTGGAGTTTGGTGAGTATTTTATTTAAGTACTCCTTGATTTTTATTACTGTTTCTGCTGTTAATAAACATTGATCCCCTATTATCTTAAGTAGTTCAGCCCTGGGGAGCCCTCTAGAGAGTTCATCACCATTGGCCGTATTCCACGGGGAGTTGTCATCAGCTAAACAGACATTGCTCTGGTTCTGAGAGGTAGTTGTAGCCTGCAATTGAGCAGGTGAGACTAGTTGGGAGCAGATGGGCTGCGTCTCTTCCTGCTGTTCAAGCAGGCTGAATCTGTTTACTGAGGTGGGGATGAGGTGATCCAGTGTACCTGTTATGTCATTTGCTAGAAAATTGCTAATTTTCAGTTGCTTCAAGGTTTTAGGAGAAGGGGAGGGATCATAATTCGAGGTGCCCCTGCAGCGTTTCCTATTCCTTCGCATCATACCTCCCCCTCCTTCTTCAATACTTGAATATCTCAGAGTTAACAGGAGCACGTTGGAGAGGGTTATTTTGCACATAAGGGCTTTCCCCAGCAGGACAAACCTAGTTAAATTAAGGAGAGTTAAAGCAAAAAAGACATCTTAACAATCTTGGCATCTGCTATCTACCGCCTGTAGTTTCCTGGATCCCTTCTGGACCCCTTTCTAAAAAATGGTGTGACATTTGCCTCATAGATGTCATGAGGAATAATCACAAATGGGTCTGCAACATGAGGGTAGTGAAGTGCCTTACCCTTCCTTCATTATTATTTGAACTAATAAGTGGTATGAATATTGTGTGTGTTTCAGTTTTTAGCTGTAATGTAACAGTAACCAGGCTTTTGATCAGAACTTCTCAGTAGTTCTATTCTAATGACTATTCATTAGACATCAGGGCACAACTAAACTAAATCCTGCTATCCGAGAAACTATAGAGGCCTGCATATGTTGCAATGGGTAAGGGTGTTTGTGTACAGTCACATATATGTTGGATCAAGAGCAACAACAACATACTTGAGGATTGGGTAGTGTTCCTCCTTCTTGAGGTATTAGTTAGATGTATTATGCGAGACGTTCATTATCTATAATATAATATTTTTTCAGAGCATAGTGAATTACCTGCAAGCAGACCTCCCTCTCTCAATGGGAGTCTGCCATATGACAGTGGGCCAGCTTTTACTGTTCGAGGCATCACCAATATAGCTGTTTATTCTCTCAACCTGGAGGAGATCCAGTAGGATTTAGTTTTATAGAGTTTAATGTAAAGGTGTTGTATTTCATGAGATGAAATCATAACACAGTGGGTTTGCAAGAATTCTGAAAGATTATTTTTTCAGAGGGCTGGCAGGCATGGTTCCCCTGAGCTTTACGTGTCTAAAAGAGAAATATAGATCTTCTTTCATTGGACTGAAATGATAACCGATCCTTAATCCTTCCTAGATGTGCATTTAGAATGTATGCACCAGGTGAGGGTTTAAATTCCATAATGCCGAACAATATTGTCCTATTGTTTAATCAGTGTTTCATTTTCCCCCATTACCATTGGGGCACCTTCATGAGTGTTTATGGTCTGGAACCCTTCTTCCCTAAAGAACTGTGAAATCAGACTTGTTCTGTTAATTTATTTGTATACATGAAACAAAACTTTTAAAGGGTTATTATGGCTCCGTTACTTTTTTGTTGGTGTTTAAGAAATTGCTGGTTTGATAGATGTTACAGTTTTAAACAGCGTTGTTGAGATTATGAAAAGGCAGTTTTAAAAGAAAGGAGATGGGCTCAGAACAATCCACAGTGTCCCTGGGCCATACTGTGCTCATTGGCCTGTATTTCAGAAAGAATGTGGTGTCATCATTGTCCCCTGAGCATGCTGAAGGTTCCGGGTTGCCATCTTTGGGTTCTGAATTCCTGGAGATTTGGGGCTGGAGCCTGGAGAATGAGAGCTTTGGGAAGGACAGGGAACTCAACAGGGTATAATGCCATAGAGCCCACCCTCTAAAGCAGCCATTTTCTCCAGGGCATCTGACTTCTGTGGGCTAGAGATCAGTTGTAATTATGGGTGTTTGGCAACCATGTAAGTATTTCAAATGAAATCTAGTACTGCACGGGAATCCTTGAGCAATGCTATATACACTTCACTGGCCTGTAAGTCTCTGGCAGTATCATCATGATTTCCTTAGCATGTTTGAGGCCTGGCAGCATTGGAGATAGGGTCTTAATGCAGCCCAAGGATATAATCAGGGCTTTTTTTCTGGGAAAAGAAGTGGTGGAACTCAGTGGGTTGCCCTCAGAGAAAATGGTCACATGACTGGTGGCCCCGCCCCCTGATCTCCAGACAGAGGGGAGTTTAGATTGCCCTCCGTGCCACTCGGTGGCGCGGAGGGCAATCTAAACTCCCCTCTGTCTGGAGATCAGGGGGCGGGGCCACCAGCCATGTGACCATTTTCAAGAGGTTCCAGAACTCCATTCCACCGCATTCCAGCTGAAAAAAAGCCCTGGATATAGTCAAGCTATTGTAGGCTTCGTCTTGTGTTTCATTGCTGTCTTTTGCCATACTGGAGGCTTTTAAGCATGGAATTATGAAACTAACTGAACAATTAAGGTAAGGTGTACTCTGGTGGACTAGGTTTTATATGATCAGATATTCCCCAAACAATCCTTGCTGGTGATAATGGGGACCTTTACACTTTTCAGTCAACAAACAAAGTTCAGACTGTAATACATCTAACACCCTGCAAGTGCAACATCTGTGGTAATATATTTTATTTTTCTATTTATTAAAACATTTTTATCTCACTTTTCATCGTGTTTCAAGGTGGCTTACAAAAAATATTTACACTTAAAATAAAATAATAACTCCCAAATCCCCCCCTTCCCCCTTAAAAGATGCCAGTCATCCAACCCTGGCCATTTCCACATGCCCATAAAGGGACAGCAAACAAATGGATCATTGGCAACATCTTTGTTTGAAAAACAGATGCAGGTGGCTTCTGCTTTTTTGGCGCCTTTTCTGGGACCGCAGAAAGTGCATTCCCAAAAAAGGCACCAAAAAAACGGAAGCCAAACGGCCTGCAACCGTTTTGCAAATGGAGACATCTGGAATCATGAGGAAAAGCTGCCAGTGTTTGGTGAGTGGGCTGTCCTTTAAGGACACGGTCCCTTTCAAAAGTCCTGGCAAGCAGACAGGTCTTGCAGCACCTCCTGAACATCTCTGAGGTGGGAGCTCCCCTCACTTATTCAGGCAGCAAATTTCACAGAGCAGGGGCCACAATAAAAAAGGACTGAGGTGGGATCCCTAGCAGATAGCTGCTTGAAGACTGTTGTTGACGTAGAGGGACATATAGAAGGAGATGACCCCTCAAATATGTGGGTCCCATGTTGGGAAGGGCTTTAAAGGTCATAATCAGCATCTTGAATTGAGCTTGGAAACAGGCTGGCAACCAATGCTCCTGACAATAGTTGGGCTGCCACATTCTGGACCTGTTGTTGTTTCTGGGTTGTTTTCAAGGGCAGCCTCATGTAGTCATATCAGCTGAGTCTAGGCAATGAAGGAGCTGGCGAACCAGATGCAACGGATAGAAGGTTTGGTGTGCCACCATGCCAACCGTTTTTCAAAGAGCAGGGCAGAGTCCATGGGCACTCCCAAGCTCTTAACCTGCTCTAAAAAAGCTAACTTTACTCCATCTAGGACAAATGGATTGAATACCTTTAGAATATTAACCTTCCTGACCAGCATTACCAGTGAGGATTTGCAGGGGAGGGTCCCAACATCTACCTCTCTTACTCTGCCTCTGAGACATTTAACCAAGCTTATGTTGTTTTAGATTGCCACGGCAACCTAAAATAGCACCATTTGATATCACACAATGTAGTCTTATGAGATCTTGGTGTTTTAAAACATTCAATGTTTTAGTTATTCTGTCTTTTTAAACTTTAAGTCTTTTCTGCAAATGTAGGGGTTTCCATGGATTTGAAAAAACATCTAGCTCCATATGGCCCTTCATGGATTTTTTGGTTATTAGATAACATGATGATAATAATACCTTATTTAAACATGTATAATGAATTTGCCAAAGAAATTAGCCAAATGCAACACTGGATTGATGTTCTTTTTAAAGATAACAACAACAACAACAACAACAACAACATTCAATTTCTATACTGCCCTTCAGGACAACTTAACATCCACTCAGAGTGGTTTACAAAGTATGTTATCATTATCCCGACAACAATCACCTTGTGAGGTGGGTGGGGCTGAGAGAGCTCCGAGAAGCTGTGACTGACCCAAGGTCACCCAGCTGGCTTCAAGTGGAGGAGTGGGGAATCAAACCTGGTTCTCCAGATTAGAGTCCCGCCGCTCTTAACCACTACACCAAGCTAAGGACTATAGATAATTGATTCTGATTCATAAACTATCAAGTGTACATAGAAAAGGGAAAAACAAACTTTCTCTTTGTTCTGAATGAGAATATGTCTACCGCTAAAAATTAAGAGGGTTACATTTGACGTTCCACACATTCAGATAGTGTTGGGAATAATGAATAGGGGCATGGGAAAAAGCTGGAAATACACCTGGAAATTGCTATTTCATTTCATTAAAGCAGCTTTGGGAACAATGAACCAAGTCCAGGAAATCACATTATAATGACACGCTCCTACCAAAAAGTGTGTGTATTCCAGTTAGGTTTGCTTCTTATCTCGTAGCAGCAGTAGCAGCAGAACAGCATTCAACAATCAGATCCCAAGGAGAGAGAGCTCTCGTGTTGTTAATTAACATTGTTGTCAGGAGGGAAGAATGTGTGCAATGTGCATGAGTGCATCTTTTTCTCCTTATTTCTACCTAGGATTGGCATTGTCTCCTGGTCAATCAGGTCCTTGCAAGGGGAAACCCCTCCCCTCATCAGCTTTGGAAACGTATAGAAGGGGGAATGTGCAGACTTCAGTCATAAGCTGCAATTCTAAAGACACTTATCTCAGAGTAAGCACTGTTGAATAACATGGGACGTACAGACTCCCACTACCACAAATATTGTAGTCAAGTTTCCCACATTTGGCAAAATTGCAGGAGTCAGCACACCTGGAGTGCAATGGATGTGCCTCATCCTGGGAAAACCACCTTCATGAGTGTGATGTCTCCTCTGCCAGGTAAATATGGGACATCTGAGTAGATCTATTTAGGATTGCACTCCCCCCCACCCAATCCTGCAAACCATTCAACTAGTCTGCCTTTTCAAAAACAATCCTGCCTGCCCACAGCAAAAGGAAAGGTCTTTTTAGGCAGTGGTTCCAGGGGCGGGGGAACGTTCAGACAATCTTTCTGTTGGCCTACCTGCACTTGGGTGATGGAGATTTGGGTGATTAATGAGAGAATACCCTCTCATCATGGAAACAAAACTGCAAATCACAAGGAAATATGTCACCAACAGAAAACATCAGGATGTAAAGTAATTTATTAGCACTATAGAAAAAGAAAAATGTCAGCATAAAGCAGAGTTGTTTTTGATTCTGCCACTGCTCCACTACCCCTATGCCAGCCAGTTTTCCACCATAATGTGCGCTCATTGACACACACCTTTTTCAGGGTCTGTTGATGTGTGTGTGTGTGTGTGGAGAAACTGAGAAAAAATTCGGTGGGTCAGAAGTTTAGAGGGAGGACCGTGTTCTGCCTCAAAGATCCTGAAAGCCCTCATTGCAAAGAACAGGGCCAAAACTCATAGTACAAATGGATTAGATCTAAGCCAGCAACACCATCTGGAAAAAACCCATAACAGTACACAGTTCATTTGGAAGCCCTGGATATGAAATCAAAACAGATTTTTTTTCAGTGCACACCTCTAGTAAGCAATGTCTTGTACAAAGAAGAAGAGAAGATCCTGCAGGGAGTAGCAAGCTTTATCTACATAGGATTGTAGAGGGGAGTACCTTCTTTCTAAAGGGACTTTGGATGTGGAAAGCTAGTCTCAGGGTGATCTCCTGCTCCTTCTGAGAACTTCCTAGAACTCTTTCAATCAGCAAGGCAACTGTATTTATTTTCTGCTCTTTCCTATCAAGTGTATTAGCTCTAGTAATAAAGCTTTGTTACTTTTAATCAGTTCAGTGTCCTGATTGCTGTGCACGCACTCTGCCAACAGAGAAAACTCGAAAAGAGACCAGTAGCACCTTTAAGACTAAGGGTAACCTTACCCTCTACGCATCTGACGAAGAGAACTGTGATTCTCGAAAGCTTATGCTACAGTAAAGTTGGTTAGTCTTAAAGGTGCTACTGGACTCTTTTCAATTTTGCTACTACAGACTAACATGGCTAACTCCTCTGGAACAGAGAAAACTGTATCTGATAAAAATAAAACTTATTTTTTAAATAACACTGGCAACAGTCCAGCCAATGCTGGTTGAAATCTTAGTTTGGGTATGGTAGAATTGATTACCTCTCAGTTTTGCCAAACGTATGGGAGAAAAACCAGGAGTTTCACTCATCTTTAATATGTGCTCTGAATATGCTCCGTTTATTAATTCATTACATGGCCAAAATTAGGTGTATGTTTTACATTAAACATTGAAAACTCAAGATAGTCATCCTTGATAAAATGAATACAGTGGTAGTTTTTAACAAATCCATTCTTGGTTTTTAAAAACATTTTCAGTGAAACATTGGGCATACATAACAAATAGCAGATAAACTACTTTGATGTACATTACATGGCATATAATGGTAATTTTAATTTTAAGAACTGTACTAAAACCTGATAAAAATGATCTAAAACATTAGAACATAAATATTCCACTTGCAAAATATCTCAAATTCTGTGTTGCTGCAAACCACACTGGTGATTCAAACTGAAGAATGCTGTGAACTCTGCCCAGAAGGATGTCTTGTAGGATTCTGTTTTAATTGCTGCTCTTCTGTGCAAGTTTTAAGAAATAGTCACAGTAGGCCTCTAATAAATCATGTGAATTAGTGTAAGTACCATGACCAGCTCTGTACAACGAGTCAAGACTTGTCCAGATCTATTTTAAAAATCTGGAATAAATATAAAATTATATGGAGACAGATGTTAAATGTAACATCTGTAATCCCCCAACAGGTTTCCTTTTCCCGACTGTGAATTGGGTAAGGCTATTTTAATTTTTTCATTTGACTCATATGTCTCCTAACCTTTAATGCACAATTAATTTATTGTAATGCTGAGCAATTCACTTTACCACACAAAAGAAAAATTTTTACAAGCTGCGCAGAAACCTGGCTGATGCATATACATGCCAAAAGATGTAGGACTGCCAACCTCCACAGAGTAAGTCCAGCACTCAGTCCTCTATACCACATTAGTTCATGACTGACTACTATTTCTAGCCATAGAGAGATCAATTTACACAATGTCTTTGGGATCTAATGTTCATTTAATTGTTACTAGTTAACTAATATCCAGTGTGGCGTAATGGTTTGGTTTGGGAGTCCAGGTTCAAACCCTCAGGGCCAAGCTAGAAGTGACAAATTACATTTGAATGGCAAGTGAACAGACTCACGTGTATTCCTCCCTGTTCACTTGCGTTCCACAGTGCAAGAGGAGCATGAGTGAACGGGGAGCAATACACATGAGTCTGTTCACTTGCCATTCAAGTGTAATTTGTCACTTCTAGCTTGGCCCATTGTCAGCCATGAACAACCCACTCACTGGGTGACCTTGGCCTCGTCACTCTTAGCCTTACCCATCTCACAGAACCATGTATGCTACCTTGATCTCCTTGGGGGAAAAGGTAGGACAAAAATATGATAGAAAGATAGATCTAGCATACCACCACAAAAATGTCAGGAAAATGTTTGCATGAAGATAGAATTCACATGTGCTGCTTAAAGCACTTCTGAGTAGACATGGGCATGAACCAAAAAAATTTAATGAACCAGTGGTTCGTGGTTCAGTGCCGCCGCCCAACCCAAACCAGCTAACTGAAATGAACATTTCCCACTGACGAACTGGTTCGAGGTTCGTGGTTCGTGGGCGTCAGAATGGCCCCCGTTGGATTTAGAGAGCCCATATTCCCAGGGAGTGTTTAGCAGGCTATCCTCCAGCCAGCACCCAAGTTTGGTCAAAATTGCAATAGGAGTTATACCCTCTCCAATCTGAGGCCCCCAGGAAACTCCCATTCGATACAATTAGAGCCACGAGTTGACGTTGGCCCAGTGTACAAGGGGTTGGCCGTCAGAGCTGCCTATCAGGGTTTGCAGGGATGAGATTGGAGTACCCATGGCTACAGAACACCCCCTCTCCCTCCCTCCCCCTGTTGTCTTCTCCCATCTAACCAATTGTAACCAATTTGCAGCTCCATAGTTGGAAGGAAGATCTGCCAATCAAGGTAATCTGGGTTTCGATTCGGGTTTCCAGGGCGACAGAAGGAGTGCAGACAGAGTTGAGGCATTCCTCCAGCTCTGTTGCCAAGGGAATTGATTGATTCCAATGAACGCTGGTTCGTTGGCCATGGACCCTCACGAACCATCAGTTTGCGAACAGACGATCAGGCGGTTTGTGGGTTTCTTTGGTTCGTAATGAGGTTCGTGCCCATGTCTACTTCTGAGCTTTCCTGTTGGTGTCGATATGCTTGTGTGTGAAAGACAAAGCTGCACTTTTAAATGCACTTGTACCAGACTTTGAAAGTTATTGATGTATTTACAGGAGGATAGATTTACAAATAAACTTCACTTTTCTGGTTTTTGTGTATGTGCGTGCGTGCCTGTGGTTGTGCGCGTGCATGTGGTGCACATGTGCCCCTCACAGTGGTTTCTACCCTGCCCCAATAGAAGAAAGCAGGTCTTCAATATAGATAGTACAAGAACAAGAAAAAGCATTGTTCTTACATCAAACAAATAGCTTCCCAATGTGGTCTGTACATAAGGGTTACACCGGATGCTTCTTTGGACAGACATCACAAGGAAGGCAGGGCTGGGAGAACATGGCACTCAGTGTTGATGTGATGTGTGCCAAAAGATCTGTCAGAAAATAGGGACAAGTCAAACATTCTGAGATGTGGCTCCAAGCAGCCTCAAAAGTCATATTAAGGCTTCCAAATGGGTAATACTTCATGTCCCATTTTAGAGTAATTGATAATCATGGCTGTTTAGATACATCAGTACTGCTATCTGCCTGGTCTGTGTAGGCTAGAAGTCACCAATATCTGGATCAGTATCCTGGGTAATTGGTGCTGTAATTCAAAGCATTCCTCATCAGTAATGCTGATCTGGATGTTCCTCTGATTTTCATCTTTTCTTTTCTTTCTTGAAAGTCTAGTTTCTGGTCCAATTGATTGCCTAACCAAAAAACAAGTGTAAAGTAGTAGTGTCGGGGCTCAAGAGACACTTTTTTTTCTTTTTGTTCATGCTAAGTTTTTCCACTTTAGTGACTGGAAAATATTCTACAGATTGTACACAAATTGCTTTAGGGGAAGCATTATTTTGATTGCTTTCTCAGTGTCTATATGGGAATATGGTTTAAATATTAATTATATGGTATATTTCCTAAGAACCCAATGTAATGTTCAATTATGCATTCCATCTGCAAACCTCTGGCTGTAGATCCTTGCATTAAATAAAAACACAATGTGTTTAAAAGAAGGGAAACGAAAAAGGAACAATGTAGGATTAAAATCAAGAAAGGAATCTCCTCCCTCCCCCTTAACTCTTTCTGTTCTGGGTGTTTGCTGTGCAATTTTTAGGAGTGAGATGGACTAGAACAAAAATTGCTTTCTGGAATCAGTTTGCAAGAAAATACTCTAGTATTTAAAAATGAGCTGGAGCCCTCCTTTCCAGCAAAAAAAATCATTGGTGTGAAGTACTCCGGTCAGATTGCCACTTAAAATGGAAGTCTGAAGTGGATCAACTACAAACTGCATGCCTTCTAGGGAAATATTTTTCATGGTATCTTCGGACTATAGATGTGATGTTAGGCATTTTGTGCTGGGAGACCCCCCCTCCAGAATTATACGAGGTCACATCCAAATTTTACTGTGTTTAAACAAAGTTTGCAAATGGACTGGAGCCCAGTTCAGATTGGGACTGCAGCGCTGGAGGAGAGGGGGTTTCAGCCTTCACTCATTTTTCCCTAGATGAACAGCCCCAAGGGGTGGTGGTATGCTGTACAATTTGGCTCTGGAAAATGGTATGGGAGAAAGACTGAAGCCCCCCCCCCCCGCCCCTGCTTGGAGCCAGGGCCCTCATTTGAATTGGGCCTCAGTGCACTTGCAAACTATGTCGAAAGATGGTAATGTTCACCTGTATGAGTTAGGTTGGGGACACTGCCCCCCCCCCACGCCAGCCCAAATTTGTGCCAAACATTGCAACTAGTTTAAGGCTTTGTGTTTCCCATTCCCAGTAGCAAGATTTGGAAAGAATATTGTGAAGAAAGAGGCTTGCATTGACCAAAGCTTGCTTAAGGTTTGAGGCCTATTTGTCCAGAGTCTTAATGTTTTATGGGTAAGCATGGGTAATACTGACTGAGTAAGCTCATTTCCAAAGACAGCTGAGACTTATTATCTGCCCAGATGCAGTCTTGAATGGGAGGCAGAGGGCGCTAAGGCCAAAGGGCTAGCTTATCTCAATCCAGTTTCAGTTCTTTCAGGGAAGCTGGCACAATGATACCTGGGCATGATACAGCCACAGAGTGTCATCTTTGTATGTCATTGCTAGGCCCTGATTGGTCAAACAGGTCTCTCCATGTTGCCAGGCAATATGGGATTGAAAAAGAGTTCGGCTATGCCTTTTGCCTTGAGTTTGGGGACCGGTCTGGATCCCCTTGGCCTTTTGGAGTCATAATTATGTTTGAAGCCTGGAAACTCTGATGCTGAAAGCTATGCTAAACTGGCAAAAGACTCTGTCCTGTATATTTAGGTTTCAAGTTATTTAGTTCTTTGTTATTTTATCTTTCCTTCTTGCCCACTCTCCAAAAATTAGTATTTTATCCACTTATTAATAAATATAATATATTTTAAAACTGTGTGGTGTTTATGGCTTCAATCTGAAATAGTGCCCAGGCCAACTTTGGCCCCGTGCTACCTTTGTAATTTTTTGGCTAAAACTCAGCCTACTGGACAGCCAGGTACAATCTGGTAAGTCTTAAGACTCTAGCTAGGTTTTAATAGGGGAACTGATGGCAGCAACCAAATGTGGTTGCATGGTGGGCCTTTGAGAAGATCCCCCGCCCACCCTCCCGCGAACCTGTGAACCTCTTGAGTTCTTCTTGACAGATATAATGGAGGATATGGTGTGAATTTCTCCACTTCTTCCTGAGACACATTCAATGGAAAAAATAGATACAGTAGATACTCTCTACTTATAAGAATCAAGTAATTCAGTTGGTAAAAAATTACATACAACATAACAAGCAAACTCAACATGAATTTAAGTTCCTTAGAATGTACATTAATGCATTAAGTAGAAAAAACCCTCAGATTTCTTTACCTCGAAAGAAATTGGTTGGATAGAAAACATAATAAAAAGAACAAGTTCTAAAGACACCAGTAAGAGAAAATCTTTCAAGTTGTTGCTATAGAAGAAAATACATCAAACAACAATTGAAACCTTAGGGAATTTCATAGGAATCAAGTATGGAATACAGACAAAATTCCTTCCCAGCTCATCATCTGGCAACTAATGCTTACACTTCAATGAGTCCTCCAGTAGACTCAACTTCAAAGCCTGCTGCGAGGTTTTTCGAATCTGTTACCAGAAAAGCTCAGCTCTACCCCAGCATCTCTTGAAGGAAGAAAGTTGGAGTTTTAAATGATTTCTGGGATTCTGTCAGATGTAAGGAGGAAAGCGTTGTTGGATTTTATATTCAGGCATAGCTAGCTAATCCCATGCTCTGATCAGACCGGACCCACCATGTAACTATATTCTTTTCTATTATCGTTGACCTTAAAATATCTTTTTAATTGTCTAAGCCACAAAGCTGTCCATTGTTAAGATTAGATTGCTTGGTTTTTCGAGAAATAAAGAAGGGAAAATAATCTTTGTGTGTAGACATTTCTGGTTTTTTTTACTAGTCTGACCAGCAGTGGATCTTGAACACATGAAGCTACAGCCTGTGCCACTTAGAACAGATAATACTGACCTTGGTAGACTTAGGCAGAGGTCTTCTATATCAGTTACTACTGGATCATTTAACTGGAGATGCCATGGGTTAAAATGAAGCCTGGGACCTTCTGCATGCATGGTGGATTCTCCCCATTGAGCCATGGTCCCTCCCCTGGATTCTCCCCACTGAACTATGACCCCTCCCCCTTCAAGGCTTTTGACAGCCCTTCTGCCTTTTCAGTGGAAACTCTACACTAGAGATAACCTGGGACCTGCTGTATATGAAACATGCTCATCAGCTGTGCTCTGTCCCCTCTTTAGCAGGGTAACTGTATGGTATCAACTTATCTATACCTGGTTGGTGAGGCCTTTGAAGCAGACTAAGAAACCCATAACAGAATACAGTCTTGAGTAAAGCAAGTGTTCAAAAACATACTCTAACTGAATTGGGCTGTTAACACTATAAAACAGCAGCACAAAATTACATTGGCTGAACTCAAAATAGGCAGACGGAGGACTGGATACAACCATCTTCTCTGCTGGTAAAAAAGGGAGGGTGGGGGTGGGGGTGGGGGTGGAAGTCTCCTTTAAGTACCAAAAAGGCTATGCTGGGAATCATGGGGCCCCAATAGATAAAAGCCATATGGAATGGGGGCTGTAATATGGAGAGGAATTGGAGAGGATTGAATGAAAAAAACTGGTTGGATCCCACCCAGATTTTCCACAGGAATGCAAGACTATGGGCTGGGGTTTGCAGATGCCAAATTCTATCTTAACAGTTTTCAACAATGCTATACCTAAATCAGCCAGATTGAATGTGACTCTCCATTTTGTGTAATGGTTCCTGTTTAAAGCCTTGGGATGAGCACTGAGGATCTGGGGAGCTACTAGACATAGCAGAATACAAATAAAATACTAATAGAATTATTTATTCAGTTTCACTTATTCAAAAGAAATGACATTTATAAAACAGCTGTTCTTAATATGCTAGAAAACAGGTAGCCAGGTGTTTACGGATTTAAGCTTAATGATGGGAATCTAAGTGATGCTATTGGGATGTAGTGATGACAAGCACAGTAAAAGAGCAGATCTTAGCTTCTCTCCTGGGACTATCAAGAGTTTTCCAGTGCAGGTTTGGTAAAAGTAGAGTTTCAAGTAACACCCCTAAGTAGATCTGTTATTTCTATACTGAGAACATTAACTTTGGCCTCTTGTTAGCACTCTTGGCAAAATTATTGTAATAGGAGACATTATAGTGCAGGTTATAGCAGTTAGAATTGGCTGGGACACACTATCAGTCTTCAAGACTGAATTTCTGAGGACTGATGGTAGAATGATCTCAGTGAAAAATCACTTTGTCTGTCTGTTTCTGGCTGCAAAGATTCAAGCCAGATAAGGCATGAGCTTAAGTCCATTTAGTCTCATGGGCTTTTGTGCTTGAATGTTTGTGCACTCCTTTGCCTTGTTTATGAACTAGCTGTTTGACGTTTTTTATGATGTCGAAGTGCAAAATACAGATTTTCTATTAGCATCAAAGATGCTGAAAATTTTGACATGAACATGATAGGCAGGTGAACCTACCCTGACTGAATACCCTTGCTTATCAATAAGTCAATCGGTCAATCTTTATTGCATTAGCTGAAAGCCATAGCAACAATACAAGATAAAATCATATGTGAAGCTGGTTCTTGATTGGATTGCCCTTATGTTTCCTGTCAAAGTTTGTGTTAAGTACCATGCTGAGCAAATTTGTGGTGGTGGAAAGTGCCCTCAAGTTATAACTGACTTATGGCGACCCCTGGTGGGGTTTTCATAGTAGGAGACTATCAGAGGTGGTTTGCCATTGCCTGCCTCTGCAATCTTGGTCTTGTTGGAGCTCTCCCATCCAATTACTAACCAAGGCCAACCCTGCTTAGCTTCTGACATCTGATGGGATCACCTGGGCTATCCAGGTCAGGGTGAGCAAATTTGTACCTGCACAGTAACCACTTCCCTTCCCTTGCTAATAACTAGTAAGTAAGTTGCTGCTTGTGGTTGCCTTTTTCATTTGCATCTTCACTATTAACCCAGACAAGGGTAATACATTGCTGAGAAATGTAGCTGGGAAATTATTGTCATTTATTGTATTGCCACTGCAACATCTTTTGTTTGGCCATATGCTGGTCATAAAAATATTCCCACACACAGCTGTACTTTGTAGATAAAATACAAAATTTTAGGCATTTAAGAGGATGCAGATCAAAGCAGCGGAGAAACAGCTGAGTCGAGTATTTCTGTGAAATAATAAACTGCTTGATTTTCCAAAAGATATGTTAAGATGTTACTGAAAGACCCTGATGTTTGTAGTGACAGGTTCATTATTAGGGCTGCATTCAAACACTCTTCTACATATAATGTATTTTGCAATTGGATTCTTGCCTCATGCAAATTTGATTAAAATTGGGTGCAATCCAGCACGTGTAAGTCCCACTGATGCCAATTGGAGAGATTTATGCATGTGCATAATACATTTGTTGAAATAAAGATTACTTAAAAGTATTCAACATTGCTGGATTTGTAGTCTATCCTTTTTTTAAATCATCAGCAGATTTCATGGATTTACTTTTTATCCTGACCCTTTTGCTGTTTAAGGTATGATAACAAAGAAGTACATTTCTGTGACCGTTCTTCAAAATTAGCTGCTAGATTGTTCCAAATATGCTCAGAGGTTAAAGTAAGTAAGGTTTTATGTGACAAAATAATAATTTAACAATTTTCGTCTCTTTCTTGGAATGCATGTATGGAGGACAGTGTATAAGCAATTGGAGATAAAGACAGTTTTACAGCTGTAAGCTATTGGGACCACATTGTTTCTCCAAATATTAGTGGTAGTTTTGCACTTGCCAGTTTGCACCAACCACCTCTCTGATTTATGAGTGGCTAAGATGTCTAACAACATAATAACCACAAGTGGAATAAGAGAGTTTAATAAGAATAATTTGCAGCTGAAAAATTATGTCTGCAAGAATGGATGGCTGAGGTTATGCCATGCAAAAATGTGAGCTGCCAAGCTGACTATGGAAGACATAAGAAGTATAGGTACTCCCTCTGGACCACTTTCCAGTTAACTCAGTGCGGTTTTATTAAACCTTCCAACACCAACAACGTCTAACGAAAAAATTATCTCCTTGAACTGTAAATTATAAAATAGAATACTCTGTCAGTGTTTTTAGCATTGATAATATTAATAATATTTTTATTAGGAATAGCATGTTACAAGTTATTCTTACTGAAAACAAAATGGCAAAAAGTCCAGTAGCACCATTTTGCTACTACAAACTAACACGGCTAACTCCTCTGGCTTACTGAAAACAGGTAGAGGAATAACAATAATGTCAGTTAACCACTGAATTCTGAAAATGTTCAAGCAAAAAACATGCCATGCCCAAGCTACCAACAAAGCTAAATGCCAAAGATTGTAGTTGGGTCAGCACTGCAATGCTGGCAAGTAGGTCATTTGTTCATCATCACTGAACACTTTGGGACGGGGGAATGGAGCCAGATGACTGGAACTAGAATGTCTTCTGCATTTATGCTAACTTGTACCTGTGTCCTAAATGGACATACAGCTGTCTTTGAGTGATGACAAGAGTCCTCTGCAGATGTTCCCTTACAGCCAGCCACAGAATTTGTATCCACATGGAAAATGAATGCGTTGCTCAACTCAAGTAAGATGGTGGTGACCACACATGTTGTGCTTCTGATATGCACAGCTGGCAGGCTCTTGGATTGCTGGAAAGGAACATCTACAGAGGGCTAAGTTACTCGCTTATTTTAGAAATTTATTAGCCAATATGATGTAGTGGTTAGCATGCCGGTTTGGGACTAGGGATACCTTGGTTCAAATACTCCTCGGTTATAAAGTTCGCAGGGTGGTCTTGGACTAGTTTCGCAGACTAATCTACATCACTGGGTTCTTGTGAGGATAAAATAGAGCAGGGGATATATGCTGTCCAAAACTACTTGGAGGAAGGCTGGCATAAAACCTAGTTTACTGGATAAAACAGTTTAATTTTTTTTAGCAAAATATGCCATTATAAACAAAGTACTTGATTTGTTATAAACAAATTACTGGACTTGTAGTAACCCAAAGACAAAAATAATTTATACAGAGGTATATGTCTAAATGTGCCAGAAAAAATGGGATTAGTGCTATAAAACTGCAATTTATAGATGACCATGGGCATGATGTTATTTTATTTTGTGAAATTCAAGACCTAATGAGATTTTCTAGGAAGTAAACTGGAGAAAGGGAAAAATGGAGACTCAAGCTTGTCAATGTGAGAAGGGATTCTGTTTTCACTGGTGAATTTTGGACTACCTGCACTTTGGCTGCTTTTCTGTCAGGCTGTGGTTAAAGGATAAGGGCCAGAGAATCCTACCTGGAAATTATACCTCCCACTGAGGTATTCGTAATCCAGGGAGTAGGTAATGATTGTGATTTCTCAGTGGTGAGGGAAATGTACTATGTATATGCTTGCAGTCAAGCTTCTTATTACTACTATTGCCATGTATCTTTCAGAGCTGATTTCTGCTACTGAAAGAGATTGGTAAATAATGTAACCTCTTAGAAACTTAATACAATATTTCTGCCATGCAGGATTAGATTCTGGAAAGAAGGGGAAGCTTGGATTTCCAAACTTGATGTAGCAGACATTTGGCGTCAAGTACAACTTGTTATCAACCCAATGCCTATTCTTTTGAAAAAGAGCCAGTTATTATGTTTGTGAATTCCTTCAGATTCACAAATTTAATTATAAGTGGCTATAGGAAGAGGTTCATAGTAAAATATTTGTCTTTACCCACAAATAGCCATGTTAGCCTCTTTGTTAGCAACAACTGACACTTTTATTTATTTATTTATTTATTTATTTATTTATTATATCCCAGTTTCTCCCCAATGGGTTCTCAGGGCAGGTTTCAACACCATTCTCCTCTCTAACTAAAGTTAGAGCTGTTTATTTGATAGAAGTAAAGAGGGATGAATGCTGATGGTAGCATCCAATGTACAGCCGGACGGGTCTATTGCCAGTGTGATTGTCAATTCCCGTTTTGTTGTCACTTGTTCACCGGCTATGCTTTAGTTTTTAATACAGGAGGTCACAATTCAGCATGTAGAGCATAATTACTCCATACCAGCATTGTTCCGTTGGAGCAGATCTGGTATGGAGTAATTATGTTTTTCATGCATGTACATTGGATGCTACCATCAGCATTCATCTTTCTTTACTCCTGTGTTGCCTTCATGGAGCATGAATGGTCACCTGTGTTATGAACTCTTCTATTGCAGCATGAACTTTGAGATACAATTGGCTGAAGAAGAAACTTACAATTGTAGTTCTGTTTACCAGATGGATTAGAGTGTTTGTGATACTGATTGCTGATATTATGTATTGACTACATGATGTACTGATTATATTATTGGACTAGTTGAAGCAGTGGCTTATGTATATACGATGTTTGTACATTGATTTTTCTATGAATTTTTTCTTGACTATCTTGCACATATTCAGCACTTAGCACTTTGATGATTTATGAACATTAGATTTTTGTAATATAACTAATTTTATCCCTGGAGACCCCTTTGGGTCTTATTTTGTTGGGTATTCTTTCCAGGGTGGCTCCCTTGTAGCTATCCTGCCCTCCAGTTGTTGGCAACCAGTTGGAGGTTTTCGGCTAACCTTCATGTCTCCTTCCATCCTTTGTCCCTCAGGACCTTGCCCCAATTTTTCCAAATATACTTCTTCCCCTGCTGCTAGGAAAATATATATGAAGCCTAGGGCCCCTTGGGAGGCAGGCACTCCACAGCTCCTCTGAACACCAGAGTTGCCTCAAGGCTTCTCATGTTAGTCTCTAAGTCTGTGGTGTGAGTAGAGAGGCAGTGCCTCTCTAACTTCTTGGAGAACTTTTTTTCTTTCTAGAAGACCTCAGTCTCATCTTTTCCAGATTATACACAACTCTGTTGTCATTACATAAAGACCTGGTTCAGAGGTTCTTGTACTTTGTCGCTGAACAGACATTTGGCTTTTTTAGTTTTGATCCCCAAATAATTTTTGAACTTTTCTTTTAAAGAAAAGTGCGGTTACAAGTAAATTTAATACCAGTTCTAGGTACTTAGTTATACTGAAACTGATTTGTAAGATGACAATAAAATCACTATGGAGTCTTGAAAGGATTATATATCCCATGATTCCCTTGATCAATTTTAGTACTGAGGTCCAGAATTTCTGGCCCTCTGGATATTCCAAGAACAAATGGAAATGCTCTTTGTGCATTGAAACACCAGCATGTATTTATGGAGATCTTATATATACATGCAAATTTATGCTCAGCAGTGGTGAACTCCTGATGAGGGTATCTCATGAGGAATGAAGTACCAGCCAAATATAATTTTTAAAAGTTGCTTTGCTATCTGGTAAAATGAATTTCTTGGGAACCATTTCTCAAACCCATTTCCATTCCTTCAGAGGAGTTCCTCTCCTAAGATATTTTCCAATTTCCCAATATATTAGTTATGCTTAGGTGCAAGGTTCAAACAGTGCCTAAATGCTGGAGATACCTCTCATTGACCACTACGTCTCCACATATATTTTTTTCCAAAATATGTTTTGTTGTGATATCCTTTATGCTTATTTAATGCAGCTATGATATGTCTGATCTGTAAACAAGGAAACATTTTGGGTTTCCTTCCTCCCATCCTTACAGTTATTTTGTTGCAAATAGGCATAATTTTGCCTCTGTCTATTTTTTTATTATCTTCCAAAATTTCTGATCAGGGATCTCTTCAGTAGAAAATACTGATATCAATGGGAGTAGTCCAGGACCTAATACAGACACCATCCCCCTCCCCCCCCAAACAACCATTTATAGTGGGACCTGATTCATAAGTCACCCTTGAATCACCCTTACTAATGTCGATAGTTACAGCCAGCAAAATGAGATATTTCTTGGCTGTCTTTAGCCCAAATTGAAAAGTAAGGTAGCATAATGAAATAGTATGCTGTGGCTGTACTTTGTGAAGTTATTTTTATAGTGTGCTCAAGAATTATGTAGTCTAAAAATTGTGTTGGCAGTTCTCTGGGTACCATTAAGAACTCATTTAACTTGTTTTACTCACATCCAGACTTGATTTAGCTGCCTCATATGATTTTTAATTAGTATAGTTATAGTATCAGATGCAAATGGAAATTAGGACAATGCTGTGAAAAATAGGACAGGATACAAAATGAGATAATTTACTGTGTGTACGTCTCCAGCTTTTATTATACTAATCAAATTCTTAATAATGCTACATTAACCTGGGAAAGTATGTCTCAAAGCAGTGGAATTAAGGTATATATGGAGGGGGGGAGGCTTATAACAATAAAAAAATGCATAGCTTTATGGTTATGTAACAAATTGGCCACATCACCTGCTCATAAATTTGGCTAAAATAACCAAACTAATTAGATAATAAGGCATAATTTATGAGAAGAAATTAAAAGGTCTAGGGCAGGTGAAGAAATGCTATATATTAAATCGTATATATATATATATAGTTCAAATAATAAGACGATGACTTGCTCTCATGGAAGAATGGAAACTGAGAGTTAACATTAAATCTCCTACTTAACCCAAGAGTATGCTGTGGATATGAATTTGAAAGGTATGGGCAAGATCCAACCAAAGTTAAATGTTTTAAAATCCTATTGATTTCAGTGGGAAAGTTAAACATTAATGTATTCTTTGTTCAGTCTAAACAAAACAGACTTTTAAAAAGGGTTATACAAACAGTACAATAAGAAGAGGTCTCTAAACTATTACAGTTCAACAAGTTACCTGTACATTTCACTGTTGGGCAATTATTATTAAACCAATTGATTATTATCAGTTACAATTTATGCGTTTCAGTTCTAAGCCATAACAAGTCCATGTAACATTTACATTTTTTGAGGGAACAGTGAAAATAAAATATAATCATTACAATCAAAAGCATGGATTCGTATCTCACACAGTCATTTATCTAAATAGGGTCACATATATGATTGTCTACAATATTTATTTTGCTTTGTCCATGGGAAATAGAGACGTAGCAATTTCCTTGCTAACCTTGCTCAGTGAAATACACGGGGAGCCCAATGTATCAAAAACAAAACAAAAAACACCCCATTGAATTTGTGGTGGAAATGTGTGCAGCCAGAAAGTTTTCTCCCCATGACTCCAGATGCACCCCTCATCCAAGAATTAGAGGGAACTTGGGGAACGGTGACATTTAGAGGGTGCATGGAAAAGTAGTTAGAAAGGAAGAACCAAAAAACTAAAGCCAGGTTCTGAGGGTTTTTCTATATGATCCAGATCCAAAACTCAGATCCAGAAAATATTCTGCTCTTTGAGTAACCTTTTTTCAATGTAGTCTTTGCTCTTATCTTGGGATGGATGAACAAGGCATATTTTAGGTGCTTCCACAGGACACTACAAGTTATTCACATTGCAGGAGATTTAGTAGCTATTTTGGCTCCCCATTCTTTTAATGTCATTGATGTATTCAACCCAGTTGGCACAGATGTAGTATTTTTTGTTTTGCCAAAGCCATCAGCTGTTTTCTGCAAAGTAGATAAAATTATTTTCCGTAGCAAAAGGTCAGGATTGTCTTGAAGGAATCTCAGTGTCCAGTTCCAGGTGGCAGATCATGCAGTTTTCAAAAGGAATGCTTTGGCTATTTTTCTTTCCCCAAAGGTATGCCTTCTAGGACCTCCAGAACTGGAATATAAAACCACTGAAGAGACCACATAGGAGATATGGCAGATTATCATACCAAGTCTGACAGGCTGCCTTACTTATCTGGCTGTGCCTAGTGGTCATAAGGTAGCTGAAAGAGCCTTGCTAGAATCTACCCCCTTTGAGTGAAAAACCAAACCGTTCTCAGAGGTTGCAATTTCCTTTCAATTCTGTTTTGCCCCTGTGTTCCCTGGATTCCCCTAGTCTTCATGGCAGAACACACAGGCAATGGAAATGCATCCGGAACACATGCAGTTGACAGTCTTCACAAAGAGGCAGTTGGTTTTTTACACCGATCTTACAAAACAAACTGCAAACTAATAAAATTTTAATGTTTCTCTGCCTTTCATAATGTTTTGGAGGCTATAAGTTCTAAAGGGAGAAACAACAAGTGCTTTTGCAGGAGACGTTCTGAATATATTTACAGTAAATCTTTCTCCCCGCTGGTATATAAATGTCAAATTCCCAGAATTTGAGACCATTTTCACACATGTGAAAAAGTACACAGAGAGTCTACCGTCCAAAGGTTATCTAAGGAACAAATGAAATGTTATGCTGGTGATATGCCATTGGATTCCCAATATGTAGTTTAATCTTAAATTGTGTGTGTTTGTGTGTGTGTCAAGGAATCTGAATTCCTGCTGCAGTGCAGGTGAAGTGTTTTCTAACTCTTTTCCTGTGCCATTTCCCCAATCAAAACTCTCCTTTCCAGGTGGCTGTTAGCCCCAGAAGTGGGAAACAACAGGTAAAGAGAGGGGCCCTGTCTTTCCCCCTACATGTCAGGTGAAATGATCCTTGGGGCCATGGTCCTAATTAAAATGGTCATATCCTGGTTGTTTTTATAAGGTCAAACAAGGACCAGTTATCCAATTATGAAACCCCAACATAACATGAATATATCCCTGTCATATATCTGCATATATCCCTGTCAGCCATCAAGTGGCGGTAATTTTAAATTCATGCATGGACAAACCAGGTAACCAAAAAGATTGCGTGAAAAATACTTATACCTTCAAGTGCCAAGACCAATGCCAAAGAAACCAAAAAATGAGTACTAAAACCTTTAATAAAATTCCAAAAATTAAAACTGTATGGTTAAAACAGTCTCACTCTGGTTTAATATATATAAGTTCCTTCCCCTAGTGTCGAAATTCTTGAACAATTGCACTCATATACATGAGGATATCATATATTTACAGGCATCTTTTAAATATCAGGTAACGTTACGTGCATCATTATGCGTTTTGGCAGTGAGGCCTTCCTCAATTGTTTTTTATTTGTTTTATACACACCATGTATTATAGAATGCCTGGCCAAGCACTAAGTAAATAAAAAAGATACAGATACTCCTGGAGTGAGAAGGTCCCACTTCCCCATTCAAACAGAACAGGACTACCAAAGACACATTAGATAATTTTTCAGTAGTCCAAATGTCTAAGATCTCTATAAGCCAGGTCAGGATAAATCATATCAGGAATGGGCTGTATAGCCACAAGGAATCCAAAGCATCTGAGAAACCTTCAAAATATCTAATTTTGTCTGAAGCCCAGATAAAATAGAAGGTTTCAGTTAGGTGAACACACACTATGAATAATTTTCTATCAAAAACGTGTCAGTTCCCTCTCATGGTGTATTTGAAACATGAATCCAGGATGAAAAGTGTGAATGCAACATCTTCTTAACACTAATTAAATATTTTGAATCTCATAACCGTTCATTCTTGTTCATTAGTTTGCTGAAGTTTTTAACAGAGATTGGAAGAACAGGAAGAAAACTGGAAACTATACTGCAAAAGAGCTTTGCAGTAAATTCACCTGCAAGAAGAATTTTTTCTTCAGTTCTCCCTTTGAAAAAGAAATAATGCCCCTATAAAGACAGAGAATAAGGGACCCAATGTTAGAGGTTTAAAAAGAGCTGTGCTCAAAAAAACAGACCAGAATAAAATGTGTTCAGCAATTGGAAGGGGGAGGGATCCTTAAATGTTACCAGAGACTTGATTATTGGCAGCAGAAGGATATTAGCCAACTTATAATGGATTGTCAAACTAAGTCCTTGTTTTTATAACCTCCCAAGTTCTTTGCATTGAGTCAGCATTCAACCATCTGGGGTGGAGGGAAAGAAAGTTTTGTTTAAAAATAATGGAAAGATCAGTTAAATTTATGTTTCTGTTATAAATGAAGAGGTGTTTGAAAGAAAAACATACTTTTCTGGTACGACTGATTTTTCTTTACAAACTAGAGGGGCTCTTCCATGACCACTTCAACCCAAGGCAGCTGTGAATTTGTTAGCCCTTATTGGGTTCCAGCAGACTTGGGGCCTAACTAAACATTGGAAGCAAAGATACATAATGAAACTCAGACAGCCTTTCTATTAAGAGAAAAGCCACTTAAGGAGGGGGTAATTCAGAGTGGAGAAGTGGGAGGTACTGCTTAACCCTTTCCCCATTATTTCTTCTCTGATCCAAATTGGCTGCCCAAGGGGCTTTCCTGAGAGAGTTCCCAGTGCATGTTTACAAGAGGCTCAGCACCATACCTAGCAGCTCTACTCTGAATCGTAGTAAAGTCTTCACTATACTCTTATATTAGCACTAATGCAGGCCCTAATTAGAAGACTATAATCTAGTGTTTTTTCTTACCATTTCTTTGCTCCACGGACAGTACTGCTCAGAGTCAGTTTATGTTATAGCAGAGGCTTTGGATAACAAAGTGTTTCATTTCACCTATTTTAGATAATGGAGGTTACTACCGTTCATGTTTTTGACAGACACTATTTTTGTGCATACCGAAGATTTCAATGCACCACAAATTAAAAGTAAATCGAGCAAGGTTAAGGAATGGAATAATAGACACTAGTGAAACGAGAAGCTCCCCTGTGCTGCTGGTATGCACACATCAGATTGTGGTTTTGTTTTAGATTTCTGCTTTAGATACTGATCTGAAAAAATTTCTGAGTCATGAGAAGGTTACAGAAGGAAGTGATTCCCATGACATGCATATATCTCACCGATGGAATTTGCAATTCATTTCCACTTAGTAAGAACATTCTTTTTTTTTTCTCTTTCATTGTCTGACTGGGAAGAACTTCAAGGCAAGCCTTTCTTCTTTTTCCTTCTATTCCTCCTCACACCTTTCCCTTTCACAGAAAGCACACGGGGAGTCAAACAACAAAGCTTCTGACATCTGCAATCTCTGCAGTTTGTAGCTGGCAAAAATCCAACTATTTCATATCTAGTATTACCTAGTATATGATGCCTGGAAATATACATACAAATCAACTTTCACCTAAGAACCTAAATGTAAGCAAAAGCCATCTTCCATCCCAATTGTAGAGTCTTCATAAGAATGAAGGCCCATCAAACCTAACTAGACAAAGTGTTCTGCAAAACATAGTAAAATATACATTTCACTGATCCTGGCAACCTTTGATTAATTGCCCAAAATCTAAATGCTTGATTGAATTTTGAGTATAATATTACTACATAGAATTTTGGAAATGCTCAGACTACCACATCTGCCATAATACCCTATAAGGAGTATATGTTGAGTAAAATATAAATTATAAGATAAAAAATATACATTTAAACTGATTTTTGATTTCTCCTTTATACACTTAGAAGATGTTACTAGGTTCAGTCTTGTGTTCGTAGAAATGTTTTATGGAACAATTCAAGCCAATACTTGATGTAAGTCTGTCTAGATGAGGCAATGGCCATGTTTTCCAAATATATTATCTCAATTGTTTTGTTTTCAAGAATCAATATTTTGTTTTCTATGTACTTCAAGTGGCATGCTTTAGAACCTGCCAGTTTGGCCCATTTTCTGTTTGCAAGCAGGGAGCTGTTTGGTGATCTGTTCAGAGGTGTCCATATGAATTTGGATGTGCCCATTTCTCATGATTATGCTGCTTTCTTGCATGAGTAGCTGCAAAAAAGCCCCCCTGTAATCATATGCTGCTGCCTCCTATTTGAAACTGTACATAGTTAAAAGGGGAGGGGGAGGAATCTGTTTGAATTGAGACTTACTATATAAGTGTGTCTGTGAGCATTTGGTGGCCGTTTTCACACTGCTTACCTTCTCTCGGAACGACCCAGAACATCGCGGAAAAACGTGGAAGATCGCGTTTTCTCGCACAAGATTTGTGCGATGTTGTGCAAATCTTCTGCGAGAAAACGCGATCTTCTGCGTTTTTTGTGCAATGTTCTGGGTCGTTCCGAGAGAAGGTAAGCAGTGTGAAAACGGCCGGTGTCTGATTGTTATGATCATGAACCTGCTTCTTCCTTTGTTTACATTCTTCAGTTTGTGCCAATTAGCAATATTACACTATGACGAATATCATCTAATGGTTGAAAGTGTATAATAGTGTAATAATTCCAATTTCAATCTTTTGGCAGAGTGTTAAGAGGGTGACAACCAGAACTGCAGCAACCAAAGCTGAAATGATTTGACCTGTACAGTAAGCAGCTATCACTCGGGCACAACGCTGTTTGACATGAACTGCATCAAACAACAATTGAGCTGCTGGACTTGAATCTAATCAAGAGCTGAGCAAGGTACATTGGTTATCATGAGTGTGTCAAGGTCTGCAGCATGCCTCACTGCAATAGATCTGGGCTGATTCCAGATGGCCAGAAATTGCGGTTTTTCTGCGGAAATAATCGCTTACCGGCCACACGTTCACTTTCGTCTCCATCTGCTTTGTCTCGCAGCGTGCCGTGCCATCCCGCTTCCGGATGTTCGCACGGCCAACTGAGGTACCCGGGATTGGTTGTTTCCTCCCCGTCACAGTTGACGTCGGGGGCCTTCATTGGTTCGCATTTCAGTTTTTTAAAAAAATTTTTTTACGTGTTTTGCGCAAATGCGCAAATGTGCAGGTATGCGAATACGCAGCGTCAACTTTTGTGCATTTGTGCATTTGTGCATTTGTATGCATTTGCGCAGTTCGATGTGCGCAAACATGCGACTGTGCTAATGGCGCCCGGTTAAAAAAAAAATTAAGGGAATATTGTTGCTGGCCGGCCGGCAAAGGAAGGAAGGAAAGGGGAGGGCCTCTCCACGGCGACAAAGCGTCCAGAAGTGTGCAAACCCGCAATACGGCGTTCACACCGTCCGCTTCTGGAGCGCAACACAGCGCCATGAACTGGAGGTAAGCAGGGACGGGACATTACGGGTTTTTATGAGTGAGGTCGCTGGAAAAGCGAAAGCACTCGCTTTATTTGTGCCCGTCTGGAATCGGCCCTGGATGTGAATAGCACTCCCACGTATCCGGACTTTGGTTATCACTACTTTTTCTATGCCGCCCTGGCCAATATGAGAAACTAGTTATTGTCACCATTTCTCCAATCGTTCTTCCCAGTTATCAGCAGAGATGGGCATGAACAGCAATACGAACTAAAAAAAACCCACAAACAGCCCAATCTGCTGTTCGCGAACAAGCTGTTTGTGAGGCCCCTTTCTAAATGAACAGGTGGTCATTGCAAGCCTCGTTTGTTGCTGTTCGTCAAGCCAGGCAGTCTGGCACCTGCAATCAATTCCCTTGGCAACTTAGGCAGGGATTGTCTAAACTCTGAACTCCTGCTGTTGCCCTGGCAACCCCAATCTAAGCCCAATTTAGCTTGATAGGCAGGTCTTCCTTCCAAGTGTGGACTGGAGCTCCAAATTTGTTACAAGAGGAAAAGACCAGGGGGGAGGGGGGCTCCCAGATCTAGCTTTCAGGGACAGACAGCTGCTGTTCGAGAGACAGGGTGAGTGCATTGGAGCTTGAATTTTCTTTGTGTGTGGTGGGATAGGGATCTACCCCTTCAAATTCCAGGGCTGCTGCCAGGCTCTGGAGCCAAGCTATTATTTATTATTGGTACATTTCCTGCTGCCTGCTCAGGTAAGGTTTCTGGGAGTGGTGCAGTAGGGATCTTGATGGCTGGAGGAGAGCCTGCTGGCCCCCACGAACTACGAACATGTTCATGAACAGGATCATGTTTGTCAATGTTTGTTGTTCGTTGTTTGTGGATGGCAACGAACACCATGTTCATTTTTTTTCCTGTTCGTGCCCATGTCTAGTTATCAGTAGACAAAACATTATACTCTGTACAATCTGCCTTGAGTCATAGTGAGAAAGACAGACTATAAATAACACAAATGAATAAATAAATAATACTTATCAATACATTCCAAAGATATGACAGAATATGATGTAAGAAAGAAGAATTGGTAAGGACAACAGTTACAATGCTGGTTATTTCTATGGGCACAAATGACTGAAAAAGGCAAATTGTACACAGCTCTGATTCAGATTGGGACTGCGAAAGAAGAGGAAGTGGGGGGGGGGTCCTAACCTTGTAATTCTCACTCAGTTTTTATATTCAAAATGGGCTCCTGATGTTTTTGCACAGTTTTTTCCCACTAATTCTGCTCCCATACTTGCGGGCTGTTTTCCGCTTCTTTTGGGACCACTTTTATCCCAATGCTTCCTCACTGGTTTCCGAGGAAAGGAGGTGCTGGAGGTGGTGAGGGGGGAACCAGGAGATTTTTCGGAGTCACTTTTTCCCTTGTGTGTAATGTTTCTTGTGGTTTGGTTTATCCCGCCCACTCCCACCCAGCTCCAACCCACTTTTTGATGATTGGTCTTTCCTTATCCTCATCCACACCCCTGCACTTTCCCCCACTTTCTTCTGTTCCGCTGTCTTCTATCGCTTCTGGTTTTGTGAGGGGAGCAAATGCAATTCTCAAATGTGTGCATTTATCCACTACAGCAATCAAAGAATTGCCATGGGGATGATTCTCATACATGAGTATTTATCTACTATCGATTAAAGAATCGTCATTGTGGCATTTCTCTTACCTGAGCCTCTATATACTACTGATCAGAGAATCATTGTCATGGCAATTCTCATACATGGGCATCTTTCTTGCTTGCTTCTCAGAACCCCAAAGCTGCATAACTGGGAGGTTTTGTGCTGGGATGAGTTCCTATATGGGCTGCTTGCCTTTTCGCTTGGCATTTTTTAATCTTCTATTTTTTCTTTCCCCTGCCCCTTTCAGAGCTTGGCAAAGTTTGGCTTGGAGCTGCCAGAAAATCCCCAACACTTCTCTTCCTGCCCACCAATTTCAGAGGGAGGGGGTGCTGGAGCAGCAAGGGTGGAATCTCCCCCTTCTCCCATTTGCCTCCACAGAATTGGGATTGATGGCATACAACCCCATGAATTTATAAAAAGCTGGGCTTCATAGCTTCTGACTCTCCCCCGCTCAGCCAGTTTTCCCCACTCCCCCCACCTTTCCGAGCACAGCAAGAAGTTTGGCTTAGAGATTCCAGGGAAAGCCCAAAGTACCCTTCCTCACTGGTTTCAGAGGAAAGGAGGTGCTGGAGGTGGTGACGGGGGAGTCAGGAGATTTTTCTCCCTTTGCCTTGGTGGGATTTCTTAAAATTAAGCCCTTATATACTTATAAGTACATGCATTGAATTTAAAAGGGGCGTGTGTGCTGTGACGCTGCTGATGACACCATTGACAACAGGAGCCTGATTATTTAAGGCGTAATAAATGCCTTAAAGAAGAAAATAAATGCCTTAAAGAAGAAAATAAAACTGATTCCACAATGGTTAAAATGCAGAGGAAGAACTGTACCCAAACAAATTCCAATCTTTGTTGATCAACTGCTAACAAAATCAGGAGTAAGTCGAGCATGCGGAAAAGGTCTTGTCCTTGAAATCCCATCTTTTTTTCATTTAGAATTCAATAACAGTGCAGAGAACCAATTATTGATTTGTGAAATCAAGTTGCGGCTGAAGGCTACCCCCCTTCCTTCCCTGTTGCAGCCCTGACCTGAATTGTGGACTATTTGCCTTTTACAGATGAAGAGAGATACGTAATCTTCATTACATATGGTTTGTGCCTTAGGTCACATTGAAAACAATAGGATTTGTTTGTTAGTAAATACATTTGAGAGTAGCATAGATGTTTTTAATTGCATCAAGCTTTAATTCAACAGTATATGGTTCAGACTTCTGAACTTATGGAGAGTAGGAAAAAGGGAGATCTTTGTGTAAAAACACACCAGATCAGAGTATCTTGCCACTGCCTCGACTGCATTTTTATTTCAGTAAAAATAATGACAATAATATTTGGTAGCTGAAGACTTAAAAAACTGAGCTGTCAGAACACAACCAGGGACGAGTCAATGTTTTCAAAAGTGGTATTCCAAAAACTGAATTTATCTTGTTTGCTGTGCCTGTTTGCCATTCACCTGAGCATCTTGTACTATTGCCTAGCTGATGTGCTCTGAATTCATAACAAGTAGCATTGCAGTAACAGCATTCAACAGGGTGGCTGGCTGAGTACCTGTTGTATGTCCTCTAAAGCTGTCATATCACACACATTAAAATGTCTCTTTTTGAAGAATATTCATTGGGATGAACTGGCGCTCCAGGTGGGGCGGGGCATGTCCTGACCACACCCCTGGCTACATCCCTATCTTTGTTGTGCGACTATTGCACAGCACACAGTAGTGAACAACACTGCCGAGCCTCCTCCTAACAAGTGATCAAAGCCAACAGTGCTGATCATTGGATTTTTGAGAGAACAAGGGGATTCTTGCTCTGACTGGGGTCCATTTTTATTTGCTTTTTATACTGTCAAATGCAGTACGCCTCTAATATTTAGACACAGGATGTTGTCCTGCTGGGACAGTTCATTAAACCAGATGTATTAGTACATGTTTAAGCATTTCCTGAAACTACATTTGCAACATTATTTCAGGCTAAATTAACCAAAATCATTTGCTTCTGAACAACAAAGTGACATTGCTTCATTTTTTTTAAAAAAAATGTGTTTCTTTTGTTCTCTCTATTTATTAAATAAAATAAAATACAGATGTGTTTTACATCTATCAAATTTAAGTTAAGATAATTATAATATATATTAGCATCAACCAGTCTTATACCTTCTCTTCAAAAATACTTTGTAATTAACTTAAAGCTGATGGTGACCAGTCCACCTCTAGGGCAAGGGAAACATTAGTGCTGGCCAGGGCTTTTTTTCAACAGGAACATGGTGGAACAGAGTTCCGGCACCTCTTAAAAATGGTCACATGACTGGTGGCCCCGCCCCCTGACCTCCAGAAAGGGGGGAGTTTAGACTGCCCTCCGTGCCGCTTGGCAGCACAGAGGGCAATCTAACCCCCCCCCCTGTCTGGAGATCAGGGGGCGGGGCCACCAGCCATGTGACCATTTTCACCGAGGGCAATTTAAGCTTTAAAAAACTCCCCTCTTGTTCCAGCTGACCCAAAGTGACGTCATTATGGGGTCTTGAGTTCCACCACTGAGTTCCACCACCTCTTTTCCCAGAAAAAAAGCCCTGGTGCTGGCTGTTCACTTTGTTTGGTACAAAGTTGCTTCTCTGGCACCCCTAGCCTGTTTGGCCATTGATTTCTAGTGTGGGAGAAAGAAGAAATTGCATGGTAAGGTTATTCAATATCTATCTGACACAATTTCTGACCACCTACAGGTTATATCCTGAGGGGGAAACAATGAAATGGATAAAGAATAAGGAGAAAAGGGAAGAGAAGATGAGACAGTTAGGGACAAATCCAGGTTGGATTGTTTTAAAAAGACATCTCACACAAAAAGAATTTGTGATCCTGTATACATCCCTACAAAGTTTTAAGCTGCCAGCTTTGTGAAGCTCAAAGCCCTATTGATATTTTGCAGAGTAATAAATTAGAAGGTAACAAGTGGGGGCCCCACAAAGATTTGCAGGGGGGCATTTAATTCTCCCTCCCCCACCATTTCCTCTTTCCATTCCCGTAGCTGCAAAGACCACCTCACTGTCCCCTGTATCCCTCTCCCCACACTATTTACTCTTTCCCTCTTTTCCTGCTTTCCCTCTACCTGGGAAAACTATGGCTAAGGCTGCTTTCATACACATTGGATAATACACTTTCAATGTTTTTTCATTGCACTTTAGTGATCATTTGCAACTGGATTTTCCTGTGTGAAACAGGAATATCCACTTGTAAACAATCACTACAGTGCATAAAAAGTGTATTATCCAACGTGCGTGGAAAACAGCCCAAGTTGTGCAGTGGTGGATATTAGGTCAGACCCAGTTGCGAGTTGCTAGCCACTGGGCCTCCTGTCAGCCCCCAAATCCTTACCTCTCCCAGCTTCCTTCTCTCCTTCCAACCTACTCACCAATCTTTATCTGCCCCCCTTCAGTTGTATTTATTATTTATTTACCTGTTTTATACCCAACCATAGGCAAAAGAAAAGCTGTCTCTTGCTTTCTCCTTTCCTTCCTTTGTTTTTATTCTAATTGTTTACTTTCCTGGAACTCACGATTAATCATCAATTCTTGTGAGACAGGGTTAATAGTACCATTCCAAGCAGAGTTACACCCTTCGTTCATTAACTTCTGTGTAACTCTGCTCAGGACTGCACTGTAAGTAACTAAGTTTATAATTATTGTTTATCATAATAATGAGTTTACAAAATAAAATCAAATAAATATTAGTAACTTGTAGGGTTAGGGGAAGTGGGGGGGGGGACAAGGAGGGCCCTCTCGGGAGACAGTGGAGTCATTTCTGAGGAAAACCCAGAAGTGACATCATGCCTCTCTAGGAATCGTCAGAAATTGTAGGTAAAACCATTGAGTTTTGAGGGGATTCCTAAAGCAGACCACGGACAGCAATTTTTAAAGATTATTTTTCTCCCATCTGACCGCAGGTATGATGGCAAGAAACAAGAACCAGGGATTCCCACCCCCACCCCTGGTGGGAAAATGGCAACCCTTGTAACTTGGCAGACTACAATATTTTAAAAATGCCCCGCAATAGATAATGAGTGCTGGCCAGAGAAACTGCCAGCCAGCAGAGAACAGGAAGTAACTAATTAGGGTGGAAGGAGAACAATTAAGGAGACAGTTGGTCAGGGAACCCTGAATAGCACTTTGCCTATTCACACGACTCCAAGATTCAGCCTTTGCAAGTTGCTTTACTAAAAATCCTCCCCTATATCTAAAGTCCTTGAAAAAAGGTCAGTGTAAAAGAAGAGGAAAGTCTCCATTAAAAATTCTTTACAGCTTTATTGTATCGGAATAATTGAATAGGAAAGTGAAAAATAATTTCAACAGGAATTCTAGCTTTCTCCATATTGCACTTCCATACTATAATGAGCACATGGCATACCAGTCTGGAATGTGCACTGTTGCCGCTGCTCCAAAAACTGGTTGCTGCTCTAATAGCAGAAAGAATTTTGGGGGGTTGTACTTCTAGGAAAAGGCATGAGTAAAAACTATACTTTGATTCCTTAGGGTTAGATTGGAAGCTGAAGAAAAACAGAAATGAAGACAAACAGAAAACTACAAGTAATACAACCTATGATTCATCATTATCTTATAAATGCTTTCATCACACCATATGCATTCTCTTCTATGAGAAGGGATACCTTAGCACTTATAACTGGGACTATTGCTGTGCACCTAGAAGGGAATGGGTGCATATGTACAGAGAGTTCTCTGGATCCGTTGTCATATGATCAAAGACGTACACAGCAATGTGGTCTTAAACTGAAGTTTGAGAAACATAATTAAGTACTGCATAAGTATGCAAGCATATTTAAGTTCCTTTTTATAACCTTTGGAAGGCATGTCCATATTATACATGTTCCAGCACTTTAAATCAGTCTCTCCTGGGACTTTTGGATAGAATGCTACTTAATCCACAGTGCTGTACATTGATTTAAAACAATAGCAATAGTGTAATAGGCCAGTGTCTCTTCAGACTGATGGCTGCTTGGGGGCCTATGAGAAATGCATTTGGTGGTTTGGCATAATCATCACTCTTTTCTGTGCCAAGACACATTTTTTTACATTAAGCACTCTTTGTTTGCTTGCTTCTTTCTGCTTCTTCTTTGCTAATTCAATTTGGAGTACAGCAAGTCACCAAAGCCAACATTTTCAAACATGGGCTTTATTTTCAGTGTCAGTGGACTCTGAAACTTGCTATGGCCAGACATTTGACTCACCAGTACCTGTTATGACTAAACCTAGTTACATATATCACAAATAGTTGTTGCTGTTTGCTGTACACATTGTTCCACACAAAATTACTCATTCTGTTATTGCCTTTCAATGAGACCCTTGGTCGAGTGGTAGACCTTCAGACAATGGTCAGCACAAATGAATACAGCCTTGATCCCTGTTATAATGTTGATGGGAAATAGATTCAGTTCAACTGGAAATGTGATGCATAAGCATAGGTGGCAATTGCTTGGAAATAGGTCAATCAGTGGCCACGGTGACTAAACGGAACCTCCACATTCAGAGGCAATAAACTTCTGCATACCGGGGCTACAAGGCAACACTGGGGGAAGGCCATGGTCTGCCATGCCCTGTTTTTGGCCCTCCATAGTAATTGGTGGGGACTCTGTGAGACAGGATGCTGGTTTCTTACAACCTACATATAATACTTTGTACAACCTACATATGATAATACAACCAACATATGACAATACTCTCTTACCATAATATCACCCACTAGAGGACTGTACAAAGAATCAGATAGTGAGAACAATCACGCACTCCTTGTCACTTATTGAGAATTCAGTGTGTGCAATACCAATAACCAATAATATTGCAAATGGCAATAGAATTTATTTCAAAATTTTGCTTGCTGCTATAGCCATTTTTCCCCCTGATAGATAATGCCATGTATTTAATTTCAACATGTAACCATATTCTTTTTAAACGTTTATACAGCAGTGCATTGATGCCAACTTGCGCACTCGAGATGAAAGAAATGTATAGAATCTGGGTGCACATAGTCTAAGTCATCAGCACAATATCTAAGACTGTACTCAAGGCAACTCACAAGATAAAAGAAAAATAAAGCATAAAACCATTAAAATCAGCAACCTCCAATAAAACCAAGATTTGTAGGCCCCTTAACTGTAGCTGATGTGAGAGACTTCAAGACTCTGGAGAGCTGCTTCCTCTCAGAATAAATAATATGGGTCTTAGTAGACTAGTGGTGATGAGACTCAGCAGGGCATTTTTTCAGCAGGAACGCGGGGGAACGGAGTTCCAGAACCTCTTGAAAATGGTCACATGGCTGGTGGCTCTGCCCCCTGCTCTCCAGACAGAGGGGAGTTGAGATTGCCCTCCGCTCCACTGGAGCGGCGCGGAGGGCAATCTCAACTCCCCTCTGTCTGGAGAACAGGGGGCGGGGCCACTAGCCATGTGACCATTTTCTCCAAGGGCAACCCACTGAGTTCCACCACCTCTTTTCCCAGAAAAAAAGCCCTGAGACTCAGTATTATTTATTTAGAAAAAGTTTGTGCTGCCTTCTCAAAGAAGAAGACGTTTTCCATGGCTCCATTCGACAAGGTCGATCTTTTGGAAAATCACTATTGACTTGTAAATGACTATGGACTGAAGAAGACACTTCACTGGAGAATCTCTTTGGAAATGGCACGTTCTTGAAAAAGAATTTCCTAGAAATGAGGTGGTCAAGCTAACTCCTTGTTGAACTGAGCCATGGAAAACAGCTTCTTCTCCCCTAAAAGCAAGAAAAGAAAAAAGTTGCACTTCAGTCTCCTTATTAGACTCTTGGACTTACCTATCATTTATACTTTAAGTCAATGAATAGTGTTTATTGTTATTGTTTATTGTTATTATATTGTTCATACTGAATTATGACTCTGTAATTGGGTGCAAAGCTACATGAATATAATTGAATGGTGTCACAAAACCCTCGTCTAACTCAGGCTTGGGCTGACCTTCCTCTACCCTGAGGTAAAACTTCTCCTCTCTAAGCCTACGAAGCTGAATACTGGGCTGGGATCCCCTTAGTAGTGTGGTTGAGATTTAGCTTCAACTTTCTTTCTTGTCCCACCCTTCAGGAACATATCAGTGGTATGATTACTCAGCCAAGTCCAAGTAGGGGAAAGATCAGGGGTTTGCACTTCCCTTAAACAGAAACTGGCAGACAAGGCTTGTGAAGATTCAAAATGAAACAGAAAGTTTATTTACAAGTAGGTAAAATAAGAAGGCATGTAGGCAAGTGTTTAAAACTGAAGTAACTTAGAAATTTATGAACTGACCACTGGTGTGAGACACAAAACACTTGGTATGGTTCTTAAGTTGCTAGCTAGTATGAGAGATGTTGGTGTTATCAGACTTAAAAGTTCTTACAGTAACACACACACACACACACAGCACAACTTCCCCTTTTCTGCAGACCTTAGGGTACTCCACTGGGTCAAATCCTTTCAAGATACCGGGCAGGCGTTATAGTTCTGCCCCAGCTATAACCCTTTTCCTGTGGCCGAAGAGGAGACTCCTTTCTACCCACTTCCTTGGCCCACTACAATTCCCAGATCTCTTGTATCTACACTAGAGATGGGCACGAATCAAATTACAACCCCAAAAAATGCACGAACCAGGCCGGTTCATGGTTCGCAAACCAGTGGTTTGTGGAAGCTCATTTCCATGAACTTCCATGAACTGCTCTACTGTCGTAAAGGGGCAGTTTAAATGGACATTTCCCCAGGGAAATGGCCATATAAACTTTTCCTGTGGCTTGCAAGTGGCAGGGCCCTTTAAACTATCAGCTGGCAGGCGGTGGGGGGGATCCCCCCTTGCCGACTGCCAACTGATAGTTTAAAGGGACCTGCCACTTACAAGTCGCAGGGCCCTTTAAACTGTCCACTGCAGCTGCCATTTGAGGGACGGGAAGGCAGTTGTGGGGCTGGGGCTGGGGTCCCCCCGCCACTTGCCAGCTGATAGTTTAAAGGGACCTGCAACTTGCAAGGCAGGAAATGGCCATTTAAACTGTCAAATGCCGTTTTCCCTGCTGCTGCTAAGTGGCCAGAAAGGTGGTCAAAAGACCATCGGGAAGGAAAATTCCACAATACTATAGTGCAACAGTTTATAAATCTTTTCAAGTGATTTTAACAATAATACATGATCTGTCCCGATTAAGAAAATAGTCCATAAATACTGGCCATTACTTACTGAGATTCCAGGGTATGAAAGGGAACCAGATATTGGTTATAGAAGAACCACTAATATCAAGGACATCCTGGTTCATTCAGCCACACAGAGGATTGACCGGGAGGAGAGCCTAGTGGGTAGATTACCTCCCCCTAAGGGTACTTTTAGATACGCACATTGTGCAGCATGTAAATATATGCTACAGGGGGATTCTGTGGAACTAGGAAGTATCCATGTTAAGGTTCGCCTGAAACAACTTATCACATGTCAAACCATGGGGGTGGTCTATTTGATTATATGCCCGTGCCCTAAATTATATGTGGGTAGCACTACGTGTCCATTACGGGTACAGATCCTGGAACACATATCAAGAATTAAAAATGGAGTATTAGAAGCGCCATTCACACAACATTTTTTGGACAAGAAGCATAACACAGAAGACATTAGAGTGGCAGGTCTCTATACTACCATTAGAGGATCTGACTTGCAATTACATGTCCTCCAGAAAGAGGCAAAATGGATTCATTCTTTAAATACCATGCACCCATGGGGCTTGAAAAATGAACTGCCTTTGAAATGTTTTTTGGTATAGATGGATATTTGCCATTTGGGGATAATATGTTGTAAGTTTTCTCAGGATCAGGATGGCTCCAATGTATAAAAGCTAGAATGCCCAAACCCATAGTACGTAGGATTATCTCCACGTCGTTCTTTCAGTGCGTATATTATGCAACTGTGTACGGGTAAGCTGGATGTTTGTTTATTATGTTTACTATTATCATTGTAAAGAAATACACATTAAGCCAGGAGTGGCTTATATTGTATGGCATTTATTTTTTGAAATACAGAAATAGCTGGTTGCCCCTGAGGAAGTCCTTATGGACGAAGAACTATAGGAAAATCTGCCGGTCTTAGTTCCGGGCACCACTGGGCTTTCCAACTTTCGTCTCTGGACCAGCCACGTACCTTTCCATCTTGGCTTTTGAAAAATTTGAAAAAAGGAAAAAAGAAAAAAGTTAAAGAAGACACGTTATTTTGAGTCTTTAAAGACTTTTCTTGCTGCATTGCCTTCACACCCTCAGGTCCTCTTGCAGAGGACTCTTGTTTCTGTGTATTATGAATGATAAGATTTCTGAAAAATGTTGAAAAATGATATGAGAAATGATATGTAATATGATGTAATCATGTATTATTGTTAAAATCACTTGAAAAGATTTATAAACTGTTGCACTATAGTATTGTGGAATTTTCCTTCCCGATGGTCTTTTGACCACCTTTATTTAGTGACTGTAATCGGGAACAGCCTTATCTTTTGGCATAAGTGGCCAGAAAGGGGCATTTAAACCCCATGAACCACGAACTGGTTTGTAAACTTGCCCCAGTTCATGCCAGATTGTGATTCCTGGTTCATGAAAATCCATGAACCACGAACCTCATTGTTCAGTTTTTTTGTGGTTCATGCCTGTCTACACAGAAGTTAGTGCTGTCTTTCCCATTTTAGTCCAAGGACGACAAGTGCTTCAGGAACGTAATAATTTTTCCTTAAAGGGTACACCTTCCCTTTCCTTCCTCACACAGAGGACTCTCTGGCTGACCCTCTCTGAAGCCAGATTCCAACTCCCCTCACTTGTCAGTTTACTCCAACTGTCAACCCCTCAATATTCCATCCCTGACTGCCATTTCAGGTTAGCCACAAAGAAGGGAGGAACATGACAATCATCCTCCCCTCTTTACTGTATGGTGATCCCAGCATTTGAAACAGAGCCCCTTGGCGCAGAGTGGTAAGCTGCAGTACTGCAGCCCAAGCTCTGCTGACGACCTGAGTTCAATCCTGGCAGAAGCTGGGTTTAGGTAGCCAGATCAAGGTTGACTCAGCCTTTCATCCTTCCGAGATTGGTAAAATGAGTACTCAGTTTCCTGGGGGTAAAGTGTAGATGACTGGGTAAAGCAATGGCAAATCATCTCATAACAAAAGTCTGCCAAGAAAACATCATGATGCGATGTCCCCTCATGGGTCAGCAATGACTCAGTGCTTGCACAGGGGACTACCTTTACCTTTTATCGTCACAACTGGTTTCTGTATTGTAAGCAGTCGGCCTGGCCTCCGCCATCTTTAATAGCCATTTAATATGGCTACTTGTGATATTAAATGTCACCAGGCCCCTGGATTTAAAATGGCAGTTTGTATTGCTGCCAGGGGAATTCCAGTTAGCAGTTGCTGAGTCCCACCCAGGAGACTCAGGCATAAATGGAATGCCCCATAGGAATGCGGGGGGATCAGTGGTGATTGGATTTGCAGTCCCTCCAGCTCTGGGAGGAGTCCAGCGCGACAAAGGTCTCACAGAGTCATCCCCATTTAACACATTCCTTTCCCTCCTTCTGTGATGAGATCTCCTGTCCTTGATTGAGGAGCTAATCAAATGGCATTTGTAAGTATTTATACTTAATTCCTAGGAAGGTACATTCCCCAGCTAAATTCATCAACTTAGCTCCGGTGAACTTCATTAGCAAACTGCCCCTTTGTGCAGTGCTAGAACAAATTCTGCATTCTCTTTCACACGCCCCAGCAGCTACCAATCAAGGTAATCAAACCATTTGTTAATCCCAGGAACTGACCGTTGGAGTCTTTCTTCTAGCAGCTAGGTGGGCTACCCCACCTTAGGGCACTTTTTACCCTATAAAAGTAGTGCCCTGGCCTCACGCAAATTGTACATGCCTACCGGATCCAAAGTGCTGTGCCCTTGAGGTTTGCCCTAAGGCTTTTACTCTCCTGGCTGAGAATGCTGGCGTTTGAAGCTACTCTCTTCTTCTGCAGACTAGACTAGCAAAGTGACCAATTCAGGTAACAGTATGATAAAAGTTATTGTATTAATTCTTGTATATATAGCCTTAAATTTAACTAGTTAGTTACAGTGGGGCTTCCCATTTTTCTAACCATACTTGTGAGGCAGATCTCACTTGGTGGTCTGGACAATATTGTGCTGGGAAACAAATGGGAGACCTAGCAGCTCTAGTTGAGCAATATTATCTTGGGTATTATAGGAAAAGCTATGAAAGCAGAAGATACTTCTTCTGGCAGTGCAATTTCCAATGACTGATTCTGTTTAGTATTCACTGCAGATTCAGATCACCAGAAAAGTTGGTTGATAAAGATTTAAATAACAAAGTTTCTACCATATCTGACTTTATTGGATTCCCATCAGCTGTGGTTTGGGACAGCCAGGGACTGAATACAAATCGAATACAGAATTGTTCCAATGTCCCAACCCTTTCACAGTTTCCAGAACTCTTCACTTAGCCAGTCTTACTTCTCATATAAAACTATTAATCATCCACTGAAAGAAGGGGGGGTGGGAATAGTTTGGCATTTTCTGAGTTCCTTAACATATTCCATTTCAAAGTAATTGTTTCTGAAAGACTATGCACAAATGGAGAATGAATAGGGTTTTAGCATATTGTATTTCCCCTTGAAGACGAAGGCTAGGAAAACAAAGTAATCTTGAACAAGAATTTTTGGATCACTTTCAACTTATGTCGTAACATGGATGCCAGTGAAGATAGGTAGCTCTGGATGCACATTTTCTAACAAGATTTACTTTCAGATAGGATACAGCATCAAAAACAGGCCTTAAAACTCAACTCACATGGGTAAATGTGTGGTATTCCTCTTTTCCCTTAAGCACAAAATCTTTGTGTGTTTAAAACAAGAGCTGATCCTTAAAATCTTTGTTGTGTTTTTGCAAAAAGGGGGGATGGGCTAGGGACTATATGCTAAGAGCTGTTTGTATGTGGAAGTATTACATAGACTGTCTCTCATCTGAGTTTGAATCTCTGGATTTCCTTTTTGTGAAGTACGTAACCCATATTACTCCAGTTCCACATATTGTTTCTGAGGAGAACTATACAGGATGAGTTACATGAGTTTGTGCAAGTGAACAAATTTAGGTGTAGTCTTACATTCATGTGCTGGCTTTCCCCTGAGCGGAGCACATATTCTGCTGATACCAAAGGCTGTCTGGTACAAGTGTTCGGGCTAGCAACCATAGAGTAGCGAGTGCATAGCTGTCAGTTTTGTTCTGTTTCCACATCCTCCTTCCATGGCATTTATGTCATTCTTGTTGGGAAGGTGGAGGTACAATTACTCTGATTCACTTGTTTAATCATTGCTTCTCTGATATATCCCCCCTGTTCTGTCAAAAGCTGTAGTGACCACAAACCACCTTCATTTTGTTTTCTAACATGAATTGTCTTTTTCACACTTTTAAAAATCCCTGCTCTTTCATGGAGTAGCTTGCTTGCTTGCCTCCTCCCTTTTCATCCGTTGTATCTCACTTGGTTGTTGTTCAGATGAAATGGAGTGCGTAATCCAAGACTGCATGATGCTGCTTGGTTTAATTCTTTGTTTGGCAGGATGTTTTTTTTGTAAAAGTTGAGTAATTCAGTTGAAATCATGGCAACAGAGGCATTTCTCCCCTTCAAAGTGTTAAACAATCCCTGAAAAAGCATTTTACATACTGCTTTTCTAAAAAACACAACCATATGTTTGAATTATGTGTACAGCTATCTTTTCCCTGTTTCGTTTATAACCCCACCATAATTGTTACAAATGCTCACAAATTTCTTGCCCTGTGAAAAGACACCTCCATCCTTCATAATCCTATGTGTGTATTCCTTTATCATATTGTCAGCTGTGGACAGTGTTAGTGAGTGAACAGGTTGGGAACTGTGAGCCCTGGTGCCTGGCCAGTCTGTGCAACATGCTGCTGTGCTACAAAGCAGCCCCATTGTGGCTATGCCTAGAGGAGTGAACCTGGACACTAAAGGCTGGCAAAAAGCAAGCAAGTCGTCCTCTCCTTCCCATCCACATGCACAAAGACAAGGTGCAGAATGATATGCCATCCCGCAGTCTCGGAGGATCTGGGATAAAACTTATGCCCATCCATCCGTGGGATCAAGAGGTGTGTGGCTGTATGAATGAGTGTACATACAGCTAATGGGAAAACATGTAAGTTTCCACACTTGCACAAACTTGCATAACTTGTATCATGTTGTTCTCCTCTCTATCACATTTTTATCCCATCCCACCCTTCTTTCCCAAAACTCAAGGTAGTATGTATGGTGCTTCCTTTCTCCATTTTATCATCACCACAGTCCTGTGAGTTAAGTTAGACTGAGAAAGAATGCCTAGCTCATACCATGAACTTTTGGGAAGTAAGGATTAGAGGCAGGCATGAACCGAAATATGAACCAAAGCTCATCACGAACTGGCCTGATTCATGGTTCGTGAACCAGTGGTTCATGGCAGCTCATTTCTCACGAACCATGACAAATTTTAGCCCTGTTCATTTGGTTCATATTTTGGTTCATCACTGCAGACAGCCTGACACTGATCAATCAGTTTCCTAGGCAATGGGGGGATGGGCTCTCTGAAGACCTTCTGCTGACCTGGAAGTGACATTTTCTCAAGCCAGGGCAAATTTGTGAAAGTTCATGGTTCATGAAACACGACAAACCATGAACCACATGGTTCAGAATTTTCCCTGTTTGTGCCCATCTCTAGTGGGGATTTGAACTTGGATCTCACCAGTCGCTTACTGGTACCAGTCATTACACCACAAAGGCAAAATGTTGGAAATCACAGAAGACTGCAGTGGGCAGGGGAGGCAGGAAGTTGCGATTTATGTAGTACAACTCCACTCACACTGCACAGGATCCAAGCTGCAGGGTCCACAATTTCCAAACTGAGTTGGATCAACAGTGCACTATTTAAAATGAGAAAAAGAAAGTGAGCAATGAAAAAATCCCCAGCCATGGCAGTCTAAAGGTTATTAGTTGAAAAATCACAATGAGAATGAGACTATATCTGCTTCTTTCATAGTCTCCAGTTTGCAAAATTGTAACACACATGGGAGGCCATACTTTGTATTTTATGACTATTTTACTTCATTATAGAGTAGAAATGTCAAACATCTTTATCTAATTTATTAAGTTATATGTTCTCCAGGTTTTGCTGATGACTGGAGCATGTCTTTTATCGCATGATTTAGCAAAAGAAGGAACAGAGATACCTTCAGTACCTCTAGCACTATTATTAGTTTCCTAATGCCATGTTACTAGTTAGTAGAATTACCATCAGTTCAGTCTATCCAGATGTTTGAGTAACCAGATATTTGAAAGTAATGGACTAATTCTGCAGCCTTCATGTTCTTCCTAAATAATGGGAATAATTTCTTATGGTAAACAGCAGCTTTTATTTAATTGACAAACTGGGTTCAGAGTAACCCAATATTATGGGCATGTGCCCAGTTTTCTATATTCATTATGACCATGTGGCCAAATTCTGCAGTTGATTGCACTGCCATTATTATCAAGAAAAAATCTTAATTAGTGGAAAATGATAAAGCAGTGCAGCAGACTTTATGGTAGCTTAAATATTTATAAAATGGGCACAGTTACAATAAATGAAAATAATTTAAATGGAAGCTTAGTTTTGTTTAAGCTAAATGCTAGACTCTGAGCCAAAAATTTTGGCCTATATTCTGCTTTGCCTTTCCCCTGAAATGATATTTCTGTCCAACATGACAAAACAAATATTTATTTAGAAAAGAGAGGAGAGTGGCATAGGTTGCCAACATTCTAGGTTAGATCTGTCAGTGGCTACTAGCTATGTTGACTAAGAGCCAAGCTACAAGAGACGAATTACACGAGGAGGAGCACTTAAAGGGAGTCGCAATGTTAGCTGGGAAGCTGAGTTTTAAAAGCGATCAAAAGGCTTTGTAAGTTTCCCCTCTCTACAGAGCCAGGGAGATTGCTGCTCAGAGGTTTTGTTAATTTCCAATTTGCCTCCTTGAAGGGGAGGTGAAACTGACCAAGCTTTAGGGAGGCAAAGAGGAAATTAATAAACCCTCTAAGCAGTAATCTCCCTGGCTCTAGAGAGAGGGGAAATTGACAAAGCCTTCTGATGTCTTTTAAAACTCAGTTTCCTGGCTAACATCGCGACTCCCTTCACGTGCTCCTCCTTGTGTAATTTGTCTCTTGTATCTTAGCTCTCAGGGAACCTATGCATTCAGAGGCAGTAAACCCCTGAATACCATTGCCTGGAGGTAACATCAGGGGAAGGCTTTGGTCTCTATGTCTAGTTGCTGGCCCTCTAGAATAACTGGTTTGATCATTGTTGCTGAGAATTTAAAAGTAGGCTTCTGAGGAAATATGGCGGGGCTGGATGGGTGAATGGAGTGAAATCTGATTGGAGGGTAACTGTACCCTAGGAAGCAGAGTGAATTTCCGTTTTTAGTCTCTGCCAGGAGAAAGTATTCATTCTGGGCAAAGCAGGCAACCTGTGCGGAAGGGGTTTTATTCCAGTTTAGTCACACAGTCTGTTTGAAGCCTGAACCGTCTGTATTTTTTTTTTTTTAATAAACTTTTTATTAAACGAAAACAATTACAACATACAAACTTGAACATGTACAACAAACAAACAATCAATTCAATGCATGGAATTTTGTTACAGAAGGAGAGTCAGCACATGCCAACAAAGTTATATACATTGTGGAACTTTATAGTGTAAAACCCTTTGACATAGTTATTGTTTGAAGGATTTTTGATTTTGGCTGAATGTTATGTTTTTCAACGTATTCAAAAAATGGGTCTGTGTGTTTCTAAGAGAAAGAATTTATTCTGACAAGTTCAATGAAACAGTGTGTTCCTGAGAGAGTCTGTGTGTTTCTTAGATAAAAGATTCTGGCTAAATCAGGCAAGATGTGGGGAGGCCTGAGAGCCTAATTCTGTTTAACAGGGCAATCCTTAAAAAAGTTAACCGAGTCTAAGCCCATTGACTGGAGTAACTTTTCTTAGGTCTCCCAGAGTGGCCTCCTGTCACACCAGAGGAAATAATAATTCTTACAGATCAATTCAAATCAGGTAAAGCTCCCGGTCCAGATGTGATAATCCCAGAGGTGCTGAAAGCTTATCCAGAGCAGTGGGCCCCTCTGCTTACTTCTCTCTTCACTATGGTAAATTAGACTGGCCAGATGCCAGCTGCCTGGACCAATGCGATAATTGTTCCCATTTATAAAAAGGGTTGTCATCTTAACCCCTCTAACTTCAGATCAATCAGCCTTCTATCCGTTATTGGGAAACTATATGCTAAATTCTTGCAAATTAAGCTCAGCACTTGGATGTCATCTAGCAAAATATTAGGTCCAGAACAGGTGGGGTTTTGCCAGGGGAAGTCCACTTTTGGATAATTGTTTAGTCCTTGCTCATTTGATTAATAAATACACGAGAAAGAAAAGATCTAAACCGTACCTTAAGGGAGCCTTTGATTCTGTCTCAAGGGAACTTCTCTGGGCAAGCTTAAGGGGATGTCACTAGATAAGAGGTTATCATCTCTTATCAAAAGACTTTATACATCAACGTCTTGCCAGGTCAGGTGTTCTTCCTTTGGGAGACTCTCTCCCAAGATCTTTATTAAGAAGGGGATTAAGCAGGGGTACATTTTAGCCCCCCATTTTTAAAAATCTTTTTAAAAATGAACTTGCCCCTTTTTTGTCACTAGTTGACAACTTGACGGACACAGTCCTAGACTTGGCTGCACTTCTATCCCTTTGTTATTATATGCAGATGATGCGGTTCTTTTGTCTCCTTCCCGTGTTGGATTGAATCGTTTATTGAACTGTTGCCTTGAATACTGTGTGACCAACAGTCTGGAGTTGAACTATGAAAAATCTAAGGTATTGGTTCTTCCCAATTCCCGGAAACTGTATAACTGGATTGTCAATGGTAATAGACTTGAACAAGTTAAGCACCTTTAAATACCTGGGTGTCTATTTCCAATCTAATGCTACTTGGACCTTCCACCATAGGATGGCTATTAATGCAGCCAAAGTTAGTGCTGCAGCAATATCTCGCTTTTATTTTTCTGATCAAGGTAACCAATATATGCCTGCTGCTCTTAAAGCTTTCAATGCTAAAATTGGAGCTCAGTTATTGTACAGGCCCCCGCTCTGGATTGATGCTATTGACAATTCAGTTGAACGTGTTCACTCTAACTTTCTGCGTAAGATCATGGGGGTTCCCATGTGTGTTCCATATGCTGCCTTATGCTTAGAGTGCAGTCAGAATCTGTTGGCCACTAAGGCATGGCTTCACACTATCAAATATTGGTTGAGACTCCATTTTAATTCTGACCCCCCCCCCCCCCAGTTATGCGTATAATTTATTATCTGAATTTGTCAACTATAGTTGGTCAGCCTGTATTGAAGCTAAAATAAGTTCCTTGAACGTATCTATGGAATCTTTATCCCTGCTTTCTGAGGGCCAAGCTACAAGTGACAAATGACATGTGAACGGCAAGTGGATCAAGTGGAGCGCAAGTGGAGGGCAAGTGAACAGGGAGAAATACATTTGCTGTTCAAGTGTTATTCATCACTTGTAGTTTGCCCCTCAGTTCAAGGCCTTCTCAAAAATAAAATCCAGTCTTTTGGGATTAGAGTTACCGACTCTCTATAGTTCTGCTAATAGAACTTGTTCTCCCCTAAACTTGGGGATTGTCCCTAATGTAAGTTTCCCAGCAGTATACCTTTACCAACTTCTGGCTCCCAATTTGCATAGAGCCTTTTTTCTGGCCAGATTTAATGTTCTTCCTTCAGCCATTTTATCTGGTAGATTTCATGGAGGTCCTTATTCTAGCAGATGTTGTCCTTGTTCGATGGACTGTGTTGAAACTGTTTCCCACGTTCTTTTCCAATGTCCTTTTTATTTGGCACCATGCCGGGATCTTCTACATCCTATATTAGCCCAACTTTCAGAGTTTTCTGATGATTTTATCCCTGGCGCTTGGGGAGAGAGTGTCATCTCGTAGGCCACTGGTATGTGGTGTGCCACAGGGAGCGATACTCTCTCCATTATTATTTAATATCTATATGTGCCCCCTCGCCCATCTGGTGCGGAGTTTCGGGCTTGGGTGTCACCAATATGCGGATGACACCCAGCTTTATCTGTTGTTGGACGGGCAGCCTGGATCAGCCCCTGATGCCCTGGAGCATGCTTTTGAGGCTGTGACTGGTTGGTTGAGACAAAGGCCGTCGTCACACGGGCATTTGTTCCGTTAAATTTACAGCATATAGCGTCCTACCTGTAATTGGAACAGTAACGTTTTTTTGGGTCACCTAACGGCTGTTCGCACTCCTAGCTGTTCACACGCAAGCGCACTGTTCCGTTCTCTCCTATGGGCGCAGACGCGGCTCCTCCCCCTTTTTAAAAATTTTTTTATATTGCGTTTTATACCGCTATAACGGATTGATATAATACAAGCATGCCGGTAGCCCAACCCAAAAAGGCACCGATAGGTCACCCTTTTTCCCGCCTATGGCATGTCCAGAACATTAGTTGACCCTTTTATTTTTCCAAATTTGAAATAACATAAATAGTCCTTTGCCCGCCGAAACCTCCCTGTCTGACGTGATCCCCATCGCTGAAGACTCTGCCATGGCTCCGAATCGAGAACTTCTTCTTCTGATGGCACAGATGGTTGTTTTCATGGTGCAGTGCACGCTCACACTGTGCCATGCACATCTGAGATCCCTGCAGCGGAGGAGAAGGGTGGCCTCCAGACTGTTCTCCTCTGCAAAACCTCCACTATCTACCATCACCAGTGGAAAGGGAAGAAGAAGACGGATCCGTGCACGTTGGCAATCCCTGGCCAGCATGCATGTGCCCAGAAGATTTTGGGCACGAGAGCGCAGTACTGATTGGTGGGAGAGAATTGTTCTGACCACCTGGGACGACGGGCAATGGCTGGAGGGCTTTTGCATGGACAGGGCAACCTTTAGGGACCTGGTTGGTGTCCTCCGCCATCGACTTCAGCATCAGGACACAAACATGAGGGAAGCCGTGTCACCGGAGAAGCGCGTGGCGGTGACCATTTGGTTTTTAGCAACGGGATCCTGTTACCGGGTGGTAAGCGACCAGTTTGGTTTGGGGGCATCCACGGTTGCAACCTCAGTTTTGGCCGTCTGCGCAGCAATGGAAGCAGAACTTCTGTCAAAGACCGTGTGCCTTGGATCGGAGTTTGGCAAGGTAGGTTTCCCCCCCCCTGTTATTTTCCACATTTCTAGTACTATGGCGATAATTTAAAAAGTTGGCAAAAGATTCTTGTGCCGTAAACTACTTTTTTCCCGAGGTTAAATTGTCATTTCCACATTTCTCTTGTACTTTTGCAAATTGGAAAAAAAGGGGTTGTCAGGTCGGGGATTGTCATTCTAGGGTCTAGATGCCCCTATACCAAACTGTCTTTTTCATTTCAGATAATGGATGGATTTGCAGCCATGGGATTCCTGCACTGCATAGGGGCGATTGACGGAACACACATTCCGATTAGTGCTCCTGGTGGAAGCCCCGAGCAGTACGGCAACAGGAAAAAATTTTCATCAATGTTGCTGCAGGGAACAGTGGACCATACTGGGAGATTCTTGGATGTTGAAATCGGTTGGAGCGGCAAGAACCACGATGCTTTTGTTTTCAAAAATTCATGCATTTGTGCGGCCATGGACAATGGCAGTTTCGTTCCAGGGAACCCAACCTTGAACATTAATGGGGTTTCTGTGCCACCGCTTATTCTCTCAGACGGAGCCTACCCCATGCGCCCCTGGCTGATGAAGCCTTATGGGAAGCTGGCTGTGTCCAGCCGAGAGCAGAATTTTGATCGCTGCCTCTCTAGATGCAGAAATCAGGTCGAGAAAAGTTTCGGTCGATTGAAGGGTCGCTGGCAGTGTCTTCTTCAAAGACTGAAGGCCAGGGAGGAGAACCTGGTATCCATCATAACTGCTTGTGTGATACTTCACAACATTTGTGAGGAGCGTGGGCAGCATTGCCTTGGGGAACTGCGAGATCCATTGCCCGTCCTTTTGCATGACGAGGGGGTAGAGGTTCAGGGCAACAGCAAGACTTTGCTTGAAGGGGGAAAGAAGGTTAGAGATGCGCTGGCAGCATTCATGGAGTTGCAGACGAGGCCCCGGTAGCGGTGCTATCTCTGTTTTTTCCTAGACAGTAAAAATGTGTATGCTCTTGCTTCAGCACACCGGTAAATCTTTTAGCCTTGAAGTGTGTGTTTTTTCACTAGTTTCCGTCTTGTCGGAAAATTTCTTCACGACATGTTAATAAATGTTGTGATGTGTTGTTGCACATGCTTGTTGCGTTGGTGTGTATTCTCTGATGGAAGGGTGGGAAGGAGAATAGAAGCACCTTTGGTCGAGGATGTGATGGCCAAGGACGGAGAACGCTAGAAGCGGAAACTTTTCTCCTTTGGCACAAGGAAAGAAATTTCAAGTACATAAGAGTCATTTCTCGCTATCCTTTGTCCAGTGACACCTCTGCTGTTAAATACAAAAGAGGCATTCTTGTGCAGCTTAACTTGGTGGGTGTGGTGTGTCTGGCAGTGTAAATATGGGTCTAGCACTGCTGACCAGGCTGGGATTTATATGAGGGAAGGGTGCTGGAGGAAGTCCCCAACCCGCCAAACTAAAGAATGTTCCCCTAGACTGTAAAAAATGGCCACACTTGCCTGCAAAGTTTTAATAGTAGAATGGCAGAAGCAAGCCACAATGCTATGTCGTCATATAAAAAAAAACACAGCTATGGTTTGGCATATGAGCGGTCTCCGCGAACTCTGGTTATGGCACATGGTGGCACCGAGTTCCGAGAATAGGAGCCCATTCCGTGCGCTGGCATAGAAGGCAATGACTATTTTCATGCACAGACAGCGTCAAGGGAAAATCCTCGGTTAGGAATAGATCTTTTTCGAGGGGAGCGTCCAATCCTCTGTGCGTCTATTAACAACTGTACCCAACACCCAACCCCCCCGGTGGGCACCGAAAGTGGCCCGCCACCTGTCTCCCCGTTCATGATTTTTAAAACATCAAGTCGAAATCACGAGATGACAATGTAAGAAAAAAAAGGAAAATTGTTCCCTGCAAGTGTCCGATGCGATTGTGTGCCTTCCGATTTAGAAAGTATCAGTAAGTGTTTTCATGAAAATATGTCTCAACTTAGTTTGCAAGATTTAGATCCCGTGACCTCTCCTTCCCGCTCAAGCGCCTACTGAGCATGCTCTGTGCAAACGTGTTTTTGGAGTCGTCATTGCGAGCCCAACAGCACTATGCCGCCTAGACGACGCGGAGCTTTCTGGAGCGATCGGGAGGTCGAGTGCCTGCTGAGCGTCGTCTCTGGAAGCGGAAACGTGGATCAATTAATGAACAGCACCCACCTTCCCATGAGGGCCATATTTTTAAGCGTTGCAAGAAAACTTGCAGAAAGGGGGTACCGGAGGACCTCGACACAGTGCAGTTCCAAGTTTAAAAGGGTGAAGGGGACATTTTATGATGCGATGGAGGCCTGGCAGGGGGTCCCCAGGCGAAGTGGCAGACCCCCTCACTTTAGAACAATGTTGCGTCTCTGGGATGCGGCGGGCAGGCCTTCATGGTTGGAGAGGCGGCATGCCGGTAAGTCCAAAATGAAGCACTTGGATGGTGTGCAGGGTTATTCTGAAATCAAAGTCTCCCAACGTTTTTGCAGACTTCGTCCTAAAATTCATAAGGGGGGGGATTTTTTCCTAGGTGCCTGCCCATTCATCCAAGCGGTGCTGGTGGTTTAAACATGGAGACATCATCTTCCCCTTCAGTAAAAAACCTTGGGTCACCACGCACAAGAGGGGAGTTGTTTGTAGTTATATTCACCGTTTGCAAAAATTGTCACATAACCATGCCCCCCCCCCCGATCTCCAGACAGAGGCCAGCTTGGATAGCCCTTTTCGCTGCTCCAGTGGTGTGAAAACCTTTCCCTTTCTGCAAGAAAGGCAACAATGTCGAACGTGCCAAGTGCGGATCAACAATTGTATCCCCCATGTAAAAGACTGACTGTGCAATCCTATGGAGAGTGGCTCCAGTCTAAGGCCATTAACTTCAACGGGCTTAGACTGGTGTAACTCTGCATACAATTGCACTGTGAGTTAACCATTCCTTCTGGGCAGACAATGATGTCACTACTTAGATTTGTGCCGCCTTTGCTAGCCCCTCCTCATATTGTTAAACCCTGAGCTTTAGGTGAGCGCCCCCCCCCTCCTCACATCAAGAATTTCATTAAGTCAGTAAAGAGAGATTTCGATTAACGACGCCTCACAGCATCAACTTATCAGTGCTCAACTCTTATTTCAGCCATGCAAAGGGGAAGAGAGGCCCTGGAGGCAGCGGAAGAATTGCCACAGAGTGCAGATGAAGGGATACAAGTTGGTGAAGGTGTGGAGCAAGCAGAGGAGGTTGACCATGGTGAGTCCGGGGAAGGTCCCCAAGGTAAAATTTTATTAAAACTGAAAAAAAAAATTAATTAAACAGCATGAACAGCTATGTGGTCCCCATGTGACAACCACTTCTCATGGCAGTTCACACATTTTCAAATCTGCACTGTGTAGAGCAGCTATTTTTTTTTACTAGCATGAAAGGGTTTCAGGGTTTAACCTAAGTGTCTGGCCATGAGTAGGAAGAATATGATTTCTTGTTTTTCTACAACTACAGTCTCTGCTACGAAAATTATGCCGTCATCCCACGTGGCGAAGAGACATTTCAACTATCAGTAAACATGTGAAACTTTGTCATTTTTTCACCGTTAGAATTCATAAAAGCAATGTGTCCCGATGGGGGTGCCTCGTTCTCTTCAAGATGTAAAGATCTTTTGCATTTGCACCTTTGAAAGTTCCACAGCAATCTGTTCTTTGGCTTGAGAAGGCACCCATTACATACCAAATCATAAATATTTCCATTCCTTTGTCAGGAATGGTTGGAGAGGAAGATCATGGTGCAGAGGAAGGTGGACATGGGGCCTCAAACAGTGGACAATCCACCCGCCGCCCTTCCCCATCAGACTCCAGTTTGGAGAACATATACACAGCACTCTGCTCTATGGAAGGGCGTTTATTTTCCTCCAGTAGGTATCACCCCACTTCCTTGATCAAACCCCTCCCATTATCTCCTCTGGATTGTTTTTTTTCTCATCCATGTTTGCTTCGTTTGTTTCTCAGTAAACAGAATTCAGGACCAGGTCAATGCGTTGGAGGCTAGATTCAGGAGACGTGGCCGCCGGCTGCAGCTCATGGAGCGTCAATGACAGGAGCAGCGTGCGGCCAATGCCACCCCATGAGCGCACACAGCTAAAATAAGCCTTTTACAAATTGTAAATAGTTTTTTCAAGACACAATGTTTTTTGACTCTTGTTCGTTTCTGCACCTTTTGGAAAAATTGGCCCACCTCAAACATAGAATTATATCACACTTTGGTTTCTGTCCTTCTAGTTATGTTTGGTGGGCAATGCCACCCTAGCACCAGACAAAAAAAAAAGCCATTTTCAAATTGTACATAGTTATTTTATTTTCAATGTTTGCTGAATGTTATCTGCTTCTTCTCCTATAAAAAAATTTTCTTCACCAAATATAGGATTGTTATTTCACACAGAGATTACTGTCTGTCTTATTAGGTTTGGGGGGGGGGATTGAAAACAGTGAAAAACTGGTTTGTTAAGGAACAATAATTATAAACACTCCACCCCCTCACTTAACTGAGGTGTCAAGATAGATCACTGATCATTTATAGTGTTAATCTGTCCCCGGACCTCCCAACACATGATCTCTTAGTTGAAACTCTTCTATTTTCCTCACCATTGCTCACGGGTTGGCCACTGGGCATGACAGCCACCCCTTGAGCCACTTGAGACTGCTGCCGCATGATGGCCTCTCCCAATGTCTGTAGTGTTCCCACAGCAGCACGCATGACATCAATGTTCTGTGACCAGGACTCCTGGAACATCCGGCGTTCCTGATGTGTCTCCTCCAAGAATAGAAGTTGTCTGCTGCTTTCCTCCTCACGCCACTTTCCCATCTCCAGCTGCTCCTTCTGACGCAGTGCCATCTCCTCTCGGTGTTCCTCGGACGCCTGAGACAGGAACTTGTCGGCAGCATCATTGATCGTGTGGGTGCGCCTTCTACGACCACGGATGTTTGCCAGTTGTGTTCCTGGAGAGAGTGCCTCTGCAGGAACAGGAGGAGAAGACTTGTCTCGGGCTGTGAAGAAGTGGCAATGTCAGGTGACAGTTAGGAAAATAACACAAAACATGCTAACAATGATACATCCATGTGACACTTTTGCTCCCTGTAAGCTCCAATTGAATAACTTATAAAGGGACATTAAGTGAGCACGTGCCATTCTCAAGATAGAACACTCTTCTTAAATCAGAGGTTGATGGTTACATCCATGTTAGTGCACCTCCATGTCCATGATATTTCATGTTGAGGTGAAGCCCCTTTAGGAATTTTTTTTTAAGCGATACAAAACTTTGAGTGACACTGCTCGAGGATCCGTCACCACATTTTTAACAGTACATAATGAATTAAAAATCACAGACAGATAGTGCAATTAACAGATAGATCTAATAAAACTTACCAGTTGATTCTGGTTGCTGACAGGGTGGGTTGTTCTCCTTTCCACAGCACGGATCACTAATTAAGCTGTTGTGCTCCTCAACGTCTGCAGACAGAAATTAAATGACATGTTAATTGTGTGTTTCTTGGAACCAACCAAATAAAAATTTTGTCCCTATAAGGGAGCATGTCCCACATGATGAGGTGAAATTAGGCTTGAACATGGATCCATTAGTCCATGATTCATCAGCAGTATACTGTGTAAGCCATCCTGATGGCTGATTACAGGACCATAACTTGTAATGATTGCTGCCCCAATATACCATGGTGGCCGTTCTCCATTTCCGGGGATTCATTTTTCCCATGAAAGATTATGAAATGTCTGAAGAGAATCATGTTGATGCCAGTGATCTTCGAGACACTCTGCTCATGCGGCAGTGTTTGTCTAAGCATCACAAACGGTTAACAGAATCACTTTAATTGTGCAGTACAAAGGACCAGTTTGAAGAATAAGTTCTATTCCAATTCACAAACCTTCTTCCAGAAGACCGTCCGGTGTGGAATCCATATCAGCCTCACAGTAACTGATGTCATCAATGGCGTCAACAATATCTGCAGAAGTAAGAGACAGTTGTGTGCAAAGAACGCCACCTCAGCAATGAAGCTTTATATTCAGTTGTGAAAAAATCACTATGTCATCCTGTTGTTTTGGCCGTAGAAGTGCCTCTTTTCAAACGTGAAACAAGACAATACTCATGTTCAACTGTGTGACTTCAGGGTGACACCGTTGAGTGGCCATTTGTGAGAAAAATCCACAGTTTAGTTGCGGAAATGATAACTCGCCACACTGACGTGGCAATCCTAAGGATAGGTGTTCCCTTCCCCCAATCAAGTAAACCATAGCACACGTGCACAAACCACTATGGCCCAACCATGGACAGGCTGTATTTTGATCTTACCGGAGTGGCATGGCGAGGAAATCCTTAGGTCGCCTGCATTCACAGCAACCAGGTCATGCGAAAACAACTCCTCCGATCCCACCTGAAGCTCCACTGGTTCATTGCGCACTTGACCCACCACCTGAAGCACCATACTTCGTGCCAGGCGCTTTGGGTGCACGCTTGCGTCGCCTCTAAGTATACTCTCGAGCTCCCTGTAGTAGGGGCAGGTGATAGGCGCATTGCCCGGCCTGCCATTGTGTGCTACCACCTTTTTATACTCCAACCGCATAGTCTTGGTCTTAGATCTGCATTCAAGAGCCGATCTTCTGTGGCCCCTGGAAGCCATCTGCTCTGCAATTTTGACAAAATAATCAAGGTTTCTGTGAGTGTTTCTAAGTGCCTCTTGGATCTTCTCCTCTCCCCAGAAGTGAAGAAGGTCCATGATTTCTCTATGTCTCCATGCAAGCCCCCTCTTAAGGCCGATCTCACCCATGTACGCCATCCTGTAAAGCAACAGAAATACCATAATACAATTCTATTAACATGGTTTCATTTCGAGAAGAGTGGGAAGTTGATTGTCTCCAGAGTTCTTGGTGTGTGGGACGCAGTCGTCTGTGGCAATCCATGGTTTGGCTTTCTGAGCCGGATGTCTCTGTCACGGCTGTACACAACTATTCAGAAACATGTCGTGCACATGTCGTATATGCCTAATTATAGATGTTATTTAAATTTCCAGGAGCAGCGCTACCTTGCTTTAAAGGGGGAGGGGTCACTCTTCCCACCTCTTCTCGAGACCACACTGTAATACTTTCCACAAGGGCACCTGTTATTTGGTTCATTCTTGCTGTGTGACATTGGTTCGCATTGTTCCTCAGTTGGGGCTTTTTAAAGAGGACAGAAAAAAAAGAGCATTTTCTGTAAAGATTTCATCATAGTGCTTTATCAACCGGGTTATACTATGTTAGGTCCTGATATGGATGTCCCTTGATTGCACTATTCAAACACTTGTTGGAAAAAAAAACAGGTAGGTTTGGGTCGTTATGTGTTTGGGGTTATTCTATCTAAGGTAAAGGTTGCCCGGAGAGGCAGTGGAATACCAACTCTGAACATCTCTTCACTTGAAAACTATATGGGATTCATGACTCCTCTCATGAAAAAATATTTGTATTTCCTTTTTAAAAAAAGGGTAAAGGGATAGTGAGTTCCTCTCCATGTCTGTTGGGAACACAACCATCATGAATCACAAACCCCAGTTCTTCATCCACAATGAAAGAATCTGCTTATCTCTGTGCAGTGAGAAATGTTACGTGAAGCCGTTTTTTTTTCCAAAAAGAAACACAACACAAGTCTTCTAGCCCGTGGGAAATTAGTTTCATTGGAAAAAAAAGGTCTGTTTACTTGTTTCAATTTTGTATAATTGGTTAAAGGATATTAAGGCAGGGTGGAGGTCGAGGCCAAAAATAATGGCTACTAGAGAGCAGATCTGCCATCCCCTTGCAAATTCCCAAAAGAAGGGAATTTAATCCCTCGAACACTCACCTTTCACTTTTGTCTCTGCTTCCAAATCTACTGGGTTTAAATGAACAATATGATGACCGTGTGCACACGAACAGTTTTTTCCTGTGGGATGCTGCTGCGGTCTTCCACTCCAAAGCTCCTATCGGCAACGCAAGAGTGAAAGTGGGAATCTGCTCCAACATTTGCAGAGTTTCAAACTTTCCCGCGCAAAAAAAAAAAAGGAACGTTTTATCATATCGTTAGGTGAAAAACACTACCAAAATTGCAGGAAAGGGCCAACTTTCGCGAGGTGTGGTTTTGGAAAATGAGGAACAGTACTGTGATTGCAATTCAGTCGCTTTTTCTTGTTTTCTGCAGAGAATTTTTAGGGTTTTATGTCGTTATGGCGACATAAGGACAAAAAAAAAGGGGCGTCACGGGAGAAATGGATTCTGGGATTGAGGAAATAAAGAAGGGGTGGGTCTATGGCGTGGCGAGGCGAAAGACATCGATGTCAGGCGTTCACACTGAGCCGCAAAATAACGCAAACTTTGGGAAAAAACCTGAAATGAGGAAATCGCTTCAAGGTGGGTTTTTGCCGGGAAATTGCGCCATTTTTTCGCCTTTTTAGCGCTAAATAAAAGCCCGTGTGACGACGGCCAAAGTCGGCTGAAATTGAATCCCACGAAGACGGAGGTCCTGTACATGGGTTGTGGGGAGATGGCTTTGGGACCCCGGCTTCCTATACTTGATGGGGCAGCACTTACACTGGCCCCAAGAGTTAGGAGCCTGGGGGTGATTCTGGATTCCTCCCTGAAGATGGAGGACCAGATCACTGCAGTTGCCAGGTCTTCCTTTTATTATCTTCGGCAGGCCAGGCAGCTTGCCCCTTATTTGTCTCCCCGTGACTTGACTACAGTGGTCCAAGCAATGGTCACCTCTAGGTTGGATTACTGTAATGCGCTCTACGCTGGGCTTCCCATGGGCCTGATCTGGCGGTTACAGCTGGTACAGAATGCAGCAGTGCGGGTCATTGCTGGAGCACCGGTGTGGGAGCATATTACACCGGTGCTACGCCAGCTGCATTGGCTGCCAGTGGAGTACCGAATCAGGTTCAAGGTTTTGGTGTTAACCTACAAAGCCCTACGCGGACTGGGACCGATGTATCTGAGGGACCGTCTCTCACCATATGAGCCCCAGAGGACTCTCCGCTCTGGTGGAAAACATCTTTTAAGTGTCCCTGGCCCTAGGGAGGCCTGCCTGGCGTCGACCAGGGCCAGGGCCTTTTCGGTCCTGGCCCTGACCTGGTGGAATGCTCTGTCTTGCAAGACAAGGGCCCGGCAAGATTTGCTTGCATTTCGCCGGGCCTGTAAGACAGAGCTATTCCGCCAGGCATATGGCTGACGCCGGGCAGTGCCCGCCCCCCCATGAAGGGGAGGTTAAACCATTGCCCCTATGAGAACACAGAGGCATGTATGAACCACTATGCAGCATGAATTGTAATATTTAATGTTTTTAAATGTATTATTTAATGTTTTTAAATGTTTTTAATGATGTTTGTATTTGTTATGCACCCTGAGCCTGCGAAAGCGGGGAGGGCGGAATATAAATATAATAAATTAAATTAAATTAAATTTTAAGGTTCAGTTTCTTCTTGACTACCTAGACGTGGAAATAACTGAAACAGTAGCAAAGTTTCTCTACAGTGCTATGGCTATACGCCCTGACAAGTAATATTCTATATTGGTTTTGCTGCACTGTTGTCCTGTTCCTATCTGTAAGTTTAATCTTACTCTGTATGGACTCGTTTCTGTATTTAAAATTTTATATTATATATAGGCCAATAAAGGCTTGCTTAGCAAAAAACTTTTCTTAGGATGGCACTTCAGGTCAGGCAAACTGTGTGTGCACCTGAAAGGGAGGCTCTGCAAATCTGAGTGAGAGATTAATTTATCTAGTTCAGGCAAGCTTGTGGAAAGGCCTGAATGATTCTATGTCCATGTGGATGTGAAAAGAAGGGTTTATTCTGTTAGTGAAGAAATGTATGGAAAATCACTTTGTATGACTGAGTCTGTGAAAATACCTTTAAAAAGATTATAATTATATTTGAAACTGTCAAGCTTAAGAACTATTCTGAAACCAATTCACTTTGCACCCGTTACTCTTATGTACTTATAAATAAATTCTCCTTTCGTTTGAGCAAGAAAGATCCTATTTTCCCCTCACAACTACCCTCACATGCTGACCGTTCTGTCAAACTATTATCTATAACAAGCCTTCCTGTATTACAAGTAACAACAAGGAGGTCTAAGGAATAAGCCTTTGATGGCGAGAGAAAACATTTTGAGGGAATCGGGGAGGCAGAAATATATAGGTTACATTAAGGCTGCCAGGTCTCCTGGGCTCACCAGCAGGAAGGGAGAATGTTGCTATTACTCTCCTTACCCCCCTTCTGGAAGTGATGTCATCATGTTGCCTGCTTCACTGGTAGTTTGGGGCCAAAATCAGCTTCAAGCAAAGCACAGGAGCACCACTATGGCCAGTTAGATGAAGTCAGTTTTGGAAGTGATTTTGTTGCACCTGCTAGGATCTCTGTTGCTATGTTTGTGCCCAGGTTGCCTGCTGGTGGTTGGCAATTGCCACACTGCTTGGAACCTCCCACCAGTTGCTGGTGACCAGCAGGCAGGTGGGTAAACCACAAGGAGGCCACTGGCAGGCACGTGGGATCCCTATCAAGGTAAAAACTTCGGTAGAGAACACCTGAAGCTCTGTGTAAGTAGAAATTAAAAAGTGCATTGGCCCTCTAGAGGTAGAAGTTTAGTGTAATGATGATTCAGAAGCCCCAGCCTCTTCTAGGGTCCCACATCCAGGAACCACAACCCCTGATCTTTCTGCCAGAAAGAGAATTGTGTGTCATAGGCAGGTGGACTCCTGTTCTATCAGCCAGTTGATCATGGAAGCTATGATGACCAGGGAACTGCCTGATGTGCTCTCCTTGGGGCTTTTCCAGGGCAGCCATCCTATCACATCCTGTTTGCTCACTTCCTAGGGGTTCCAAAGATCTGGGTCAGTTGTCTTATCCTCTGCTCCTCCGCACTGCCCATTAGTTCAGTGGGAAAAGGCAGGGCTTTTTTCACCAGGATCTCCCTGGATCTGAGATCTGGCACCTCTGAAAAAAGATCATGTGACTGGTGGCTCCCCCCCCCCCAGCATCCAAAGACCCGTGGGCTGTCTCCCTGGGTGGAGCTTCTCCTGGGCCACCTGCTTCCCCAGCCTTTCCCTCCCTCCCTCCCTCCATCTCTTCCTTTCTCTTTCTTTCCTTGCTTCCTTCTTTCTTTCCCTTCCTCCCTTTCTCTTTCCATGTCTTTTCTTGTTCCCTTTCTTTACCTTCCTTCTTGAGGTGCCACTGCCGCCTGGCTGGCTGAGAGGCAGGCTGGGAGGGAGAAGAAAGGAAGAGAAAGCTGCCCTCTTGTTGCTCTTCCCCCCACCGCCACCATACCAAACAAGGGGAGAGAGAAGGAAGGAGGTGCACGGCTGGCTGGAGGTGGCAGCGAAGGAGCAGCTCAGCAGGGCACTCCTCCCTCAGCCACCCCACACGGAAAGGACTCCCATCCTGCCCACTAACTTCACAGTGATGCTGGTGGAGGTGCCTGCCAAGGGGGAGAAGGAGGAGCGCCAGGGGACAACCGCCACTGCCACCCCTGGCAAAGCCAGGCAAAAAGCCCAGCAGTGGGAGCCACAGCAGGTGAGGCAGCAGCACCCAGTGGCAGGAAGCCGAGAGTGGTCATGTGGAGTGAGGTGGGGGTGAAGGTGAGTCTCAGGGCTTCTTCTCTACTTGCGCGGGGCAGGTGAGGCAGCCACCTGGGCCAGCCCTTGTCGGGGTTAATGGGGCAGGCAGCCACTTCCCTCCCCCTCTCTGCCCTGGTCTTTGGGAGTGAAGGAGCTTCTCAGAAGACTCCCCCGCGGAGGCCGGTGGTGAGCCACAGCACTGCAGCTTGTGGCTGGCTCTTGTTTGTCCAGCCAGCCAGTCACACAGGAGAAAGAGGAGGTTGTTCTATGAGCCCTCCTCTTGGGGTGGGGAGTCTTTAGGAGAGAGGATGTAAGAGAACAAATGGTCACAAATTGGACATTAAGAAACCCCACCCCCCTGTCTGTGCTGTCCACAATTCTGTTTTAAAGTGCTTAATGTATTTTGTACATAAATTAAAAACACAGCAACAATACCGCCCTTCAGACGGGGAGCTGAGGAGGGAGGGGGCAGAGCCTGCCCCAGCTCTGCTCACCTGGGAAGGAAGTGGAGGAGGGGACAATGGGCACAGCTGAGCTGCTGCTCAGTGCAACGTTACTGCCCTTCAGAAACAGTAAAAAAAAGAAATTCAGATGAGCTGAGGAGGGAGGGGGGCAGAGCCCGCCCCAGCTCCGCTTGTCCCATAAGGAAGCAGAGGAGGCGAGCAACTGGCACAGCTGTGCTGCCGCTTGCTGCTGTCTGCCCTGGCTCTGTTTGTCGGGTGCCATGTGCAGCGCATAGCCAGAGGCAGAGCCTTCCCCACCCCCTCTGGGGCTGCCCGCTTATCCAAGCCCCCATTCCTCGGGAGTGTTGCAATCCTTTCCCAGCCTTCCCTGCAGCGCGACAGGGCTCCAGGCCGCGGGCCAGCCTCGCTGTGCAAGTGCTCCTGGTGATCTGGAGCGGCAGGCAGGCGGCAAGGAGCATCACGATCCCTTCCTGGCCTCCCCTCAGCCCCTGCAGAGCAACAGGACTCCAGGCCATGGCCTGGCCTCACTGTGCAAGTGCACCCGGTGCTCCAGAGTGGCATTGCAGCAGGCGGGGTGGAGTGTTGCAATCCCTTCCCAGCCTTCACTGTGCAAATGCGCTGGGCTCCTCCATTAAGTGTCATTATCGAGGAAAGTTAAATAACGCAGAAACGTAACTGCTATTTGATCTATTTAAAAATAAATGTGATTGAGCAAATGCATGCAGGGTTGAGCTGAGGATGGGAGTGACTTTCTGATCTGCACTGACCAATCAGAAGCAAGGTGCAGGAGAGGGGAGGAGAGGGAAGCAGAAAGGCGGAAGAAGATTTTACACTAATATTAATCATGACAAGTGCGACTTGACAGCTGATCCAAAATTAAAGTCGCACTATGTGCGCAGGGAGAAACATGGGATGTGAACCAGGTACTGAGACGATGGAAGGACCGAGTGTGAAAAGGCCTAGGATTCCAGACTATGAGCTTTTGAGAGTCAAAGCTATCAGATATATGGAGTGGAAAAGGGTAGGGGTCTTTATAAGCCAGGCAGGGAGTAGAAGGGGTATTGCAAATTAGAATGTCAGGAAGCAAGCTATAATATATGTTGTAATTAGTTTGATAGAGCAGTGGTGTGAAGTTCAGAAAATTAGCATCTGCAATGTGAGAAAAAAATCCAGTTTTCTGATTCACCCCTGGGGGGGGCATTGTTACAAATTTGTAAATAAATCCATTTTCAGCAATTTCACTTTATAATTTTCCTTTCAAGTTTCTCTGCTTAAGAATTGCTGCTCTTAGATCAGCGATGGAATGTCCTGGGGCATTAAAATGTTCTCCCACTGGTTTTTAAATGTTGTAATTTTTTAATATCAGATTTATGTCCATTTATTCTTTTGCAAAAGGATTATTTATCCAGTGGAGATAGTAGAAGGGCATTGCTGACACTGGGATAGGGGAGTGAGGAGGATGTTCAGAAAAGAGGAATGAAACTATTTACAAGAGTAGCACACAGTATTTGCAGGGCTTTTTCAGTTATTATGTTTTGACTGATAATTACTGAGTGCAGAGATCAGTTATCAGTCAAGTTTTCAAAACTCTTACAAGTGCAACTTTGGCTTTTTCACAGCTTCAGGAATCCCACAGGATAACTGTGAGCTCCTGCTAGAAACTCCTGATCTTTAGCCAGCTTTCTGTACAACTTAGGCTCCAAGATAGATGCTGTCTCCTCTGAAAGTATTCACTAAATTAGCCAAAAAACTAAGCTCTGAGATGTTCTGAGAAAGGATCCCTCCCTAGTCTAACCCCCTGGAAGGCAAGCCCTATTGCCTAAAACAAATTGCCCTGCTTTTCTAAAAGCCAGGCTTTTATAAAGTCTCATGAGAAAGGATTTTCCTACTATAACTGTCAGAGGTCTTAACCCCGACAGTTTTTTTCTCTTCACTCCCCTCTCCTATCTTGCTTGTTTAGTTTCCCATTGGTCCTAATTGGCCACTTGCTGCTCTAAACATACAACAAACTGGCATATGTAGGACTGGTGGTTGACAGAGGGGGCAGGATTTTTGCCCAACTGTCACATGTACACCCCAATTTAAATATAAGGATTTTCAAGGTTTTTTTTTTATATATCAGTGGATTCATTCCCTCTGTTAAAATTATGCTACAACTGCATTAACAAAGGTGCTCACAAAAGCACCTTTATGCAGGTCAAGATAACAAATGTACTGAATTCTCTACAGACCACTGTAAAACGTTTGTGAGGTCCTTTGTGAAGAAAATTGCCTGCATTTATTTCTGACTGAATGCAGATATCCTCAAAGCATTCGCTTGTCATTGGATGACTCAGTTGCTGCAGCCAGAAAATGATTAGGAAGAGCTGGATTAAAATGTGCTAAACACAAGCACAAAATCAATATTTTAGTGGCAACTTCATGCACACCACAACTGGAAGAAAGGGACAAAAGTGAAAAGAGGTGGTGGAACTCAGTGGGTTGCCCTCAGAGAAAATGGTCACATGCCTGGTGGCCCCGCCCCCTGATTTCCAGACAGAGGGGAGTTGAGATTGCCCTCGGTGCTGTAAGCAGGTTTTCAAGAGGTTCCGGAACTCCGTTCCCCCATGTTCCCCCTGAAAAAAAGCCCTGTGTAAATACAATTTTGATATTTATACCCTGCAAGAGCAGATCGCAACACAGGTTTCCCTAGCACCAGCTGAAGAAATCTGTACTTCAGTGGTAGCCAAAAAGAAGAATGCATTCAGTGAGCAAGCGCTAACTATGATATACAATTGCAAAGCATATTTTCCCAGTCATAGCGATGTGTTCACAATAACCGTGCAATCAAGTAGAAGTACAGTCTTCTAAGTACAGCTTCATCCTTCACAACAAAGTCTATTGTTTGTTGCTCCATGCTGTGAAGTCAATGGCTTTAGAATGGTGTAACTGTGCTTAGGATTTCAATGGAAGTTGCTGAAATGAACTGATACGTTGTCAGGAGATTTATGAACCAATTTAATCCTTGAATTTAAACCAATTTTAAGTAATGAAACATACTGCCACATGACATTTTCATAATGTTGTCTTTTTTAGAACAAAGCTATCTGTAAAGCATGTATATATTGAAAAGCCTTTTAAAATCCTTAATACCTGGGACATTTGTTTTCCATTAACTTCTCAGTAAGAGGACAGCAACGTTTTCTCTAAGGGCCATAGGTCTGAAGACTGGTTTGGAAAGCAATGGAAATAACTTACCTATTTCCAGTCTTGGTTTTGGAACTAGTTTGGAACTTGGTTTTGGAACTACTCTGTGTGTGTGAGAGGGAGAGGGGGGGGTGCCATGTTGGATCAAATCTAGCTGAACATTCTGTTTCCAAGTGACTACTCAGATGCTGCAGGGGTGTTCATAAGCAGGGCTTACAGTCAACAGTTTCATAGGATGACCTTGAGCTTTAGTAGTATGAGAGTGGGAAAAAAGTTTCCTTCTATCCACTTTCTACACACAATGCATAATTTGTAGACCATTCTCATGTTACCCCTTCAGTGACCTTTTTTCTAACATGTCCCAGATATTTTAGTCTTGCTCTATAGGATAGGTGCTCCTCCTCTGTAATCACTTTGGTTGCCCTTTTCTGTTATTTTTCAAGCTCATCAGTATCTTGTTTGAGATCTGATAACTGTGCACAGTATTCAAAATATGGTTGCACTAAGGATTTGTATAAGGGCATTAACTCTATTGGCATGTTTATTCTCCATGCCTCTCCTGTTCAGCCAAATACGGAATTTGCTTTTTTAATTTCTGCTGTACACCAAGTCGACATTTTCCAAGAGCTAATCAATCACTAATATGCCAAGGTCCTTTTTTTTTTTTTTGCATGTCACCACCAGTTCACTCCCCATCAGCACATATGTCAAATTAGGACTTTTAAAAACTGTAACGTACATCTCTTGGCACCTACACTGAACCCAAAGTGCCATTCACTGTCTATTCACCTAGTTTCAAGAAGTGTACTTTTGTATTTTCATCATTCCGACATGAATTCAACCAAAGCTACACCCTGAAAGCAAAATGCATGCTGCTGACTCACTTTACTGCAAAACTGCATTAAAAGCTACCACCCGCCTGTTTGCTGGCTTGAAGCACTGCTGCTACTAAAGAACATTAAGACACCATGCCAATCAGATTTCATGTTGGTAGCTGCCAGCCACTACCAAACGCTGTTTCTTTAGAACAAAAAAATGGTGATCTGTGGGCATTCTGAACAGGCTTTCAGAACTACCCCTTGGCACTGTTCGGTTAGACACCCTGTGAAATATGTTACTAGTAGTTGGTTTACTGTTTTCTGTCTGATAAATCTAGTGTTGTTGGTTTTAATGCTTATGATATTATTTATGTAAAACACTTAGACTCAGTGTATAACAGAAAGGTGTTATAAAAATACTTTAATAAAAATGATGACTTTGAGTAATACAGAGGCAAACCAAAGAATATTAATAATTTATTTAAGAAAGTAGACCATATATACAGGAACTGTGGAGGAAAATTATTCTAATATATTGACTAATCAATAGACATGAAATACCATATTCAAGGGCAAAATCACAAGGAATGTAGTATGTCCACAGAAACAAAGTAGTAAAGACTTAGGAGATCCATGATTAAGTCTCCTGCCTCTCTATAAATGTGTACGTAGAAAAGGGGGCAGAAAGACAGAGGATCAACTGAGGAACTTATTGACACAATTATCTCCTCTCATCAGAAAAATGATTGGGATTTATGACAATTTTGTCTGAAAGGACAAATGGTGGGGGGATTACAGTAGGAAAGATAAAGAATGGATGTCCGAGAAGTGGAACCAGTTTCCTTTGGTAGTTTTTCACTCAAAATGGTCACAACATTAATACAAAGAAGAAACATATTCCAATTTTGCCTCATACCATGTCTTCTTCCCTCTTTTTAATGACAACAGCTAAGATAAATTACCAATTGTAAATTCAAATCCATAAATCCTTTTCGGATAGTACCCATTCTCTTCACACACATATAAAATGGGGGGTGGGGGGCTGACTCAGCCTACTAGGATAAATCGCCTTGCCAGTTTTATAAGAAAACCAGTCACATATACATAAAATATACTGGCACTGTGCCCGTCTTCAAAAGGCCACTTGTACCACTAAAAGCCCACATCTAAGGACCAAACTACAAGTGACACCTGACACTAGTTGGACATTTGTCAGCTTCCCTCAAGTTTTGATGGGAAATATAGTCGTCCTTGTCTTGCCGCTTGGATCTCCACTGCTGTCCAATGTACTTTTCAACTGTCACTTGTCCAGCATTCCACCAAGCTGCCTACATTTCCCATCAAAACTTGAGGAAAGCTGACAAGTGTCCAACTAGTGTCAGGCGTCACTCATAGTTTGGCCCTCAATCACATTCAAATAAATATACTTGCTAGGTGTTACTCTATATTTTTTGTGTTTTCAGATCACCCTCCATGTAATTCATGCTTATGATAGTGATAAATAGAAAAATATGAAGAGATTTGAGAAGACAGACTAACTAAAATTTCAGATGTCTAGATGTTTACAGTAGTTGGTCATCTTGAATGGGACGGGTGTTAATATTGTTCTGCTAAGGCATTCTAGAACACTAATTAAAAGACAGCACAGTTTTTATTATAAGGTTATTTGTGTCTCTGTGGTGCTAATCCTATTTTTAAAACTCTTGTTGTTCTGGTCTAACTTTAATTGGAATTTTAAAAAGTAATTATATGATTGTGGTATAGTTAATTGGGATGGGGATCATAGTTTCAATTTGGAAACTATGATGTGAAGATAAATATCCTCACACAGGTGTGTATTCTGATGTGCATTTGTATACAAATCTAGTTTATGCCTGAGATTCCTGTCCTAGGAAGTGATGCACATTCAAAAGCCTACTTATGTATATGACTTTCTATAGCTGGACGAGAGTATGAATCCTTTAAATCAACTGCTTTCCATATATATGCTAAAAACATTAGTTCATGGTCTCAGGAACCTATGAAACAGAATTATTATTTTTATTATTTTTATTTAATAACATCCCGCAGCATCAAAACACAGGTCTGTGAAACGGACACTTAAATTATCAGGAACTAAACGGCAAAGAAACAGGAACATTTGGAAAGATCAAGCTAATGATATTAGCAAGTTCTTCAAAATTCTTCAGACTTCTTTGAACAGAGACCTCATTGTTCCAAGGGGTTTGGGGAGAGATATGCAGTTGCAGATGGTATGAAGTTGGCCAAATATGGACATTTAATTTATTTCTTTATTTCCAAATGTGCACAAGACAAACTGAGAATGAGTTTTTGGACTTCTGCTAGCCTTTTGGCTGTCTTGCAGAAAGGCTTATTTTAATTGAAAGCTATGCTGGGAAATGTAGAATGTTTTGATTCTTAATTCAAACGTTCTGGACAAGAAGAGACATAGTATCCTCAGGATAACCTTTTGTCATCCTTGCCATTATTTGGCATGTTAAATCTTTTGGAAGGAAGAAGCATAAGTAACATTGTACTGCTCCTTACCATTATGCCTTCTGTTATTAACATTGCCAGTCCTTTTTCTACATATATGTCATTACATACCTCCTGATGCAAAATATGTTTATATAGTTCTGTACTGATGGAATACACAGAACACAAAATGGAACGCCCAATAGAATATCAATACCAACAGAACATAAAAAAGGAACATCTAGTCAGTGAGGAAGGGGCAGGATAAGCATCACAATGAACCAATAATCTCTGCTGGTGGATCAGGACAAAGCTGAGCAATTTGCATTTAGGCATATATACCCTAGATCAAAATTATTTGTCCATTTGGGTAATAACCTGGTTCCCTTCAGTCAATGCAGGCTCAAATGGCTTACAATGCCCTCTAAATACATATGAAAACAATACAAAAATTAAATCCCACAAAATACAAGTTACTTAACAATCAGGTACCCAGTCCCCTGGTGGGACGAGTGATTCCCTGCTCCCAGCCTCTGCCCCCTGATGCCTCTTACCAGACCTGTGGAGGGAGAGGTGCAAGGAATGGAAAAAGGAGCTCTGGAGAGCAACCCCGCATGCTCCAGAGCCTTCATTATTGCCCCGGGAATTACATCATTCCTGGTGCGACAACAAAGGGAAGGCCCCCATGTGGGGCTATTTTGCTTAAAATTGGCAAAAATCAGCCACAGTATGTCCCCTGTACATGCCCTCCCACAACCTCGACCCTGCCCCCCAGGATACCTGGCAACCCTACTTAACAACAAAGCCATAAGCAGACTAATTCACAGGGTAGAGAAGGGGGCATGCAAATGGAAAATGCTCTGCTCTTGCTGGAACGAACCGGTTTTTCCAGAGGCAGGCAGGCAGGCAGACATGCAGGCAAGCAGGCAGAGGCAGCTTTCTTTTATGCTTCCAAGAGCATGTTGAAGACTGTTTTGAAGTGCATGCAACATGCCTGTACCCTTCATGAATGCAGAAAGAAAAGGCAACCTCCACACCCATCCTAGTGAACCAGTCACAAGGACTGGTCCTGCCACAGAAAACACCTGTGACTTGACTGTTGCCAAATCAACAGTCCTGAGAGAGAGTAGCATAAAGAGAAGGTTGTCCAAAGAGCACAGCTGGAATATGGGAGTATACAGGAAGTTGTGGTTTAATAAGTATGAGACGCCTGGCATCATGGTCTTTTGGTGTACTCCAGGGGCTCTCTGCAGTGGCAGATTACAGTCAAGGTGTTTTGGTGAGGCTAGTGATAGGGTGCTGCTGTCCTCCAACAGTATGTTGTCAGAGCTAGAAGACGACCCTGAGAATGTACAGATTGGTCCCATCACCAAGTTCAACCAGCATCAGTGGGTAGACCCTGAGGTAGGGAAGCTCGCTAGGCTTGGCACCACCCTACAACAAGACAGACTTCAGGCTGGAGCCACCACCTGCTCAGGAATGGCACACATATTTTGTTCATCCAGTACAACTTCCTCCACAACATCTTAGACATGAGGATGCACCATTAATGCCCCTTCCCACATTGCTCTGTCCCACCACCACCAAGCACTCTCTCGTGGCTGGCCAACCATCTGTGCTCACGCTTGTGCCTGGCAACCCTCTTTTGCCGGGAATATTTTAGCTTAATAAATGAAATTAAAGTGCAAACCTTGTAATAAGATCTTTTAGGGGACATACATGTCTTTTTGCTTCCTTTCCACCACATATGGTCTTTTTGTAGAGCTCCCAACTCTTGCAAAGCACAAATCTGACAAGAGGCAAGTTCCACACAAGGGTGGAACCAAGCCCAGGACCCACCACACATGGGTGGGACCAGTGGCACTTAGTGGGGGTTGAAGGCAATGTCCATGTGCCCAAGAAAAAAGCCAAGAAAAAAAATATTAATTCTTCTAAAATGCAGTTTTCTCCTTTTCTTTTTGTCTCTATTCTGTGTCTTTCTGAGGTAGCACCGGTAAGGGAAAAGAAGAAGAAAAAGCTATCAGATGGCCCTAGCGTTTAGCGCAGCTGCTTCTGAGGTACAGAAAACCTATGCTGAAAATGCAAGTTAAAATTGGCTGCAAGCCTAGAGCAACAAAGCACTATCCTTTGCATTAAAAGGCACTAAACAGTCAAAAATTACACTCTCTCCTCCCATTCCTGTCATTAAATGAAAATTGCTCATCTGGCAGTTGGCCAAAAGCGGGGGGAGAGGGGGGGACAGTCATTCACATGGAAAACGAGCTGGTTGGCAAGCCTGTCTTCATGGCAGTTTATATATTTTTTTTCTTCTATTGTGAGGGCAAGACAACAAATCGTGATATTAATTAACTGTTCCTGTGATTCTAGTGGCTTATTGTGTATGTTATACAGCAGAGTTTCCATAGAGTTGTTTTTCATGAAGATCTGGTTATTTAAACTTTGCGGTATGTTTAGCTGTAGGTCATAAATTTATTGTGTTCCTAGTTTTTGACAAAATAATAGGATAAGTTACTTTGTATTTTTTTTCAGATGGGGAGGGGGAACTAGCATGTTATGTTTCATACACGCAATGAAACTAATTCCTTGCAGGTTCCAATTACAGCTGCTTTGATTGCAATCAATGAGATTAGTTACCATGGTTATACTAGCTTACAGTAAGGCTTTGTGAGGTCAAATCAGCCTAGTAAAGGTTGCTGTGATGATCATCATACAAGGTAGCAACCCAGTAAGAAAACTACTCATTTGAACAGATTTTGAAAGCTTAAAGGATATATTCTGAAGTGGAACATCTTTGTCTTTGTAAAAAGAATGTATTTTAAAACTTTTAAAAAAAGAATGTGTTACCCTTTATTTACAAGGTAGAGATTCAGAATGAAAAGAAGTATAATTGAGTGCTGTGGTTTTTTTCCATTTCGTTTTGGATACAATAAGGGTTGCTAGGTTTCAGTTTCCCAGGGCTGTTTTCATGGTAACTATGTAAATATGTTGCTTTTGGATGCTGTATATTTGGGTTCCAATATTACCTCAGTTTGTGGAGGTCTTGACTAAAGTACTATGAACAGGGTGGCCAGATGTTCTTTTTTCAGTCCTCCTGTTTGGGGGTCTGGCTTCTGAAATGCTCAGCTTTTGCTTCTGTCCAGTAAAATCAATTGAAGTGACTGAGTGAGCCAGATTCCTGAGCAGTGAAGGGCTGCTAAAGGTAGCCAGGTTGTATGTGGTGATGGTGAATAGGACTACCAGTCCCCTGGTGGAAGTGGGGAATCTCTGTTCCCAGCATATGCCCCCCCACTCACCTGGCCGGGGGGGGGGGGGTACAGGGAATGGGCCAGGAGCTCCAGAGTGCTCCAGAGCTCTTCTTTGTTGCACCAGAATTGACAGGAGTGTGAATAAGTTCCCCCCTGCACGCATACACACACACCATCCCCTGGGTTGGGCTCCAGGATAGCAGACAGCACTGGAATTACCATGAGCTGTATTTTTATTTTAATTATGGTGTGTGCTAATTTACATCTATGACTCTAAATAACCTAGGGCTGCCAAAGTCCAGATGGGACCTGGAGATATTTTGGAATTACAACTGATCTCCAGATTTCAGAAATCAGTTCCCCTGAAGAAAATGGAAGCTTTGGAGGGTGGGCTCTGTGGCATTATAGCTGTGGAGAACCTTCCCCTTCCCTAACTCGGCCTTTCCCCTCCACCACACATATCCAAGAATTTCCCATCCCTTAGTTAGTAACCCAAAAATTACCATAAGTAAATTTTAGGGCTTCCCCCCTCCTTTTGATCATTGATAAATTGCCATCTTAACTATGACAGAATCTTATTTAGCAATGCTAGGTTTCAAGTTATGTCCCTGAGACTAATGTTTTGGGATTTCTCTCAACTGATATTTTGATGGAAATGGGATTCTAAATGCTAAGGCCGGTGCATGTGTTATGCTCACTATAGAGCTCCTGCCCAAACTGCTTGCCCACAGAGTAATCACAACCTTGCCCACAGCATTTAGACCAGGGGTGGAACCCCTGGGTACCATGGCACCTGCCAACACCTTTCCTAGTGTCCACCAAATGATTTTAGAAAGTGGATGGGACTTTTGCTCAGAAGCATTTGGTCACCGATGATCTGATTGGCTGTGCAGATTTTTTAAAAAATTGCCTCAGCAGCAGCTGCTACTACAGCACAAGCATCTGCATGACTGAAGGTAAGCTCTGTGTAGAAAAGAAATTATTCGTAAACAATATTCTCATTTTAAAAGACATTCTGTTAAGCTGAACTTCTGCCTGAAAGGCTGACCAATTACTTAGAGTTATGCATAACCTCACTCCCTGACATTCTGCAGTTGGCTCCACCTCCTGAGGCAGCCATTTTGTGGTTGTGCCCACTGCCCTGTGTCACAATTCCAAAGGTGTTCACAAGCTCACACACTCTGGGACCTCTGATTAAGACCTATTATTATGAGAGCCAGTTTGGTGTAGTGGTTAAGAGCACGGGACTCTAATCTGGAGAGCCAGGTTTGATTCCCCACTCCTCCACTTGAAGCCAGCTGGGTGACCTTGGGTCAGTCACAGTTCTCTGGAGCTCTCCCAACCCCACCCGCCTCACAGGGTGTTTTGTTTTAGGGATAATAATGACATACTTTGTAAACCGCTCTGAGTGGGCATTAAGTTGTCCTGAAGGGCGGTATATAAATAGAATGTTATTATTATTGTTGTTGTTATTGTTATTATTATTTTAGTCTGCCTTTCTCACTGACATCCACAGTGCAAATGAAAATGTAATATAATCAACAGCTAGGACATTCAATGAGCAAAATACAATAATGAACAGCAGTTAGGACATTCAGTGAAAGGGATTGTTCTGATTCTTGCAATAAGCTTAATTTCAAATAAAAGTATACATACCTACATCGATACAAAAGTGCTTGCTTCACCAGTGGAACAGCGGTTGGCAGAGGAATGGTTTCTGTTTATTTCCGTCTCCCACTGCAACCCCCCGCTTTGCTCCCCGTCCCGCTATTCCAGAGAGTCTCTTGTTCTCCAAGCGCAAAAGGTGTGTGTGTGTGGGGGGGGGTCATCAAGCCAGCTTCACTCTCCTGGCAGTAGTTGAGTTTAGTTCAGTCTGTAGCTCACCATACTGGAACCAAATACATGGAATCTTCATGGGAACATCATGGAATAGAAATACATGCAAGGGCATAGCCCATCAAGACATTCTCCTGCACAAGATCATCTCGAATGAAGACGAGTATCAGTTTTCACAGAAAAAAAATCTAGTAACTTAAGCCCTCTACATCTTATTCGGTAACTGCATTGCAATATAAAACTTTTGTATAAGAAGTACATCTCCTGAATTATTCTCATGAGAAACAATGAAAAATACCTTTGGGGTTTCAATGCAAATCTTCACTCTCTGAATGACACTTAGGCTGAATCCACACTTCCCTACCTGGGCTACATATGCCCAGGCCTTGCTCTTATTCTTCCATGTCTCTAGCTTTCCCAGGTTGGAGGCAAACTGTGTGTATTTGCAGGCACAGTATCATCCACTGGGCAGGTCAATACAGAGCAGAATCAGGATGGGGGCCATCATGGTACATTGGTTCGGTGTCCGTGGGATGCGTTGGAACATCTTTCCCCCCACTTTTCTTCAACATGCTCTGGATGCAGGACCTCCCGATGTCCTGGTGGTCCAGCTGGGGAAGAATGACCTGAGTTCATGATGAGGCCTGGATCTTTCACATGCAATCGGTAGGGATATGGTACTTCCGCTACAGCAGTTCCCTGGGACTCTTTTGATCTGGTTGGACTTGCTGGAGAGGCGCTTGTGGCAGGGCGCCTCTTCCCCCAGGAAGGTGGACTTGGACAGGTGGTGTGTGGCCAAGGCAGTGGGGCGATTTGTGAAGGTAGCAGGGGGCTGTGCCATCCACCACCCTGACATTTCCTTTCAGCTGGAGGCATTGTTCCAGCCTGACAGGGTGCACCTGTTCAGCTGGGGACAGGACATATGGTTGCAGGACAATTGCGACAGCCTGCAGTGTTGCTTACAGCTTTAAGAACTTTGACAGGAGCCATTTTGGGGCTCTTGTGGCAGTTTGGCATTGGGCATGGATCTGTTTGGAGTTAACATGGTCTGTGTGCTCTGTTTACCCACAGTGGGGATCCTCTTATGAGATCTTGGAAGTGGAGCAGGGTAGTGACAAACATAGCATGGAAGATGTCTGGGCATACTTTCTCCCTGGTAACAGGGGAACCATGCAGGGGTGTATGCCCACTTATTCCCACTTACTGTCATCCCCCTCAGCGGCCTTCCAGAGGGGGTGAAGGGTAATCAGCTGACAGGTGGGTCAGCCAATCCATTCCCTATGCATCACCAATGCTCTGTCAAGTTGTAGGTAATAGAAGTTATGGCCTTTATGGTTATATGGTCTCTGAGTCTCCTTCCTGCACTGGAGCCTTCTCTCCTCAAGCTGGCAACACAGTACCTGCTACTAGTGGTTTAGTGCAAACAGTATATTATACATTGTGTATAAGTATGTTGCCAGGAGTCAACTATGACTTGAGGGTAGGATTTCATTTTTCCATAAATATGTATATTTTCTGGAATTGTAGCGTGTTTATGTAGGAGACCTCCCTAGAGACATGAAGCTCTGATTGCCTTAGTTCTACCTGTACTCAATATTTAAACAGTTTTAACATGTGCTTAATTAGTTGAATCATTGCAAAGTGCTTGGATTCTTCTCATAAACACACCGTTGTGTTCTCCATAATATATAAACACCACGACCCATGTCTGAGAATGTTGGGAATTTTATTAGCCCCATAAAGTTTTTGTTGAAGTCTAGTGCCGTAGATCCAAAATAAATAAACACAGGGAGACTAGGAGAAACAATTATTTACCCTTTTCTCCCTTTTCCGCACCCCCTCCACTGACCTAATGAGTTTCTAAGTTAACTTTGCCACTGTGGTTGCCTGTTATCTCAGTATCTGTAAGCAAGAGATTAGGGATTAATTGAACAAAGGTGAGAAAAGCTGTAGAAATACTGTTGCTTTCCCCACATTAATGACACAAAAAGTCACTTAGTTTGAGATTTTGACAATGTGCAAATTGCTTTACATTTCAGTTTAAAGGCTGATGACTTATCAGCTATACATTATACAAATCAGATAACAGCCCTAAAAACATATGTTACTTTTTTGTCCCCGACACTCTTATATTTTTATGGTAAGTATGGATGTTGCTTTTCAGCACTGATAGAAAACAAAAAAATTCCAAAAATATAATGTACAAACCAAATTTGCGTGCTTCAGACTTCATTTTATGACATCGATCTGACCACAGTGGAGATACACATATCAAGTTTTGTGGCATTATGGGCTGTATTATTGCCTTTTTAAAATTTTTTAATGCCTATCATATCTGTGGTGTTACCTGCAAAGGTTACTGAGACAATCTACCAACACATTCTACCGTTCTGTCATTAGCCTAAGTTAGCTTCACAAACCTTATTTTTTCAACACATTTATCTTCATTCACGCTGTCAACAGTTAGGGGGAAAGGGCTCAAGATATCTATTATGTAAACATAATGCTATTGGAAGTGCCACTTCTTTAAGCTTGTTTATACTTTTTGAAATATAAACCACTTCTCAGTTTTTCAGAACCCTCTTTCTACTTTCTTCCTCCACACATGAAACGCAAGAACTTGACTAAAAAACTTATAAACATATAGCACCACTGAGCAACAGGCTGTATTTCTTTGTGCATGTTGAGCTTTATCCTGCAATGAGGCAAGTGGAGAAGTAAACAATACTTGGTTAAATAGTAGCCCTTCCTCCAAGACACTTGAGACAGTCTACCTAGGTCTTCCCTCCTTTGTTTATCCCTATGAAGCAGGTTTAGGTGAGAAAGACAACAACTGGCCCAAGGACACAATGAGATTCTGAGGGAAAGAAGGATGTATAGCTTGGACTCCCTGGTTCTAGTATGATCACTAACCACACTGGATCTCAAGCAGTAGGCAAGGCAGGAACCCTTTGTGTACATTGGCCCTTTCCTCCCTCTGGAACAGAGCTACAGTGTGTGCAGTTACTCACGTGAAGAACTCTACACAATTTGGCTTTTACCCACTTGCATAGAAGCATACTGCATTACTACTTGACCGCTGAGAAAACGACCAGTTTTTCAAAAATAATTTTTTACGTAACTTTTCTTTCCTACCTGTCAAAAATCCTTCACTGCTTAGATTATGAAAACTATTCAGATTTGCTGTCAAACTGGAATGGAAATAATGGCTCCAAACAGCCGCAAAGAAAACTATTTGAACTATTATCAATTCAATAATCGCAGCCCCCGAGCCAGGGAATGTTAGAATGAATTTGCAGTGAAAAACAGTAATTGAAATAAAACATTTTAAAAATAGGCCAAAGTCAAGAGGAATTGGTATTTGTTTGTATAATGCAATCATTCTAATTCAACGTTTTCAGAGAATAATTTCTGGAATGCAGTAATTGGCACGCTACGTATTACATATCCCATTTTTGGTCTGCCATAAAACTTCCAATTTATGCTGTTCAAGTTTAACTGTGCAACTTCCTTTTGTCATTAGGGAACTTCAACAGAGATAAGGATCTTTAAAGCATTTGGGAGACCATCGCTGATAAATATCTCAGCCCCAATTACCCACCTTGAGAGAGTTCATAAGTAATGCAAAGAGGCTTTGTTCTGGGAAGAATTAATTTAAGAAAAGCTCTGCTTTTTTGTTCTCATTGGCATTAAGATCCATTTTTATAGTGTAGCATTATATTTAAACATTAAGGCCTCCTTTCGTTGCCAAAATCTATATATGCCTTACTGTAAATGAGGGTCAGGCTTTTTTCTCAACCAAGGGTAGGCGGATTGCACAGCAGCTTTGATGAACTGGAAACATATGAAGAGCTAGAGAATCATAACTATTTTGCATATTTGGTATTTGTAACTGGAACAATTAGTATATCATCTGCCAAACATCCATCAGGACTCAAGAGTCCACTGGTGCAGATTTTGTTCATAGACATCTTCATTGTGTAATTGTTGGCCTATATTGAGAAAAAAGTTGAGTCAAAGTCTCAAAAAGAATAAAACAATGAGACCTAGAAAACATGCATTTGGAATTCATAGAGCACAATCAAGCCAAAGTTCATTACTTTAAAGACTTATTAATTTGGAAGTGCAATCCTAAGCAGAGTTACACTCTTCTAAGTCCGTTGAACTCAATGGATAAGTTAACTATGTACTTAAATCACTGCCATTTAGATCAATGGGACTCAAAAGTACTTATATTTGACTTGATTGTGCTTACCCTGTTTGCTATTTAGTTGAATTATGATTCTTGAATCCAAACATAGTTATCAATTTTATTAGCAGTTAGACTTCCATGGTGGCCTTTTGCTTCTTTTTCAAAGCATCTCTTCCTCAAAGGAAGTCCTGGCTTCTATCACCTCACTGGAGAAGGAGGTCCTTTAGAAAAAAAACCAGGATATATCACTGTTGTGTCTTCGGGGAGCACCCATTCAGAAACAATTGCTTCTGGCCTGCAACCTCCCCACATTTTGTGATTGATCCCAGCAGCACCACGGCAGCCGTTGTGGTGGTGACCATTCTGTGTTCTCAAAGTTCCAAAAGCACAAAAGCAGCTAAAACAGAAGAAGGTGGATAATGTCTATTTATATCAGTATGACCCTAGCAAGATGTTTGGCCCTTCCTTCTGCAGTATTGGAAGGCAGATATAATAATATCCCTTATCCGGAAAGGCTTTGTTCCTGTCCGATAAGAGAGGTGGAAACTGTAGAGTATATGTTTTTCAGCTGTCCATATTATAAGGTGAAATCTCTAGTCTCACTGATATCTGATAAAAATGTCGATATTATTATTATATGGTACTCTAACGAGATTTTAATTCTAAACTGTTTTATTTGTCTCATTGTATGCCTTGAATTTTTCTTTTAGTGTAACCGTGTTATATGATTGGTCAAATAAAGAAATGAAATGAAATATTGGTATGGAGAATACTTGTTACACAGTAAGATCACTGAGAAATGTTATCAATTTTGTTTTTTGCGGGTGGGGTGGAGTTTTAGTGCCAGTAAAGAAAGGTTGGCCTTTGCCAGCTCTTCTTGACAAAGATCAGTAGACATCCTATTCAGCACATAAATAATTATTTTGCAAAGATTTTAGATAGAAATCAAATTCCTTCTGGGGGCCAGAGTGACTGATTATAGCTTCTCCAGGACCTGGGGTGACCTGAAAAACAAGAATTAAAAGCTGATTAGGCTACTATACTTTAAGACTCTTTACTTACCTTGGATCCAAGAAGACGCTTTATATTTGAGTATATTCTTTTGCTGCAGTAGGAGAGAAGAAAAAAATGATTATTCCATACATTTCACATTATCATTGAGACTGTGGTTGATATGTGAATATTTTGTATTTCTGTTTTATATTGTGTATCTTGGCCATCATTATGCATGTTATTTACTGACCGTCTATTTATTGACCTTTGTATAAGATATTTATGAAACTGATTAATTGTACTTGTAGCACTTTGGCACATCAAAACTTTTGTACTTGTTGAAATAATCTATATTTATACTCATTGTTATTTATCATATACCATGGGAGGGGGTCCTCTCTTTTCTTCAGACATTATAAAAGAACCAGTGAACAATGCAGTAGGACTAGGATTACAGAATTAGAGAGCAATGCAAAGAACACACCATCAAAAGCAAGGCATAGTATAAAGAACACAGAAGGTAGATTACAAAATATAAGACAATGCAGTAAAAGCAGGAGATACTTGCAGTAATTATTGCAGTGGATTACAATCCTGTCCATTATAAAGGTGCCCTCCTGGGCTGTCCCATTCTACTACAGTTGTAATCTCTTCAGTTTGGTGTAGTGGTTAAGAGCAGCAACCTATTTTCTTAGCCATCATTCTGATTGTTGTCAGAATCTGTTTTCTCTGCTCCTTCCTCCATGTTTCCCCTCAAATCTGTCCTTGGCTCTATTAGCCACTTTACTAGATTTCCTTTCCATTGGCATTTCTGGGGTCATTTTAAACATCCCTGTACCTTCATCACCCCTTGATTAAAGGATCACTGAACCTTTCTATGTCTAGATTTTCTCTCTCTCTGAGATTATCCTTCTAGGCTAACTAACCTTCACTTCTCTTATAGAAACTACATTGTTTATCAGCTTTTTCTATGGACCCATCCTCTACTGTACTTACCCTTTGTGAACATTTCATGACGTTATGAAAGTGTTTAGCCCAGGAGTCCCCAACCTCTTTGAGTCTGCAGGCACATTTGGAATTCTGACAGTGTACTGGGCATAGCCTAGGGTTCCCAGGTCCCCTCACTATCCCGGGTTGGGGGGGGGAGGCAGGAGACTGGACACACTCGCCTTTGGAGATGTCTTTGTGCATGCGCTCCCAGTCTGTGTAATGACATCATCATGCAGGGCCTCGTGCTACCCCTTGGAGTGCTCCTAGGCTCTGCAGCAGGCCAATTTTGGCCCATTTGGGGGTGAATTGGGCTTGTTTGGGGCCTAAATTGGCTGGCTTTGAAGTGCAGGATTTCAGTGCCCTTCCAGCAGTGCTCTCGTGCACCACAGTGGACTGAATCAGCCCCTTTTGGGCCCCAAATCAGCCTGCTGCTGAGCACAGGAGCACTGCTGGGGTGGTGCGATCGGTCTTGGAGTGCTCCCAGTGGCCAATTTTGGCCCCAAACAAGCCCAATTCAGCCCACTGTGGAATGTGGGAGCACTGCTGGCAGGGCCCTGGAGAGCTCCTAAGCTTCACAGTGGGCCAATTTAGGCTCCATATGGGCCGAAATTGGCCCACTGCAGCGCACAGCAGAGTACTCTGGGAGGCGCGTTCCCCTGCCTTTTCCAGCACTAGCTAGGTTTCCTGGGGGGGGGGCAGAGTGGGAGCAGGGCATCCCCTGCCCCCAGCGGGGGACTGGCAAACCTAATGCAGTCACAAAATGGCTAGTGCAGGAGGCAGAGCCAGCCACAAATTGACTGTTACAACTTATCTTCAGTCATATGGTGAAGATCCTTGTACTGTAGAAGCAGCTTCTGCCAAAGCAATGTTTTTAAAAATCTGCATGGCAAATCAAATCTCCAATAGCCAATAAGAAGCCATGCTGGCCTGCACCTGGCCCCACCCACTTTCTAAAACCAGTTGGCCAGTACCAGGAAAGGTGCTGGAGGGCACAATGGCGCCCCTGGATACCACATTGGGAACCCCTGCTTTAGCTAATTATACAGATATAAAATATTTGTGAGAGTTTGAATTTAAGCTTTCATTTCTATAAATGTAGGCATGCTTCTGTAAGCTTTGTCTTTGAAGATCTGTAAGTGCACCAAAGAACAGGCACACATATATGGACTTGTATGTGCAGAGAGAGAGGAAAAACCTGAACACATTGCTGTGTAAATATGTGCATAAAGCTCCCAAAGCTGCCTGTAGTAGTGCACAAAGGTTTTCTCTTGCTGCTGTTAGCAATGGGAATGTTCCATTTGTGCACTGCAGATTTGGAGCCATAAACTACACTCTGCAGTGCTGTTTTCTTGCGCAGGGATTTTGTTTATCCATCAACACATAACATTAGAGTATAGAATCATAGAATCATAGAGTTGGAAGGGGCCATACAGACCATCTAGTCCAACCCCCTGCCCAGTGCAGGATCAGCCTAAAGCATCTCTGACAAGTATTCATCCAGCCTCTTCTTGAAAACTGCCAGTGAAGGGGAGCTCACCACCTCCCTAGGCAGCTGATTCCACTTTTGAACTCTGACCGTGAAAAAGTTTTTCCTAATATCCAGCCGGTACCTTTGTGCATGTAGTTTTAACCCATTGCTTCGCGTCCTACCCTCTGCTGCCAACTGGAACAGCTCTTTGCCCTCCTCCAAATGACAGCCTTTCAAATATTTAAAGAGAGCAATCATGTCCCCCCTCAACCTCCTCTTCTCCAAACTAAACATTCCCAAGGCCCTCAGCCTTTCCTCGTAGGGCTCAGTCTCCAGACCCCTGATCATTCTTGTCGCTCTCCTCTGCACCCTCTCGATTTTGTCCACATCCTTTTTGAAGTGAGGCCTCCAGAACTGCACACAATACTCCAGGTGTGGCCTGACCAAGGCAGTATAGAGAGGGGCTATGACCTCCTGCGATTTCGACGCTATGGTCCCTTTGATACAACCCAGGATTGAATTAGCCTTTTTTGCCACCGCATGACACTGACTGCTCATATTCAGTTTACAGTCCACTCTTACCCCAAGATCCCTTTCACATATACTACTGCCCAGAAGTGTATCCCCCATCCAGTATTTGTGCTTCTCATTTTTGTGGCCCAGATGTAATACTGTGCACTTGTCTTTGTTGAATTGCATCCTATTCACAGCTGCCCACTCTCCAGAGTATTCAGGTCTTGTTGAATTTTAATTCTATCTTCCTGGGTGTTTGCTACCACTCCCAATTTGGTATCATCAGCAAATTTAATGAGCAGCCCTTCCACTCCTTCATCCAGATCATTGATAAAAATATTGAAAAGTACCGGGCCCAAAACCGAGCCCTGCGGCATCCCACTGGACACCTCCCTCCAATCTGATGAAATGCCATTGACCACCACTCTTTGAGTGTGGTCCTCCAACCAGTTCCCTATCCACCGAACTGTCCTATAGTCTACTCCACAGTCTTCCAGTTTGCCCATCAGAATGTCATGGGGAACCTTATCAAAAGCTTTACAGATAAATCACGTCAACAGAGTTCCCCCGATCCAGTAAGTTGGTCACTCGATCAAAGAAGGAAGGCACTAATGGGGTTAGTGCACATGATCCATCTGGTGAGATATGTACAAATTCATGCTGAGTTCAACGTGCACTGAAACAGTCATGTGTGAGTGGAGAAACAGGTTATGTGTAGCTTAGTGTGTAACACTCAACAACCGTTACTGTGAATTTAAAGACAGACAGATACGGAGCATTGGTCCAAGATCTTCTTTAAGATGGATGAACTTTATCCTGAAATGTTCAGAAATAGAACATTTCTTTCAGCTGCAATCTAAATCGAGAGCTATCATTGGGGTATACGTCTTTTAATGTGAAGGTCCAAGTTATAATTGAAAATGCAGCTGTCAACATTTCAGAAAGCTATGGGGAAAAATAACAATGTTGTGATTCTGATCTGATCTGGGACTTGGGAGAGCTGGGTTAAATTTTTGTGTCCCACAGACATTTTTGTGTCTCATAGGGGTTTTACATGACCTGAGGCAAAGTGTTTACATTCTTAGTCAGGGAATCCAAGTCAGTAAAACAGACAAAACCAAAGAGCTGGTGATGGCCAAGAAGCCCATGGAGGTGCATTGCCATAATTAATCAAGAGCCTTAAATAACAGTTTTTCTGTACGAATCTTGGACCCAACAGACACAACCTCATTCCTTGGCAACTTAGCTAGGAGCATGGCCAGATATTCCTGATTAGTTGCTCAGCATTTGTACTTCCATGTTTCCTAGATCCTGACCTTGAATTCCTTGCATCTGCCTTACTCCTGTACTTGGATTTTTAGTTCTTGTTACTCTGCAGTGCCCATGACCTTCTCTGTGATTTCATGGGAGCGCAGGAGTCCATCTTCCAGGACACTTTTTTGGGGTGGGCACAATTTGCTCGTATTTACCATTCAGTTTCAGGGTAGCATCTTCTTTCTTACTCGTGGAGACAGGCTACCTCAGGTGCACAGTCTCCAACAGCCTCACTAAGTCATTGGTTTCCCCCCTTCTTTTATGTTTTGAGGCCTTCCACTTCCTTTACTGCTCTAACCAGTCACTAGAAGACTGGATGCCATTCTTCTTAGTAACGTGATAAATGAAGAATATGGGAGAGAGGACTTTTCCAAGGTGGCAACTCATCATGAGATGAATGCTGAACAATCTGAGATTTTAATGGGGTAATTAAATAATCACTTGTTGACTCGGGAGTCGGGAACTACTTGACAGAAAACACAGATCAGGCTGTTTTTGAAACAATTACTCCTATTGATTCATTCATTTCATTTTATGCGGATGTATATCAAGCTATAAACCACATATCTGGGCATACACTTAAAACTCGGGGGCAGACAGCATAAAAATAGAGATATGATGTGATGGCGTAAGTGCAGTTTGGTTTTAATAATGATTAAAGGGCTGGACCTGTGCAATGGAAGAATTTCTCCCTGCCTTCCAGTATCAGGTTAGAATGTGCATATAGAGTTTTACTTCTTGCTTTCTAATTGATTAATCTTGACAGGACAAAATGATTAGTTAGTAAACATGGCTTCAAATTGTGGGTTGTGGACAACTTTGGGGGATGTTGGACATTACTCGTAGAAGTGATGGCCTTAGAGTGGGAAAGACCATAGGTTTCTGAAAGAGACACAGGCTACATATATAAACAAGACTAGTTGCTGGCAAAAGTATTGCTGGCTTTATAAAAATAGCAGATGTGGAAGGAAAGGGTGCCAAGACGACTAACACAATCTCAGTGGGAAGCCGTTGGCATGTAAATGTTAATGACCCAACAAGGCACCATGAAGGAAGACGTTTGCAAGAAATCCAAAAATGTGGATGAGGTTGTTGAGAGTAACATTCCCAGGGGAAGGAAAGGGGAGGAGTGCACCTAATAAATATGTGTAATACGAGCACTGCAGTGTTTAAGTCTTAAAATGTTTGGCTAAGGAAATTAGAATTTATAAGTCATTAAGTTGAGGATATATCCAGGAGTTAAATTTTTTTGCTAAGATATGAAGTAAGCAGAAAAGAAAAAGAAACACGTAAGAAAGTACTTTTATTAAAAATAGTTTATTTCAGTTTGTCTTCTCATTCTGCCTTGAAAGCATAGGTTATCACCTTCTGTACTCGATGTGCACGACTGGGCTAAATTGTAGTCATGAATTAATTCTTGAAGGGATACCATTCAGTTCCAGCTACAATGGGTGGTGAGTTGTTAGGGAAGCCAGAACAGGGAATTTTGTGGCACTTTTATCAGTGCTAGAAAACTCCCATGTTGACCTTGACCTCATTATGTATACATGGAGGTCTCCTGGGCTTCATGTATGGTTAACGGTGTTGATATCATCAGTCCACAAAATGTGCAGCATGTCTTTGTGCATGCATAAAGTCCAGGTGGGGTTGTAGGGGTTCAGTGAAATGACCTAGTCCTGTGAGAATATTTCTGGAATAAAATCCACTGGGTCTACAGATCTCTTTATAATGTCATCAGTGTTCCCTCTAAGCTGTGCCGTGTTGTGAGCCAAAAATCTACTTCATGAGCTGAAACAATAACTTGCATTAAAGTTGTGAGTGCGCCTCCTTTTTAAAAAAAAATGTATTTCAGTCTACAAACATACAAACTACAAACTAATTTGTATTGTCTCTCACTTAAAAACAACAGTCATTCATACATGGTTGTGTATTGTGTTCTCTCCCTCTTGCACCCAGTAATAGGGTGGGTGACTAATTTCAGTGGTGTAAATGCTGCAGAGGTTCAGGTCACTGTCCTGTAGTTAGAATGCACAGACCTTTGCCCACCCCAACAATTATTTTCACAAACACCCTTGTTTCACCTGTGGTTCCATTTCTAAATCACAACTTTGTAAGGTTGACATTCAAAGATACCATAGTTGATATATTCAAATATGAGTGTTTGTGAGAGAGCGAGAGAGAGATTCAATGTACCTGAACAAAACAGCTGAAGCCTATTCATATATTGCCACAATTTTGCTAAAGAGAAGCACTGCATGACATTGTGACATGGCTGAAGATGATGGAACAGTAATTAAAGGACTGAAATTGTCAATAATAACCACATTGGAAACAAGCCATGTTGGCATGGAAGTTGTCATGACTTGGAATATTTCATGCTGTAAGTGGTGAGCCAGATCTCATCAGATCTCAGAAGCTAAGCAAGGTCAGCCTTGGTTATTAATTGGATGGGAGACCAGTGAAGACCAGAGTTGCAGAGATAGGCAATGGCAAAACCATCTCTGTTAGTCTCTTGCCATGAAAACTCCACCAGGGGTTGCTATAAGTCAACTCTGACTTGAGGGCACTCCACTACTCCACCACCAGCACCAGGTTTTGTCTATGGGACATGCTTCTCTGTTGATAAGCTTGACATCAGAACCACCAACAGGCTGCTGTTTCCATTGGTGGAAGAAGAAAACTAAATTTAAAATTGAATGTTGGTCTGATTTATCAAGGACAGTCATATATTCCTGACAACAGCAAGTTGTGCAAGGAAAACCCTTCAGTAAAATGGCCATAATCTCCTTGGCTTAGGTTCTTTTGTGTTTCAACTACCCTAGCAGATACCATTAAATTTCCATTCTTTTAACTACAAATAGAAAGAAATGAAAATAATTGTAATAACATGTAACACTTAAATGTAATAACATTTACACTTAACATGTAAAATGTCTTTGGGGGAATGGTAACATTATAATGAAACAGACTTACATTGATATAGCTTTATCTCACTGCCCCTGCCTCCTCCAGCTCCCGGCACAGGGATGGAGAGGCTTCCTGGTGGGCTCCACGAAGAGGCCATGTGGGTGCCCCGCCACCGCAGCCTCCTCCAGTTCCCAGCGCCAGGATGGAGGGACCCCAAAGAGGCCGTGTGAGCGCCTGCTTACTGCTGCCTCCTCCTCCAGCTCCCAGCACCGGGACTGAGAGGCTGTTTGGCGGGCAAGCAAAGAGGCCACATGAGCACCTGCCCGCTGCTGCCACCTCTTCCAGTTCCCAGTGCTGGGATGGAGGGACCTCCCCAGCAGACACAGCGGAGATGCTGCGTGGGTGGCCGCCCATCGCTGCCTCCTCTAGCTCCTGGCACCGGGACTCAGGAACCGTGGCAGGTGCAGTGAAGAGGCCAAGCGAGCGTCTGAGAGGCCAGAGAGGGAATTCCTCAGCACCAGGGCCAGAGTCACACCAAGCCCTCGGGAAGGCGGGGCCCAGGGCAACCCTGCGTGCACTGGGCTTCTTCCTCTGTGTGCTAAGTTATAAAAATTCATGCGCCATAGAGCACCAGTGCAGGTTAGCGGGAACAGTGAATGTCATATACAATTTTTGCCAGTCTCAAGACAGAATTTTATAAACACAGAAGTATTTTGTAACCCTGTACTTCAAACAGTACTTTTATAAGTGGGAAGAAATGCACTCTAAAGTACAACTGATTTTAGTTTTGGGTGGGTAGCCATGTTGATCTGTAGTAGAAGAGCAACATTCTGGTCCAGTAGCACCCATGCAGTTTCTAGCTCACTACTGTTTCCTGTTTAGATTGTGAGTGTGAATCAACCAGCTGTTCCACTGGTGAAAAAGGAAGGAAGGGAGCTCCTTTGGTCACCAAAAAGGATATGTTAGGTATGTGACATGTTTGGAGAAAAACCATGTAGGGAACTGTAATAAGAAAAGGAATTTGGTAAGGTTGACAGAAAAAACTAGCTGGATCCATTCCAAACCTGTATGTTGAGATAAAAGCACTACAGTTATGGACTTTTCTGGATTCTGCCAGAATATGGAAGTGGGTCCAAAAGGAAGAGCAAAATAGTAGCACCTAAAATACTATTGTTAAATTCAGTAAATACATTATTACAAATTCAATAAATACATTATTACAGTTGCAATCAAAAAAATTTTTAGTATCAGCCATACCATAGAGGGGACATGAGAATGGGGTTGAGCAGATCATAATTTCTCACTAAAATTATGAGAGGACTGGAAAATAGTCAAGGTACAAACCACCTCTATTAGTCTCTTGCCATGTAAACCCCACCAGGGGTCACCATAAGTCAACTATGACTTGAGGGCCCTCTCCACCTTCACCACTGGAAATTTTAATAAGGGACTCAGGAATGTCCAGGAAATTACAGGCCCATTAGCTTCTCCAAGAAGTAAAATTGGTAGAAAGTAAAGTTGATAGAATGTATTATTACAGTTAGAATGATGACACGCATAGAACAAGTCTTGCTGTGGAAGAATCAGCATGACATTGGCAAAGGAAAGTCTAATCTCACCAATTCTGTCAATTATGGAATTCCCTCCCCAGAGAGATTTGTCAGCTCCCCTCTTTCAATATCTTCTGCCGATGGGTGAATACTTTTTTTTTAATGTATTGTCGAAGGCTTTCATGGCCAGAGAACGATGGTTGTTGTGGGTTTTCCGGGCTGTATTGCCGTGGTCTTGGCATTGTAGTTCCTGACGTTTCGCCAGCAGCTGTGGCTGGCATCTTCAAAGGTGTAGCACCAAAAGACAGAGATCTCTCAGTGTCACAGTGTGGAAAAGATGTTGGCAGGTCATTTATATCTACTCAGGAGGGGTGGGGTTGAGCTGAGTCATCCTGTAAGAGTTTCCCAGGGTGTGGAATGCTAATGGCGGGAGGCTTCACTGTATCCTGAGGAGGTTCTTTTGCATATGGATTGGTGCTTGATGTGCTAATCTTCTCTGCAGGGCTATTGTCGGGTATAGAGTGTTGTTTTGTTTTGTTTGGCATATATATTTCACAATTCAGAATCTTGAAATGATCATAAATAGAAGGTCATTCAACTAGCCAGTTTGGTATAGTGGTTAAGAATGGTAGGACTCTAATCTGGAGAACCAGGTTTGATTCCCCACTCCTCTGCTTGAGGCAGCTTGGTTGACCTAGGGTCAGTCACAGTTCTCTCAGAGCTCTCTCAGCCCCATTCACCTCACAGGGTAATTGTCATGATGATAATAACACACTTTATAAACTACTTCGAGTGGGTGTTGTCCTGAAGAGCAGTATATACATCAAATGCTGCTGCTGTTGTTCTTATCAACTACAAGTATAATCTCAATTGAATGCTATCATTGGGGTATACTTCTTTTAATGTGAAGATCCAGATTGTTATAATTGAAAATGCAGCTGTCAAGATTCCAGATATATAGCTATAGATATAATATTTTAAAGCTTGTTTTAATGTTTTTGATTGTTTACCACCTTGGGGACACAAAGTTAGATAGAAAGAAATATGTTTTAAATAAATTTAAAAATTCTGAATTCTTTAGTGTCAACAAGTATGTAAATATACCCAGGGTTTTTTTTCAGCAGGAACACAGTGGAACGGAGTTCTGGAACCTCTTGAAAATGGTCACATGGCTGGTGGCCCCGCCCCCTGATCTCCAGACAGAGGGGAGTTTAGATTGCCCTCTGCGCCGCTCGGTGCTGGCTCTGTCTGGAGATCAGGGGGCGGGGCCACCAACCATGTGACTGTTTTCTCCGAGGGCAACCCACTGAGTTCCACCACCTCTTTTCCCAGAAAAAAAGCCCTGAATATACCTTATTCATAGGGTTGCCATAAGTCGGAGGAGATGAGACATAACACACACATCTCTTAGCCATTATTTATGGACCTTTAAAAATCTTTTGATGAAATCAATTATCAAAACTTCCTTAGAAATTAAGTAGTCCTGGAATACGAGGATATATCTTCTTATGTATTGGTTGTCAGGGCTTGTCGCAGCTGCTGCTGGGCAGGGCCCCAGCTGGGCCAGCCTTGACATCAGAGGGGCACCAGGGATACTGCAGGACCCTGCTCTGTGGAAGGAGGGGTGGTATACATCACCCAGACTCCCTCTCAGTCCACTCGCTGGCCTGCTCAACCTGTGCCACCCACCCTCTTTGGCCTCTGCCATCTTCTCCTTGCCTTTGCTCTCACACTGCTCCACTCCACACCATCACTCCTTACTCACACCCACGACCTCAGAGCTCTTCCTAGCCACCTTATATAGGGTTTCCTTTCCCCGCCCGCCCTCCTTCTAGACTTGTTCCCTCTCCTGACTTGGCCCAGCTGTGCCTTCCCTCAGGTGTTCCCTTCCTACCACTAACCCCTTCTTGGCTTCCTTGCCTTGCTGGCAGGGTGGGGTTGAATGCGAGCCATCCCCAGCTGAGGTCTCCTTGGCCTTGCTCACAAGGAGCTGCCCCAGCCGGCTTCTGTGCTGCTGAGCATGCCTGGCCTTGCTCACGAGGAGCTTCCCTGGCCAGCTTCTGGGCTGCCTGCTCATTGATGCTGGGCGGGGCTATCCATCTCCTCCTCCAGAATGCCTGTGGCAGCTCCACCTGGAGGGGCTTGGCTCCCAGCACCTCCTGAGCCAGGCTGCTGTCCTGTAGCCAGGGTGTGGCTCTGGGCTGTAGTGGCTGCTTCTCCTCCTTTGCAGGTAAGGGCTCTGTTTGGGCTGTTGCTGGGTCCCTATTCCCCCTGCCTTGGCCCTTTTCCTCTAGCCTGCTTAGCCCCCTCTCTTCCCCCTGGAGGGTGGGACTAGCTGGCTTCTCCCTGCTCCCTCCAGCCTTCTGAGGCTTTGGCCTTTCGCCCCTTCCCCCTGGAGTAGGCAGGTTCTGGCTCTGTTTGCCAGAGAGAGCAGTTGAACTGCTGTCTCTCGGCTACCCGCCCCCCCCCTCCCCACCGCGGCCTGTCAGCAAGTCCAGGGGCTGGGCTGCTGACCCCGGACATTGGTTACTGGTTAAAAAAAAAATGAGAGGAACACAGGCAATGTTAGAAGGGAAAGACTAATGCTGTCCCTTTCTCAGGTTTCAGAGGGAGGATGAACCAGAAACTTAGAATTACAAAAAGGTCAGGGATCTATTTAGCCTTTGCTCTTTACTACTCTGGCACTATCCTTTGATATGTAGATTGCTCTTCTCAGGACTTCATCCTCATGACACTTCACCTTCCTCTCTTTGCCAGAATCTCCATCTTGCATCATGGATCCACAAGATTCATCCTACCATCCACTGATATCCTTAGACTAGATGGCTAGCTAGATCTCTCCTCTTTCCTATCCAGTACAGAGTTACTACAATAAAGAACTCTCATTTATTTACCCTATGGCCTTCTTTATGGAAATGTCCTTGACACAGTATGGAAATGTCCTTGATACTGATTGTACTAATTTCACACTATGTAATTTGCCTTGAATCTCAGTGAGAAAGGTGGACAATAAATAAATAAATAAATAAATCAGGACTGTGCTGTTTTGAATTGTTCATAAATTATCTGGAAACAAGGACACGCAGTCATATAGCCAGGATTCTGGATAACATCTGCTTAGTTAAGATGACATCCCAAGCAGAATGCAAAGAGCACCTATTTCCTCTCCCCCCCCAAACTGCATGAATGAGTCACCAAGTACTTTAGGGCCAAAAATCCTAACTAAATCTACTACTTAGGGTTGCCAACCTCCAGGTGGGACCTGAGGTTACCTGGAGAAAACAGGTGCTTTGGAGGGTGGACTCTATGGCATTCAATCCCTCACCTTCCCAACCTCTGCCCTCCCCAGGCTCTACTCCCAGCTCTTCAGGAATTTCCCAACCCAGAGGTGGCTACCCTAACAATGCTAAGTTTTGTGATGGAGGTGACCAACCATGAAAGAAATCTTGGGGTCATGGTGAATAATTCAATGAGAATGCCAGTGCTAGAGAATGAAAAAGACAAATTCCATGAAATGGCCAATACTACAATGCCTTTATATAGTAGGAGGTCCTAGTTATTAAATGCTTCCTGTTGCTCCAAAATACAGCTTCTTATGTAGCAAAGTTATAAAAATGAATAAGCAACTTGATCAAGATATTTTCACTAGGTCAAAGTCTTGGGGGATTAGTAGTTTAGGAAAAAAGACAAAAATGGATATGATAAAGACTGATAAAATTAAAACTAGGGTGGAAAAATGGGTAGAGATACATTTTACTCTGTTTCTCCTAACTCTAGAATTGGGGATCCAATTGCATTAATTAGCAGAAAGCACAAGAATATTCTTCACATAGTGAATCACTAATTCATGGCTTTTGCCGGTGAAAATGTGGTCTAGATGGCTTTAAAGCAGATTAGACAAATTCATGGAAGGAAGGCCTATCAGCAACTAACTGCCACGATACCTCCATGTTCAGATGTGGTATACCAATGCCAGCTGTCAGAGGACTTGTATCCATATTTGGCTTGTGGACTTTTCCAGAAGCATTGGCTGGCCAATGTTTGAAACAGGATGCTAGAGTTAACGGACTCTGGGTTTGATCCATCAGCTCTCTCCTATGTTATAAGACCACCATGACAACTTGCATGACATTTGGCCTGAGATAATTGAATCCATATTGTACAGTCAATAGATTTCTTTATTTACCTTCTCAATATCTGGGAGAGTATATCATTCAATTATAAATGATCTCCCAAGATGTCCAGCTATTGTTTTTGGCAGATCAGCTGCAAGCACTTATGAAGCCTTGGATCTAAGGACTCACTTGTTTCCCAAAATCTAGCTATGCTCTTTATGCTGTTATCCATACTGGCAGTATTCTACATTATTTTCCATGTGGTCCAATTTCTCTTTCCAGGTGTTGCTATTGCTTTGTAATTTTCTCTGGAATATGTGAGAAGTGGTTGATACCAAAAGGAAGTCTGTGGAGTCATTGCCATCCGAAAATCATATTTTAACAGCTACTTGGCCTTTTCTGGTGGTAGAAGGAACTGCCAACATCTATTTCTTGCACTGAAAAAGGGGGGTGGGGTAGACATTAATCTTGGAAATATATCGTTCTTCATGAGTCGGGTATGAATCAGGGCATGTATTTGATATTCCTTCTGAACTCTGACAGCTGGTTCTTGGTCTGTTACTCCTCTCTCATTTCAGGAATTACTGAGAATAAAATTACATTTCAACTGGAATTGAAATGCTTCCACCATTTAAGTAAATATTTCTTCTTTTGCTCTCCTAATTTATCACCTTAAAATATTTTTGAAAAAGAGATTCAGCTATGGAGCTGGCAATGAAGTGAGTGATCACAAAGATCATTTTTGATAGAGCTGCCAATCAAAATAATCTGTCTTCCTTTCCAGATATTACATAGTTCAAAAATTCTCAGTAGTGCATACAGTAGATTAGTTTTGTTTCCACTGAGCCTGAACACGTTCCATGTAAACTTGAAATAAGGAAACTAGATTTATACACACAGAGAGAAGGGGAGAAGACTCACAGGGTAAGGGAAATCATCCCCCAGAGACCCTCAATTCTTTCCCAATTGCTCACCTGGATACTCCATCTCTGCTTTTTCTCCCCTTACCCCATTTCTGCTTCCCCTTTGGACATTCTTTATTTTTTAAAAAATATTATACATATATATATATATTATATATATTATAATATATAATACAATATATATTGTTGGCGGGTGGTGCCTAAATGCTGTCTGTGATCTTATGAGATATCAGATGGCATTTTAAAAAAAGTTGTGATGGGTGTACTTGTACACACATTGTCTCTCATTTTTGCAGGGGTTTAAACTCCCTCCTGCTCTATAGAAACGTCTTCCCTTTCTGTAACTGGCTACTCCTTGGAAAGGATTTTTATTAGTTTGGAATTGCATATATGATTATACAGAGTTTGGAAAGATTGTATATTTTTAGTATAACATGGCCCATTATAGAACATTAGCTTCCAGCTCTTTCAAAAATAATTTAACCCAACCTAAAACACCAAATTCACTTTTAAGTCACTCTTCTCTATCTCTCTCTCTTTCTCTTTTCACTACTCGAAATCTTTTTTGGCTTTGAAATTGCTTCCTTCTTGACCTCAAGATAGCTCAATGCCTAATTTTTAATGACATTTTGAAGAAGATTGTTTATATACTTAGTCCTCTCCCTTCTGGGAGAATACGGTCCAAGTTCCAGCTCTGCCGGTAGCAACATTGGTTCAAGCTACAAGACTTGAAAAGTTTCATATTATTAGCCGAATATAGGGGTCACTCCTTAAAAGACTTTTTTGAACTCATCATATACTGTGCATTAAGGTTCTTGATATGGGATTGAAAACCAAAGAATCATTTCTAATTCAGATACATTTTGTGAGCAATATAAGTTTCCTATTCACATTAACCATGCATTAAAACCAAGAACGATTTTAAACCTAATGTCTTAAATGTCCCTAAATTTCACTTAGCTTGTACAGGATTTGGGTTGGACTGAAACTACATTTTCTGCTAAGCAGAGGTGGGGGGCAATTTCTATCAATTTTCCCCTCCAGCTGCAGACCCCTGATTTGGCCCTCATGCTGTTTTTTGAAGGTCCTTTGGCCCCCAGTATTTGGGCTGCAGTGGGAGTGGGAAGGCATAAAATTTTCATACCACTGATGGAAGTGTCTTCTGTCAGTAGAAAATATAGTTGAGATTTAACCCAACATATGCAGGAATTGAGGGGATGCCGGGTTTCCTAAAGTGAAATTTTATTGCTATTCTTTGCAAGCAATAGCAGGAAGACAAGCCTTTAACAACCTATTTGTGTCAAACCACTATCGTGCT